>NW_024425563.1:43983484-44027221 GCF_017311325.1 Ursus maritimus | reverse complement strand
GAAAAAAAAAAGAATTCAGCCTCCAAATCTGTTACTGTGAATGCATCTTCTGATTTTCCTTTCGTATGAGCAGAGTCCAGGAAAAAGAATCGCAGCATCTCATAAAGCAATGGAGGATATTTTGTGTGACTAAAGATATAAAAATTGCTTGTTTGAAATTAGACCAACTGCATGACTCCTTTTGAAAGGTCAATTTGAAATAGGCGACCTTACAACCACAATTATACTTTAAGTTTGGGTGATAACCTTATGCTCTGAGAACTGCCATTAATAACATTTTGAATTGCCCTCACTAAACTGGTGCTACTAGGTAGAAATAAGTTTTCCTAATATATTTTTTGTTCCTATTTTATGATTTACAGATCTGTGGTTGTCCTTTTCCTTTGTTACCATGCTTCCCTTTGCTATCATGAATAACACAAAGATGGATACAACAGCTTACTTTGAATGCCCTCCTGTAGTAGTTACTCAGGATTTCTCTTCTGAATATTTTTAGCATTTGAATCCAAAGAGTTTTCTCGTGTCAGTGAAACCATGCTCTACCGGAGAAGCCAGAGCTGTTGGGGCCCCAGATTAAAGGACTTAGTTTTAAATGTGCCCCCAAACTCTTGTTATAAGGCAGCTTATTCTTTGTAAGGGCCACTGACATCTTCAAAATTCATTCTCAGAACATTAGACGGTGAACTTCTGGAAAGGAGAGGCATGGTTCTGTTCACCATATATCCCCTGAATCTAGCACGTTGTCTAACGCACAGTATGCACTCAATAGATAAATATTTGGGGAATGAATGAATAAATAGAGCAAGCTTCTTCTAGAAGATAGCTAATTATCAGTTTTAAGATGATTTTTATTGCTTAGGAGGCATACCTGGTCAATTGTGTGCTTTTAAAAAACATATGTTGGGAAAGATGTCCTGGGATATTTTTCATTACTATCGAATTAAATAAAAAGGCAGTCTTAGTTCTTTTGTTTAGCATCTACTCAATCCTTAATCTGTGGCTTGTTCACTAGACAAGCTCGTCAAAGGGTGGCCTGCATCTGTCAAAGGGTGGCCTGCATCTTTCAATTCTCTTCACTGTTCATACAGTGTCTGGCACAGAGTAGCCAATCAGTAAATGGTTGTTGTTAAATGAATGAGCATATATGTAAAATAATTTTATCAGAATTTAAAGTGACTTGGGAGCAGTAAAAAAGAACATTAGTAGTGCAAAACAGAAAAGAAAAGAAAAAGCTGACATGAAATATACGATATACTTTAAAGAATCATCAGCATAAACAGGACAAAGAGATGAGAGTGGGTAAATATGACAGCTATGGAGGACGATGCCCAATTCTCTGTCCATCTTTTCTCCAAACTTGAGTGAGTTGAGGTACCTAAAAACCTAAACCTTGTTTTTATAAAAAAGCAGATTAATCAGAATTAAAAGGAAAGGATACAATACTCGGTCAAAACTAATCACGGCAAGGTATTTTTAGTTGTCTGGTTGATTGTATTGGGTCTATCACTCAGGCAGGAAAGAGAAAGTATATTCAAAGGGTTTGACTGAAAAGAGTTTGAAAAGAAACTATTTACTGGTGGTGGGCTTGATTCAAGGGACCAAGAAAAGATGGGGAAGCACCCCAAAGCTAGCAAGAGTAGAAGGCCATGTCTGAAAAGACAGAGGGAAAGAATCATGCTACTTGAGCCAGGTGAAAGTGGAAGCCTGTGAGAAGAGAACACCTCACCAAGGCTCTTACTGTAAAGGAATGCAGCCATTTTCAAAAAACACCTGGAAGGAGGTGGGTGAATAAATACGCCATGTTCTTTCTCCTGCCCTTCAACCTTCTACTTCTACTGGCCCCTCCCATGGACTGAACACAAGTGCAGGCTTGGAGCACAGCTGGGACACAGAATGACCAGAGCAAGGCAGTGGAGGTACGGAAGGGCAAATGAGAGCAACCAGCACACAACTGGCTTCCCTGAAAGTTCCCCTTTGCCCCTGATGCAGCCATGAGTCCCACATCTGTCCCCTAGACTGCAACTAGATGAAAATCATAAACTGGATTCTTGAAGAAAATCTTACTTCTCCAGCTTGGTGAATCCAGAAAAAAAAAAAAAAACACATTTTCCCTTGTTTAATCCTGGATTATTACTTTTGATGAAGTAGGCTACCACATACAGGGACTACTTCCTCCCACTTTCTGAGGATTTGACATAATCATCTGCATATCAGCTGGTTAACTCAAGCAACAATAATGTTTGTTCCTAGACTGCTTTAGGAGGAGAAAAAGAAATACAAAAAAACATTGGGATTGGTTGTCTCTAGACCTGTGGTAGTCAAATCAGTACAGAAATTAAAACCTCCAAAGAAATTAGTATTATAAAATTTGCAATCCACCCATTGTTTCAAATGGTGATGGAGACATTGTTCATTTCACCCTGGAAACCTATAATTTTCTATTTTCAAATCTAGGATAAGCACTGGATCTAAATTTAAACTTGTCATTACATTCTTCCAGGGCAGTGAATGCAGGTTGGCTTTTAAAAACTGGATCTGTGCCCCTCCTTTTTTGACTCAAGAACGTCTAATAAATAAGGATCTATGTAGACAAAGAAGATATGTATATTGAAACAATACAATCTTGATAGATTCATAGAAATGTTCTGCTTTAGAAATATTTAATTGACTTAGATTTCTAACTTATTTCATTCCAAAATACTACGTGACCAAACCCCTAAGTACTTTATGCCACTTAGCTCCAGGCACACTGGCTTCTTTTCTCCTATGGGTAGGAACAGAGCTTGTGGGGGAGGAGGGAGCAGAGAGAAACATCACAAGTCACTCCTGTGACTGTATTACTCTAAAGTGTCCTTTTCAACAATTGTTAAGGTAATTTGTTGATATGACGATTTTTAAGAAAATGGTATGGAAAAGATACCAAAGGAAGCAGTGTGAATTATGCATTTAAAAATACCACGGTCAGACTGTGGGATCAATAGAGAGGGGTCTTCATGCTCACTTACCTCTCAACAAACATCCTCTTATTAGATGCCAGGAGATAGTGGAGGCACATTTTAAAGTGGAAATTTTGTAGCTCAAGAATTCTTATATCCTTTTGAGTTGTCATATTTTCAGTGAAGCATCATTTCAGATAAGCAAAGCACCAGGAATTATAAATTATATAGACATAATGCAAATACCATGAAAATTCTTAGAAGAGAAGAAACATGGAAAAAAAAAGAATTCAACAACAATATCCTGGATCTAAAATCCTAGATCATATCAGAGAAAGCAGAATGTAGAAGGAAATAAAATTGTCAGCAAATACTGATTAACTGGGGAGTCAATAGATACTGCTTAATTCTTGATGTTGATAATTGCAGTTTGAAATGTTTGGATTTTTTAAGTTATCACCAATTAAATTTAAAAACACTCTACATGCCTTGTGAATTACCAGAGGGGAAAAGCAATCAATGAAAATATAGTCCACACAGCAAAAGAATGAACATGAAAAATCAATTATGTTAATAATACTACCAAATATAGAGACCAAATAGCCACATTCTGAATATTCAGAATATAAGGGACTACGCTAAATGTTTTATATTATCTCCTTTAATCCTCATTTAACTCTCTGAGATAGCTGTTTATGGTGCAGTTCAAAATTGGGTCTACTTAAATGTGAAGTTTGGAGTTTATTAATACAACAGTAAGATAACAAATACAGATTATAACTTGTGTCCCAATTTTCATTGATTTATATTAGCCATTGGTAATGTCGAACTGATAAATATTCTGAGGCTGGATTCCAGCTCAGCAGAAAAGACTGTTATGGACTATTAGTGATGCTTATTTTCAGACTTGTATCAAGTGTGCCAGAGATTAGCAACATTAATCCCAGTTATAGAAATAGAAAACATAAAATTACAAGCAATAAGCCCCAATGCATATTTTATGAAAATAGTTATAGATGGAACAAATACATCTACCAAAGGAAAAGACTCAAAGGTCATTTAAAAATGTTGTCCGCATTTACAGGGAGCCTGGGTGGCTCAGTCGGTTGAATGTCCAACTCTTGATCTCAGTTCAGGTCTTAATCTCAGAGTGCTGAGTTTAAGCCCCACTGGCCCCCACACTGGATATGGAGTCTACTTAAAAAATAGAGAATAAAATAAATAAATTTTTTAAAAATGTTAACCACATTTAAAATAAGGAATCACAGAAAAGCTAAAAGAAAAATGAATGGGCCAGACATATATTTTAAAAAGTATGCCAATGCACGGGGCACCTGGGTAGCGCAGTCGTTAAGCGTCTGCCTTCGGCTCAGGGCGTGATCCCGGCATTCCGGGATCGAGTCCCACATCGGGCTCCTCTGCTGGGAGCCTGCTTCTTCCTCTCGCACTCCCCCTGCTTGTGTTCTCTCTCTCGCTGGCTGTCTCTCTGTCACATAAATGAATAAAATCTTAAAAAAAAAAAGTATGCCAATGCAAAAAGAAAAAGAAAAGGGAAACAGGAATGACAGCATTAGCATTAGATAGAATGGAATTTTTTAAAAAGGGGGGACCATACAAAAATTTATGAAATAAGGCCAAAGCTACCTTAAGAGGCATAGACATAGTCTTTTCTCTTTTTAGAGACTCTAGAATGAAAATAAACAAATTATTTGACTGATGACATTAGAAAAGAAATAAGAAAAAGTAAGAAATACCATTAATCCAAGAAGTAGGAATCCTGAAATATCAGTCACTATTACCAAAATGAAAAATTGTCAAAGAATTTCATCTTTTAAGATATACCATGATCAGTAGTTTTTAACACTGAGCTCTTTTACAAGTTCAGGGAAATTATACTACATCAGCTTTCCATGCTGCTTAAGGACATAGAAACAAAGACAGAAACCCATCCAGTTACATTCTACACAGCGGTCCAGTCACGACACCATAGTCTGAAACAGAAATGCACAGACTTGTGAGCACACACGTGTGCACACACACACATTATAAAGAAGTTTTGATAAAGAAAAACTCACATATATATGCAAAAGAAGCAAATTATAAATTGTGTGTGTTATGATTTTTATTTTACAAAATATACACATATACATGTGTACAAAGAAACTGTGCTGGATTGAAAGACATATAGACATAGTATAGTAATTTTCCTGCATCCTTAGACGATAAGTGATTTTTATTTTTTTCTTAAGATTTTGTTTTGAGAGAGAGAGCGAGCAAGCATCAGGGGGGCGGTGCAGAGGGAGAAGCAGACTCCCCACTAAGCAGGCAGCCCAATGCAGGACTCAATCCCAGGGCCCTGGGATCATAACCTGAGCCGAAGGCAGACGCTTAACCAACTGAGCCACCCAAGCACCAGTAAATAGTTTTTAAAATACTGTCACATGAAATGAGGAAAATAAATTTTTTTCCTTTTCCAAATTATCTTCACCACCACATACTACACGATCCTGAGAAACAACTAATAGTATTAAGCCAAAAGAAGCAGCCCCTCCTTCTTCTTCTTCCTCTTCTCCTCCTCCTTCTCCTTCTTTTTCTTCTCTTTTGTAATGATGAAGGAAGGTTAGTCACACTAAAGCAGAGAGGACAGACTGCTGAACTTGGAGCAATAAATAGAGGGAGAAAGAAAAGAAGGAAGAAGGAAAGGGAAAGAAGGGGGGAAGAGAGGTAAAAAAAAGGGGGGGGGAGGAAGAATTCCCAGGTAATAAGAAAGAGATTGAAACAAAAATGTCAGCAGGGCACTTATAGAAATTATAAAAACCTTACGTAGAAATCTTTGTAGCATCGGAACTCTTCCGCCCAAGCATGCTTGGCATAGAAGGAAGAATTAAATTGCTTCAGGAATATTTGCCACAGTCACGAATGTTCTCAGCCATTCTTCAGTTCTCGGATCAGAGTCAAGATAAATATAAGCTCTGTGAGAGTGGGTATCTTTGTTGACATTGTGCTGCAGTTTCTAGAACAGTGTAGGACCCCGCAGGGGCCCAGTAACATTTGTGAAATGTGTAAAACGGTAAAATGGAGGTTTGCGGTAGAGAGCCCCCGGCTCTGTGACGTGGCCTATTCTCTTCAGAATATCAGCAGCAGCTTGGCCCACAGCAAGAAGGGGCTGCAAAGCCACAGATGACAGACACCAACAGATTTCAGAATGAAGATCAAGATCGTCTTGACAGGATAGAAATGTGGTCCTAAATTAGCTAGATCAAATTTCAGAAGAAAACAAAATAGAGACCAATCTCAGCATATAACCCAACACTGGGAACTCCACTTCTGACTGGACTAATCCCGGGCTGTGAGTGTAAGTGAAAGATTCAGAAGTCGGTAAAGGGCAGTCCTCTGCTACGTGTTGGTCAGACCCTATCACAACTACCGAATCTAGTTCTGAGTGCTGGGTTTTATAGCAAACATGACTAGGTAAGTACTTAACTGAAAAGTCCAAGACACAATACCTTGAAAACTGCCCTGTGAGGGCTGATTTAAAAGATCTGGGGAGATTTAAGCTCAGGAGGAAAGGCCTGGAGAGTACAAGAGAGCTATCTTGAGGAAGAGGGGTTAAACATGTTCTGTATTACTCCCTAGATGAAACTATGACCAACGAATGGAAAATGCAAATGTCGATTCAGCTCAATATAAAGAAGCATATTGTAAAAGGTGTGATATGCTCTGACCAGATAGAAGTAGGTCTCTGTTACCACAAATGTGTTAGCCCTAGCTAGATGGCCATCTGTAAGGAATGTTCTGGAAGGGATTCTTTGCACTGCATGATAGGTGGCACCGTCCTTTCAATCTGGAGGAGAGACTGTGGCCCACAGAGAACTTCTGTTTGTTCTACCAAACATTTAAAATTAATTTTTAAAATGCCTTCAGGGGAACACACCCTCTGGAGTCCAGACAATCCACACTGTCCCTATTTTCACAAGCCTATGCCACCTGCCCCATTTGAGTTTGCATAGTCTATAATGTCCACTCCAGTTCCAAGGTAATTTGTTTCTGTGACTCAATTTCACCAGAACTGTCACAGAATTTTCTGCCCCTTGGGGACAGAATAGAGGGGACCATGGCAAAGAAATGAGTGAAGTAGACTAGATCAGCGTAGATGGTGAGCCTCGGGCTAAGGCTGAAATATCCCTTTTGCTCTACACGACTGCTGTGGACAGGACACCCCCAGACTCCTTTTCCTTCTCTCCCTCCCTCATTTATGCTTCAATTCCATAAAGGTTCTTTTTCCTGAGCCTCTAGGAACTCAGACTACACTAAGAGTAAAACTCTCTACTTCTGATTCAAACATCTTTAATTATCAACTCAGCTCAGGAAAGCAGCCCTTGGGGTGGACTCTTCTTGGGACTTCTAGCCATTCCAGGGACTCCGGCAGGGCCCTGGCTCCTTGGTTCTGTGGTTGGTGTAATGCTGCCACCTGCTGATTATTGGGACAAAGTGCCCGAGGCATCTGCCTCCTCGCAGGCAGAAATGTTTCAAACTTCGTAGACAGGGAAGCAGTCCTGCCCGGGCAGGGTCCACCTAACTGGGAGGGTAAAGTCTGCCTCTGTGAAGACAGGCCTGTGCTGAAAAAGGTAATTTTTAACAAATAGTAATATTAATAATGGTACACATGAATGCTATTTAACAATATTAATAGTGATTGAGTTCTAATTGATAACATTAAGAGGATGTTCTGCAGCAAAAATTTACATATGTAATTCGATCATCTTTTACATGTGCTTAGAGTCTTCATATATCCAGTATATATTATTAGATAGTATCCTCATTGCAACCGCTCAAGTAACCCATCATTACCTCATTTATTCTTTTCCCCATGAGGAAACACTCAGCGAACGTTAAGTGCCATCCCCAAGATCACACCACTAGGAAACAGAAGAGTCAGACTCCGAAGCAAGTAGATCTGGTTCTGGATTTTCTAAATGACTCAGTTAAGGGTCCTACGTGGATCTCAGTAGCATACATTGTAGAGAAGTTGGCCGCCCTGGAACTATGAGATTGGCAGAGTAAGGGAGCCAGCAGTCTAAAGGGGCATGACAAACCCATTAGGGGGTTGGTGGTGGTTTGGAACAGGATCCCTCTAGTAGTGGAGAGTTTGAATAATTAGATCTAGCTAGGAGAGGGGCGCCTGGGTGGCACAGCGGTTAAGCGTCTGCCTTCAGCTCAGGGCATGATCCCGGCGTTATGGGATCGAGCCCCACATCAGGCTCCTCTGCTATGAGCCTGCTTCTTCCTCTCCCACTCCTCCTGCTTGTGTTCCCTCTCTCGCTGGCTGTCTCTATCTCTGTTGAATAAATAAATAAAATCTTTAAAAAAAAAAAAAAGATCTAGCTAGGAGAAAAGGACTGGTAGGTAGAGGTAAGGTGGGAAGTCAAGGCCCTAATCTAGTGAAGTAAGGCAGAGCTGTAGCTCCTTGGGCATATTAAGAGCCTGTGGAAAATCCCATTGATAAGGCTTCTAAAATTCTCCCAGTCTTGGCCTAGATAGTTTCAGGAACTGGGCTGTGTTGGCTGGTGGGTGCTGGTACTACTTGCGTTACTCCTGCTGGATGCCATACTGTCTTCCCTTGAGTCACGTGTTACGTATTAGATGGGTTACCTATTAGGTGTGAGGTGTGAGGTCGTGGGCGTGAAAACAATGACATTTGCGTTTGTCTGTTTGTTTAATCATCTAGTGTAGCCATCCTGGGTGAGGAAGCGTCTCATCCTTTGTATCATTTCATTGCTACAACCTTAAGAGAATATTTAGAATGTGCAAACCCCAGTTTCGAGATGTCTATCATCTAGTTGCTGAAAAGGTGATCTATAGGCGGGGAAAGATTTTTAGTTCTCCGAAGAAACTAAACCATCTGTAACTTGGCCCACACTTTGCTTGGTAACTCTCTCTAAGTGATTCAGATGCACGTGTTTGACTTCTGAACTGCAAGATAAATACGCCTCTAGTCCTGAAAGAACTATGCCCAAATTCCACCATTTGACCGTCAAAGAAAGGGTCTCAAAATCTGGTTGTTTCACAAATTCACGTAAATGAGTTTATCAGAGGTTATTTTTGTTTTTTGTTTTTGTTCATTGTGCTTTACACTAGTGCAATTAACTGATGGTAACAGTTATAATTTAAACATGTCCTTCTTAGAGGAAATCACTCTATCTTTTAGGGACTCTTTACTTTGGTGGTTGTTTATTTTCATTTGGACCAGATTGATATGGACCAACCAGCATATGGAGGAATGAACTCTGACATAGAGTTTTGTTCTGGTGCTCGAATGTATAATTTCATCTTAGGGCTGTAAGAAGGGGAAGAGCAACCATTTATATGAAGCTTATACTCAAGAATAGTAATAGCTTAGGGATCGTCTAGAAAGTTTAAGGGAGTCCATCATGGCTTATGGTGCAAATCTTGCACCAAAACATATAGAAAGAAGAAGAGGTTCCAAAGCTGTTTTGTCCATCCTTCAGCAAGTTTCAACCCTGCTGCTGAGTATCTCTGGGCCCCCTAACGTTTTCATGGTATGGAGATGGAGAGTGAGGGGTAAAGTCAGTCCCACCTTGCTCGCTCCTGTCCCGTGGTCTGTCTACTGCAAAATGGCTCTGGGGGCTAAGGAGAAAAGGGGCCGTGGGTCCTGAAGCATGTAAACTGGGATGGGAGACTTGTGTGGAAAACTCTTGAGAATGGGTCCCTCACCCCACTCTGTAGGGCTATTCAGTGGAGGGGCTCCAGCCAAACTGGCCAGGGTCCTTTGTATATTACCAGAAAAACATTTTGTATTCTGCATAGAGCATTTGAAAGTTTTCTGCCATAATCATCACTGATTTCATACCCATAGTTGGTATAAGGAGAAAAATAGGTGATTTTTTTCTAACTCTAAGCCAAAAGTTTTAATATTGGTTGAGCTCATTATAACAAGAGCAGTGGAGTCTCAAATATTATACCATATTGTGTAAATATCACACAAGTAAACTTCCTATAATAAATATATAGTGTGTGTACACTATTTCCTTTGACAACAAGTAAACAAGCATTCTATTATCCAGGCTAAAGTCTCTATGAAGATTGTACATCACAGTTAAAGGAAAACCTCACAGGGAGTTCCTTCCACACAAACTACTTAATTTTATAACAGGTGATTTTTTGGTTTTTGGTTTTTGCTTTTACGCTTCTAAGTCTTTGTTATAAACCTCACACTACACTGTTATTATTTTTTGTTTAAATGGTCTGTTGTTATTCTAAAAGATTTAGAGAATTAAAAAAAAATCTTTAAAACATACCCACACTCAGGGCGCCTGGGTGGCTCAGTCAGTTAAGCATCCAACTCTTGATTTTGGCTCAGGTTGAGATCTCAGTGTACTGGGATCGAGCACTGCATCGGGCCCTGCACTCGGTGGGGAGCCTGCTGGACATTGTTTCTCTCTCTCTCTCTGCCCTTACCCCTTGTGTGCTCTCTTAAGTAAATATTAAAAAACAAAAACAAAAAAACCCACAAACTTACCCACACTTTTTTTTTTCTTTCAGTACTTTAAAGATGTCACTCTACTGTCTTCTCGATTGGATCATTTCCAGCGAGAAACTCACTGCTTTCCTTGTCTTTGTTTCCCTTGTGAATAATATGTTTTTTTGTCTCTGGCTGATTTTAAGGTGTTTCTCTTTGTCATTGGTGTTGGCCAATTTCATTCTGATGTGCCTTGGTGTCGTTTTCTTCATATTTCTTGTGTTTGCAGTTTGTCGAACATCTTGTTGTGGCTGTTGTGTTTTAAATTCTTTCTTATGTTACGTCACCATACAGTGCATCCTTAGTTTTTGATGTAGTGCTCCTTGATTCATTATTTGTCGAACATCTTGAAACAAACTTTTCTTTGAAACATTTCTTCCAGTGTTTCCACTCCCCTTTGGGATAGTCCAGTGGCCTATATGTTCAGGTACTTGGTTTGTCTCACAGTTCACTGATGTTCTTTTGATTTTTTAAATTTTTTTCTTTAATCTCTGTTTTTTATTTGGGATGATTTCTACTGCTATGTCTTCAACTTCATTATTTTTTCTTCTGCAGTTTCTAAAATGTTATTAATTCCATCCAGTATAAATTTTACCTGAGACATTGAGTTTTCATCTCTAGAATTGCAATTTGGGTATTTTTTAATATCTAGCAGTCTCCCCTTATAACATAGTTAATCTTTCTTCTAGCTTCTTAAACATATGGACTGTGTCATAGTAAGCGTTTTAATGTCCTTGCTTGCTAATTCTAACGTCTCTGTCAGTTCTAGGTTCATTTCAGTTGATTGGTTTTCTTTCCTCACTATGGAAATTTTTCTGCTTCTTTACATGCCTGGTATTTTTTGTTAGATGCCAGATATTGAAGCTTTTACCTTGTGCATGCCAGATATTACTTTATTTCTATAAATATGCTTGAGCTTAGATCTGGGACACAGTTGTGTGACTTGGAAAGAGTTTAACCCTTTCAGATCTCTCTTTTAAGATTTGTGGTGTGGGGAAAATGCTCATTCTAGGCCTAATTATTCCTCACTCCTGAAGCAAGACCCTCTGAGTCTCACCAGTGCTCTGTAAATTGTGAGGGTTTAGAATCTGACTGATGGAAGCATGCACTATTCCCAGCCTGGGACTGCAGGCACTGTGTCCTCTAAGCCTTTCCAGTGATTCTTTCCCCAGTCTCTGGTGTTTCCTCACACACACGAGCAGATCCACCCTCAGCTAAATACTCAGGAGGGTTTCTATGAGTTCTCTTTGTGAAGATCTCTCCTCCGTCCCACTCTTCCCTGCAACCTCTAGCTGGCTCAGTCATTCCAGACTCTCAATTTCGTCTCTTCAACTCAGGAAGTCTGCCAGGTTCTGCCTGGGTCCACCCTCCCTGCCTTCACCACAGCCTGTAAACTATCTCAAGGCTGGAAGTTGGATGATTGTAGGGCTCACATGATTTGTTCCTGCCTCACATGGACAGCCATTTTTAATTACTGGATGCCCATATTCTTGAAATCATTTTTTCACATACTTTGTCGTTTTTCAGTTGTTCCAGGTGGGAAGAAAATCTAGTTCCTATTACTTCAGTTTGCCAGAAGCAGAAGACTTCCTTAAGTCTATGACCAGTCAATATTTTCCATATTTTACCCTTAACTATACAATAAGAGAGGTAACAGCAAGATCAAAGATATTGTTTTCTCAAATTTCTTCCATGTCTCTAGGACTCAGCTATTTAAAACTTATATCCTCTGATTTTTATTTGACACTGAGAGAGAGGGAGAGAACACAAGCAGGGGAAGCTGCAGCCAGAGGGAGAGGGAGAAGCAGACTCCCCGCTGAGCAGGGAGCCCAATGCAGGACTCAATCCCAGGACTCCAGGATCATGACCTGAGCCAAAGGCAGATGCTTAACCGACTGAGGCACCCAGGTGCCCCCAAGGCTCCTCTTTCTGCTTCTTGTAGAAAAAATCTTAGAAAAAAATCTTACAATTAAATCTCTATTTAGCAAGTTCATCCTCCAGTAGACACCCATATCCCCACCCCTGCTAATACAACATATCTACGGTAAAAGTTTAGATAGATTGAGAATTTCCAGATGCTCATATTTACAGAGTTGTTACCGGCCCTCACTTAACATTGTTCTTTCTCTGCCCCTTCAAGCCTTTTGCAGTGACAAGAGAAGCAGTCTAAAACATGAGCATGAACTTGTGGTCATAGAGAGTCCACATGAAGCTAGCAAAGTTCTTATCCAAAATTTAGTTTAAAAAAAAGAATATATATGTCTTGGGCAGTTAGGGCTGCTATTACAGAATACCACAGACTGGGTGGCTTATAAACAATAGAAATTTATTTCTCACCGTTCTGGAGGATAGAAGTTCAAGGTCAAGGTGCTGACAGTTCCTGTGTCTGGTAAGAACTCACTTCCTGGTCCACAGATGGTCATCTTCTCACTGTGCTCTTACATGGTAGAAGAGGCAAGGGAGCTCTCCTCTCTGGGGTCTTTTTTATAAAGTATTTTATAAGGTACTAATCCCATTAATGGGAACAGAGCTCTGTCACTTCCAGAAGCCTCCCATGATTTAGGGGGAACATAATATTCAGTCCATGCAGAATATATATACACAGATATATACATTTGTTTTTTATTGTTTGGTCAGCATGGCATTTAAAAGTTATGCATTTCCTTCTGGATTTTCTTCCCCTTATTAAAGATGCATCCACAATCATTGTCTCTTTAGTCTTAAGAGATGGTCGTCCTTTCTCCTTTATTTCATGTTTTACTCCTTGTATCAAGAAACCAGTGACACAATTTTAGATTGACCCTCTGACAGTCGAGAAAATCAGTCCTTGGAATCCCCCCGCTCATGTCTGTCTCCATGCAGTGGACATTTATTGAGAATCTGCGGCCTGTAGGCACAGAGAGGGCTTGATCTCAGTCCTCCTGACAGCCAATTTCCCTTCACTGACCCCAGGCCTCTTGACTTCTTTCCACAGGGGCCACAGTGAACAGAGAAAACAGCTGCCAGTCTGACAGCAGCGGGTTCCTGGATGACCCACTGGAACCACTGCCCCTGCAGGTAGAGGGCCACTGGAGGGTTGGAACAGGAGTAAAAGCAGAGATAAATAGAAAGCACACCACACTACCGCATTTGGAAAGGACAACCAGCCCTTCGAAGATACGCACCACAGGCACCCAAGGGAGGGGGGACTGGAGTCCCACTAAGGTGCCAGAAGGCTTAGTGTTCCTTTCCTTTGTATTTTCTTTTGATTTTACCAAACAGGGAAGCTGAGACTCATAGATGAAAGGGCTTAGTTAAAGTAGTACACTAATGTAAACCTGAGTCTGTGACCCTTCTCTCCAGACTCCTAGATCAATGGGAATGATAAGACACAGACACACACACTTCTTAAACCTAGCGCCTCCCCCACCCTCCTGACCCCTTTGCCTTTATCCCAGTTTCTCACACAGATGCCTTCCTTGCCAAGCAGCCAGAGTCCTGCTGAAAGTGGATGTGGAAAGCCAAGGGATCAGAGCCAGTTCTTAGTGCCACCCCAGGACTGCCAGCAAGAGTCAGGTGAGTCTGATTCCAAGAGTCTGGTGAGAACAGCCTTTTCAAATCAAGACTGGAGTGTCGTGGAGGAAAAGGCCTCAACATCTACGGTGAAGAAAGAGTCTCCTTTTGAGGATATGGAGAAGCCACCAGAGCCGTTGACCCCAGATACGGCCCTTGATGAGACCACCAGAGGGGGAGAACACCCAAGGAAAGACAGCCATCCGAGGCAGCACCTGCCTGTGCCCCAAACTGAAGATGAGGCCATGGTGGGCACACTTAGCTCCAGATGTGACTGTCCTCTAGGGTTTATGGTGCCCCACCTCTCAGGCATGAAGGATGGGTTTCTGAAGCTTGATGGAGCTGGGGAAACGCACGTGCAAAGCCACCACTGCAAATCCCAAAGATCAGCTGGAGTTGATCCTGCTCACGACAAGCTCCTTCACATAGACTCTGAGACCCCAAGAGGAGCAGAAAGCAGCAAAGCCTATACTGACCCCAACGATACCTTACTGACGGGAGAAAACCCACCACAGCATGTCCCCAAGCCCAGTGATGTCATGTCCTGTCCAGTTGACCTTACTCAAACATCGGAAAAGTTTTTTCCCTACCTAGATAAACTGGCTGGAGATACTCCCCAAGCAAAGCCGGCATGTAGTGCTTTGGGTCAAATACCACACAGCGCAGAATCTGAGATGGGAAAGCTTCCTCCAAATGCTGACTCAAACACTGTTGGTTCCAAGTCTGTGACAATCCAGATGTCCTCCAATCTGGCATCGGCAGCTCAGAATGCTGTGGCTTTGGGGACTTATGCTAAAGGAACAACTTTAGAATGCACTATGTGTGACCCTGCTCCCACAACAGAACGAGGACTGGAGACAAAATCAAGACAGTGCCGCGATGTTTCTGTTCAGACCAACATATGTGAGCCTAGGCCCTGGCATTGCTGCTCAGCTCCACGTAGCGAGGCCCGGCGCCTCACCAAATCCGTCTCTCTAGACACAGGCTTCCCTCGTATCTGCCCAGCGGGCAGCTGCCACGCTGTACCCACCCGCTGTTGTGTCTGCTGTCATCCCCACTGCCATTCGGAGAGGCAGAGCCCTGGCCCTGGGCCCTCGGCCTGTAGGCACCACTCATGCTCACACAGTCATCTGGAAGCCCAGCTCATGAAGACTTTGAACGTCCTTCAGGACACTACAGTGAAGGAGCTGTGTTCTGTAAGTATTCATCTTTGCAAAGACGGGAAGGCAGAGGGAGAAACGTCGCCTCAGGGATCATGTTCAGGCCTCCTGAACGCGAGCTCTCAGGGCATACCTTTACATCTCAATTCATGAGTGATATCTGTAGAGTGCTTTATAGCAAGTTTCTTCTTATCTGATACGTCCAATCACCTTCTGAAGTAAGGCGGCAAATTTCATTATTAATCCCCATTTGACAGAGGGATATAGAACAATAAATTCACGTGTAAGGTTATAAACATTAACGCATCTATACCTCGTCTCCGATTCAGTCTAACTGAACAATTCTCTGTCTTAAATTCATTTAGCTGAATGATCTTGCACAAGCCATTACATCTCTCGGAGTCTAGTTCCTGCTTTGTAAAATAGGGAGACTATTCATGCCACGGACACAAGATTATTTTAGGATTAAGTGAGAGAAAGCTTGTAAAGCACTCAGCATGCTCAGACACTCAGCACAGTGCCCAGCCCACGGAAAGCCCTAGAAAATGCTAATTGAGTGGCTCCTATTCTTCTTATTAATTCTCATCACTATTTTATTATTGTTCAGCTCTTGAATCTAGATCTTCTCTAGAAGCTCTATGTCCTATAGAGGGACTCCTGCTCCAACTTGGCTGAGTTTATTTAAAAAGTGGACATTGAGTTTACTGAAAATTGAATGACCCCTAACCTGTTCAGCCCCTGATAAATCAATAAGCATTTATTGAGTCCTTCCAGTGTCCCCTCTTCAGTGATTCTTAAGGCGAGAAATGATTCTTAAGGCTGTCAAGGTTAGCCATTGATTAAAAAAATTAAGAGTATCACACATGAAACCACCTGTGTTGAAAGTGAGAAAACAGAAAGGTGGCACAGATAACATAGGGCTACAGCTGTTCAAAGGAGAGTGGAGGGCAACTGTAATTTATTAAGCACATACTGTTTGATGCCTGACAGGTTACCTTCCCATTCTTTTAATTCCACAAATATTTATTGAGTGCCTATGCTAATCACTTTATTTACCATATGTTGAGTAACCCTCATTTTCACCCATGCCATAAATCCTGAGTCCCTCATATATATGCCGAGTCCTCCCTCTTTTACAAATGAGGAACCTAGAACCAAGAAAATATAAGTTTCCAATTTCCCCACTAATAAGTGGTAGTCCAGATTCAATTCAGATCTAGCTGACACCAAATTCTTGGACAATACACTCTAGGCAATGATGTGTCTAACTTTAAAATATCTAAATCTATAGAAGTGTAATAGCAACATGAGAAAGTGATTATGTAAAAGATAAGGCAAATTACTACATAGCCCTTCAACATCTAGAAATCTGCATAAATGTTATATAAACACAGAGAATCAATGAAAGATAAGTAATTTACTACATCATTTTTCAAATTGCAAGGCTTCAGGCATTTGGAATATTTTTAAGTGGGTCATTAAAAGGGTTGAACTAGTAAAAGAAGTCATTGAGCTTAATTCTGCGTATAATATTACCCAAAAGTTTCATGGGAGTCAAGAACAAAGGCTGGGGTTCATCGGACTATCAAAAGACCCAGGTTCGAAGCCTACAGCATATTAGGAGCCATCACCATTATCGTCATCAATATTTATTAAGGATTTTAAATGCTGTAAGGTGGTGGGTTTGGGGGCACCTGGGTGGCTCAGTCAGTTAAGCGTCCAACTCTTGATATTAGCTCAGGTCTCAGGGTTGTGAGATCGAGCCCCACGTGCTGGGCATGGAGCCAGCTTAAGATTCTCTCTCCTTCTGTCTCTACCCGTTCCCCCCCCCCCCCAAAATGCTATAAGGTGGTGGGTTTCAACCGGGGATAATTTGTCCCCATCCCTGGTAACATTTTGCAATGTTTGGAGACATTTTTGGTTGTCATGTCTTGGGTAGGCATTACTGTTATTAGTGGGTAGAGGTCAGGGATGCCACTAAACATCCTACGATACTCAGGACAGCCCCCGGCCCAGCAAAGAATTATCTCGCCCAGAATAACAACAATGTCAGGGTTGAAAAACTCTGCTTTAAGGAAGTAAACATTTAGTTGGCTACATAGTTAATACAGGAAAATGTTAGGAATGAAAGATGGCTGGAGAAGGTAACATTTTAAGGAGCTGTAGAGAGAAAAAAATATTAAATCCTACAATTAGGTACCCCAGTTTCCATGATGAAAACTGGGTTGTTGATCTAAAATAACTTGAAAGATTTTTTCTAATTTACATTTTTAAGATAAGTTCTACAAGGATATGTAAATTAAACCATATTTAGTTTTATATTAGTTTTATTAATTAAACCATACTTTGTTTTATATTTAGTTTTATTAAAAATAATAAAGTATTCAAAAATCAAAATTGTGCTAAAACCTCTAGAAGAAATGGTCTCTTAAGACATACCCAATGTCAATCTTTCAATGTTAATGTTGCAGATATTTTTTCCATAATAAGATACTATCTAGTCTCTGTTCACATCACAACTCTTAAAAACAATATAAATCATTTACTGATTGGGTTAAAAAGAGAAATAAGGGTGCCTGGGTGGCTCAGTCAGTTAAGTGTCAGCCTCTTGATTTCCCAACTCAGGTCATGATCTCAGGGACGTGAGATTGAGCGCTGTGTGGGGCTCTGCGCTCGGAGCCTGCATGCAGATCTCTCTTTCCCTCTCTCTCTGCCCCTCCCTTCCCCACCCCACCCCATCCTCCACTCATGCTCTTGCTCTCTCACTCTCTCTATACATATAAAAAAAGAGAGAGAGAAATAACAAACATGTATCCACAGACTAAGAAGCTAGACGTCTATCATCAAATTGTCTTTGGGAAGCACTATCATTTCATTTATTAATATAATAATCAATTTATGGCAATAGCTCATACTCAGTCAGCCTATCATTTATTCAGTTATATGGCCACAAATGAAAAAAGAAAAAAGGGTAATTCAGCCTCCCGTGGCAGAAGCAGAAAAGTCATCCTACCTGATGAGGGTATTTAGCATGGTTGAGGCGATTATGACAAATCAGTGCAGACAGAAGGGCCACCAAGGTCTGGAGGGGCTCAATTATTCAAAGGGTGGGCCTGACTACAGGGGCCAGGAAGTAGTCCAGCCCATCAGGCAAACCACAGCATCCAGAGATCATGGCTGACCAGTTAGTACAGCCCAGTAAAACCATTAATATGAAAGATTTAATAAGACATCAAGGGTTTATAAGGTATTTGGGGATGTCCTCATGAATTTGTAGGAGCATGGTTCTGGAAACTGCAGGAGCAGGAGGGCGTGCCGCCCCTGGGAGCCCAGCAGCAGGCAGAGGACTACAGCTTCTGAGAGATGGCCCTGGGGAAACTCAGAGCCAGGTACAGAGTAAGGACTGGTTCTGGGAGCTAGGCAGAAGGACACCGATAAGAACTGGGACCAAAGATTAAACCTGGGCCAGTGCCAGGGGTGAGTGACGTTGCGTGCAGAGCAGAGCTCTCCCCATTTCTCCTAGCTGGTGTCAAGAGAGGAGCTTGGGCCCAACCAGCCCCAGCTATGTGCGGAGATCATACAACTGAAAATAGATCTTTTTCTTGCTTTGACACTATGAGACATCAGCATTTCTGCCGAACGTGTAGGGGATTTGTGTCCCGTTACAACAGCCATCTTCAGACTTATTGTAGCTTTCAAATGAATAGGAGTTTAAATGAGTGCGCATGCCACCATCTCATGTCTTCTAAAACTTAGTGTCGTATTGCCTTAGCCTGCTCTCCTCCTAGAATTCACAATTATACCAAAAAATGGTATTTTTACATCAAATTGATCTGACATTATACACCCTGAAATGCATACTATCTCAGGCTTTATGGATGACGATGCATTTCTCCTTGTTTAGAGTCAAGGAACCACAAACATACACTCAAAGAAAACAGTGTTTTACATGTGCTTTATTATAACCCGTGGGCAGGTATGCACACAGGCACACAGACTTGCAGAAAAGCAAGTGTAAACGGGGGATTGCATTCACCCACAAGAGCAGGCTACTTAAGCCAAAGAACAAACTCAGGAACGGAGAGAACGGACATCTATGGTGAGTGAGCCTGGGTTTGTAAGGGCTGAAAAATATTCTGGAGAAAAATGTCTCTAAATCAGATGCTAGGGACTAACTAGGGTTACAGAAATTATTTATAAAAAAAAATCTGGAAAATGAATCTTGGACCAAATGAAGATTATAAGCAGGAATAGATACTATCTATTACCTGTCAATGGAAGGTCCAAGCGGATTTTAGGAAAAAGACTCAGAATAACATCTCCACCTCCTCCCCTTCCAGAGCAGTATGTAACAGTGCAGAGACTCACTTGACTAATTGGTAAATGTCATTTTTGCGGTCTTATGGGTCACCATGGTTTGTTGATATGATTAATTCTTATGTTATATGTGAAATCTGCATAATAATTTAGTAATTTTAAAAAATCTTTCCAGAAAAGAAAGTGAGATCATCTGAAATTAGATCTTTGGATATTAGAAAATTCTTCTATAATGTTCATGATTTAGGTTTAAATAAAAAGAAGTATACACAGCTTAAAAAGTATGATAAGCCAATTCAAAAGTGAAGTTTCAATGTTTTCTGGTGGTGGTGCTCTTACTATTGAAGTTAAAGTTTGTTTTAATGGGTTTGGGTCAGTCGAGTAGACCTTGAATTGACTTTGGGTTATAACCCAGCACTTGCATTGGAAGAAAGAGTTCAAAACAGCCTCTCTCTCTCTCTCTTTTTTTTTTGCCTAAGATTTCCCTTTTTTCTGAAAACTACTTCTATACCTGTTCTAGAGCTGAAAAGTAGTTTTAGTACTTCCAAATGACCAGAAGATGGCAGTGTTTCGGAATCTTCCACCTTACTCCCTTCTCCGGGACCAAACAGCCATCAGTTACACTCCTAAATCCCAGCCCCCTGTGCCTTCCAATCACAAAGGGCTACCCAAAAATAACTAGATGAAGCGTGAACTTTAATGTTTCTAATGCTCAGCCTACTTGAGCACCATATTTCCATGCCCCTGGCCTAACCATCCCTAGAACTTGGTCAGCCTGTAGGAATCCACTAGGACCATTCAACTAGCTCAGCCCTAAGGGACAAATAGCCCCGTGTCCAGCCACACTGCTGTGACTCAGTTAGATCTTGAGAAGAAAAGAAATAAATCAGGCTTGAAATCTGCCCCTTTTGACCTTGGACAAGTCAGTTTGCCGTTCTGTGTCAGAACACTTCTCTATAAAAAGAGCCCTTCATGGTCTCTAAGATCTTTTCTGGTTTCAAGAGCCATTAATTGCAGTCACCTTTCAAGCACGCTTGCCAACATCAATAACACTTCAAACACTCCTCTAACTGGTGCAAATGCACTCACACTGAAGAAAAAGGAATTAGAAAGTTTTTCCAGGTAAAATACGTTATTCATATATAAAAATTAGGGGACAGAATCAAACCAACTCAGAGCAAAATGATGAGGAGTTTTCAATATAAAAACATCACTTGTAGGAAAGGATTTCCATTATGACAATTCCAAAAAAAAGTAGCCATGAAGCTGCCAGGATCTTGGCCATGGGGTTTTGGGGAGAAGAGTAAGAAACCTGGGACTTCCTAAAAACAGGACTAAGAGGAATTAACACAGCGGTAAGACTGGTCTCCATGTAAGGAAGAAGAGAATGTTGAAAGAAGGCTGCCATGAAAATCAGTTTCCTTTAAAGAGCCTTCCAGAAGCCCCACTCCATGCTCTGTACTGTCATCTCATTGCCATCCTACTGCAAGGGATGCTGGGAAATGTCATTTGTTAGATACATTGTTGCCCTAAGATATTAGAAGTCTGTTCATGTGAATAAAGGGGAAAAGACAGCAAGCGGGCAGTTAGCGGCCTCTGCCATGCTACTCTGGGAGGCAGGTGCCCGGTAGAGAAAGCATTAGGGTCTAACAAGCATTAAGGTCACTTAGAGTTAGATGGGTAGAGATGCCGGGTTCTGGATCACGCGTCTATTCATTTTTTTAAAAGATTTTACTTATTTGAGAGAGAGAGAAAGAACGAGTGGTGGCAGGGGCAGAGGGAGAAACAGACTCCCTGTGGAACAGGGAGGCCCATGCGGGACTTGATCTCAGGGCCCTGAGATCATGACCTGAGCCGAAGGCAGATGCTTAACCAACTGAGCCACCCAGGTGCCCTCATGCATCTATTCAAAGCATGATCCAACCTGGGCTGGAAAACAAGGGGAGAGCTAGTAAGAACTCAGTGTATCATCAGGTTCCCAACAAATGACCTGGACTTGGCGGCTGCAGGAAGATATATAAATTAGGAAACGAAGGCAGAAGCACAGTCACAGAAAGAAAGTAAGATTTAAAGAATAATTCACATCAGGAACAATAAGGAGCAGGATGTGGAAAATAGAGTTCCATTCTAGATTCCAATTCCCGAAGAGTGGATGCCTAGCTGATGTCTGCCTTAGTCTGGATGAGGTTAGCTACATGGAGCTGATCCTGCAGATTTCACCATCAGGGGTTGTGGTTAAGCAGGGCTAAGACTGATAAAAAAATATATCCTAAGCAGACCTTCTCTAATCAAACACATACCATCGGGACAGATGTGTTCAACGTTACTGAAATTCAGAGTGAGGCAGTATTCAACACCTGAGTTAAACAAGATTTAACAGGACTCAACTTACCTAAGCACAAGCCCTCACTCTGACCCACTCCCCCCTGCTCTCCTTACTCTGCGTCCTTGTACCCCTACATCACCTAGCTCTTCAGACAGCCGTCCTGTCTCTGGGACATAATGTCTCCAAGAGCCAATCAACAACCAGCTGCTGCCCTTCCGTCCCAGCAAGTATTGCCTCCTCTCACCTGGAGAAGCCAAAGGCAGGGCTTTCCCTCTACTCTTCCCCACACATTAGCCACAGGGCTTCATTGCAGACAAGGGAGCCTCAGGGGGAAGGCAGGCTCCACCATGGTGAACTCTTGCGGTGAATCAGAAAGGACTCCCTTTTTAGCTCTTTCTCATTGTTCTCAGTGCACAGTCCACGAGATGGAAACGATGAAGACGGTGTGCCAGAGTTTCCGGGAGCATTTACAGGAAATTGAACAGCACCTTACAGGACAGCAGGCACTCTTTTGCAGGGACATGTCAGAGGAGGAAAGGTAATTATCAAAGAGAGTCATAAAAGTAAGTAGAGCCCACACACCTGCAGCAAGGAAAGGTAATCAGGGCAGGACAGATGAGCACCAGGGAGCAGGACTAATGAGAAACGAGCCCTTTTCCTTTGCTTTGCTGTTCTTGTTCTTGCTTTCTCAGTGGGAGTCTTGTGAGAGCTATTTGCTAGATAGCAACACTTACTCTTTAAGACCAAGGCTATTTGAGGTCAGAAGATGGGCAGTCAGCTGGGAAGAAGGGGATAGCCAGCAGGATATCGTCCATTGATGTGAATGGGGCTTATGCAAATGTTAGTGTTGGGGGTGAGTAGAGTTTTGAAAATCTGCATTATTTTCACATAGATGAAAAGCATATGTCCCAAAAGTAGATTAGCTGTTGCTTGGGCCTGAGGAGTGGGAATAGGGATTAACTGTAAAGCGGCACAAGAGTTTTTATTGGGCAGATGGAAGTGATCCCAAACTGACTGGTGGTGAGTGATGCAGCTTGGCCAGTTTACTAAAAATCATTGCACTGCACTGTTAAAATACAAAATGCATTGTACTGTTAAAACTCTGTGGTATGCAAATTATTCTGCAATAGAGTTGTTTAAAAAAGTAAGAACACCTGCCCTGGTGATATACCATGTCTGCAACTGATACAAATAAAGAAGGTGACAGTCCCTTGTAAGAAATGTCAGCGGAGTGACCTACATTTTGAGAGGGTCGATGGAGGACTGCGCTTGGAGGTGATGGGAAATGTGGTTGATTTCTATTCTGCACCTGCAGGGAGGAGGCCGACCAGCTGCAGACTCTCCGCTGGGCCCTGCGGCAGCAGGTGGAGGAGCTGGAGTTTCAATTAGGAGACCGGGCTCAGCAAATCAAAGACGAGATTCTACCGGTACGGGGCGGTGGGGTGTGTGGCTTGACTCCATCCTGCGGACCGTCGGAGGGATGCATGTAATCAGAAACCTGATTGTGCAATCATTTCAGATTCTAGGATTATGTGCCAACACCTCCATATTAAGTATAAATAAAGTGAAGCCTTTGCTCAAGGCCACGTGGCTAGGTGATGGCAATTCAGGATTAGAACTCAGGTCGTCTAATTCCTAAGCCAATCTTTCCTCCTGCCCTGTAAATAAGCGACAAGTATTATTAGCCATTTTCCCAATGAGAATAAGAAACACAACTGTTGAGCTAGTATGGCCTAGTCACTGCCAGAATGAGCTGCTAGCTCACAGAGCCCACTCTAGAAAATTCCTCACCCAGGAGGACCTTTCCCACAAGTCTGGCTGAGCTATTTGGTGCAAATACGGTAAGTTGCCCACTCTTTTGTTCTTATTTTCTTTTTTAGCAGCTTGAACGTCTCACAGAGGAACAACCAGAACACTATCCAAACCTGCATGACTGGAACTGGACAGAAGAAAAGAGTGGCCAGACTTCAAGTGCTAAAATCCACCCAGCCATGGCCCCCCAGGCTGCCTTCCCTCCCCACGATGGCCAGCAGGCTCCCAGCTCAAGGGTGACCCATTTGGCTGCCTTTTCTCCACCCACCTTGGAGAGCGGCACCAGGATGTCTCCTCCAGCTGAGGTAGGGTCAGGCCCAGCCCCTTTGTCAAATTGTCCTATTGGAGAAAAGTGTACAAACCGAACTTCTAGGTCAGAGTGGTTTTGAAGAACTTCCTACCAGGTGTAAGCACATTCTAGCTAGACAAGGAAATCTAAACTGCCCCCAAAAGTGTCTATCAACCCTTCTTCAGCTGTTTTTTAAAGTATTCTGCTCTGTGGTTCAACCCAAGAGAAACTCAATGTGTCAATATTTATTCAGTACAGAATAAGTGAGCACCCACTATGTGCTTGGCACACGGAATACATGGTGGCCAAGATCGATGTCTCTCTCTCTAGGTATAAATGATAGACAGTCTTTGCCCTGCAAACGTAGTCTACTGGGGGAGATAGAAGATGGGCACATAAAGAAGTATGGACTTGAAAACTGTGGAAGAGCTTTGAAGGAAATCACAGCATTTTTTTAAAGAGAACATAGCAGGGAGTCTGATTGAGATCAAGATGTCAGGAGGGCCTGACTGAGAAAGTGACATCAGAAGAGGGAAAGAAAATCCAGACCCCAGAAGGATCAGACTGTCCAACAGCCTGAGGCAGTTGGCCCCTGGAAGCATTGATAAAGCCCCTACCAGGTGCCAGGAGACCCTTGAATGCTAGAGACAGCTGTGAGCAAGGCAGACATTCGACTCGTAAGGAGTTCGATGGAGAGCGAAGAAAATAAGAACAACCAACAAGATCATTTCAATACCGATAAATGCCATGGAGAAGACAGTGTGGGAACACTGTAGGGGGTGGTGGGAAGAAAAGTGTACAGCATTCCTGAGGGTGACAGGCAAGGCCTTGCTGAAAGGAGGCTATTTGGCTAAGACCTGAATGGGGAGGAAGAGGAAGTCATGTGAAGTCTGGAGACCTTTAAAGCAGAAGGAATGGAAAGTTTAAAAGCCCTGAGACAGAATCAGCCAGAGTTGCTGAGCACAAGTGACGGGAGTGTGGAGGGAGAGGAAGTCCAGGGGCCGACTGTATGCCGGAGTCTGAGAGCCACGATCCTTCTTCCATGTGGAAGCCATTACAGGCTTTAAGCAGGATTGTCATATAGTCTGGTTTACATTTAAAAATCACTCTGACTGCCTGTGGGGAACATGCCCTTGGGGACTTGCACTAGGCAGCGCTCCCGGGGACGAGGCTGGTGGTGTAATCCCTGCAGTGAGAAGCAAAATGTCATGTTGCTTCCATGCAGCTGGGGAGGCTTGGGAGCCCCCCAACCCACTGAAATGCAGGATGCACTGGCAGTCTTGAAGTACTGGAGGAATTCTAAGGAATGGGGAGTGAATGAAGAATGGACTGGTCAGAAGAACTTCATGGAAAAAGTAATCCCTTGAGGGAAGTTATAATGTGTAGGCGATGGGCCAGTGGAGGTCACTTCCTAGCAAGGAAACTAAGAAGCTATTTCTTTTGAAACTAGCCACTGCCAGAATGGACCTCCTAGCCCATCTCATGCTTCATCCTCCTTGCTTTTTGGAAACCCTCTGGCTTCAATGGAACCCTCCTACCCTCTGGACCATCCCAGTTTCCTCTGTTGAGCACTTTCTCAGAGTGTGAACGTCCCCCCTCCATCCTTAATTCTCTTCTTTTTCTCTCTCCACACCAACTTTCCCAATATATGCAGTCTCCAGGCACCTCCGTCTCTAGTTCCTGCCCTCTCCAGAATTCCTGCCCAGCATTCTCTACTCTCTATAACATATTTTCCCCTGGAAGACTTGCCTGTATGTCTCACTCAGCATCTAACACTGATCCTGTCATTTCCCTGAATCAGTTCATCTTCCTGATACTTTCTGTCCATGACGTTGTCATTCTCCTTGTTGTGTAAACTCAGAACCACAAATTCACATGGCCTCCTCATCCTCCCTCATCCTCTTCCCTCAGAATCAGTTATCACATCACTGCCGAGGGTACTGCCACAATGTCATTCCCAGAAGTCCCTTCAGAACCTATTACTTGGTGAAGAGCCAACTGAAGGGCCTCCTGACTGCCTCTAGCTTCCTTCCCTCTGAGCTGTACTGGCCTCTGCCAAAGTGGTCTCCCTTGGGCATCACTTGGGTCATATTATCCTGGCCTAGGGTGAGTAGCTGGGGAGTCCTGTTAGGCTATCCAGAGAATTAGAGAGAAGTCACAGGATCATCGTTCCCAGAGCAGGCTTTCACCAAACAGCCTCTGTGCCCTGCAATTATTATGCCCCTCTCCTTATCTCCTGCTGCCTCATTTCCCTTGACCACATCCCTCTTTTGGCTCCTGCATCATGGTTCAGCTTCCAGCCCCAACTTGGCTCCTGATATATTGCATTTGTACCCCCAAATTGCTTCCCTTTCTAAACTTTTTCAACTTTTTACTCTCCCTGGGTCAGACTCCAGGCTCCCTTGTTTACCTCCATTTCTCCAATGTAGACTTTGAAAAAGTTTGCCATGGTTTCTGCAGATGACTTCAGATATGATGAAGGAGGAAAAGGAGACATATTGCCTTCAGTTGAAGGGTAGCATATGGACTCCCCAAGGATCACTAAACATCTCATGGCATTTCCTTGTTTATTCTCCAAACTCTCCAACAAAGAGCACAAAAGGGGAACCAAGATGCCCATCCCACCCAGAACCTTTGCTGTCTTCAGCGCATGATGACCTGATTGCCAACACTACTTCCAAATACCATCTTCTGTCGTTCATGCCCTTCTTCCCATAGACATGAAACCTCTAGAAGCCCAGCCCACCTGGTGAACTATGGATTAACTGCTAGTGTCCCCAGCGGTTCTCTGTCCTGAATACCCTTTAGACTCACGGGGGAGCTTTAAAAAACACTGATATTGAAGCCGCACCCCAGATCAATTAAACAAGAATCCCCAGGGATGGGATCCAGGTACCTACAAATTTTAAAAGCTCCCCAGATGATTCCGATATGCAGTTAAAATTGAGGATTGTTGTTCTAGATGAAGAAGCTACCGTATAATTCAACTGTTCCTGTTGTTTTCTAAGGATTCTCTTTTATTTCCCATTTTTCTTTCTGTACCACCCCTCTCAGCTGAAGAAGTCTTTCACAATTCATTGACAATCACCAAATAACAAAATTGGGAGACAAGAGAAAGAAAAAAATGACATGTGGACTTTATTTCTATTTTTACAGCATGACTTCTACCTTGCTCAAGAGTTCCTACATTTCATCTTTATGTATAGAGAAGTAGTAAACAGATGACTTTTTTTCTGTTTTCCTTCCTTTCCCAAAATTCCTATTCCAAATTTGACAAATGAAATTAAATACACATATTTGACTAGGTAGGTCAAGGTAAGGATTTTTTGTTTCCTCAATTTAACACCTTCCATCTCTTGCAGGAAATGTCTGTATAAAATAGCAATTACAAAAATTATGGACATGTAAGTAGTCTTCTAAATGTATATGGTTGTTCCACCACTAGGACACAGCACAAACATTCTAGGAAGGTTGAACGATTAGACAAATTTCCTTACCAGTGTAAACATTATTTTTTTTATTTTGTTATGTTAGTCGCCATATTAGTTTTTGATGTAAACATTAAATGTAAATGTAAAACTGTGTGTTTTGAATATTATTTATAGTACACGAGGATATGAAGCAAATTTCTCAAGGATAGAATCTACAACAAGCATTCAGGTAACTCAAATACTTATGATTTCCCCTATCTTTCATTCTTCCACCTTTTCCATAATTAATGTATATATCATAGTATTTATAACAGCTGCAGTATTTCACTCCTATATCAATGTACTCAACGTGAAACATCATAAAACATTGTCTAATGCTCGATCGCTCAACCAACTGAGCCACCCAGGCGCCCCTAGGCTTGGAAAATTTTTTTCTGAGAACCCAGCTTAAAGCTAAGTAAGATTCCATTTTGGAGTCCAGATATATTTTGACAAAGTTCAGACATGTTTTTGACCCAAGTTGCTTCCACACAAACAGATGGAAATGAAGATTTGGTGGCTGTCCGTTTATATGATCAAACTGGATAAAACAGACGGACCATGCCGGTCGCCATTTGTTTATACAAAAACAGGAGTCTTTGCACGTGACAAACTTTACCTCGTTTGAGTCTCGCAATGCTAAAGGGAGTAGTCCCCATTTTGAACAGTGAGGAAGCTAAGATATCAAGAGATTGACCTACACAAGCACACATTGAGTCTTGTGCTTGATCAAGAAGCAACTGCATGCTGGGGTTGGGAGCTCAAGCGCTGGAGTTGAATCCAGGGTTTGAAGCTTAAATCCAACTCCACTACTTATTATCTGTGCTGGGTAAACTACTTAACCCCCTAAGCCTCAGTGTCACCATCTGTAAATTATCAGAGTGAATGCATATATAACCCTTTAGAAAAAGCCCGGAACATGGCTCAGTATGATTCCATACTGACCCTGACTCAGTATGATTAAGATTCTGATGACAATAATAACAAGAATAGAGGCAACTCTTTAATATCTACTTCCATGCAAGGTACTGGGCTAGAGACCGTATGTGCATTATCACTTGGCGTCATAACAATCCTGAGACGCAAGCATGAATACACATATATACATGCTCAAAAAGGTTGTAAATTGTCTAAATTCTGGCAACTAATAAGAGATTGAGTTGACTCTCTGATTCCCTGCTTTGCCAGTGGTTCCCCTTTATGGCTCTGCCAAGCTTTGGGTCTTATGTGGAGCCCACTGATGGGTCCAAATCAACCAGAGTAGCCCTACTTCTGACCACATTTTATAGTGGGCTTTAGTAGAGATTTTTCTTTAAAAAAAAAAAATCTCATTACTATAGAAAAGTTTGAAAAGCACCGTACTATGCTACTCATACATGACTCTTACAGTCAGATGCGAGTTCTGAGTTGCTTTCATACAAGGAAATGACTTCCGCCACATAGGAATCCTCAAGAACCTACCATCCTAAGAACTCTTGGATTACTGCCACTTGTCCCACTGACAGGAATAATGGCAAGAGTTCCCTTTGCAGCCTCTGAATGATTTTTCTGTGGAATCTTTTTGTTCTATCATCAAGTCCCAAGATGCTGAATTCTCTTTCTTTGAAAGTTGACTGTATTCAAGTTGACTATATTCAGGAGAACCCAGGCCACATATTTGAAAACCAGAGAAGTTACTGCAATAAATATTTATAGAAAGTTAAAAGCAGCAAACTCTTTCATTCTGAAGCCCAGTTCAGGGTTGGAGTCATTTTGCTTCAATGAAAAAGGAGGAAAAAGTAAAACCATACTACCTGCTTATTTTCAAATTTAGAAATTGGCAAGGGAATAATTTAACCTCTTCTGTATCAAAGGACAAGTGTCGCTTCCCTGTATTAATTTCATTCTACCCAGATTCCATCTCTGTATTCTAAGCCAAAGCTTTGAATAGAGAAGACTGACTTAGAAACAATATTGGGAACTCAAGTCACATATTTTCCTTGGTTTTGTTATGCATGAGTGAAGACCCAGGTTGCATGACGGAGACAAAAAGAAAAAACCTTGAAGATGCTTTGAACCACAGCATATGCATAGACTACATAGATTTGTCTAAGAAAATACACTTTTTTTGTCCACAGATAAACATTTCCCAGAAAAGTGTCCCATTAGATTTTGTTTAACAGATATTCCCTTATATGTGGGTTTTTGTCTGCAGGACCAGAGTTGTTTTGTCTTCAAAAAGAAATAATTGTGTTGGAAAAAAAAAAAAAAAAGATCAGAAGACTTCCTAATGACATGAAAATCTGGTCTATTAACCTGTTTTTTCTTTGTTGAGAAAGTACTCAGTTTCTGTGGTATAACACTAGTCAAATAAAATGGGACATTTGTGCAGAGTTTAAAGGCTAGAAGTAGATTCCCTTTGAGAAGAAAAGCTTCAGAGTATTTTATTGTGGGTTGGTGTGTTGCATATCTAATTTCACTTGTAATTAAAACAACAAAGAACAGCTGTAATTTACAAGGATTATGGGTTATTAAAAATGATGTCAAATTGCCTTTTTTGAAAATTGAGAGAGTACAAGGAGAAGCCAAAATATGGATGTCACCTTTCTCTACCCAAACTCATGGCAGCTTTCTCTACCCAAACTCAGATTCTAATAGTCTAATTTTAAAACATTAGTAGACCAGAAGTTTAGTGTGGGATATGCCCTTCTGAATCTGCCCCAATTAAGTAAAAGAAGAGCCCTCCACATCAAAGATGATTTCTTATTAGAATCACATTGAAAACTTTTCCCTTTGGGTACTTCAAGAACCCAGTGCTTCACCAGGAAAATGGAAGTGAATGAAAACAATCCTTAAGTTGTACCTACACTTTTTTTTATTCCTGTTATCCTTCAATAATTGCTTATTTGTTGATGACAATGTACCAGAGTCACAGGATATCTGTTTTTCTTTTTTAAATCTTAAGGTATTGGGGGTATGTTACAAGTGTGTAGTTTATAAGAGTCAAGAAACACAGTAGGTGCCCAGCGTCGGGACATTATCTTTGAATATTCACATAATCTCCTATTAAAGCTATACCTGGTTCCCTCTTTTTACCTGAATAGAGAGACAACTATATTGTCCTTTGTGTCTCCAGAGTACCCTATATGGACTCCATCCTTAATTCCAAAGTCTACATAGCACTTAATTGCTCACATTTCCTCCTTCTCCCAGACTTTAGAGTAAGATTCTTAAAGAGAGAGGTTGAGTCCTTATCTTCCTGGAATTGCTTGTACAGAGAACTCTAACCAGAACATGTGAGGGGCGTTTGGTGAAAAAATAAACATAAGTTTTAAAATACTGGACCTGATCTCAGAAGTAAATTCCTAAGTGGAGATGGAAATCTGCATCAACAGTATTTTTCTTACAACACTTTAAAACGTTTTTCCACTATTTCCTTTTTTGTTTTTTTGCTTTGCCTTCGTGGTTTCTGATGAGAAAACTTCCCTCATTTGAATCACTGATTCCTTGTGTGTTGTTTTCATCTGGCCTTTTCAAGGTTTTTTGCTTTGTTTTAGTTTCTGTTCTTTGATTACGATGAGTCAGAGCATGGCTTTCTTCAAGTTCATCTTATTTGAAGTTTGCTGAACTTCTTGCATCTGCAAATATATGTTCCTTTATCAAATCTGGAAAATTTTCAGCCATTATCTCTTCAAATAAATTTCTGCACCATTACTTTCTCCTCCCCTTTCAGGTTTACAATAACACCAAAGTAAGAAGTTCTAATACTGTCCCACAGTTCTTTGAAGCCCTGTGCATATTTTATCAAACTTTTTGTCCTTCTATGTTTTCCAGATTGGGTATTTTTATTGATCTACCACCAGGTTTATCGATTCTTTTCTTTCTTATCTCCATTCTGCTTTTGTGGTCCTACGGTGAGCTTTCTATTTCTGTTATGGTATCTATCCATTCAAAATTTCCATTTGGTTCTTGACATCCCTTCTGTTTTTTGGCTGAGAATTTCTATCTTTCCACTTTCGAGAGCGTTCATCCTTACTTCATGTCATCATTATCAGAGGTTCTTTAAAACGTTTGTCCAGTCATTCCCACATCTGGGTAATCTCCGAATTTATGTTTGTTGATCACATTTTCTCTTGAAGGCTGTTAACATTTTCTTGATTCTTTGTATGTCGAGTAATTTTGGATTGTAACCCAGACATTTTCATATTATGCTGTGAAACTCTGGGTTCTGGGTTTAACTTTATTAAAACTTTCTTGGGGAGCGTTTTGTTGTTGTTGCTGTTGTTTTGCTCATTTGTTTGCTTTAGTAAGCAATCCAACCTGCTGGTTCAGACCACAGTCCTGACCCACTTGCACACTGTGGTTCCAGTATCCATTTAGTATTCACAACCTCTGGGTAGTATCTGGCCTACCCTGTGCATGCACCATTCGGGGTTCAGTCTAAAACCTGGGTTGTGGTCTACACTACAGTTCAGTTCTCAAAGTGTTTGCTATGTTGCTTATGATCAAGTTCTATGCAGGCACAACTCATAATGAACCCAAGACTTTATACACAGATTTAAAGGATCCCTGTCTCCAGCTACTGCCCTTCTGCAAAGCCACCGCATTTTCTGACTCCTAGGAGCTCCTTTTCATGGCTCTGCCTGGAAAACCAGAGTTTAAGCATCAATGCACTATAAGAAACTTCCTGAAACGAGGTCTACCTCAGAGCAAAGTAGCAAGAGCAAAGAGTCTTCAAACCACGTGCGTCCATGGCTGCTACCCTTATACCACCTCCACTGTGGCTGCTCTTGCCACTGTGGTGGGAACGCCACTTCATTGCCAGACACATCCCAAGTAGGGCTTGAAGAGGTAATGGTCTCTCTTTCCCAGAGACGCCTTTCCCAGCTTTCTGGCCCAAGAGAGAGGATTTTTCTTGCAGCATTTTGTATTAGCACCTACTGCACAGTTTCAAGATTCAGGCTTCCCTGGAATCTATGCCAGGAAATATGGGAGGAAAGAAGATGCAGAGACTCTTCTCCATAGGTGGTGTTGAGTTTTTTAGTCTCCTGCCCAGCTGACTTGCTATTTTATCCTCTTCAGTCCTCAGATGGTGGTTTCATGTATTCTGTTCAGGACTTTTGGTTATAGTCAGTGGAAAAGCTAGGGTGGCATGCATTTACTCCATCTTAACTGGAACTAAAATTTGCCAATCGAATTGTCCGTCATATTCTTTTATTATAGTAAATAAGGCTAACACTCTCTTACTATGTGCTAAATACTGTGTTAAAACTTTTATATGCATGATTTACGTGTAGTAAAACAACAAACGTTTGTCATAAACATCATTATCCCCAGTTTATAGATGACGAAACAGAGACATGGGGGTTAAGTGAACTGCTCAATGTCACACAGCTGGAAAACCAAGAGTGATCCTGGTCTGCTCTGACCCCAGAGCCAAACTCTGAATCACTCTGCAACGTAGCCATGGCCAGCTCTGTCACGCAGCCTGAATGGGGCCAGAGCTGTAACTCTGATTACATGTGAGGATCAGGCAGCAGGCTTCTCTGAGACACACGTTTTCATAGCTTTCAGCATTGATTAGGTCAAGTTGAAAGATGTACTTATGCACAAGGCAGGTTGAGATTTAATATTGCTTTGTGTTGGTTCTTGGGCAGGTGTTTGTTTAAAGGAAGTGGAAACAGGTGTGTGGGCTCTGATTCAATTACATGATGGAGAGGAACACACTGATCCATGGCCATTTTCAAGGAGAGATGCTGATTGTGCTAATTAATCATTTGTCTGTCAGGACAAAATAGAACATAATAGAACATGATGTCCCAGTTACCATAGGTATGGAACACAGACTCGTGTGTCTGGCGCTCCAGCACCCAGGTGCAACTGTGTATGATGACAGCAGTTAAGATGCAGGGCCGGAGTCCTCCCAGATTACCATGTCTGAGACGGTTGGAAGGAAAGGTGCTTTATAGACTCTTGCCAACAGCTTGGGACATCATCCAACAGGAATTGCGTCTCAAAGGAACTTTTCCCTTCGAAGAGATTAATTGAGTCCTTTTAGATCATGATGGTATCCCAGAGATATGGCTGAATGGAATATTTTTCCATCTTTTGTCTTGTAACACTCAATCTACCTCACCTAACCAAGACAATTGTGCTCATTATAGCCTTGTAATAATATTTCATTCTTTCTGTAAGTTATTCACTTGCCACCCAACAGCCAGAGTAGTCCCTTAAAAACAAATCAGGTGCCTTGCTCCCCTGCACAAGAATCCCCAATGGTTTTTCAGTATATTTCCAGTATATTTATAACCAACTCCTTACCAAGATCTACAATGCCCTACATGACCAGTCCTGCCCACCTCTGACTTCATTTCATGCCACTCCCTCCCTTTCTCACTATGATCCAGTTTCATAGATCGTCTTGACAATTCCTGAACAAACTAAGGCCATTCTCACTTCAGGAGGATTTCCCTTGCTGTTTCTTCCTTGCGTTTGTTATTCCACTTTTCCCAGACATTCATATGGGTGGTACTTTCTCATTCGGACCTTCAGATGCCTTTCAGAAAGTCTTCCCTTACTAGCCCTATCCAAAATAGGGTTTCTTCCTGCACATATCTTTGTATATTCTCTAGACATTTAATCTACTTTGTTTTCCTCATAACATTTATTATCTGGATGTTTATTACTTCGTTTATTTGTTCTGTGACTGTCTCCCTTCCTAGAATGTAAGTTTCATGGGGAAGAGACTTGTCTGTCTACCTTTCCATATTTTATCCACAGGCCTAAACCACTGCTTGATACATAATAAGCTCATAAAAGAATTTGATGAGTAAATGGACAGGAGAATTATTTAACTCATCAATATCTACACTACTTGATAGTGAATATACATAGATAAAGCATAATCTAATCCATCAAGGAATTTTTAGTTTAGGGAGGAAAACATATACAGCTAATAATCTGTCCATGTTACTTCTTTGCTTGGACCTTTCAAAACCTCCCCATTCACAGTGAGGTTTCTGAGCCTGGGATCATCATTTTCACCAGAGAGTGGAGAAGTTGAGAAAAAAAAAAATTAGGACACATGGCAAGTCTTAAAAAAGTGAATGCAACCCAAGTGACAGTGTTCTAACTCTTCCTTCAGGGTTGCATCTCCTTTCAAATTAGAAGAGTTTCCCCTTGGTTGCAAGTAACAAACCTAACTCCATGTTATAAAATCTGTCTCAAAGATTTTTTTCTCCAGTCTAGGCCCCCACTTGCTTCTCTAGCACATGGAACTTGATATCTGAATTCCCCTTATTGTAAAACCACTCTCTCCCAAGGGCCTGCTTCAAAGCAGAATGTAGTATGGACAGGTTTCCTTTACCTTTAGGACCTCATGCCTCTATGGGTCTTTCAGATTATAGTAAAACATCTAGTCAAACATATAGTGATTCTCAGATAAGACTGCCCATTCAAATAATCTGAAATCTTCAAAAAGCCACCATTGCCTAGAAAAAAACACCCAGATATTTTTATATAATTGGTCTAGGATGGGACCCAAGGATTGGCATTTTATAAAAATACTCTAAGTAATTTTAATGTATACATGGGGTTGAGAACTATTGGTATAAGTAATCTCTAGGTAATTGTATTTATAGGGAAATCATTTTAAACATGTATGCCAAATTTGACTTTTCTCCTAACCTAAGGGAGAAGCATCTCACAAGTTAAGGACTTCTTAGGAGGTCTCTCTTCACTGGATACCTACCAGGTGGTATCCTAGCTCACCTGCCCTCAAGATTTGACTTTTTCTCACACCTTCTCAAAACTTCTCCATGAGAATTCTCACTAATTTCTTTCAAGAAATTACATCCCTTACCTATAGATGTTGATGTCATCCCAGGACCCACCTTCTGTTCTAGTCTGCATTATGCAGACTGGCCCTGTATCCTGGAGTTCCCCCAAAACATTCAGATCTCTCCTCTAGTCTCATGAATAAGAGACTCATGTAAACTTTTTCCCTGGATCATGACTCATTTCCCCCACGTTTAATTGTTTAATGTTTAAATTCAAAACTAACTAGCTACATTAGGGATTAATTTTTGAGAGATTCCCTTCTTCATAGAATAGGAAAAAAAAAAACACAAAACAAAACTGAATCTTAACCTTAACAGGAAAACCAGATAAAAATTATAATTTTTGTAAGCCTCTCAGGGAGCTGAGATTACAGGGTAACTCAAAATTCAGGAAAGACAACCTCCCACCTTATCTCTCTTGTGACAGAGCTTGGGGGGGAAATGATTTGGTTTTGGGTTTTTGGGAGGGGGTTTGCTTTTTTGCTTTTTTTTATATGAAGGCTGTTAATTTTTGTGTATTGATTTTATAACCTTATTTCAAAAATTTTAAAAAGATATTCCAAGAGAAAAACTACCAATCAATCCAATCAATATCCCTTATAAATGTAGATGCAAATATACATATCTTCATGCGTAATCAGCTGAAAGGACTTAGAGGCATTCCAATAGCAACAGTCACACCAAGTATGTGGACCTTAGATCCTAACGTCATTCTCCAATGAAAGAAAATAGGACTGCTTACAGAAATGGCTGATTCTAGGATGGGGGCAGGAAATAGACAAGATTAGCCTGGAGCATCTCGTCATGCCAGAAAGCAAGAAAGTGTTCAAAATCAATCTGATTGCATGGGGATGTATCAAAGGGACACAGGGCCAATTGAAAAAGCTCTCAGTGGCAAAAGATAGAACAATTTGAGCAACAAAATAAAGTCATCTTGATTATAACTCAAATTATAAAATAAATATCCACAAGTTCAAATAAATATAAATAAATGATTAGAATAAACAAGTAAATGGGAAGAGGAGACCTTTCTCCCATGCAGAAGAATTTCAGATAATTTATGTAGACAGTCCATCCTCAAGGAGGTGGACTCTAACTCCCTCATGTGCAACTGTGAACTGTGTACAATAAAAGCCTTCAAGACAACATAGTACAGAAAAGAAGAGAAAGAAATAGCTGTACGTGGAAGAACATGACACATTCTGCCTCAGCCAGGTGATCCAGGCAACCTCGGCAGTGATGAGGTATGTGGATATTATATATCCTTAATGATATCATGAAAGTGACAGTGTGCTTCTGTGGTCTTCCTTCTAAGAACACATAAACCCAGCCCAATCACGAGGAAGACATCAGAAAAATGCCAGTTTAGGGGAATATCTAACTAGTATTTTTCAGACCTGTCAAGGACATCAAAATAAAGAAATTCTGAGAAACTGCCATAGCCAAGAGGAGTCTATGGAAAGATGAAGACCAACTATAATGTGCTATACTGAATGGGATGCTGGAACAGAAAAAGAACATCAGCTAAACCCTAAGCAAATAAAATGTAGACTTCTGAATAAAGTATAGACTTTGGTTAGTAATAATGTATCAACGTTGGTTCATTAGTTGTAAGGAATATACCATGCTAATGTAAACTGTTAATAATAGAGGAAACTGGGGGTTCAGACACATAGAAAGGAATTTTCTGTAGCATCTTAATAATCTTTCTGCAAATCGAAAGTGTTTCTAAAAAATAAAGTTGATTCTTAAAAAGAGAGAGAAATTAACTCCAGTGTCCAACTAAAAAGAAATTGAAAAAATAAAAATAAATTTTAAAAAGAAAAAAGAAAATGAAGACATGCTGTAGATGGGGAAAGACTTAGAAAATACATATCTAATAAAGAACTGGCATTCTGAATACGTAAAGCAGGGGCGCCTGGGTGGCACAGCGGTTAAGCGTCTGCCTTCGGCTCAGGGCGTGATCCTGCCGTTATGGGATCGAGCCCCACATCAGGCTCCTCCTCTATGAGTCTGCTTCTCCCTCTCCCACTCCCCCTGCTTGTGTTCCCTCTCTCGCTGGCTGTCTATCTCTCTGTCAAATAAATAAATAAAATCTTTAAAAAAAAAAAAAAGAATACGTAAAGTACTGGCATGAAAACAAACAGCCCATTTGGAAAATGAAACAAAATGTAAGATTCAAACAAATACTTCAAGTAAAATAACATATGGATGGCACGTTAAGTGCATGAAAAGACACCCGAATTATTAGTCATTTAAAAAGGCAAATTAAAACCACAATTAAAAAAAAAAACCAACACAGTGACCTACCAGAACACACCTACTTGAATGATGTTAATAACCGTAACAATGATACTGATAATAAATTGACAAGACCAAGTACCAGCAAGAATGTGGAGCAACTGGATGTCTCCTAGCTCCTGCTGGGATTGCACACAGCCACAACTGCTTTGAGAACAGTGTAGCAGTCTCTTAGAACATGAAACATACACTTCTGAAACAACCCTCAGGAAATTCCACAGATTATATCAAAGGCAGAGTCTTTGTCCAGTGTCAATGTATATTTCAAGGAAATTCTCCCACACTTGCTTTGATAATTATATGTTACTTTACTAACTTATTTTAGTTACTTTACTTACTTCACTGGTTTATTCAGTAAATAGCTATTCATATGCCAGGCATATATAGTCTCAAACATACAAAACAAGATAGACAACATCTTTTATGTGGCTTACATTCTAATGGGTAAGGTTGGGGTACAAATAGACAATAGGCAAGTAAACAAAAACAATAACATTTCAAATAAGTGCTTTCGAGTAATTAATACCTAAAACCACATGATGGTGACTGTAGAGGTTATATTGTACTGGTCACCAAGATGGACCAGCTCTATCACTGGGGTGCAGACCAGAATAATGGAATAAAACCAATAAGATAGCAAATGTTGGCAAGGATGTTAAGAAATTGGAGCCCTCCTACATTGCTGGTAGAAATGGAAAATAGTGCAGCCATTATAGAAAACAATTGCTCAAAATGCTAAACCCAGGATTACCATTTGAGCCAGCAGTTCCACTTCTGTCTACCCAGGAAAATGAAAACATATGTGCACACAAAGCCTTGTGCGTGAATGTTCATAGAAGCACTGTTCATAAGAGCCAAAAAGTAAAAACAGGACATGCACTGATGAACAGATAGACAAAATGTGGTGTAACATACAAGGGGATACTCTTCAGCAGTAAAAAGAAGAGAAAAACCACCAAGTACTCCTAATGCATGCTGCTGCAATGTGGGCGAACCTCGCACACATACTGAGAGAAGCCAGCCAGGAATGATCATTTACTTTGTGACCCCATTTATGTAAGAAGTCCAGGATAATCAAATCTGTAGATGCAGACCTTGGATTATCAGTTGTCTAGGGCTGGAGAAGGAGGCGGGGAATGGGGGTACAAGATTTCTTTTGGAGGCGATGAAAATATCCTGAATTGAGATTATGGGTGATGGACGCACAAGTCTGTAAATATACTAAAAACCATTAAATTGTTCACTTGTATCGTATGTAAATTATATCCCAAGGAAGTGTTAAAAAAAATAATAAGGCAATTATACAAACACCTGAGGCAGAATGTTTCCAGGGAGGGGACAGCAAGCAAGCCACCTGAGCTGGGAATAAATTTGGCCTATTTAAGGAACAGAGAGAAAGGAAAGTTGGAGCTAGCTGGGGAAGGAGACACAAGTAGAGACCAGGTGAGATAGGGTCTATTAAGCCAGGGTGGGAAGCTTGGATTTTATTTCGAATGTAAGGAGAAGCCATCGGAGGGTTTGAAGTAGGACAGTGACAGGATGTGAGGCATCTTAAGAGGAGACTGGCTACCTTGTAGGTGACTGACTCAGGGAGTGTAAAGGGAAGCAGGAAGGCCAGCCAAGACCTATTATGGCAGTTTGGGCAAAACTCAGAAATGGAGTCGATATTTTTTCTTTCCTTTCCTCTTTTCCCCCCTTATCTCTTCTTTTCTGCTCTTCTCTTCTTTTTATCATAAACAAAAAACAAGGTCACTTTATATTTAGCAGAACAGTTCTCAAGAGCTATCCCAGAAAAAGACACTAGCCAGAATATTCGACCCTCTCTTAACCTTTAGTACCTCTAACAAGTTGTACGTCACTGGTCACAGGAGAACAATCTAATAATAATGAAAAATTTAGACTGCTTTTATATAATTAGTCCTTATAAAAACTGTATGATCCCAATTTAGTATAAAAACCTGCTTTTCACTCCAAATAGCACTGTCAAAGTAAAACATAGGCCACCTCACGTGTCTATGACAACTCTTTCCACATCAATTTCCTAGCTCACAGCAGCCAAATGATTTTCCTACATCACAAACAAACTACAGTCTTCGGGGTTATATTTGGAAAAGGAACAATAAGGCATCTGTAGAAAAACAGCATTTGCATTAGATTCCTCTTCTTGCCTAAGGGGTGATTTGCATCTGCAAGCTCAAGTGGGTGGCGAAGAGTAAGCAGGCTTTGTGAGACCATTACTCATGTAATGAGATTCGAGGTCTGCTATTCAACGTAATTTTCAGTGGGCACTTTCCCAATGGCTAAATTGCTGCCCACAGACATTTTGATTATCAAATATAATTTAAAAATAAAAGAGCACAAAATGTCCCTTCTTTTCTCCAGTACCCCCTCCCCTCCCCCCACCTTTCGAGTTCTTCAATTTATCTCACACAGGAGGTTTGGTCCGCAGAATACCATGCTCAACCTTGGAATGTTTGACTCTCACCTGGGATTCCTCCAGCCCTCCTCCCATCCCACGACAGGTCCCAAGGTATCTCTCCACTTGACCCAGATATTTCTATGTCAAGAGCCTTGAAATTATGAGTGATTGGACACCTTGGGTTTCAGCCAGCTGCAAACATTCCTATGCCACATGCCCACTCCTCCGAAAGGTTAAGCCACACCCATGCACTGGTGATGGTAACCTTTTGAGAGCCTGTTTATCAGTTCTAAACCTGCCCCTGCTTCAGTGCAATTTTCCTCCAGTTTCTCTCTTTTATGATCCTGCACATCTCCTTGTGAAGTTTTTTTGCCCTAATCTCTCTGATAACTTTCGTCTTATCATTGCTTGTGTTCTAGAGAAATCAAGCTATGCTTTAAAGTAGACTCTGGAGAACCCTGAGAACTTCAGGCCCACACCCTGTCTATGAGCTGCTGTGAGACTCTTACCACGTCTGTCACAAAGCCCTATTATATCTTACTGGTCACTTGTTCCCTTGTGCCATGATGATGCTGGCTCTGAACTTGCTATGTGTTCCCCTCTCTACACCCTCCCATCACCAAACTGGGGCACACTGGAATGTCTGGCTGTCTTGAACATCATGCCTGGGCTGAAGGGAATCATGGGACCGTCTCAGACCCTCTGTCTACCTAAGTCTACCATACTGGCATTTCTGTTGTGCCCACTCCATATAGCCATGGGACATATAAAGATATAGCCATGGGACAGACACATCGGTGGTCAACCAGAAGCTCAAATGGGAAGCAAGCTGTAAGTCCCCTGAGCTCTGAGATTCCCAGACCTCTGTCAGGGAATCCCAGAGATCTAAGAGGGACCCAACAGGATACCAGAAGTGGGGCACAAAACCACACTAAAACTAAATTCATTTTCCCCTCTCATTTCTCTCCTGGCTTCTTCCACCCCTAACCCCACAAGGGCTTTTGTATACGTGTGATAGGAATTTTGTTTTTATCATAACCCCCACTCTTCCGTGCTCCAAGTATTGATGCTAGATTTGTGAAAATCCAGTTTGAGAATTTTCTAGGAAATTAATATTTTTCTTTTCTTTCCTAAAGCCTTGTTTTTATTTTTATCCTGATAGCAACTTGAAAATGTTCCAAGCTGAGCTATGATTTTCCTGTTCTAGACATTATCAGTTCCAAAAAAAACTGGGTGGTAAGGGGGAGGGAGATATACTTTACCAAGAAGTGAAAGCACATGTGTGATCTTTCAAAAAATTACACAAGTGTAAACATGAACAAATTATTATTACAAATTATTTTCCAGTACTGCTTGTAGAGAGCAAAATGGAGTCACTCTTGTCAAACAGAGGCTGGTGTCGAGCAGGGGCCAATGTCAGCAATGATGCAAGAGGTAAAGAGTACTGTAGCTACCAGATATCACCGAGACCAGCACCAGCTGACGACACCCCAGAATGGACAACAAGCAGAAGCAGCAAGGTCTGCAGGGGCCCAAGACTGATGAAATCCCTTTAAAAAGGGAGGATTTGGGGCAGCAAACTGTCAGACTCATCAGACACTGAACCCTCTCTGTCTGACCACTTCAAAAAGGCAGCTACCGCCGAAGCCTCTGCCCGATGGATCTCTGACCAGAACCAAGATCCTTCCCGGCTTGAACATCAGAAGCAGTAAGTGCCCAGAGCTGACCTGGACCAGACCGAAGCCTTATCTCAACTGCGGGCCCACAGGCTGACTTCGCGTTTGGTTCAGGAACTTCCTGCACCCTTCTGTTATCTTGTTTGTTGTGTGACTTGTCTTCTGTCCTGCTCTGTGTGCTGTGGAAGAAGCCAAGTTAATCATATGGTGAAATGTCATTGAGTTTGGGATCCTGACCCTGCTTTATAATTACGTTAACCTTGCTTTCTGACTGAATTAAGCTGGCTTTGCAGAAAGACACAGCTCGTGTGCACCTTCCTAGCGTGCTCATGATGCTGCTGATTCTTTACGTTGATACACAGCTTACTTCTCCTATTTCCTTCTTATTAACAATGAAATAGATATCTTTGTACATAGGACAGTTTTGGTAGATTAAATTCATTAAAGTGGAATTTCAGGGCCAAAATATGGACATTTTAAAGCTTTACACACATGTGGCCAAAGTATTCCCTTCTACAAAGTATCCCACATAAACTCACCAACAAGGACCCTTCCTCCAAAGGCTCTTCATGATAAGTCACTATCATTCATTTAACTCTATCATCTGATATGTGAGTTCGGTTTGCATTTATCTGAATAGTAGTGAAATCAAACATATATACTTTTGACTCTTTTTTCTTCTTTTTTCTATTTTTTCTTTTCCTTTTTTTTTTTTTTTTTTTTTGGCTTTTCATAGCCTATTCACACTCTTCGTACATGTTTGGGAGCGTGGAAATAGATGAAGAGCACGCACATGAGAGCGAGCAAAGACGCCTCACTTCAGAGTCTGCTCTAACAAGGGCGTCGGCCACCATCGCTTGTGTTCGGCACTGATTCAAGGACAGGCGGGGAAGCGGGGAAGCTTTGTAGTGAAATAAAGGGAAGACTTCAAGTGAGCTCTGGGTGGGAGTTGTTGGCATGGTGAACCTGGAAATGAACCGGCTACAAGTGAGCCATCCATACGATTGGTTTGGGGAACTTTTTTTTCTTAAGATTTTATTTATTTATTTGACAGAAAGAGAGAAACAGTGAGGGAGGGAACACAAGCAGGGGGAGTGGGAGAGGGAGAAGCAGGCTCCCAGTGGAGCAGGGAGCCCGATGTGGGGCTCGGTCCCAGGACTCTGGGATCACGCCCTGAGTCAAAGGCAGATGCTCAAAGACTGAGCCACCCAGGCGCCCCAGGTTTGGGGAACATACTTGACTTTGTCTGGTTGGCGCTGAGTTGGAGCTGGGCAAAAATGAGGGAAAGTGATAGCAATGACCAAGTCATGGCCATTTGAGGCAGAGACTGGAGATCACAGTTCTTTTTTTATATGTGGTCTAGCCAACGTCCATCTGTATACTCAATCCTTTAAGAGGGGAAAGATACCTCTTTCCCTTGATTTGTAAGAACTCTTTATAGGTAAGGAGATTCATTCTTTGGCTTACGTGCTGTAATTTGATTCTGAGTTCTGAATTTGTTGAAGCGTGTTCATGCTGTACCAGTTTTTAAATTTCATATAAACTATTCATTTTGTGGCTTCTGCTTTAGTTAGCTTGGAAGGATTTTTCACATTCAAAATTATAAAGTATTTTTTATAAAAGTATTTTACCAGTATTTTCTTTAATACTTGGACTACTTTTTTATTTTTAATATATTTGGAATTTATATTAGTGTAAGGTGGGTGGTAAAGATGGAGGCTGGGGTGTAGGAGGAAACATAAATCCAGGTTATTTCTCCCTTTTTTATCTGTGTTTAGTGGACTTCTTCCAGCATGGGCCACATCTCTGCCATTCCCCACCAGACAATTCTTTTCTGTATGGATCCAGCTCTTCTCAGAGTTCTAGGTCTCACCAGATGGCCTGGTTCTGGGCTCAGAGTAGACTCCCCCCATGTCCTCCCCACTCTAGTGCTCTAGGGTCTTTGTGCTGTTGCTGATGGCTGACTTGCTTCACCATCCTCTACTTCTCAGCTCTTTCATCCTCCATGGAACCAATGCCCTGTATTAAATTTCTTTTGTTTCATACCTGGAGTGGTAGTCGTTTTTCTGTTCCTTAACTGATACATCCAACTATATACATCACAAGCGAATCTGAAAAAGCT
>NW_024425563.1:43932311-43983474 GCF_017311325.1 Ursus maritimus | reverse complement strand
GCTTTTCATAGCCTATTCACACTCTTCGTACATGTTTGGGAGCGTGGAAATAGATGAAGAGCACGCACATGAGAGCGAGCAAAGACGCCTCACTTCAGAGTCTGCTCTAACAAGGGCGTCGGCCACCATCGCTTGTGTTCGGCACTGATTCAAGGACAGGCGGGGAAGCGGGGAAGCTTTGTAGTGAAATAAAGGGAAGACTTCAAGTGAGCTCTGGGTGGGAGTTGTTGGCATGGTGAACCTGGAAATGAACCGGCTACAAGTGAGCCATCCATACGATTGGTTTGGGGAACTTTTTTTTCTTAAGATTTTATTTATTTATTTGACAGAAAGAGAGAAACAGTGAGGGAGGGAACACAAGCAGGGGGAGTGGGAGAGGGAGAAGCAGGCTCCCAGTGGAGCAGGGAGCCCGATGTGGGGCTCGGTCCCAGGACTCTGGGATCACGCCCTGAGTCAAAGGCAGATGCTCAAAGACTGAGCCACCCAGGCGCCCCAGGTTTGGGGAACATACTTGACTTTGTCTGGTTGGCGCTGAGTTGGAGCTGGGCAAAAATGAGGGAAAGTGATAGCAATGACCAAGTCATGGCCATTTGAGGCAGAGACTGGAGATCACAGTTCTTTTTTTATATGTGGTCTAGCCAACGTCCATCTGTATACTCAATCCTTTAAGAGGGGAAAGATACCTCTTTCCCTTGATTTGTAAGAACTCTTTATAGGTAAGGAGATTCATTCTTTGGCTTACGTGCTGTAATTTGATTCTGAGTTCTGAATTTGTTGAAGCGTGTTCATGCTGTACCAGTTTTTAAATTTCATATAAACTATTCATTTTGTGGCTTCTGCTTTAGTTAGCTTGGAAGGATTTTTCACATTCAAAATTATAAAGTATTTTTTATAAAAGTATTTTACCAGTATTTTCTTTAATACTTGGACTACTTTTTTATTTTTAATATATTTGGAATTTATATTAGTGTAAGGTGGGTGGTAAAGATGGAGGCTGGGGTGTAGGAGGAAACATAAATCCAGGTTATTTCTCCCTTTTTTATCTGTGTTTAGTGGACTTCTTCCAGCATGGGCCACATCTCTGCCATTCCCCACCAGACAATTCTTTTCTGTATGGATCCAGCTCTTCTCAGAGTTCTAGGTCTCACCAGATGGCCTGGTTCTGGGCTCAGAGTAGACTCCCCCCATGTCCTCCCCACTCTAGTGCTCTAGGGTCTTTGTGCTGTTGCTGATGGCTGACTTGCTTCACCATCCTCTACTTCTCAGCTCTTTCATCCTCCATGGAACCAATGCCCTGTATTAAATTTCTTTTGTTTCATACCTGGAGTGGTAGTCGTTTTTCTGTTCCTTAACTGATACATCCAACTATATACATCACAAGCGAATCTGAAAAAGCTTTAAAAAAAAAAATGAAATTGCTGCAGCATACCAGCAATATAATTGTACTTACAGAGGCTCCATAAGTATGCAAAAAGAATGTATTGATGAGGGACATAAACAAATGCTAAATTTATACAGAAAAACTATGGGGAAATGTCAGCAGTGGAGGTGTAGTTTATGAATCTTACTTAATTACCCATTAAAAAAAAAAAAACAAGACAAGGCAACAGAAGAGCAAAGCCAGCAGTGGAGGTGTAGTTTATGAATCTTACTTAATTACCCATTAAAAAAAAAAAACAAGACAAGGCAACAGAAGAGCAAAGTCAAAATCCACTGACAACATCTACGACAAAGCAAGTGACAAGGTAGCCATCTGAAGAACCATGCATAATGACGTATCTCAGAATCGACTAGGAATATATTGAGATACCATTTTGGCAAAAACCATAAATTTGACAGCAATTCTGTTCATTGGCTATGAGAAACAGGCATTTCTCTTAACAGTACCAGTGTGATCATAAACTTGTAATATGGAGGGTTCCCCTTTCTTCACATCCTCATCAACACCTGTTGGTGGGAATGCAAACTGGTGCAGCCACTCTGGAAAACAGTAAGAAGGCTCCTCAAAAAGTTAAAAATAGAACTACCCTATGACCCAACAATTGCACTACCAGGTATTTACCCAAAGGATACAAAAATACTGATCCAAAGGGATACATGCACCCTGATATTCATAGCAGCATTATCAGCACTAGCCAAATTATGAAAAGAGCCCATATGTCCATTCACTGATAAATGGATAAAGACGATGTGGTGTGTGTGTATATATATATAATGGAATATTACTCAGCCATAAAGAAGAATGAAATCTTACCATTTGCAACAACGTGGATGGAGCCAGAGGGTATTATGCTATGAAAAATAAATCTGTCAAAGAAAGACAGATATCCTATGATTTCTCTCATATGTGGAATGTAAGAAACAAAACAAATGAACATAGGGGAGAAAGACAAACCAAGAATCAGACTCTTAACTATGGAGAACAAACTGAGGCTTATTGGAGGGGATGTGGACAGGGGAATGGGTTAAATAGGTGATGGGCATTAAGGAGGCCACTAGCGATGACCACCAGGTATTATATGTAAGTGATGAATCACTAAATTTGACACCTAAAACTAATATCACTCTGTATGTTAACTAACTGGAATTTGAATAAAAACTTGTGGAGAAAAAACTGTAATGTAGAGCATAGTGTTATATGTATTTTGCCTTTGGTCCAATCATGTCACTTCTAGGAATCTTTTCCAAAATAAGATATAGAATTTTTACATCATTCCCAGAATGTTTCCTATGTTCAGTTAGCAACTTTCTAACCATAAGCAACTTTCTGATATTTTTCATCATAAATTAGATTTGTCTGTTCTTGAATGTCATGTAAAATGTAATCATATGCTATGTTAGCTGGATTCTCTGCCCAACAAAATGTTTTGAGGTTCATTTATATTGTTTGGTGCAATGGTCGTTTACTCCTTTTTACTGTAGTGTAGCATTCCACTGTGTAAGTATGCCATGATTTGTTTATCCATTTTCCTGTTGGTGGCCATTGGGCTGCTTCTACTTTGGGTTTTTTATGAGTGATGTGATTGAAAATTTGTTGAAAAGTCTTTTCTCATTGAACTGCTTTGGTAGCCTTGTCGAAAATCAATTGGTCATGTAAGTGTGGATCTGTCTGATCAGTTTCATCAACCGATTTATCTCTCTCTACTCTCTCTATGCCAGTGGTTCTCAGCCAGGGTGACTTTGCTCCACTCCTGGAGGGACAGAGGGAGGAAGGCATTTGATAATATGTGGATAAATTAAGTCTTTGTAACAATTCAGAGAGGACTGGCTACTGACATCTAGTAAATAGTGGCCAGAGATGCCACTTAACATCCTACAATGTATAGGACCATGTCTACAACAAAGGATTATCTAGCCCAAAACATCAGTAGTGCCAAGGTTGAGAAACACCAGTCCTCACCAATAGAACACTGCCTTGATTATGGTAGCTTTTAGTAGGTCTTAAAATCAAGGGATGACTGGGTGGCGCAGTTGGCAAATGTCCAACTCTTGGTTTCTGCCCAGGTCAATCTCACAGTCATGAGATCGAGCCCTGCATCGGGCGCCAAGCTCAGTGCAGAGCTGAGACTCTCTCTCCCTCTGCCCCACCCCCACCCCTGCTCTCTCACTCTCTCATTCTCTCTGTCCCTCAAATAAATAAAGCTTTAAAAAAAATAAAAATAAAATAACAATAAAATCAAGTAGTGTAAGTCCTCCAACATTGTTCTTTTTCAAGATTGTTTTGGTCATTCATTCTTTAGGATTTTGAAGGGGAATTGCATTGAATCTTTAGATAAACAAGGGAAAACAAGCTTCTTAACAATACTAAGTCATGCAACCCATGAACGTACTCCTGGCTGCTATATTGGTTGATAGTTTTCTTTTCTTGTAATGTCCTTGCCTAGTTTTTGTATGAAAATTATGTTGGGGGGCGCCTGGGTAGCGCAGTTGTTAAAGCGTCTGCCTTCAGCTCAGGGCGTGATCCCGGCGTTCCGGGATCGAGTCCCACATCAGGCTCCTCTGCTGGGAGCCTGCTTCTTCCTCTCCCACTCCCCCTGCTTGTGTTCCCTCTCTCGCTGGCTGTCTCTGTCAAATAAATAAATAAAATCTTTAAAAAAAAAAAAAAAAGAAAAAGAAAATTATGTTGGCCCTATGAAATGTTTTGGGAAGTGTTCCCTTCTATTTTCCGAAAGATTTTATGTAAACTTGGTATTATTTCCATCTTCAACGTTGGTAAATTTAGCAGTGAAGCCATCTGGACTGGCAGTTTTTTGTTTTGTGTGTGTGTGTGTGTGTGTGTGTGTGTGTGCAGGATTACAATTATGAATTAAATTTCCTTATAGACGAAGGGCTATTCAGATTTTCTAGTTTTTTTTCTTGCATCCATTTTGGTAATTTGTGTCCTCTAAGCATTGCTTTAATGACACTCTACAAATTTTGATGTTACATTTTTATCATTCAGTTCAAAGTAGTTTTTTGTTTTTATTTCTTGACTAATGGACAATTTTGAAATTTGTGTCTTAACCATCAAATATTTGAGGGTTTTCCAAATATTTTGGATTCTTTATTTCTAATTTCGTTCCACTGTGGCCAGAAAATATACTCTGTATTATTTCAATCCCTAGAAATTAAGGGGGTGTGTGGGGGTAGCTGTGTTTATGGTCCAGCATATAGTCTATACTGGTAACGTCCCATATGCCCTTGAAAAGAATGTGCTGTTGAGTGGAATGTTTTAAAATGTCATCCAATTGTCACTTTAAAAATTCAGAAATGAGAAGAACACGGGCACCTGAGTGGCTCAGTCAGTTAAGCATCCGACTCTTAATTTCGGCTCAGGTCATGATCTCAGGGCTGTGAGATCGAGCCCCACCTTGGGTTCTGCACTGGGTATGGAGGGCATGGAGTCTGCTTAAGATTCTCTCTCTCCCTCTCCTTTTGCCTCTCCCACTGTACTCAGGCTTTCTCTCTCTCTCTCTCTCAAAGAAAGAAATGGGGGAAATAAAGGTATTTTATGTTTATTCATATGTTTACTATTTCCATGGGTTGTGTTTTCTTGCTTTTTTGCATGCCTCACAATTTTTTATTATATGCCACATATCATGGGTAAAAGAACAGTAGAGACTGACATAAATATTTGCCCCAAGAAAAGGGGCACCTGGGTGGCTCAGTCGGTTAAGTGTCTGCCTTCGGCTCAGGTCATGATCCCAGGGTCCTGGGATGGAGCCCCACGTTGCTTCTCCCAGTCCCTCTGCAGCTCACCTTGCTTGTGCTCTCTTGCTACCTCTTTCTCTCTCTCTCTCTAATAAATAAATAAAATCCTTAAAAATATATCTTTACCCCAAGGAAAGGGCACACTTATTCTTCTGTTATGCAGTAGCACGGGGGCCTAAATAAATCTAATTTGAGGTTAGGCAGGTTTGGGGCTTTGTTATAGCTTTCATTCATAACTGACTCCAGGTATTTTTGGGGTAGGATAAGGACCTTCTCTTCACCAGGACTTGGGCTTGATGCATTAATGATTTCAAGATCTCTTGAAGATTCACTGTCCAGCTGCTCCCCTTCAGCACCAGAGGAGAGCTCTCTCTGCTCGACAGCTCAGCTCTCAGCGTTTTCAGTCATTGGGGGCTTCTCTTTGCCTTTCAGTCCTTCTGGTTTTGTGCCTTTCTGTAAGCTCTCTCTCCATCCTGCTGCCCCAATTCTAGGGGTCTCTAAGGTATACTTGGTGATGGCCTGAAGTGCAGTGGAGTGATTTCTCTTGGTTTTCCTGCTCTGCTCCTTGCATTCTGTGAGTTCCTCCCTTGTACTGAATGATGGCCCGGGTACCTCAAGGAAAATTTCCTTCACTCTCCTGCCCGGAATGCAGCTTTCAGTGGAGTGGACCACTACATTTAACTAGGAGAAGGTGCCGAGAGTGTCAAGTAGAATATCTTCACTTTCCTCCAGCCCTCCTGTCTTGCCCCAGCCCGCAGCACACTACCTACCCCCTTGTACTCAAGGCAAACCCTTGGGAAAGTGTAGTGCTATCTGGCCACAGCTTTTCAGGATTTGAATTCACCCCTCCCCCCACCCCTCCCCCCCAACTTTACGTACAGTGAATTCTTCTTTTTCCTCTCCCTTCCCCAGTGCTAAAGGCAGCCATTCCTCTATTTTTTCCTAGGAAAGATTTATCACTTTCTCTAATTTCAGCTCATTTAGCTTTCTTTGCCTCCTCGACTCTCTGATGGGTTAAAAACAAATGATGATTTTGTGGTTTATCTTGTTTGTTCTCATTGTTAAGACCTTGCAACATTCTATACCCTAACTGACAGCAGAAGTCTCTCCCCACCTTCAGTTTTAATGTATGCACTTTGAGTAGTCATGGAGCTCTAACCTCTTGTAGATGTTCTTGCAGATGATTTTCAAAGTTCTACTGAACCTCCAGATACAGCTTTTGTCCAGGTTGATCCAGGAGATTCTTATCTAACAAATTGAACTTGGCTTTACTATTAATGGGAATGTGAGACTGAAAGACGAAGCAAAGGAAAGGGAAGAGGGTGAGTATTTGTCAGGTGCCTGATTTCACATCTTGTGTTTTCTTTCCTACTATTATATGCTCAAGACAAGAATGTGTGTGGGGAAGAGCAAGGAAATCATGCAGTCAGTAGTGGGTGACCAGGTTGGAGAGGTAATACAGAATCAGATCAAATGAACCTTGATTCTAGTTGTAGATGTTTGAAATTGACCTCAAAGGTAATTGGTACTATTTCAATTTCCTGGATTGTGGTGAGAATATGAGAAAAGTTTTTCTGGAAACAGTGGCAGAGACAAGAGCTGGTTGACTTAGTCTCCACACTGTGTGCGTCACCAATCCAGACCCAAATAAACATACAGTCTGGTAATAACTGCATGCCTCTTTTTGCAAATGCAGCTTAGAAGCAGATCCTCTAACCCCCACTTCCCACCAGAGTGCACCTGGGGGCCACTTCTCTGTAGGCATTCTCAAGCTGCCCCTGCCAAGGCAGGGTGGACTGGACAGACAGGAGGAGGGACCAGAGCTCTGCCTAGAGGCCCTTGCCAGAAACCAGGTAGCTGACCTTCTCATTGGCAACAGGCTGGAGAGTTTCCCACTGGGCTTTATGAGGGTAGTAATATGAGGCATGTAATTTCCTTGAAATCAAGTGCAGAAGTTATAGCTGCTATTTGAAATACATACTGGGTTTAAAATTTGCTTTCACATATTCCTAAATTGTGTGTCATTTTTCATGCAGTTGAAACTAAAGAGGCAAAGTCCCAACACTTAAAAAAAAAAAAATTTCCACATCGTAAAAACCTTAGTCAACACTTTTCCTTATGCTCATAGAGTTAATGAATGTACTTATTAATATTTTTGTAGCACAATTCAAACATGATAACCCTTCATTTAACTACTTCTCCCTGAGCAACAGAAGCTTTAAACTACGTTGCACATACCTTAAAATTCTATGTGCCCTTTGGGAAAATATATGTGCGTGCTCCCTCTGTGTTCAGAAGCCCCCATAAACAGTGTGGCGTGTCTGCCACTATTACCATCTGGAAGCTGACATCAATTCCCTCGCCGGTTTCCTCCAACGAGGCAGCCTTTTATGAACACTTGCAGTAACATTTGACAGGCTTTGGTGACACAGTGGGAATTAGGCTCAGTTCCTTTATTTTCCTGCCTCTCTGGTGGCGGTTTCTCAGAATTCAGGCAAGTCTCAGATTTGGAGAACGCATAACAGCTTAGCTGGAAGGAAGCAAGCATGGAAATGGCGGTGAATTCATTCTCCGCAGGCCTATTCATTCTCACGTGCTATGAGAGATAACCAGTGACCAGAGAGCACTCGGGTGCCCTTAATGACTTAGAGCTGCATTAGTCAGCATATTTCCAGCATGTTTTTCATCTTTAGTACACTTACTTAATCAAGCATCAGAGAAGCCATGATAGAATTAATATTCAAGCAAAGCTTTGGATTAGGAACCGAATAAAAGCCACATGGCTCCCTTGCTGTTCTGCTGAGTGGTGATCACCATTTTATACAGCAGCCAGATGTCCAGCTTTGAGAGCATGTTTCTCGAAAAGAATAAAATCAGCTTGATTTTCAGAAGGGAGCAAATAATGGGTCAGCTTTGTCTGTTTCATTGATGCAGGAGAACAGAAGACCATGAAGCAGGAAAGGCCACCAAAGCAGCTGGGAGAAGTGTCACACTCATTAAAGAGCAAGGTAGAGGGAAGAACACTGACTTGGGAGAGGAAGGACCTGGGTTCAAATCACTCCTTTGCTCTTTTGTAGCTAGTCAGCATTGACAAGTGATCTAGGTTTTTTGAAAATCAGGTTTTAAATCTATAACTTAAAATAACATATACCTGATATAGATGTGATGAGAATTAACCAGAATATAGTTAGGAGATTGAAATAGGAACTTACTAAAATGTAGCTAGGTCAGAGTGACTGTGGTTTAGACCAGAATAACACTCAAGATCAGTCAGTGTGATTATGTCCCATTGGGTCAAAATGCTGCTCAATGTCAGTGGGACAATGGCCCCTTTGGTCAGAATGAGGTTCAAGGACCTCACAGTTCTTTTTTTTTTTTTTTTTTTAAGATTTTATTTATTTATTCATTCAACAGAGATAGAGACAGCCAGCGAGAGAGGGAACACAAGCAGGGGGAGTGGGAGAGGAAGAAGCAGGCTCCTAGCGGAGGAGCCTGATGTGGGGCTCGATCCCAGAACGCCGGGATCACGCCCTGAGCCAAAGGCAAACGCTCAACCGCTGTGCCACCCAGGCGCCCCAGGACCTCACAGTTCTAAATCTCCATTGGATAAGACAAATCCATATAAGCCAGATAGAAGCCTGGAGACTAGATAGACATGCATCTAAGTGGAGGAAGCCTTAGAACTGAACCAACTGCAGGAAATGAGAGAAAATCAAGGTAGAGTAAAAAAAGAGATCAAAGGCAGGGTGTGCGTGGAAAATGGGGATGTAGCATAAATCAAATACCCAGTCAAGTATCCCAAGACTTTAACGTCAGGTCCTGACAGGTGAGTGGCACATCATCAGAGACATTCAGGCAGCCGAGTGACATTGGAAAGTAGGGGCCAACCTACCCCATTTAAATGCAATTCACCCACATTCCTGGGGAGATATTATCATCGAGAGGAAAATACCAGAAATAATTCAAAGCTTAATTTAAAAGGTGATGGTTCTTGAAACCGTATGTAACACTGTCCCCACAGAAAGACTGGAAGTTTTTGTTCTTTCTCAGAAAGATAGGTAAATAACAGGAAAGGTAGGTAAATAAAGAATGTAGCAGTCTACATTCTCCCAATTTTCAAAATTTGGCTGCCCTTGGCCATCATCCCCTGCCATATTCCATGTAACGAACTTTGAGATCGTGGTGACACTGTATCTTATTTGCCACTGTACCTGTGGTCCCTAACATACTTCCTGCACATAATTCCTCAATGGTCAGCTGAATGGATGGATGTGTGGTTGGATGGATGGATGGAGAGCTGACTATGTTATTATTCCTCTGTCTAGATTATCTTTTTCTGCCTTTCATTCAAGATCAATCCTCCCTTTCTTCAAAGACCTCAAACTATCTTCAAAGGAACAGGTCCTTGCTTCTTTCCTAATGATCCCACAGCACTTGGCTCACATCTGTAGAATGCACAGTGTGTCTGTCATTTTTTCAGTGCCTTTCTCCCCTCATTTCTACCTGATTATGAGCTCCCAAATGGTAGGGACTGGATCTTATTCATGTTTAATTCCCTAACTGGGGGTTAACTTAATACCAGGTGTGACATCAAGTTATAATTTGAAAACTAAAGGCATAGGAAAAATCTTGCAGCAATGACAAATCACACATGGGGGAACACCAATTTAAATGATAGTGAATTTCTCATCTGAAACCATAGATGCCAGAGGAAGTAGCATAATATTCTTCACGTACTGAAATGAAAAAAAAACGAACAAACCAACTGTCCATTTCAAACTCTATATCTGGTGATATTATCCTTCAGGAATGAAAGAGAAATAAATGTACTCTCAGACAATGGAAAACTAAAAGAATGTGTTGCTAGCAAATATATTCTTTAAAATTTAACCAAAGGAAGTTCTTCTAACAGAAAAATGATAAAAGAAAGAATCTCAGAGCATCAGGAAAGAAAAAAGAACAATGGAAAGAGGAGAAATAGGGGCACTTATAAGAGCTTAACCTTTTCCTTATGAGTTTTATGAATAATATTTGATTATTAAAACAAAAATAGAACACCATTTGATATTCAGACAATGATGTTTAAAAGTGGGAAAGGAAGGGACCGAAGTGAAACTCAGGCTTCCATACTTCACCTGAAATATTAAAGGTTGATACCAGTAGACTGTTATATTCTGAATGTTTCTGGATGTTTTTATGAGTGTTTATATCTGAGATTAACATTTAAGGCAGTGGACTTTGGTGAACCCCGGTTGTCCTCCAAAATGTGGATGGGCCACATCCAATCAGTTGATGGCTCAAATAGAACAAAAATAACCTCCCTCAAGTGAGGAGATTATGTTGGCAGATGGTCTTTAGACTTGAATGGCCTGAGTCTCTAGTTTAACAGCCCACCCTGAATATTTTAGACATGCCAGCCTCCATAACCACATGAGCCAATTCCTTAAAACAAACCCCTTTCTATATGTATGTTGGTTCTGTTTCTCTGGAGAACACTGACTAATACAGAGATATGCTCAGTCTCTAAATAAATGAAAGTGGAATCCTAAAACATGCTCAACTGACTTGAAGGAAAGGCAAGAAAAAAGAAACAGAGGAACAAGAATCAGAAGAAACAAAAAGAAAACAAATAATAAAATGTCAGGGTTAAATGCTAATCTATCAATAATTACCTTAATGTAAATGGTCTAAATATACCGAATAACAGAGATCTGAAGAATCTCTACCCAACTACATGCTGCTTAGGAGAAACTCACTTCCAGTTCAACAATATAAATAAGTTGAATGTAGAAGGATGGAAGAAGATATGCACTACGAACAATTTTTAAAAAACAGGAGTGTCTATATTAATATGACAAAATAGACTTCACAACAAAAACAAAAATTTACTAGACACAAAGAGGAGCATTAAAAATAATAACAGGATTAATATACCAGGAAGACATAACGATCCTAATCGCCTAAGCACCAAATGAAATCTCAGACACATAAAGCACAAACTAATAGAATTGAAAGGAGAAATAGGCAAATCCAAATAAAAGTTGGAGAATTCAACACTCCCATCTCCACAACTAGACAAAAAGTTAACAAAGAAATTGGACATCCAAACAACACAACCAGCGGTATCTAACAGAAAAACAGAGAACACTCCATCCACATTTTTTTCAAGAAATCATAGAATATTCACCGAGATAGACTACTTCTTGGGCCATAAAACAAACCTCTAAATTTAAAAGAACTGAAATTATGCAAAGTGTGCCCTCCAACCACAGTAGAATCAACTAAAAATCAACAACAGAAAGACAATAGAAAAATCTGTAAACATGGAAATTAAATAATACACTTTTAAACAACCTATGGGTCAAAAAGGAAGTTTCAAAGACATACAATTAAATAAAAATAAAGCTACAGCACATTAAAATATGTGGAATGCAGCTAAAGCAGTGTCGAGAGAGAAATTCGTATCATTAGTACTTACATTCAAAATGAAGAAAGTTCTCAAATCAGTAACCTAAGTTCCTGCCTCAAGAAACTACTAAAAGGAGAACAAGATAAATCCAAAGCGAGCAGGGAAGCAGAGCTAATATACATAAGAACAGAAATCAATGAAATCGAAAATAGGAAAACAATAGAGAAAATCAATGAAACAAAAACTGGTTCTTTGGGGGAAAAAATCAATAAAATTGATAGACTTTTAGCTAGACTGACAAAAGTAGAAAGCAAAAGCACCAATATCAAGAATGAAATAGAGGGGCGCCTGAGTGACTCAGTCCTTAAGCGTCTGCCTTCGGCTCAGGGCGTGATCCCGGCGTTATGGGATCGAGCCCCACATCAGGCTCCTCCGCTATGAGCCTGCTTCTTCCTCTCCCACTCCCCTTGCTTGTGTTCCCTCTCTCTCTGGCTGTCTCTATCTCTGTCAAATAAATAAATAAAATCTTAAAAAAAAAAAAAGAATGAAATAGAGAATATCTCTACATATCTTACAGCCATTGAAAAGATAATAAAGGAAAAACTTATGCTCATACATGCAATAACTTAGAAGAAATGGACCAATCCTTGATAAACACCAACTGCCAAAATTTAACCGAGATGAAATAGCTCTGGAATGAGTAAAGAAGTTGAATTTGTAATTTGAAGGCTCCCCAAAGAAATTTCTAGGCCCAGATGGTTTTAATGGAAAATCTACTAACCATCTGAATAGGACAACACCAGCTCACCATAGTTTCTTCCAGGAAATAAAAGAAACAGGAATACTTCCCAAATCATTATGCGAGGTCAGCACTAATTAGATAGCAAAACCAACAAACGACACACAAAAGACATTACAGAAGGGGTCTATCTGTTTGTATTATTTCATGTGTATATACGATGATCTCAAATACATTAATAACATTACTTCTTATTTCAGTAAGCACTTATTAAGTATTTGGAGTTTATTTCTGAAATATTAACTGTGTTTTATATTTTAATTTTTAATCCAATGAGAATAAATGATATTAGAGTTTGTTATTGATCCATTCAAATAATCTTCTGTTACGAAGAGCTAAAAGGTGTTCAGAGCTGCCTAAAGCAAAGACCTAGACACTTATTTACCAGAAAATATTGATCCAAAACAGTGATTTCTCCTCTCTAAGGGCTAAAAGAGACAACCAAAGAGATCCAGCAAGATGTCTGGGATAAAACCAGCCTGCAAATTTTCAGTGAGCTTGCTTTCACGCGCTCGCTTTCTCTCTCTCTCTCTTCCTTGGTTGAGAAACTGGAGCCCCATCACCCCCCAACACAGAAATGGCCTTAGATTGATTTTGGAAGGCAAATATTTCAAGTGCACACTTGATAGGCTATTGACTAAAATAAATTGTCTGGAAATGTCCATCACTGTGATCATTCTCATTCATAAAGATTGAATATTTGTGATTAAAATGAAAATATATTCATTTAAAACTAGTTACCATTAGGCATCCATCAGGAATGAAGCCAGAAGCCAACTGAGCCACACATCAGAGGGCTCTTGGACCTACAAATCATGTCATGGACACAATGGCTCCTTGCACTTAGATTGGGAGCGCTGTAGGCCAAGGGTCTATGACTTCAACACTGCACATATGTGGCTGTTATTTAGAGCTCTCTAAGGTATAGATTTACATTACCATCTGCCATCTCAGTTGCTGTTTACATCTGCTTTAAAAGGGGGGTGGTGGGCATAATCAATTAAAGTGTGTGTAGAAAGCCCTGGAAAAAAACCACCACCACAACAACAACCTGAACTTGGGATAAGTACACATGTCTCTCCAAAGAGGAAATCAGCAATTCATACTCTCTTCTCTCTTTGAAATATTCCCTTTGAGTTGGGGAAATTAAGTGACAAAAGAGTGTTTTAAAATTCCTAACACAGTTCAGCTTCTCTGAAGAGCTTCAGAAATATTCTCAACTATATATGTTTTAAAATTTATTGATAAATGCATTGGTAAATGAGACTTGATATAAATTTAAAACTTTTGTTCTATGAAACACTGTTAGGAGTTTGAAAAGACAGCCCATAAACTGGGAGAAAACATTTGCAAAACTACATTCTTATAAAGGCCTAGTATCTAGACTACATAAGGAATTTTTAAAAGTCAACAGTAAAAAAACCAAACCATCCAATTAAAAAATGGGCAAAAGACATGAAGAGACATTTCACCAAAGAAACATGCAGATGGCAAGTAAGCCCACGAAAAGAGGGTTAACATCATTAGTCCCCAGGGGAATACAAATTAAAACCACGATGAGATACTACTACACCTATACCTAGGAATGACTTTAAACAATTGTAACAGCACTGGTTGCTGGCAGAGAAACTGGCTCTCTCATAAATGGCTGGTGGAAATATAAAACCGTGGAGCCACTTCGGAAAAGAGTTTGGTGGTTTCTTATAAAATGAAACATGCACCTGCCATACAAGCCAGCAATTGCACTCCTGGGCGTTGATCCCAGAGAAATGAATACTTATGTTCATACAAAAGCCTATAAGTGAATTTTTATAACAGTTTTATTTATAGTAGCCAAACACTAGGAACAATTCAGATGCCCTACAACAGGTAAATCATTGCATGTTGGCCCATACCATGGAATACTAGGCATCAATTAAAAAGGAACAAATTACTGATGTGTGAAACAACTTGGATGAATCACCAGGAATAATGCTGAGTGAGGAAAAAAGCCAAATCCAAAAAAATTCATACTGTATGATTCCACGTATGTGACATTTTGGAAATAACAGTATAGAAATGGAGAGTGGATAGTGGTTGTGGGAGTTAAGGAGTGGGTGGGAACAGGGAGAACGAGGAAGGGAAGAGGAGGCAGGTGGGTGTGACTATTTAAGAGCAACATGAGGGATTCTTGTGGTGATGGGATCATCCTGTTATCCTGACTGTATCAATACTAATATACCAGTTGGGATAATGTCATAGTTTTGCAAGATGGCACCATTGAAAGAAATTACTTACAGCGTACAGGAGACTTCTCTGTATTATTTCTTATAACTGCATGTGAATCTAAATTATCTCAAAAAATGTTTAATTTAAAAAAAGAAGTGGAGAGTTTAGAAAGAAAGTATATTTTTTCCACTCAAGTTTAGAAATGAAGATGGTGCTAAACCACTGGCCAAAAAAGCTGCTGATAAGGAGATAAAGTAGGTGGTTGAGAACAGAGAGCTGCTTCTAGGGACTTTCTCTTAGCATCCAGAGCCCCCCTTCCTAGCCAGGAGCATTACCTTTCGGCAGCCTCCATCCCTTTCCAGGAGATTCCAACAAGGACCAAGACAAACGGATCTAACAAGGAAGCCTGCTCCCTGCAGATTTGTGACCGTGGCCTCTGAATACATTCTAACCCTAAGAGTCCACCTCAGGATGAGTTTCCTATTATTTGGGATGCTGGCAAACGGAAAGGGGAAATCAACCACTCAATACTGGTGACGAACGGGTAGTTGAAGCCAGCGAGTGGTTTCTCAAGACTGGCACTGCATGCAGACTCTGGAAGGAGAGGAAACCACATGTGTGGACTGCACTGTACCTCCTCTATGAGAACCCACCACTTGGGCGTCATTGTGGGTGGTCTCTTGGCTGCCCTCAGGGGCTCAAGCCCCTCCCACTGATCCCTATCTCATCCCCTAGACTAACCGCCCTGTTCTTCATGCCCAGACCACTGACTATGAACTGCTCCTCCGGTCCGCATAGGTCCTCCAGTGAGCTTGCCCCAAACACAGACCCTTCCTCTCCATATGACAGCACATCACACCCCCAGCCTCGCTTCAACACCCTTTGCTCCCCCTGCCCTTTCCTGGAATGTGTGTGAATTCCTCATATTAGAACACTTGCTTTCATTCCTTTGAAGGAGCAAATTTTCCCTGGCCTCCACACCTCACCCCAGAGAGTGAGGGCTGCTTTCTTCACTGTGTGCTGCTCTCTCTGAAATGCTGTCTTCGGTGAGCATTACTGCAAACTGGTTAAGAGCATGGACTCTACATCCCATCGCCCAGTTCAAACTCTAGCCTTACCATTTACTAGCAGAGAGGTCTCGCGCAGCTGATTTATCCACTCAGCAGCCATCAGTGAAGTGGGGATGCGGACAGGCACGTCTCTGGCAAGGCCGTTAGGAAGATGAAATGAGTCCTAAGTCCCTATGTGTAAAGAAGAGTGCCTAGCACACAGGAAGCCTTCTGTAAATGTCAGCGATTGCTACTATTCTCCTCACCCTGATACTACTCTAAGAGGCCCGGGGGGTGAGTGAAAGTACTTTGAATTTAAACTCAAGTAGATTCAAGGGTTAAAATTAACTGTGGCACCTTCTGGGCAAGTCCCAAATCTGACTGTGCCTCAGCTTCCCTATTTGCAAGGTCAGGCCAAAAACAAACAAACAAACCCTACAGCCTAGGGGAGTTTCAGGGATTAAAGGGTCTAGCCGGCTAGTCTGCATCTCTGCAGCTTTGCACACTAGGTACTCAAAGCACAACTCTGTATTGCATTTTTGAAATGGACAGTTATTGCAGATGGGAGCAGTGGTCGCGAGATTAGTCCTCTTTCCCTCCATCCCCCTTGCCCTGGCGCCTGTGAAACGGAGCATCCCCATGGCAACAGCGGCAGCTGGTCCCTAGATAAGAGGAGCTGGAGCAAGGCAGCAGCCACTGTTGCAGACTGCAGAGGAGAGCCGGCCCAGCTTCAGGGAAGAGACTTGCCCTCCCCATCTCTCGCCTCATCCCAGCGCCTGCACTCATTGGTAAGTGCTTCTGATTTTTACTCCAAGAACTCTTGTGGCAAGGAAAGCAAATTTCCAATAAGTTACAGCTTCTTTATGGTTGCTGGGACAAAGAGGGCTGCAGCTGTTGGAGCCAGGGCAGGGTTTGGGGGGGCAGGGGTTGGGGGCAGGGGTGTGCTTTCTGGAGCAAGGCTAAGCTGGGGCTAGGTGGGGAGCAGGAAAGATCATCACTTTCAAGACATTTTTTCTAAGGGAGGTAGAGTCCTGAATTCTGTGAGAGTTAGAATTCTTGCAAATTAAATTACTAAGTTTCGGGAAGAATATTGGTGTGTCTGCATATCAGCACGGTGTGGGAGGCTGGGAGAGTGTGCTTATGAAAAGACCCTTCCCATGCCCTACTTCAAGGAAGAGTCACTCCTAGGAGGAATACTGCAAATTTAGTCTTTTAATGAACAAACTTGATTTTAAAACCTAGTACTTTTTGGCTTGAATTACATCCTCTAGTTAAAAAGAGATTTGACAAAGGATATGAATTGTACATGATCAGACATCACATTGGGCTGTGGACATAACCTTCTAACTTTTTATTCCATCAAGTAAATCCAGAGCTGATTACTTTGGGGAAATTCTTTAGAATTTTTTAGAATTTCATCACGACTAAGCCAAGTGTCAGCTCGCTCCTGAGAATCAGTAGTACCATGTTCCCCAGACTTGGAAAGGGGGGGTCCTGCCTGTACCTTGGAGAGTTCTAATCTCATTATTAGTTTCAGAGAAGGCCAGAGCCAGGGCAAGGAGATGGTTCCAATGGTTCAATTGAGATACACATGTCATAATCACAAGGGGAGGACGGCAAAGAAAAAACAAAGCAACCTACGCTTCTTAAAGTGTCAGCATGCACTGGGATGTGGGCTGGAAGCTGTACACACTGTATTGTGAATAGTCTCAATCCTGGAGAAGAGCCACTATCAGCCCATTTTACAGAAGCGGAAACTAAGTTTCCAGGAGGACCTACCGCTTTCCCAAGTTCACCCAGCTAGAGAGTGGTACAAGTAACCAGTCATTTGCTTCTACCCCATATTGCACCAAATACTTGCAGTCAGTGACCTTGAGTTAAACTTCGTATTCTAACATCCAACAAAAGGAACCTAATCGGTACTAAGAGAAAGCACAAAATGCCCAGACCCACTTCTGACCTCAGACTGAACTGACCAATGTTTTTTAGCTGAGGAACTGGCACTCCTGCCCTAAACTAGGAGCTGGCTCTGTGCTGGTGGAGGCGGGCTCCCCCCCCCCCCCTTGTCCTCAGCTTCAGCCGCTGCCTGCTCTGGCTTGTCTGTCCTTCTGCAATCTGGTAGAGATCCCTCCCAGGCCCCTGGTCTTCCAGTTCCTGTTCTCAAAAGAGAAGGTGACTCTTGTCATTAAACACACAGGTGACCTTGTGTATTGTGGGATGTCAGTAAATACATTTCCTCCCTCAGTGGTATTTGGATTTGCAAGTGTCTCTCTGTGAAAAAAAAGGGCTTTGTCCCTTGTGAAAAGGAATGTAGAAATTGGCAAAAGGAAATTGCTAGAGTTTAATATCAGGGTCCTGAAAAGCTCCTCAAACCCTGGAAATCCTGTCACTTGGTTTCCTTCCTGTACGTGCTACGCCAAGCCACCCTCGTTCTTTCTCTCAAACGGCATCGAGAACATTCATACAAACCCACCCTCCTTTATTTTCTGAGAAATCTGAAAAACTCTGAAGATCAGAAGTTTTTTGTTGTTGTTAAGTTCAGCATAAATTTATTTGGTAGCAAGACCTGAGCTGAAAGGATATGAATCTTGGTGTAGTCTTTATTCATGTGATTTCATGCGAATGTTCATATGTTTGCTACGGAAGGAATGCGTGTGATGGTGGTGCTTCCTGTGACCCCTCTTAAGGGTGTCACGTAGGAAAAAATTCCTGATTTCCATGGCTCATGGGCCCCAGGCTTTTTGGGTGAGGGTGGGCAGCCCAATATCATCCAAATCATCACCGTGTGTGAGTGTTAAAGTTCAGAGACCACACTGAGCACACAATAGACGGCAAGAGAACGTAAAGGGTCGCAAGCCTTTGTACTAGAGAACAGTTCATGTAACACCTGCAAGGCATCCCGCAAGGCCCTAGCCCCTGGTTGGAATCTGAAGACCCAAGGGACTGGGTATTTAGGTATGAAAGAAAGAGCCAGCGTTTCAGAAGTTCCCAAATGACAGCGAGCTGCTGAGGGAGCTGGTGAAAGCTTCCTGGGCAGCGTGACCAGAGGACCGGTGCTTGGGGTGGGGAGGCTGAATTAACAAAGGGAAAGCATGGTCAGGGTCAGGAATCACAAGTGGAAATATTCCATTTCTTTTTCTTTTAAAGATTTATGTATTTATTTGAGAGAGAGAGAGCGTGAGTGGGGGTGGCAGGCAGAGGGAGAAGCAGACTCCCCGCTGAGCAAGGAGTTCGATGTGGGGCTGGATCCCAGGACCCTGGGATCATGACCTGAGCTGAAAGCAGACTCTTAACCAACTGAGCCACCCAGGCATCCCAAAAATATTCCATTTCTTAGTTCAAGAATTAGACTGGCTCGTATCTGACTGTGGCTCACTCATCCAGAGCAGCCCTTCTCACTGAGGAGAGGAATGGCGAGTGGATAGGGAGACGGGGTCGTCCTATAGCCGTCCTATACTAACACTCAACAGGCAGGTAAAATAACAGTTATTAATACGGTGATGCCAAACCAAACTTGTGTCTCCTTGCGTACTTGCTCCTTTCTTTGTGTGCAGCTTTTCCGCCCAGATCTGAATGACATCATCCACGCTGAAAGTCTCTTCTAATCCCCTGGGCAAAACACAGCCTTGCCCAGCACAGGGTACTTCTGTGCTGTAAAATCCCCAATCTGAAAACCAACTCCCCGAGCCCTAGCCCACGGAGGCTGGGCAGCCCAGCCTCCACTAGCATCCTTGCAATCGCACTGGTTTCCAACAGTGCTGTGTCCCCAGGGACGCTGGTGCTATTTTGGGGAAGAAGTGTGGGCCCTCACCTCGTCCAGGGACTGCCAACACTTGCACGGCCCCCCTATTAGGGGCAGCCTTCCCTCAAGTCTAGTACTGTGAAAGCCGTTTTGTTCCGATGAAGCCTGGCTCTCCCAGGGTTCAGCATTGTAGATGAAAATGAAAGATTTGGTCCTTTTTTTTTTTAAAAGATTTTATTTATTTATTTGACAGAGAGAGAGAGAGACAGCCAGTGAGAGAGGGAACACAATCAGGGGGAGTGGGAGAGGAAGAAGCAGGTTCCCAGTGGAGCAGGGAGCCCGATGCAGGGCTCGATCCCAGTACCCTGGGATCACTCCCTGAGCCGAAGGCAAATGCTTAACGACTGAGCCACCCAGTGTCCCAAGATTTGATCCTTTTTACTACATTTTGGTTATATAAGCTGGTCTTCATGAACTAGTCATCTAGTAGGGTAGGCATAATGGCTGCTGTGAACTCAGTACCCCAATGTGCAAAGCAGGGAGCTGTTCTAGTTAACCTTTATAGTTACTCTGTGAGGTGGCTACTGTTATCTCTATTTTATAGATCAGAAAAGGGAGGGTCGGAGTGGGGTAGGGGGACAGAGAGGGACCTGTGTCCCTGGGTGCCCATCTACGAGCACATCACGAAGTGCTAGCCCTCGCTTATTCTGGCACAGCAGCGGTCGCTTGTAGGAAGGAAGGGCAAGCGTGATTACGTCGTGGTTGGGCTCCATTCACCCTCACTGCGTCACGAAGCTTTAGCTACTTCATCAACGTCATACAGCTTTGTAGCTACAGTACCTGGATCCATTGGAACTCGAGAGCTCAGATTCAAATTAAATAACCCGCTCTCGAGCACCAGGCGCATGCAAATGATCCAGGTACAAAGAGCGGCTGACTGTGGGTGGAGAAAAGGAGAGAGGGACCATTGCCAGATGGGACCTGGAGTAGAAGGCAGGAGGCCTGGGTTCAAGTGATCACTCTGACTCTGAGTGTGCCACTACCACCAGGTGGCTTCGCGTGCCACTACCACCAGGTGGCTTTGATCTCTTTGAGCCTCAGCTGTCCTTCTGGAGAATGAATAGTTTTTGACTAGGCCCTCCATGGGGTGATTTTCAGCATAATAAAGTCAAGGACAAAGCCCATGATTTTCTGCCCAAAGAGGAGGAAGATTGGTTAAGTAGCTGCACAGGACCTATTTGAGGCTGTCGCACTGAGACCTCTAGACCTCCGCATTGAGCCCACTCGTCCCGACTGACGGTCCCATAGCTCCCCTCTCTGCTCAAGCAGGTCGGGGCTAGCCCCCCAAGTGAGCAGCACGCTTCCTTATGGTCCCAGGGAGCTGGCAGTCTCTATACAAACACTAAAACAATGGTTGGAATTGATTTCTGCTGAAGTCACTCAGTACAATCAGTCCGCTCAGAGTGACGCTAAAAGCCAGGGTCACGTAATCCGTAATCCGTGAATAGCTCCATCTGCTCTGCAGTGATCTCAGCTCGCAGGGGGAGAAGCCCTCCAGCCTTCCCCGAGGAAACTGGCTTATTCCTCAGAAGACAACTGAGTTGAACTCATTCTATGAGCCTGAAATGTTAACACCACGGATCTCTGTGTTCATCCGCATGCCAGTGATTCAGGAATCTCAAGAAAGGTGGATCAGTTTGGGTCATTTTAACCTTATTCCTCTCAAAGCATTCTTACTATGATGGAACATGAGTAATAAATTATCAGAAAAAAACAGAATCAGATTCCGTAAGTCTCAACTAATGCATTTCTCATTCAGACCTGACACATGTCCATTCTGGATTTCCACTCCTCCTGGACAATGGCTACAACTAATAGCTCTGGAAAGTTCAATGGATTTGTGGTTTAGGAAAAATGGGGGGGGGGGGGGGGAAGGGGGGGGGGGAGCAGACTTGCTCTAATGTCAGAAATCTCTAGGGAGAAAATAATAAGAGCTAGATTTTTTCCTACCACATCTCTACCGCCTGGAAAATGGATAGGGAGGAAATCTCATTACTTTATAGTTATTTTATATTATACATTACATGCTATATATACGTAATGCACATATACATATATATACATGCTATATATATGTAATGCATATATGCATATAAAATACAGCATGTAATGATAGAAAAGCAGAAGCTTGGCTCAATTTGCATTCAAAAGAATCACTGTCTGAGAGTCTTGGGTGTCTACTGGAAGTCTTCAGAACTGGATTTGGATCCAGGCTACTTAATAATTTGAAAGTTGGCTATTTAATAATTGTGTGACTAAGTAAATTAATTGTATTTTCTGATCCTTGGTTTCTTAATCTGCGAAGTAGGCATAATCCTATTTCGCAGAACTCAACAGAAAATATAGACAAGATTTAATCAGGATTTTCTGTAATTCTCAGCTAACTCATTTCTAATTCAGAATTGACAAGTATTCATTCTGAAACTCCCACAGTGCGTCTGAAAGAGGATAAATATTGAACATTTGATGCACGGCAATTACCAATAAATCCGTGTGTGTGTGTGTGTGTGTGTGTGTGTGTGAGTGTGTGTGTTTGTGTGTGTGTTTCATCTATTTTGACTTAAATCTTAAGTTAGAGCTGGTAGTAGGTAAGTAAAGGAAGCAGATTTGAAACCTAGGATTAAGTTGAGAATGTAATAGTAAGTGCTCAATAAATAAACTTATTCCATAAGTGAACAAATGAACAGAGGACACACTAATGGACTAGTTTCTTATGCTTCTATAGTGCCGGAGAAGAAACACCTCCTTCGATGATGTCCACTGGGCAAATGCAGCCATTGGAGCTCTCAGAAGACAGACTGGATAAGCTAGACCCTCGTTGTGACCACTTAGGTAAGTGCTCCTGCGGGAATGTCGGCAGGGGAAGTCAGAAAGGGGAGGTCCCTGCCATTCTCTTGCCATTTGTTTGCAGGCAGGACAAGGGGAGGCCCCCTGAAACCTGATCCTTTGCACCTTCTGGTGACAGCCAACACCAGATGGACAGGAAAATAGCCATGACTCTGTGGGGTCTGCCATGTAAATATTAGCTGGAGCGCTGGAGAGAGGTTCATTAGAGTTACAAAAAGAGAAAAAAGGCATTGTCCTCTTGTTTGGATCTGACAGAGTCCCAGGCAGAGCATTTTTGAGGCAGTAAATGGAATGTGGCAGCAGAACTTGTTTCCAGTATTTGCCGGCACACTTACACCCCATGTGCAGTGCCAATAAAATATTTCAAATATCTCTCTTTGCCTATCAAGACAGAATTTTAAATAGCCTTTTTCTGCTTTATTGTCAATCTGTTTCCTTTCCAGAACTGACTTTTTGCATAACCTTTGTAATGAAAATACCAGAAACATTTCTGCCTCTACCCATTTCTAAAAATGAGACACTCAGACTTTTGATGGATGGGCCTTTTGCATATTCATAGCCTTTGTTTATGTCTTGCCTGGTTATGACTCCCCCCCACCCCCCGCTCCCCTCTCCCCATTTGCCATCAAGATAGTTTATGTTCAGGATTTCTCCAAAAGTGGGAAAAAGTGCAATTGAAGTAAAAGTCAGAATTGAAGCAAATGCCTTGCTCTCCGTACTGTGCACTGAGTGGTGACCCCTGACTGGCCCACATCCAGCCTGTACTCCCAGGGACCCCACAGCTGGGCAGCACCCATTCTGAGCAATATTTATTCATTCAACAAATGTCTATGGTATATAAGATAGGGGGAGAAATTAACTGTGCGATGTGGCACTAAATTTTTAAAATTGCATTTTCAACCACGCATTAAGAAACATAGGGGAGGGGGATGGAGAGGATGGGGTAATGGGGTGATGGGCATGAAGGAGGGCACGTGATGGAATGAGCACTGGGTGTTGTATGCAACTGATGAAACACTAAATTCTACCCCCGAAACTAATAATACAGTATGTGTCAATGAAATTGAATTTAAATAAAGAATTTTTAAAAATTAAAAAAAGAAGAAGAAAGAAGAAACATACTCCCAAGAGCCTGGGCTTACTCCTGATGCCATAATTTGCAGGATTATGACATTTAGCCTTTCTTCTGGCCTTCTAAATCTCAGTTTCCTCATCTGCAATTTGGGGATAATTGTACTCCTTCCTTTTGGGCTTGGTGTGAGAGCTAAATGAGATCATGTGTTTAGGATATGCTATGACTATTTAACGACTGGTAAAACACAGGCATTGACGGTGTTGGTCATTCCCATACACCAGAAGGATGCGAAATCATCTAGTATGTAAGAGTACTCAGTAAAATTCTCCTCTCACCTCTTTTTTTTTTTTTGTATATGTAAACTTAAAAGCATATGGCTCAGTGCCTTACATACAGTATAAGCTCAATAAATGTTTCTTAAATTGAAATGATTGGATGGAATTATTCAAATCCTTTGGGTGAAAGGAAATATTTGTTACTATTAAATATGGCTGAAGGGAATGATGCTATTTGACTTTTTGTTTATGTACCGTGATCTTTGGGTGATGCAGGCATAATAATGTGTGGTTATTAGGTATTTCTAATGGTAGTTTTCTCATGTATACTGGGTTTTCTCAAACAAAGGGCCATCCAGACATAAAGCCCAATGGACTATAGCAACTTGAAAGGAAGGACTATGTCTTATTTGTCTTTTTAGTCCCAGAATCTTGCTCAAGGCCTGGCATAGGGGAGGACCTTCATCAGTGTTTGTTGAATAAATACATTATGAATGACACAAGTTATATCTAGACCCACAAAACTGAAGTGAACAGGTTTGACACATTTAATTCTCCATGTTTTAAAGACACTGACCTGAATATTTTCATAAAAAAGAAACAGAGAGAGGGACACCTGGGTGGCTCAGTCTGTTAAGCACCTGCTTTTGATTTCTACTCAGGTCAGATCTTGGGGGTCCTGGGATTGAGCCCCGTATCAGGCTCCAGGATCAGCAGGGAGTCTGCTTGAAGATTCTCTCCCTCTGTCCTTCCCCAAAGCCAATGCACTCTGTCTCTCTCTCTCTAAAATAAATAAATCTTGAAGAAGAAGAAGAAGAAGAAGAAGAAGAAGAAGAAGAAGAAGAAGAAGAAAAAGAAGAAGAAGAAGAAAAGAAACAGAAAAAAAGAAAGAAGGAAGGGAAGAAGGAAAAGAAGAATGGGCTGAAAAAAATTCAATTAATCTCTGAATTTCCCCAAATCCATTCACAGTTGTAGATGTACCAGACTGTAGCCAGGCCATAGTGAGTTTCCAGAGAAGACAGATAGCTTCATTGCCTGTGGCTTCTTTGAACACTATCTCCTTATACATAACATGCTTGAGTTCATTCACTCAAGCATATGTTCAACAAATATTTATTAGTTGCTGTAAGAAGATAAAACACAAGATACCTATCATCAAAGAAAGCAGAGAAGACATATGCAGAAAAGGTGTTACATGAGCAAAAATCCTGTGGATATCCAGAAAATGAGAAAGGACACCCAGGACTGGGAAAGACTTATGGAGATGGGGCAGGGAGGTGGGTTTACCTTTGGACCTTGTAAAAGTTTAGGGGGTGAGCAATGACCAGAGTGAACATTTTTTTGAGGATCTAAAATCTATCAAATGTAACAGCTGCTTTACCAACAAATTTAGTCCTTTCACTCTGTTTCTGTCATACACACACACACACTGATTTAAAATTATCCCCACTTTAAAAGTTGAGACAATATTAAAGTTCCTAGAAATTAAGGCCCGAGTTCTCAGAACTAACAAGTGACAGAGTCAGCAGTTGAACTTGGATCAGTCCAATCCACTTATCCATTCAACATGCATTTATGGGAGGGAGAGGCAATTAAGAATAAAATTATCAAAAGGACATAATCCTTAATCTCCAAGAAGGTTCTGTCAAGAGCAGCAGATAAACCATGATAGAATAAACAAGTGTCATTGTCTAGAACAATGACAGAGACGCTCAAAGAAGTAAACCATCAGCCAAAGCATTGGGGAGTCAGAGGGAGCAGAGCACATGCTTTCATGGGTGAGGACTGATCAGATTGGATTCATCACGCTCGCTGACATCTGATGGACGTGATATAGAATCCGAGCTTCCCGAGCCTAGGGAACCGAGGAGGGTAAAGAGCTGAGTAAGACGAGAGGCCCTGGAGTGAGGATGGGCAAATGGGAGAATGGCGATGGCAGTGGGGGAGTAAATGAAGAGGCCAGTGCTGACACAAGTGTGAATGGTCAGCGCGACCCAGCTGGCCGCAGAGCGAAGGGTGAGGATTTTCCTGAGAACCTTATTACAAGACTGAAGAGTGTGGGGACGCCTGGGTGGCACAGCGGTTAAGCATCTGCCTTCGGCTCAGAGCGTGATCCCGGCGTTGTGGGATCGAGCCCCACATCGGGCTCCTCCGCTATGAGCCTGCTTCTTCCTCTCCCACTCCCCCTGCTTGTGTTCCCTCTCTCGCTGGCTGTCTCTGTCGAATAAATAAATAAAAAATCTTTAAAAAAAAAAAAAGACTGAAGAGTGTGCACAGCTCCGTACTGACCCATGCAGTCTTCAAGAGAGCAAGCCTTGGACAAAGGAAATTAAGAAAGAGCATTTAGCACAGAGAACCTATTCTATCAGAAATTTAACTCAAACCCACTCTGTGGCTTGCCTAACTATATTTTGAAGTTCTTCTTTGCTTTGGTTATCCATCCGTTGGAGCTCTCTTCATTTGGGGTTTTATAGACTATTCCAGTTTTCTGTTTTATTCTATGTATCTGTGCCAGGCTACGAAAGTCCTCCGTAGACTAGCCCAAAATATACAAATCTTTTTCTTTTTCAGACCAAGTGGCTTCTGCCAGTAATTGGACACCAACCAGGTTGTGAGTGACCCTTACTCATGTTATATTCTTTTTTTTTCTTCGCATCCTATCGAAAGCAGATGATCTTTCAGACCAGTTCATTAAAGACTGTGAGCTCAAAAGGAAGCCAAGAAAGGGAAAAAATGCACAGGTCGCCCTGAATGTTGAGTCAGACCAAAAAAAACCAAGGAGAAAAGATACACCAGCACTGCACATCCCACCTTTTATACCAGGTAATGGCCAATGAGGTCCGTTGGCACGTCTGTGAAGGAGTACCGCTGCCGCGGGATCGCGCTGGTCTTAGAACTTTTTCCTTACATATTTGCGTGGTTTTAAATCACTGGTGCTCTCCCTGCACCTGTCCCCGTTACAATATGGCTGGCTGCTATAACAAATAAACTCCAAAATGTTAGTGGCACCACGCAAGGCTTTCGTCACTTATCAGTAGTGCGAGTTGGGAGGTAGGTTCTGCCCCCAACGGTAATTCAGGGACTCCGGCTGATGGAGGTGCAGACCTCACCAGCACATGGCTTTCAAGGTCACCGTGAACACCAGCATCCAGCAGGCACAGGGATGAGGGGGGTAGGAGGCAGGACGGGGGGGGGGGCAGAATAGACTGGAAGACTGGCAGACCTGAAGGTGGCCCCGATCACTTCCTTCAGTCACAAGCCTTGCCTGACTGCAAGGGAGGCAGAGAGATGTCGCCCAGCTGTGTGCCCAGGAGAAAAGCAAAATGTCTCTATAACAATCTCATGTGTGATGTGTGACTCTCTTTTTGGCCCAAAGTTTTGTTGGTTCTTATTTCCTTCTCCCCTTCCCTCCGGGCCATTGATTCAGCGTTCTCTCCACTCACAACCCGCTCGGCGGGATACAAAACAAACAGAACACAGAGCTTCCTGAGAAGGAGCTGTCAGTTCTGTACAAAATCGTGGAAGCACATAATGGGCTGAAATACGCAGTAAGCGGTAAGGCTATAATGAGGTCCTTCCATAGGGGCCCCGGGAGCTCCGCCTGGGCAGGGAATTGGGGACAGTTGTATAGAGGAGGCTGTTTTCAGAGAGTTGGGAAATGATGGAGAGACATTTCACGTGTGGGCGAGGAGAGAAGGCAGGCAGGTCGCTGAAGAGCGAGCATGTGCCTGGCAGTAAATGATCCCCTGCTCTAAGAGGACAGACCTTGGAGGCAAACAGACCTGGGCTGGCTTCCTGCTCGGACCCCTGCGAGCTGTGCTCCTGTGGCCATGTTTTCCTTGCCTCGCCTCCCTCAGATAGGTGATGGTGGCAGTAATACCAAATTCCTCAGGGTTTTGTGAGGTTAAAATAAAATCAGGCGTGCAAACCCCTTTGTGTCACCTCAACAGATACTAATTCCTAATAGAAAAAAAAGCTTTTTACTAAAATAAGTTTGGAAAGCTATATTGACTGCCATCATTAGGGATATGTGCAAATATGCCTGTATAGTCCTCTTGTATTAGGATATGTGTATTTGACCCTGTCTCTCCCTTTGTTCCCTAACCACACAGGTGTGCTTTCAGAACACTTAATTAAAAGATACGACATTCAAGAGAGACACCCAAAGGGCAAAATGAGTCCAGCTCTTCATAACACTGACCTGGAACAGAAAAAACCAAGGAGAAAAGACACACCTGCCCTGCACGTGTCCCCCTTTGCAGCAGGTAAAAGAGCTGGTGCAAGGCATTTGCAGGGGGTGATGGGAACAGGTCAAGAGCTTTACCATCTGGAGGTGCCACGGGCATGGCCTCTGTTCTGGCCCAGCAAGCTGTGTCACACAGAGGCGCTCTGTGGGGGGAGCAGAGTTTACTGCTGGCTTTCAGGCTTACCTTCACTGGCAGCTCCCCCCCCCCCCCCCCCGGGGGCTGCCTCGGAGCTGGGGGAGGTTCAGAGCATTCCTCGTGCTTCAGCAGAACTGATCAGATTCACTGAGCCAATGAAATAGAAATGTCAGTGGGTCCTTGAAAAGAGTTGGAAAATCCTCGTCCCCAGCCTTCCATGGTCATGCTTCCTATGACTGATGGCTGATTCTCCCAAGACACCTGGCTGGATGTATTAATCAAACCTTCAACATGAGAGAAGGAGAGAGGGGAGGGAAAGAAAGGGAGATCCAGAAATAGCGAGACCTATCGTTAGTAACAAACTATAGAAACGAGCCTTGAAAGTATCATCTTTTTTTAAGATGAAATTGAGTCTTTATTGTTAATTTTGTCAGGGATGATAATGGCAGTTTAGTTATGGTTTTAAAAAGCTTTTAGTGTTAGAGATATATACAGAAGTGTTATAGGGAATCTGCTTTACAATATTCAAAAATAAAGACAATTAGATAAAACAAAAATGATAAAATGTTAATAAGTATTAATTATATAGTTTTCTCTACTTTGAAAACTCCCATAATAAAAATGTTAATTTATTTTATTTTTTAATTTTATTTTTTATTCAAATTCAATTGATTAATATATAATGTATTATTAGTTTCAGAGGTAGAGGTCAGTGATTCATCAGTCTTATATAACACCCAGTGCTCATTACATCACATGCCCTCCTTATTGTCCATCACCCCGTTACCCCATCCCCTCACCCTCCTCCCCTCCAGCAACCCTCAGTTTGTGATTAAGAGTGTTTTATGGTTTATCTCCCTCTCTGATCTCATCTTATTTTATTTTTCGCTCTCTTCCCCTATGATGCTCTGTTTTGTTTCTTGAATTCCAGATATGGTGAGATCATACAATTGTCTTTCTCTGATTGACTTATTTCACTTAGCATAATACCTTCTGGTTCCATCTACATCTTTGCAAATGGCAATATTTTATTTTATTTTTTTTGATCCTGAAAGTATCATCTTCATGAGAGCTACCTTAATATGTGTCAAATCAAACTCAAAATTTGTGCTGAACTCCGTGCACAGCCCCAGACTATGCAGCAGCCAATATGTGAAATATAGTCTTGTCCCTGAGAATTTTATGTGAAGGTTAGCGAATAAGACATATACACTCATGATTAGATTATAAGCCTGAGTGTGTGTGTGTGTGTGTGTGTGTGTACATGTGTGTTTTATACAGCTGTTTGGAGGGGGTGGCAGAAGAAAAAATGTACTACTGTTTACTGAGACCCTACTAAATATTAGGTACTGCGTTTGGCACATCTCATGAATTTTTAAAAATCAGCTGAATAACACAAGAAAGTAGTTATTAACTCCCTTACAGATAATGAAACTGAAAGAGAATTTCAGTAACTTAAAGTCCCCTGTGGATGGCATTGATGGATGGATAGGGGCTCGGCTGATTGGTTGGACTGCTGATGGGATGATTAGGTGGACAGATAAATGGACCAAATTATGTTCAAGATCAAATACAATGATGGGGCAGAGCTGGGGCTCTAAGCCAGCGCTGTCTCACCTGTGGGCCGTTTCTCATTGTCCTATGGTATAGTTGGAACTTTCGGCACTATGGCAACCCGGAAGGGACACTTTGGGAGACGGGATTTTGTTCTTATAGAACTATGTTTCCCCATTATTTTATTTAATAAAGAAAAAAATGAAAGAAGCCTGAGAAAAGACATCATGAACAGGCAGTCAGGGGTGCAGACAAGGTGCCCGATCGCTGTGGAGCAGAGCCAGGCAAGGAGGCATGGAACCTGAGGAGACACTTGTCTGGAGAAGTGGACCGAGGACCACCTGGCAGGATCTGAACTGCCTCAAACATGTTTCTCATAAGCTACGGTGTGTTCCTACCGGCATTGACCCTCCCACCCATCACACTTTTCCCCCAAGCTCTGCCTCTGTCCTGGCTTCGGTCACCTTTCAAGACTCAGCCAGCTCCAAGTCTCCACTAACAGACTCCGAGTCCAAAATGAATGTTTTCCATTCTGAACTCACTCTGTAGTAGACCCAGGCGTGCAAATACCAAGACTTTGTCATCTCTTTCTGTCTAGTCTTTATGGCTCTTGCTGCCATTATTGTAGCTGTTCTGTACATTGACTAACGTTTGATGACTTCATGAGAACTGTGCTGGTATTGGCCTTGATATCTAGCCCAGTCCCTTCTATATAACAATGCTCGATAAGTATCTGTTGATTTGATATTCTATTTGGCAATCACAATCCTGCAGTTCCAAGTTCTCCATGAGGAGACTTTATTTTTTACCCATTCTTATATCTGCTTTTGTTGAGGTCCTCCTAGGGGAAGACTTGGTGGAGGAACAAGAATATTTATGGGCAGTCACCTCAGCACACAGCACTGAACATGGGCTTCGGAGTCAGAAAGGTCTAAGTTTGATCTCTGGTTCCGAGCATTCTAGCTTTGTGGCTCTGGGCAACTAACACAAATTAGCTTCCTTCATTTCGTCCATCTCTGAAAGCAGGACCATAAAATCTTTCTCCCAGGATTGTTAACATAATTAAAGAAAGCACATAAAGCACTTAGCACAGATGTGGATTTTTGAAAGTCCTCAATAAATGTCAGTTTCCCTCCATTCTCCTCACCTTATATTCCTTGAGCTTACTCAGATCCTTTCTAAAGGTGAGAATTTTGCTAGCTGCAGTGTTTTACCTTTCCATATAAACCTACTGATTCAAGGGACTGCCTAAAATGTTGACCCCTGTTTATCTGGCAGGGGATGCTGCCTGCGTCCCAAAATCTACATCTTAGGAGAGCAGCTTCCTAGTGGAACAAAAAAAAAAAAATGTTTCTCATACAGGGCAAAGTACACAGAGCTGGAGAGAAAGGCTATATATGCATGGGTTCTATACACATTATGGAATTCCTTGAATCAGCAAGTCTCTGTGTTGTATTTGCAATTATAGATGGTGTTCTATGATTCTAGCTTTTATTAGCATATTAGCTGAAGCACTTTATTTTTGAAGAGCCTTTTAGTATCTAAAGATTTGGCAGTAATCGAAATGCTAGTTAAGCTGATAAGGATAGGGCCTTCGGCAGATGTTCAGAGAGACTCATATTGGTTCTAATAAGGGTGTTGAGAGGAACTCACAGACAAATGCACTCTGGAGACATCTCCTCTCATTAGCCCTTGGCAAGTGAAGACTGGACAAGGATTATCTTTCTCTTCTAAATCTCTTGCTAACTACCTTCATTCCCCTAGGTTAATGAGCTTACTCGACAGGTTCCAACTGCCAGACAACTCCTCAGTGAGGAGCCATCTCTGGCTTCCTTGCCAACCCAAGGTTTGTTCCCAACGTGGCCCACATTTGCCAGGGCCCCCCATCTTGGTGACTACATCGCGGGGTGCACTGGGTTGTGATTATTAAGATCTGAGTAGCCGAGAAGTGCTTAAAAGAGAAAGTCTTTAGTTAAGGTCTGTGGCAAAGGGAACCAGAGAAGGTAAAGAATCATGAAGCTGGGAGCATTGAAGAGAAACCTCTTGGAAAATTGGCCCATGAGCTGTGAATATTTGGAGATCAAAGCTCAATAATGTACTTGGAGAAAGGGGACTGTCATGTCCTTTGAAAGTGACACCTTTTCTGTCCTGCTGGGAATAGAGTGTTCTCTGTGGTGTGGCTTGCCAGGACAGGAGGTGTCTTAGCCCCGCCCCCTTAGATCAGAGGCACACATCTGTAATGCACGTGACCAGCTCTGAATGGGATCATGGCCTAAAACAGCTTGCTACGAGGCTAATTGTTTGACCCTTAGAGACCTGGGACTGACAGCTTTGGCCTTAAAAACACACCAGGTTCTAACAAACAGCCAAGTTCCATACACTCTTCTCCACAGAGAGTGGAAGAGCAGGAACTGACATTTTCTAAATCCCTACTGTCCCCCAAGCCCCGTGCTAGATGCTAGAATATCCTTTAAAAGCCTCAAGGTTCGGTAGGGAAGATGGAGGTATTGTCCAATGATTCCTACAGTGTGTTACGTGCTGTAATGGAGGTTCACATAACAGTGTGCCGGAAGCATCAAAGTATGTTGGTCTACATCCCCCTGGCAGCGTCACCCCCTGACGGAGATAGGATTTATTTTTTCTCCAGTTTTGCAAATGAATAAACTGAGGCTCAGACAAGCTGAGTAATTGCTCAAAGTTAAATGACCACCAAAGAGGGCAAAGCTTTCTGGCTCTAGCGTACGTTCCTTCGATGGCACACCTGTGCCTCCCGAGGAGAACAGAGGATGAGGACGAGGTTAAACCACAGACCCGTGTTCATCAAACCTCATTCATCTTCAAAGGAACAAAGTCGAAGATCTGAAGCATAAAAAATAAAAACGTATTGATGACACATGCTATTGATTTCAGCCTCGCCCTAAGCAGTGATAGCCATGAAATCGGGATTCTCAGGAGCTACCGTATGTATTTTTCATTATAAGACACTAAAAATAATGCTTAACTCTACTAATACAAATGCTAGTTCACTTTCCACCTGAAATTACCTCCCGTGTCCCTGTGGAAAGCCTAGCCTACTTTGGGAAGGGCTGACCTTGATGGCAAAACAGGCTCCTCCCTTCCCTGAAATCTCAGGACATTTTTTTTTTTTTTTTTTTTTTTGGCCCAGATGCTTCTCTGACTAGGTTTCAAGGATACTCCAAATAATCAGAAAGTTGACGGGATCTGGGAATTTAAATACTCTTGCCCACTTTGAATCAACTCAAGTTTGGCTTAATGTGAAAAGATAGCAAGGAAATCAGGACAGGAAGTTTTGGGGGCTTAGCATAGTTAACTCTCTGTTCTCCTACCATGATAGCCTTAATTCCAAATAAAAATCCAAGCCTCCTTGCAGCTGTAGAAGAGAAGAGATCTCCCACTGTGTTTCATAAGAGGTTTATGCAAAATCCTCAGTTTCAACCAGGCTCTTGAAATTGTTTTTCTCCTCCAATAAATATCAGCTAATTGGTAAAGAACCCATATGAACAAACTAGGAACTGAATCAAATGAATAGTCATTAAGATCAACACAAAGTTTTCATTAATTTGCCGCTGTTGAACGGAGTCCCGTGTTGTAGAAAGGCCTCTTGGGGTGCACAGCTTTCCACCCTCGTGTTTAGATCTTTACGAAATGCTTCATGAACTGAACGGTCTCTAATTATGAGAAGGTGGGGGCGGTGCAAGGCAGTGGTGGTTGGTGGCAGTGGGTGACAGAAATCACGGAGGACTGGCCTTGAATCATAGTTCCCTTTGTTTTTTTATTAAAAGGACCCTACTTCACAATTTATACGATGAGCAGAATCACCCAGCCCTCCTTGGATGCTCTTAACTGGACTGATCAGTCCAGAAAATTGTGCTCAGGCTTCTGAATTTCAAAGACCAGTAAACTTTTAAAACAAAATATATCGGAACCCAACACAGGGATAGTTTTGAATTTTGCCTAGGAAGGCTGCTAAAAAAACAACTGTCTGATGCCCCTAAAATTTCCAAAAAGAAAGGATCTTTTCATCCCCCAAAGAAGAAAATCAAATAAAAATAAAGAACAACTTTTGAAAACTGTAGCCACAGAACTTTATGAACACTCACTGCACTTTCCTGAATTTCTCCTTTTGCTCTGAACGATGTAAATATTATCACCTACCAGTCCTGACATTTAGAAATGGCATGTTCAGAGCCCCAGCTCAGTCTTTTCCCCGGATGTTAGAAAAACGTATTTAACTTTGACTTCCTACTGTTGACCCATTCTTTCAAAGGGGGACCTAACTAGCACGTGTGAAAGGAAAGGAGAAGCAGACTCCTGGCTCACGGGTGTGGCGCTTGCTCAGCACTGTCTTTGTTTCTCGTTCGTTGGCACAATAACCCTTTACATAAGTATCACTGAGCTCCTTTTAAATCCAAGAAAATTCAGGTGTGAAATTGTTAACTGGCCCAACGCAGACTGGGCAAGTGCCAGGAGGAGAGGTCCAAAGCAGGTGGATTCCAACACCCGTTTGCTTTTCGTCCTCCTGTGCTGCAAACTTTAATGTAGACCGTAGACCAGGGGGTCAGCGTTGCCTCTGACTCCGAGATCAAGCTTCTCCTGGTCACCAGGGCGGTGCCTCATTGAGTCACAGCTCCTCCGGGCAGGCCACGTAAGGCCCCCAGCGCCCTAACTCTGGCGGCACCTTTAACACTTAGCTCTGAGGACGCTACGGGGTTTCTGGGTTACCATGCTTCTGTGTGTCTACGCTGTAAGGTTGTCTAATATTTTCATTAGAGGCACTTAATTGCAGATCAGCGCTTTGTTTTGCAGGTGTGACACTGCTGAGGGACGAGAGACCCAAAGTGATCGTGGAAGATGACGAAAAGGATGGTGACAAGATAGCTATTTAAAGAGAGCACCCCTGAGACCACTTGTAAATAGGTTAGATTGGTTCCCTGTGGCGACCTAGAAAAAAAATAGACTTGCTTCTGCTCTCATTTTGTGATAGTCCGCCTTTGAGATCCAGACACCTTTCCCCCAAGAGCCACACTGTATCAGATTGCCAGGCTCCCCTTTGTCTCGCTCCTCCTTGAATCTGGTTTCTATTCCCACCTCTTGAGTTTCATTTTCTAATGCAGGGGAAAGGAAACAGATCGTTCTAAACTGGGAGGTAACAGGGACAGCTCTAGTATCCAGCTTCTGCATCTTCTGGATCAATTCGTGGAGCAAAGAACACGAACAGCATGGAAGTGCTTTGTTTCTTGGTTCATGTTGGTGGGCAGGACTTCACACTGTATTATCCAAATAGCAGTTCAAGTGGGGACTCCCTGTTGCCAGTTGGGAAGGCGAGAATGTTTGGGTGCAGACTCACTGATGGCTTTGGAGAACACCGTCTTTTATCTCTTGTATCTTTCCTCAAGAGTCCAAGTGTCTCTGGTGACATTTCTAAGGTCCTTGTAACCGATACTATAACAGTGAATGAACTGGGGGAGTCAAACCAATCAACCATGCATTGGCTGAAAATACCAGAGATAGGGAGGGCTGGTCTACTGAGAAGCTTAGCAATATATCCTATTTATTTTTATTTTTTGAAATATCTCTTAACCATGTTGTCCTGAAATTTGTGAGCTGCGTCATACGTGAATCATTACTAAGGATAGGTAGAATATCGTTTGTGATGAATTTACTTTTTAAAAGATATTAATTAAGGCCAGTGGAAGGCCACTCCTACATTTGTAGCTTTCTCAATTATTTAGAGCCTCGTATGCTTTCTTGGATGGGATGGAAAGATGTGGTGTTCGCTACTGAGCGGGGATCTATACATAGCCCCTGCCCCAGCCTGCTGTCTGTGGGTGCCGTGGGAAGCCTTTGCATGAGGGCCTCATCCGACAGATGATGGACGTGGGGAAAGGCAAAAATTGTCGTTCGAAAGTAGAAAGGTGGATATTCAAACAGATCTCGCCTCAAAGTGGTAATTTCGAAGCTCTGTATACACCCTGGCTCCAAGAGACAGTCTTTCTCACAAATGTGGAAAAGGGGCAGGCCACTGCTGGTAATAAAAACACTTCTAACCACATTTTTATGTCCGGGTGCATTTCTTCTAAAAATTATTTACTTACAAATACAAAGAGAAGAGGTTGCAAAAGAGAATCACAGGATTGATTCATTTGTTTTTGACCCACCTAGGCTTACTCAGCCATGAATATTTAACAATCCAGTCAGGAGAATTTGCATAAGATTCTAGATTTCCAGATTCTCTTAGAAAAACCCCTCAAGATCTGACAACCTTGGGCTTGATGAGAAACATGACAACTGTCAGCTGCTGCTGGGCGCTGGATGCCCTTGAAGGAGCGCACACTCTCCAGCCCACCCCCGCCCCCGCTGGCGTATGTCACCTGCTGACCTCACCCGCCAGCCTCCCATCTGGGTCTGGAGCCTCTGGTGAAGGCTTTGTGTTCTTCACCATCTCTCGCCTCTTTGATCCCTGGGCCCCCCTTTCACTTCGGATGGCCTCAGTCACAGTGTCAGGGGGCAGGGGAATAAGATGTGTCCAGGCTGCTGGTTTAGGCATAAGTGGGGCAACAGGCCACCATAAATTCTTTTAAAAAGCTGAAAGCAATTATTGTACAGAATAGGATTATATCACCACAGGCAGCAATTTTTACCAAGGGATTCTTAGTGGAAAAACACAGATGCAGTCTTGTGCCATCAGATTTGCTGATCACCGTGGTGTGTTCCTACGGCCATGACTGCAGTGTATACTCGATAAACTCACGGCCAGTGTGGGAAAGTCCCAACCATTTCTGATGTCTGGGTGGTGTGGAGAGCAGACTGGCCATTGTAGAGACGAAGGCCTTGGGTTCCAATCCCAACTGTGCGACACTGAGCTAGTCCCGGAAGCTTTCTGTTTATCTTGCAAATGAAAATAGTAATCCTTATTTGGCTTTTTTAATGGTTTGAGAATTAAATGAGATAATGTATGACAAAGGGCTTTGTAAGTGAAAAAAACATATCGATCTGTAACACAAGATAATTTTAAGAGATTTTCGGAGCACGGACTATGCCTTTTCTATTGCCAAATCCCCACTGCCTGGGTATTAAATGGATCGCTATTATGGATAGAATTTGATCACAGAACCTGAAGAAGGACTTCCAATAAGGAGATCCCATGGCTCGCGCGGCCTTTACTGAATTACCAGCCCTCCTCTTTCTGGGAATGGCCTTCCCACAGTCCCAGCTGCAAAGGAGCATTTCCCAAACAAGGAGGGCAAAGCCAATCAAACTTCTAATCAACCCCGGACATCTCTGGGGTGATTTGGCTTGAAGTCTAATCTCCCTTACTCCCCTTGGCCCATGTGGCCCTTTTCTGAGCAGGTAAACTAGAGGCTCAATAATGAGGATACATTCTGGTTAAAATAGTTTTGGTACATTGTGAAGAACTTCCATCCAGCGACATAATAGAATTAAAAAAATAAAAGCATTACATGGTAGTTCATTCAGAAAGAAGGCCCAGATTAAAGGCATCCCAACAGAACTGGCAAACCAGTTGGCCATTTGTTCCTTCCGAAGGTGTCTCCCAACCCCAGGCTACCTGACGTGAAGAGGCCCCAGACGTGAGATACTTAGCTCTCTTTCAAAAGCCCCAACAGGACTGGCGCCTTTCTTTAAATCCAGACCCTCTTTAAAACTATTGCCTGAGATCACACAGTCAACTTCTCATGTTTACTTATCACTAGGAGAGGCAGAAAGAAGCTGGTGTGGAAGGATGGGGATAGAACTATGAAGGATTCAAGCAGTGTTTCCTTTCAAATCCAATTAAGTGAATTCCCCCTCTCAAGCCTTGTAGTCCCGGCTGATTCTTAAAACAAGGATAGATTGAGATAGCATGTCTGTCAACACTTTTTTTCCTAACTGAGAGTAAGAGGCTAGTTGCATGATGGACTTTGTAGAATCTCCGTCATCTTGTGGAAATGAAGCTCCCTTGCCACTTGTGACTGGTAAGTGTGAAAACGTGACTCAAAAACTCCCTGACGCAGAGAATCCAATGGGCGGAGAATATCCCCTCCCGCTCTCCTGGACACAGCACTGCTTTGCACTGGTTTTCAGGTGTCCTCTGTATGGAGGTTCCAGAGCTCGAGGATGACCATTCTCCCTGACCCACAAAATCAAGGCAGAAGACTCTTCACACATAAACGTTCACAGTTGAAAGGAGCTCTGCCCCCCAAAATCCCAGGTATCTGCTTACCTTTCACAAGAAGAAAGGGGCAGGTTGGGGCGCCTGGGTGGTGCAGTTGTTAAAGCGTCTGCCTTCGGCTCAGGGCATGATCCCGGCGTTCCGGGATCGAGTCCCACGTCGGGCTCCTCTGCTGGGAGCCTGCTTCTTCCTCTCTCACACCCCTGCTGTGTTCCCTCTCTCGCTGGCTGTCTCTCTGTCACATAAATAAATAAAATCTTTAAAAAAAAAAAAGAAGAAGAAGAAAGGGGCAGGTAACTTACAGTAGCTGGTCCTGCCAGCAAGAGGAGGGTCCTCGGTTTCCAGGGGACTCACTGAGAAGAAGAAACAGAAAAGGGAACGCCATCGTGCCCATCCTAACCGATGCCACTCTTCCTCCTGACGCGAAATGTGAACTTTCAAGGTTGGATGAAACAGCAAACTACAGATCCTCTTGTCCTTATGTGAGAACTTCAGAAGAACAATATATACTGTAATAGTTACCAACCAAATCATATATAAACTAGATTTAAAATGTATTAAATGCTACTTAAATAATGTCCTTCATAAAAGGAACCCCGTGCTCTGAGCCCTTGTGTGTGTTTGTTCTTTTTCCTCTATCATCTGATTTCATCCTCAGAAGCCATTGTAAGAAAACTAACTAGCTGGGAAAACTGACTTGGAAGAGAGGCCAAGACGGGAATCCAGGTCTCTGAGCTCCCAGCCCAGTGCTCTTTGTAGAATATGAGATGATTCTGAAAATCCCCCTCAAAGCAGGGTCTAGAGGACAGAGAAAGGTTAAAGAAGGAGATTTTTCGGTGATCCAGACAAAAGTGCAATACAGAAGTGGTTCCTTTTAGCGACTTTTCCCCACCCTCTCTGTGGAGCTTAATTTTTGAATAAGTACATAAATATGTTCAACTTCCCGACACCCAAAATTCGATGATGGGTAGCAGACAGCATGCTTCAGGGAGGTGAGCAGAGATTTTTGTCTTCTCATTCCACTCCAGCTGCCATATTACCCATTCTCTCCTTTGCAGCTGGAGTGACCTTTTTCAAAACACAAATCTGACCACGTCAGATCTCTCCTTAGCATCTTCTCCTGGCTTAGAATAAAGGCAAAGATCTAGAACTTGGGACTGCTCCCTCCATCGTCTGTGCTCCGGGGGCATTTGTCTCCTGACAGTTCCTGACACTGACATTGGCGGTGTCCCCTCTACCACAGTGTCCTGCCACTGCCAGGGACGCTCCTCACCCTTCCCCCTGCCCCGGGGGGCCTCATGACACCCAGTGATGTTCTGCTCAGCCTCCAGAGCTCAGCAAAATTACACTTCCCCAGGGAAACTCTTCCTCACCTCTTTGACCAGGTCAGGCTCCTCCATTACTCACAATGTTCTCTGAGCCCCACGTTCTTTTCCTTCATGGTCCTTGTCTTTCAAGATCATCCATTTGTGACACTGGCTAACCTCTGTCCCCTCGCTCTCGAGTAAGGCCCACGAACACAGAGGTTGCATCTGATTTTGCACCCCTTCCACCCTGTCCCTGGCATAGAGTTGAGCGTGATATAAGCGCTCAAAAGTGGGTGTGAGGGAGTGAGTGGGTGAATGAATGAACTTCACGAGAAGCCAAGCCCCATAGTGCCGGGCTGCCACGTCATCTGCCCACTGGAGGCACACAAGGTTACTAACTCGTGCAAAGGACCAGATGGTCACTACAGGGGCATGCAAACATCAGCCACGGCAAGCTGGGCTGTGTTCTGGACCCCAGGTCTTCCAGCTGGCGCCAGCGAGTCCTCTCAATTAACCGCCCACGTCCCCGAGGGCAAGGTTTGCTGTTATCAAGTTCTCTCTGCTGCGAATCTTGGTCGAGTCGGAGGGAAGGGCAGCTGCCCGGTAACCTGATGGTGTGAGTGTCGTGGCTTAAAAGATCAGACGGGAGTAGGGGAGTTCCAGCCTGAAGGCTAGGGAGGGGATCACAGTGTCCCAGCCCCTAAGGCCTCTGCTTTTTAAGTGGCTGCATTGTCACTTTACGTGCTCCCCCTAGTGGTTATGCAGTATGCGGGGAAAATGCCGATCAGGGTTGACGTTTGGGTAAAATGACCAGAGAAAATCTAAGATGTTGGTTTGACTAATTTGTGGGAACAGTTTATTATTCATATATATTATTATTTTTTATTATTACAATAGCAATTGGATTCCTCATTAGTTATGTGTGAAGGCATCTTTGTTCTTTTTTCTCATCACGGAAGGGACTTCTCTGTACTTCGAGTCCCTTTTCCAGTCTGGGGACTTTACAGCCCAGCTTAGGCTAGGATCCCTGAGCTGTTAGACATAGCTTCCCTCAGCCTTGACCCTGGGCCTGCAGAGTTTTAGTCCATCCATTGTCTCTAGCCCCAGGTGCTGTGGGTCACGCAGCTGAGCATGTGAGCCCCCTTGCGCATCAAACGCCTTAACTGGCCGAGGTAAACAGGAACCTCATTGACTGTCATCAAGGCCCCCATCATCTCTGCTGTTCCAGGTGATGTCTAGGAGTCAGTGTCTTGTGCGGTATCAAGGCCCTGAGAGCCCATGCTCACCTGTGCTTGAGTCTTGGAAGAATTCACGTTGGGCTGGAGGTTTTCCAGGACCTCCTGTTACAAAAAGTCCTAATCTTTGACAGTTTTGTACAGCTGGGGACCAACTGCCCACCGTGTGCTCTGATCCTGGCAGCCGGTGTAGCGGAATGACCGCCGTACACGAGCTTCTGCAGCTAGTGGCTGCGGCCAGGCCCCCAGCGTAGCTCCTCTGGGCTGGGCATGGGTCCCGGGACCACCTTAAGGGAAAGTGTCTGCAGCACCCTCTAGAGTAAGGATAGTCAAGTCCAGACCGCTCTTACAAGTTCTGGAACCTCAGCCTGCACAGCGAATGGACCATCCGTTACCAGCAGGGGGCCTCAAATAGCAGCAGTGATGCAGGCAAAGGCAGGTTGAGAGACAGGAGTTTGAAAGAAATACGTGAAACTAGAAGGCGGTCAGATGTGGGTAGACTTGATCCCAGTGGTAGATCCAAGTTCTGGAATCTTAAACATCAGGGTCCTTTGCTTCTGTGATGTTTCTAGCAATGTACCAGAAATGCCTCCTGATGGCAGCCTGGCTTTCCCTCCTCCCTAAACACTCTATGGCTCCCAGGCACCCCCAGCTCTCAAGAAGGCCATGCAAGTAAAGGGTCGTAAAGTTCAAGCTTCATTTGCTTCCTGGTAAGCCTGCCCCTCAATGTGCCCAAGAGACAGACGCTGCCTGTCTAAGGGCGAGGGAGCTGCTATGAGCCCAGGCAAATATTTCACCCTTTCTTGCGGCGCTACGCAAATATCACATGGCCTCCGCACTTTCACTGACAAGCCTCTTTAGCAGCGTGATGGATGAAATTAAAAGGTGAACATTAGTAAGACAAGAGCACCTGCGTCAGGAAATTTTAAAAAGACATCTTCCCCAATTTTTGTAGAGCTGACAAGTTTGTCCTTCAATGCTGAAGGACTGATACAACTCTCTACTGTCCCCATCAACGCTATTACTAATGTCCCGGTATCAAGTTCTCGTGCGTTCCAGGAAACAGCTCTTTTCTTGACATGATCCCTTCACTCTTCCCCAGTCCCACGTTGCCCTCCCTCCCCATCCCACCACACAACCACAGGGCTCTGTGTTCAACCACGTGACTCTGCGCTCCGTCTGACGGACAGTAGTCACAACAAAAATAAATCCCACACATTTGTTGAAATGAGCCACCGTACATATGAAGGGTTCCAGGCACCCTGGTCAATGCCCACTGCTCCAAGGCTTCCTTTCAGAAAGAAAACAAGCACTCTGGCCAATCCTGCCCTTCCCTAAACCGCTTAATCCCACAGGAAAGCTTCTTGCTTCCATTGCCAGGTGTTTGAGGGATCCTTTTGTTGCAAGGAAAGGCTCCCGGGGAGTCTGGCAGTTAGGAGACACAGAGGCAGAAGAGCTCAGTGAGTATGGTGGGACGCCTCCCATGTCCGCCCGCCTCCCTTCCTCCCCATCACCTCCTTTGGCCTTTATGGACACCCCGAGGACTTTGCTGAGCAGGGTCAGAAAGCACAGGAACTAGATCATTAGGGAGGCCAAGCATTCCTTCAGCCGCCTCCAGCCTGAGAGTCCTCGGTTCACACTCGGCCCCAAGCCTCCCATGTTGAGTGGGATGCAGCTTTTCATTGTGCGGGTAATGGATGGGTTTTAATATACGCGTCTGCGAGCTCCGTGTCTGATATACCCCATGCATTTCTGAATAGGAACATCGTCCCCGGTGGTTCCTCAGGCCGAGCAGCCGCCAAATCCGCAGCCGGTCTCCTCTAGAGCAAAGCAAAAAGCCAGCAATAAAAAAACTAAATAGCAAATCAACAGGGTGTAGTTCCTGAACAAAGGCACGTTCATAATTTGTAACTGTGTAGTTATAAATCCCCTCCTAGAGCTTTGCTCTAACGACCCAAAACAGAGAGGAGGCTTTTATTTTTTTCTCCATTTGGGTATTTGGTGAAGGAGCAGTGTACCTTTGCCAACAGTGCAAATAATTGTACTTTTTAGTACTTTCAAGCATTCCTTCAGAGATAGTGGAGTCACAGAAAATCCATGCCTGATTTTAGCAAACCCTGCATCTGCAATAAAATTCCTATCACCCTCAGATATTAATTTTAGAGGGGAAAAAAGAAAGAATATTCTTGATTTGTCACAAGAGGTTTAAAGATGTAGGCTCCATGATCAACCCCTCAATTGCACGCTTGTGGGTATGAACATAAGCATATAAATCTCACCCCGATTCTTCTCTCTCACCAATGTCAAGCACACAAGCTTGAAAAAAGGCAGCACATTCTGTGGCCCGTTTCATTGCATGCTCAACCCTAATCAGGAGAAGAGAAGAAGTCAACAGAAAGAGAATTCCAGCGCAGAGATCATGTTCACCATTCAGAGATGATTGGTTCTCAACCACAGGGCTCCTTTATCATGGTGCTTTACGTGAGGAAATGACATCCAATTATTTGGAACAATGCTGACCAACAGAGCTCCCCGTATTGGTGGAAATGCTCTAGGTCTGTGATGTTCAGTGTGGTAGACACTGGCCACCTTGTCCCTCCTGACCACTTGAAGTGTGGCTGGGGAGACTGAGAAACTCAATACTTAATTTTATTCATTTTGGATTAATTCAAATGTTAATAGCCGCATGTGGGCAGTGCCTACCCTATTGGGCAGCAAAGGTTTGAAATATAAAGGTATCTAACTTGGGAGGCTGTGGTTGGAAATAGAATCGACCATCCAAGCAGTCGGATTGGGTAGAGAGAAGCACGTTATTTTAAGTTGGAAGATAGCTTAGCATTCCTCATGTGGCAGAGATAGGAGGGTTTACAAACTCCAAGTGAAACGCTAGATGTTAAATAGCCACAATAATGGAATTAGATTTCCAATGATGCTTGGGACAGCTCTGGACAGAAAGCTCGAATCCATAGACAAACCCGTGCTCGGATGCTTTTGGTGTTGAAAGAACCAGGCTAAATGTCCAGCCACAGCCGTGGTTGCACAGAGAAAGCTCAGTGGAAAGGGGAGAAAGTGGAGAAATGAGACCCTTTGCACAACGGCTCTGTGCAGGATGCTTGCCTCCATGGATCCCGGGGTCGACCTCACAGAAACCCCACTCGCAGGCGGCAGGAAGGGGAATCAGTCTCAGAAAAGTAAGAGTCCAAGTCTAACACAACTAGGAAGTAGAACCCTGGGGTTCGAACCCTGTCTTTTGCACCAAAATCCCTGAGAAGGTGCTGTGTCTCTCTGTTGACAAGGACTTCCTCTAGCAGACGCTTTTGTACCTGCCGCTCAACCTTGGACTTGCCCCTCCCCTCCCAGCGCACTTCAGCCCCGCCCTCTGTGAGCCCAGCACCCTCAGGTGCCCTCCAGCCCTCCCGCCAGCACCAGTCCCAGCGCCTTCCACAGCGACTGCAGGTGTGCTGCTCTCACTTCCCTCCAACCTGCCCATCCTGAGCCCAGGGTCTGGTCAACCGCATTGCTATTATGGTCTTTGACTCAACGTTCTATGTTCTTCTTTGGGTATAGAATTCAACAGCCATATCCATTCAACAAATACTTCTTGAACACAGGGACGGGACACACACAGACACAGTGGTGGAAAGTGCTCACCAGGAGAGCAGAGTCCACCAGGAGAATGGCATCAAACAGAAATAATTCCGTTAAGTATTTATATTGACTAACCCAGAGTTATGGGAGCTTAGAAGAAGGGAGCCTGGCCTCGTCTTGGAGGTAGAGGTGCACTCGGCAAAGTCTTCCCTGAAGGAGTGATATTTGCACAGAGGTCTGAAGGATACAGGAGGGTTATCCAGAAGCTCTCCCGTGAAAGCTGAGAGAACCTGGCTCAGGGTCTGACTGTGTCGTTTTGGAACTTACGTCGGAGTCCTTGTGGTCAGTTTTCTATTTGGAAGTTCTGGAGGTTATATTTAATTTATTCCCACATTTCTTGGGTATTTATGGGTCATCACCTATTTTCTGAGCACTGAGGGTTCAGAGATAAAATAAGACACGGTCCCAGTCTACCCAGAGCTCACACCATCCTAGAGGAAGCTGTCAGCAAATGCTGATGACCTACTACGTGCCAGATAAATGTCGGTTCTGGGACCCAGAAGAGTTGGGGTGAGGGGAGAGGCTAAGTCCTGCCAGGAAGGTCTTAGAATTCACAAAGGAGGGGACATCTGAGCTTGCTTTGAAAAAGAGAGAATGAAAGGCGAGCACTTCAGTCCTAAGGACACTTGAGCGAAAGCCAAGAGGGGTGGAAGCCAAGAATATATTCTGCCTCCTATAGCAATGAGTCTTTCCAGTCGAGAGCCTGGGCTTTGTACTTTGTAATCAGGTAGACCTGGGTCAGTTCCAGGCTCCCTACCACTGACCTGGGATTGGACTTGGACTTTAGACCTATGTCTTTACCTCTTTGGAGCCTTGCTTCCTTACCAAAAAAAGGGGGGGGGGAGAGAAAAGAAAGATAAATGCAGACTTTGCTATGCTTTTGTGAGGATTAAATGAAAAAAAAATGTGGAAGTTTCTGGCACTTGGTCTGTCATATAGGAGGTACAAAATAAGAGAAGCTTTTTAGTAAAAGTTGATTTTCTTTGTGCGCTCTGCTGAACAGCGTTCATCTCCTACTTGGGACTTCTCAGCATGGCTCCCCTGCCCAGAGACCGTGGTGACTTGCTTGGTCTGGGGTTAGCTCGGGATCAATGAATTCCACTCGCTCTTTACCAAACGCTTTGCTCTGGCACGGATGGCAAATTTCATAAAACCTCATCTCCTAATGCATCACAAGCATGCACAGAATAGCCATTTGGTGAAGAGCCCGTAGAGAAAAGAGTAAAAGAGGTTTTGCATTTTCACCTCTTGCGTGACCTTTCTTAAATTTAACAGCAGCAGCAAATCTAACCTCAGCAAAACCTGCTAAACCCGAATCCAAAGTACCCAGTAGGTGACTCGCTGTTTCACATCAAGGAAAAGCTGCCACACCGAAGGCCTTGGGGACGGGCAGGACTATAACCCAACGATGCCTGCCCAGAATGTTGGCTGAAGGCCAGCTCCAAATCGTAAGTTCAGTCCAGTGAAGAGAACAGGATCAGACAAGAGGGATGCTGGGGCTCGGGGGGAAAATACCAGAAATGTCCCCTTTATTCCAGGCTCCATATGAGCTAAAAGTTTTTCTGAGTTCACTGGAGGAGGCAGAGCAATGTAAACTTTCGTCAGGACTGTTCTGCAGAAAAAAACATGCACTCCTGGTTTGAGAGCGCAGGTATACACCTGGGGAGGACAGGGATACGATGGGGAGCTCTGGAACTACACCCGCGGGGTATGACTAGGTATGGCTAACAGCTCGGTCATTTGCCAGCCGGGCCTCCGTGGCAAGTTCCTCAGCCTCCCTTCGCCGCAATGTCTTCATCTGTCAAAACGATTTGGTTAAGACCTTCCTTACCAGGTCGGTGGGACAAGTAATTGAGATCCTGCAGTTAAAGTCTCTGGCTCGTCTAGATATTAATTCAGTCTTAGTTCACTTCTCCTCCCCACTTTCTCTTGGTGTCTGTGGTCTCACCAACAGCTACTATGCCGCATAAAATCACACACGTGTGCGCGTGCCCAAGAGCACACACGCAACACACACACACACACGCACACACGCACTGATCCTTTCAGCTGGACAGAAATGTTTCAGAATCACTGAATCTCAGGTCTTGGGGTCAATTTCTGCCCCCTCCACTCTATCTCCTCCTCACTCGCTTCATCAGGCTTCCAGCCGCCCCCCAGGGCCCCTCAGTGCTCACCCAGTGCCATGCCAGCCCCTTTTCCCAGCCTCCTGTCACCCCACCACCCTTGCCCCCTCTGGCCTGTCAACTGACTACACGCGGTTTATTTCCGTCCACGAGCCCTTGCAAATTGGAATTACCCCTCTGTGGTGTGGGAAAGAAAAACCGGCCTTCCGGGTCAACTCAGTTAAATCAGCATTTGCTAAGTACCCCTTTTATAGGTTTTAACGGAAGAGGTTCCTGCATACTCTGTGGCAAGCACTTTATTAGCTGCTACAGACAGAAGCTGAATGGTTTCCCTCCTTCGAGAGGAAGGGGAAACACGCATCAGTCGATAGGATTCACTGGGATCCATGCAGTACCAGCTACCGATTCGGGGGACAGAGGTCACAACTCAGAGTGGGTTTACTCTGCCTAGAACAAAGGGAAAAGGCTTAAGGATGAGATGACAGAGGAAAACGGATAGGAAGGGTGGACAAAAGAGGAAATGACACAGCGGAGGACGGAAGCAACAGAGGAAATAGACCTGAAATAGCTGAGTAGGTCCAAAGATCTAAAGACGAGATCAGAAAATGCAGGGAGTTTAGGGGTCATGAAACTAGCAAAGTGCAGACGGGCAGATCCTGGAGGGCAGTGCTGGCATCAGAGGAAACGGACCTCCGTCGTCCTATCCTGTTGATGGGAAGCCTTTGGATGGCCTTGCAGGAAGGAATGATGCTGAATGGTTTGTGTTTCACTGCCCAGTGGGGAGAGCCTGAGGGAGGCAGGAGGGGCAGCAGCCCGCTCATGGGACCCTGCAAGACCCTAACCATGACTCAGGAAGCTCATGGGACCCTGCAAGACCCTCAGGATGGAAAGGGAGCCTGAGAAGATCAATGGGTGGGATAGCTTCGCTCTTCCCAGAAGCTCCCACTAATCACTGGTTAGAAAACACCTCCTAATACAACTAAGTAGGACATGTTCGGAGAGGAAATGGCATTTTCCACTAACCACTGAGGCAAAATATTTCCAGGAACAGAATGCTCCAGGCATGATGCCAAACTTCCACCAAATTCACCTCTTGCCAGGGCTTGATCTGGTCCATATTCTGGCCTAGGGAGGGGAAAGGGGGGATGGAGGACATTCTTTTCCCTGAGTGGCTATTTGCATCGTTTATTTTCCCAGAGCTCCATACCTCCAATTCCAAATCTGAAAAACCAGGGTGTTACTCAGAAGGGACTTGCCCTGGTGGAGGAGAAACTGTTGCTGTAAAGGGTACAGCAACCCAAAGACTGACTGCCTTGGGGTGAGCACACACAGCTGTTCCCACACCCGCTCAGATGTTCCCATTCATGGTGCTGGGCCAGTAAGCCCAGGCACGAGGTGTTGGAGGGGGAATTTGAGTATTTCATTTTCTTAAGACACTTCCTGGAAAAGTTCCTCCATCCTGAATTTTTTCGCCCTCTAGGTTTTATTCCTCTTACAGTAGCAGCAGCTGAATTATGAGAAGTAGCTGATTTCAGGCTGTTTTTGAGGGACTCGGTCATTTTTGGACACCAACAGCGATGCTTAATTTTATTTGTCAACCTGGGTAGACTGTGGTGCCCAGTTGCGTGATCGACCACCAATACAGATGTTGCTGGGAAAGTATTATTAAGATGTGATTCACACTGACGTCAGTAGGTTTTGAGAAAGCATAAGGTAAGTGGGCCTCACTCAATCAGTTGAAGGTCTTAAGAACAAAAAATGAAGTTTCCCAAAGAAGAAGAAATTTGACCTCAAGACCGCAACATGGAAACATTGCCTGTTTCTAGCCTGCTGGCCTGCCCTGCAGATTTCAAACTTGTCAAACTCCACAATCACATGAGCCAATTCTTCAAATTTCTCTCTCTCTCTGTTATCGGTTCCTCTAAAGCACTCCCACTTACACACCCACATACTTAGAACTCTTCATTCCCACCATTTGGGTTTGGTCTATTTATATTTAACAATATGGTTCAAATCAATAATGGTAAGACCTCGGGGATTCATTGCTGGAAGTTCTTGAATCTGATTCTCGAAAGACAGGTTTGGTGGAGCCCTGAGGCCTCATGGGTTAGGGGAGAGGAGGGTTGTTGCTGAGTTGGGTGGGAGGCAACGTGATTCATCCTGATATTGACAAGAGACTCTAAGGCTCATCTCCCATTTTAGGGACACGCGTCAGGCTCTGAGCTTGGAATTTCCATCCTAGAGAGAAAGTCTTTCCATATGGTTGTCCCCCTAAAAAAAGAATAAGAATAGTTGGCATTCTGCTGACATCCATTTTCTTTTGTTCCTTAAAGGAAGGTGAAAGTTTCTGTCCTAAAAGACACATCAATGTTCATTAAATAAACTGACTTATAATGCCTAATCTGTTATTTCTCAAATGGATAGAGATCGAGGGTCTCCTTGCCCACTCCCAGTGGTTCCTTTCGAATTACCCGGGTAACATCTGAGCCCAGCATTAAAATAGTGACCTTGGGCAGGGATCTCCGGTTCAGGCTTTTGGGAGCTGATGTCATTTGCTGAATGAAGCACACAGTCACGTCACCCCTGTGCAGAGAGGATGGAGAGAGGACCAAGGCAGTGATGGTTAGGATTCCCAACCTGAAAAGCGCACTCCCATGCGGTATCTTTTTAAATACCCCGTGGGCAGAGAGCAGCTGTGATGATTCCTGTGAAACAGATAAAGACACTGAGGTACAGGGGACCCAGCGACTTGCCCAAATCCACACAGGTCGGGAGCACTCGTCCTCAAACTGGACTCAAGTCTTTTGCTTTGGGTCCTTGTCCATTACTTACTAATATTCCTGCCCTTCTGGAATTCTATGGGACAAATGGCTCCACTATGTATGTATCCTTTCAAAATTACTAGTAAAACACCAGCATGTCTCTTTCTCATATAATAATGTTTTGGATATTTCAAAAGTAAAGAAATGTCCACCCACCTCAGCCCTCTGGAAATTAAGACTTTTTAAAAGGTGTTTACAGCTCTTTAGTGAGCAACTACTATGAAGAAAGCGCTGTGAGATTTGATGGTAGGCCGTAACCCCCGCCCGCTAAGAGCTGCACCGCATGGGGGAGCTGAGTCCCGTGCATACATCATTACAATCGCAGATATTCTGCCGGAAGGATCTTCAGTTAGTTCATGTGGTCCCTGATGTAGTTTTGGAATATAGGTGAGGTTCAGTGGGGTGGAGTCCGGAGCCGACAACCAAGAAAAATTCTTTAGGCGTCTTTGGTGCAAAATGGTGGTTTATTAAAGCACGGGGACAGGACTCATGGGCAGAAAGAGCTGCTGCCCCGGGGGTGTGAGGGGTGGCTGATTATGTACCATGGGGCTGGGGGAGGTTTTGAGGAAGTACTTTCATATGTTAAAAAGACCCACAGGATACCAGAGGCCTTGCTATTGTCAAGGTAAGGTTGTTTACCCCCCTGGTAAGGCGTTAACAGGAAGATAGTTGGGAACTTCCTGGAGGAAGGTTCCCTTCCTCCTATCACGTGTCCTTATCAATGGGCTGCAGGTTTAAAAGAGATTCAATTTTATTTACATTTCCTTCTGCCTCAGCCTCCCCCAGTTTTACGGGGGGCGGGGGGTGATGTTAGGGCTTCAGGAAATTGAGTTATGGGTTTCTGGAACTTAGGCTATTGACAAGAAAGCTTGTTCCTTGTAAATCACTGGGACATGTTTAAACTGAGAGAGACTCAGTTCTTGCAGGACTGTGATCTCTATTAGTTAACTATTTGTTTTTCCCTTCCCTAGCTTTAGGGCAGCCGGGAGGGCCTGAGGGCTGTCACAAACATCCCATCTTGGGGGGGAGTTGTGGGGTGTCAGCTTCTGCTTTGTGCTCAGCTTGCCTTCTGCTCCCTCATCGTCCCAGCTCTGGTCAGAAAAGGGCCTCAAGACCCCGGCAAACTGCTGAGATCACCAAGTACTTTAGTGAAAGAATCCCTCGGCTCCCGGGCCACAGTCTTCTCCAGGCTCCTCCCTGCTGTTCCTTAACACAGTTCAGAGTGCATTAAAACCACGCTTCCCAAACTGTGCACCAAGGAACCCCGGGGCGCCGCGGGAGATTTTAAATTTCTGAAGGAAATACAGCAATCCTTGGTACTACTAGCGCCAGGCAGTTCACAATTTAAACATGTCCTGTCTTTTCAAAGCTGAGGTTTGGACCGTTGCTGGGCTGAAGAGCAAGTATCACACACACAAAATACCGACATGGAACAGGAAATCAGGGTATTGGTGTCCACACTGATTCCAAGGTGTGAGAAGTTGTGCGGGGCCGCGCTGTGCGTATATCCCACTGGTAAGTAACGGTGGTTGTTTAAGAATAAAATTAAAATACCATGGTTTTCTTTCAATTCATCTCTACAATTTTTTCAAACGGCTACTAAGTTGTCAGAACGTAACACCTAGTAAGCTGTGTGAAGCTAACAAAACCTGGAAGAGGAAGGTCTTTCGGGCTTGGAGTCCTGAGAAAAAGCTGCTGAGACAAAGAGAAAGTTTGGGAACCTCTGCAGACGAAGCCCTTGCTCCTGGATTGTGCTCCAGCCCCTTGCTATTTCCCGGGAGCTCATGAGAATCCTCTCCCAACCCAAACCAGAACTGGACTTTTCACCAGGCGGTAGGGCCCCAGGCGATCCTCATGTTCTTGATTTGAAAAGCTCTGCATTCAGTGTCCTAAGGGCAGTAGAAGCAAAGCCCGGACTGCTGGCTCCGAGTTAGACCACACAGTGAGTATCTCCTGGAGTCAGAATTCGGGTCCACCCCTGACATTTACTAGCTGTGGATCTTGGACTATGATACGGTGAACTTTGAGCCCGTTTCTTTACCTGCTTGAGTGAGAATAGTGGCCAGATCCTGGCTCTTTGAGGTGATAATAAAAGTTAAATGAGATAACACAAAGTAGAAAGCCTGGCGCAGCTAGAGGGTCAATAAGCAATTATTCTTTTTGCTTCCTGAGTCTGTAGCTCCAGGGCAGGTGATTCGTCTTTTTTTTTTTTTTTTTTTTCCTTCACCTTTGAAGGGACACAGT
>NW_024425563.1:43928792-43929715 GCF_017311325.1 Ursus maritimus | reverse complement strand
GGGATCACGCCCTGAGCCGAAGGCAGACGCTTAACCGCTGTGCCACCCAGGCGCCCCGGAACTCAATTTCTGAGTTGATTTAAAAATAAAATATTCTCCTCCTTGTTAAGAGCTGCGGGTTCTCCATCTGGGTTGTCATAGAATGAACAGTAATAAGTTTACCTATAAATGAAAGAAGGTTGTCATAGAATGGACAGTAGTAAGTTTACCTATAAATGAAAGAACAAAGTTATCTGAAATTATGGAATTTTACAAACAGTAGAGACATTCTAAGTCGATTGTTCTCTGTATTAGTATGAAAAATGTCCCATTTTCATATGAAAAAAACTTTTGGAAAACATTGAAAAAAACACATAACAAGAAAAGTCAGCATGACTTCAACAGTATTAAAGACATTTTTTTTTTTATTTACAGCACCATCCACAAAGATTAGGGAAAAAATAAATCTTTACATCAATACAGATGTGTGTATGTTTGTGTGTGTGTGTGTGTGTGTGTTTGAGAGAGAGAGAGAGAGCGATATGCCTTCCTTTTGTAGTCTTTGTATGTAAATAAAACTTTATCCAGTTAATGATATGGAGTAAAATAAAATATTAAAACCATACATTAACTCTAGAGGTATTTTAGAAATAAGCAGATTCAGTAATCTAGAGACCAGCAGGCTTGCCCCTTCCCGTCTGCCCCAAAATACAAACCCTAAAGCACAAAGACCGTGATCATACATGTAGATTAATTTATCACCAACCAGAATCCATAAGCTCTAAAGGAAAGTAAAACTTTGCATAGTTTTGATTACACGGTTTGCAGAAATTTCAAAGTAAACGTTGTTTGTTGAGGGGGGTGCGAACTTCTGAAATAAAGAGCCCCAAGTCTCCGTGGGTTATTACAGGAAAGGATGGCTTCCTGTCACGCCACAGTGCAGT
>NW_024425563.1:43762602-43928348 GCF_017311325.1 Ursus maritimus | reverse complement strand
ATTCTGCTGACATCCATTTTCTTTTGTTCCTTAAAGGAAGGTGAAAGTTTCTGTCCTAAAAGACACATCAATGTTCATTAAATAAACTGACTTATAATGCCTAATCTGTTATTTCTCAAATGGATAGAGATCGAGGGTCTCCTTGCCCACTCCCAGTGGTTCCTTTCGAATTACCCGGGTAACATCTGAGCCCAGCATTAAAATAGTGACCTTGGGCAGGGATCTCCGGTTCAGGCTTTTGGGAGCTGATGTCATTTGCTGAATGAAGCACACAGTCACGTCACCCCTGTGCAGAGAGGATGGAGAGAGGACCAAGGCAGTGATGGTTAGGATTCCCAACCTGAAAAGCGCACTCCCATGCGGTATCTTTTTAAATACCCCGTGGGCAGAGAGCAGCTGTGATGATTCCTGTGAAACAGATAAAGACACTGAGGTACAGGGGACCCAGCGACTTGCCCAAATCCACACAGGTCGGGAGCACTCGTCCTCAAACTGGACTCAAGTCTTTTGCTTTGGGTCCTTGTCCATTACTTACTAATATTCCTGCCCTTCTGGAATTCTATGGGACAAATGGCTCCACTATGTATGTATCCTTTCAAAATTACTAGTAAAACACCAGCATGTCTCTTTCTCATATAATAATGTTTTGGATATTTCAAAAGTAAAGAAATCTCCACCCACCTCAGCCCTCTGGAAATTAAGACTTTTTAAAAGGTGTTTACAGCTCTTTAGTGAGCAACTACTATGAAGAAAGCGCTGTGAGATTTGACGGTAGGCCGTAACCCCCGCCCGCTAAGAGCTGCACCGCATGGGGGAGCTGAGTCCCGTGCATACATCATTACAATCGCAGATATTCTGCCGGAAGGATCTTCAGTTAGTTCATGTGGTCCCTGATGTAGTTTTGGAATATAGGTGAGGTTCAGTGGGGTGGAGTCCGGAGCCGACAACCAAGAAAAATTCTTTAGGCGTCTTTGGTGCAAAATGGTGGTTTATTAAAGCCCAGGGACAGGACCCGTGGGCAGAAAGAGCTGCTGCCCCGGGGTGTGAGGGGTGGCTGATTATGTACCATGGGGCTGGGGGAGGTTTTGAGGAAGTACTTTCATATGTTAAAAAGACCCACAGGATACCAGAGGCCTTGCTATTGTCAAGGTAAGGTTGTTTACCCCCCTGGTAAGGCGTTAACAGGAAGATAGTTGGGAACTTCCTGGAGGAAGGTTCCCTTCCTCCTATCACGTGTCCTTATCAATGGGCTGCAGGTTTAAAAGAGATTCAATTTTATTTACATTTCCTTCTGCCTCAGCCTCCCCCAGTTTTACGGGGGGCGGGGGGTGATGTTAGGGCTTCAGGAAATTGAGTTATGGGTTTCTGGAACTTAGGCTATTGACAAGAAAGCTTGTTCCTTGTAAATCACTGGGACATGTTTAAACTGAGAGAGACTCAGTTCTTGCAGGACTGTGATCTCTATTAGTTAACTATTTGTTTTTCCCTTCCCTAGCTTTAGGGCAGCCGGGAGGGCCTGAGGGCTGTCACAAACATCCCATCTTGGGGGGGAGTTGTGGGGTGTCAGCTTCTGCTTTGTGCTCAGCTTGCCTTCTGCTCCCTCATCGTCCCAGCTCTGGTCAGAAAAGGGCCTCAAGACCCCGGCAAACTGCTGAGGTCACCAAGTACTTTAGTGAAAGAATCCCTCGGCTCCCGGGCCAAAGTCTTCTCCAGGCTCCTCCCTGCTGTTCCTTAACACAGTTCAGAGTGCATTAAAACCACGCTTCCCAAACTGTGCACCAAGGAACCCCGGGGCGCCGCGGGAGATTTTAAATTTCTGAAGGAAATACAGCAATCCTTGGTACTACTAGCGCCAGGCAGTTCACAATTTAAACATGTCCTGTCTTTTCAAAGCTGAGGTTTGGACCGTTGCTGGGCTGAAGAGCAAGTATCACACACACAAAATACCGACATGGAACAGGAAACCAGGGTATTGGTGTCCACACTGATTCCAAGGTGTGAGAAGTTGTGCGGGGCCGCGCTGTGCGTATATCCCACTGGTAAGTAACGGTGGTTGTTTAAGAATAAAATTAAAATACCATGGTTTTCTTTCAATTCATCTCTACAATTTTTTCAAACGGCTACTAAGTTGTCAGAACGTAACACCTAGTAAGCTGTGTGAAGCTAACAAAACCTGGAAGAGGAAGGTCTTTCGGGCTTGGAGTCCTGAGAAAAAGCTGCTGAGACAAAGAGAAAGTTTGGGAACCTCTGCAGACGAAGCCCTTGCTCCTGGATTGTGCTCCAGCCCCTTGCTATTTCCCGGGAGCTCATGAGAATCCTCTCCCAACCCAAACCAGAACTGGACTTTTCACCAGGCGGTAGGGCCCCAGGCGATCCTCATGTTCTCGATTTGAAAAGCTCTGCATTCAGTGTCCTAAGGGCAGTAGAAGCAAAGCCCGGACTGCTGGCTCCGAGTTAGACCACACAGTGAGTATCTCCTGGAGTCAGAATTCGGGTCCACCCCTGACATTTACTAGCTGTGGATCTTGGACTATGATACGGTGAACTTTGAGCCCGTTTCTTTACCTGCTTGAGTGAGAATAGTGGCCAGATCCTGGCTCTTTGAGGTGATAATAAAAGTTAAATGAGATAACACAAAGTAGAAAGCCTGGCGCAGCTAGAGGGTCAATAAGCAATTATTCTTTTTGCTTCCTGAGTCTGTAGCTCCAGGGCAGGTGATTCGTCTTTTTTTTTTTTTTTCCTGCACCTTTGAAGGGTCACAGTTGCAGGAGAAACCAAATGTGACCGATGATCAGTCTACTACGATAGCCAAGCAATTATAAGCACACACTTCCCAGGTCTCGGACCACGGGCTGCTGCCTGGAAATGTGCACAGGTTTGCTTCAGGGATTTCGTTGCGCCCCTACGATGAGGGCGAACACTGCAGGCAGGCCCAGGGGCAGAGGACTAGTTGTGGGGGGATTTTGTGTGTGCATGTGGTAAAACACACACAGTTACCATCTTAACCGTTTTTAAATGTACGCATCAGTGGCATTACATTGTGCGATCATCACCAGCATCCGCCTCCAGAGCTCTCTGCATCTTGTGAAACCGAAGTTCTATACGCATTAAATGATAACGCCCCATCCGCCCTCCCCCAGCCTCTGGCGAGGACCATTCTTACACTGGTCCCTATGAATGTGACTACTCTAGGTACTTCATATGAATGCAATCATGCAGTACTTTTGGGGACTGGCTTGTGTCACTTAGCATCATGTCCTCGAGGTCCATTCATGTTGTAGCTTGTGGCAGAATTCCCTTTCTTTTTAAGGCTGAATAATAATAGTCCATTATGTGGATACACCGTTTGCTTATCCGTCCGTCTGTCTATGGACACTTGGGTTGCTTCCTGCTTTTGATTCTTTTAACTATATACCCAGAAGTGGAATTGGATCATATAGTTATTTTATTTTTAATTTTTTGAGGAGCTGCTATACTGTTTTCCACAGCAGCTGTACCATTTTACATTCCCACCAGCAGTGCACAAGGTGTGGGATTTGGTTTTGAGCTGTTTTCCAAAAGCAGCATGAACGAATGGCCTCGCCTGATAGACAAGGACATATTCTCCCCTAAGACCGTGAGGTGCCCCAAGCCGGGTGACCCTGCCTCGCTCCTGCTGGATCCACGGCACACTTACGGCGGTGCCTGGAAAGTAGAGGAGCCCAATACAGGATTGCAGACTCAAAGGGAATGTTCCCCCCAGCCTCTATTCTTGCCTATCCTGAAGACCCTTGTCGCGGAGTGCAGGTTTTCTTCCCACACGCCACCGCCACCTGCTGGAGAAAGTTCACATTGCAGCTGCCCGGCAAACGTTAGTGCCTTTAATATCCTGCAAACGTTGATTTCTGCATTTTCAGATTTTTGTGATCCTTTAGACAGGTTGATGCTTATTTTTGCTTTGTAAAATTTTTTTAATAAGAAATAAAAATATCACAGAGTTAAGATAGGGTGCACAAAAAAGTGTGTGTGTGAGAGAGAGAGAGAGCGCGCTTTAACCAGGATGACATTCTACATAATGAGAATAGCTTATATGGATGGAAGCCCTGTGAAGAAATGGAACATGGCAAAGTGTGGACAATGGTATGAAAAGATGCCAGAGGTCAGGCAGGACAGGGCCAGGCTCTTTAAAAGTGGCCCCTTAGGGCACCTGGCTGTCTCAGTGGATAGAACACATGACTCTTGATTGTGGGGTCCTGAGTTCAAGTTAGTTTACTTTTAAAAAAGGAACCACTTAATGCAGGTGACCTTCTAATAACAAACTATTTGTTCATTACAACAACTCCTCTGATTGTACCTTAGTTGCAGGAAAAAATTAACGAACACCGCCACCATTAACCGAGTTCAGTCTCTTTGTATTCCTATACCGTAAAACTATGACTTTTGAAACCTGGAATCAAGAATTTAGCTGTTAAAATAAAAGAATTTAGCTTTTCAGTAGTTCAAACTGACCCTCCCAAAATAATAGTCTGAATTCGTTCTCTCACATGTGAAATATCATCTCCACTCCAAAGACGTCATAGTGCAGAATAATAAGCCTAAACGTGTATCCATTTCTTCAGCAATAACTATTCCAAACTACTCATCATTAATAAGGAGAGAAATGGACAGAAGCTTTAAGTCTGGCTTGCCTCAATGGACTATTACATAGCTTAAATAAGAGAACATAAAGCCTGAAAACATAGTAGGGGCTCAAGAGAAATTTGTTTGCTTTCTCATTGGGCTGGAGTTTCTCTTCCAATTCCCCATCTGTGCCCCACCTCCCCCATCTATATCACCGATGTCCTATAGGTGCCCTAGGTGATGGGGTGAGTCCTAGGGGTCTATCAGTTCACACCTCTTAGTCCTCAGCCAAGGGAGCCAGGAAGAGGGATTGTGTGAGTAGAGAAAGGTAAACAGAAGAGGGATGAGCGCCATCTCATTTGAAAACAGGTGTTGCCTGGTAAGAAACAGCTGGGAGAGGAGGGGTTTCTGAGAAGTCATCCTAAGGGGCCTAGTTTCCACAGCACCAAGCACTTCAAAGGAGGTCTTCCATAGGCCTGGAGGGCAGCAAACCCGTGGGTCTCGTGGGGAGGTAGTTAGCTGCCGAAGAAGGCAGGGCTTGGGCTCAGGCAGACTGGGGTTCAAGCACAAGCTTCCCCAGTCACCAGCTATGTGGCCCCATGCAGGACACTGAATGCTCTTAGCCTCCATTTTCTCTTGTTAGAACAGGAATGATGATGCTTACTTTTTTTTTTTTTAAGATTTTATTTATTTGACAGAGAGAAAGAAACAGCGAGAGAGGGAACACAAGCAAGGGGAGTGGGAGAGGAAGCAGCAGGCTCAGAGCGGAGGAGCCTGATGTGGGGCTCGATCCCATAACGCCGGGATCATGCCCTGAGCCGAAGGCAGACGCTTAACCGCTGTGCCACCCAGGCGCCCCGGAACTCAATTTCTGAGTTGATTTAAAAATAAAATATTCTCCTCCTTATTAAGAGCTGCGGGTTCTCCATCTGGGTTGTCATAGAATGAACAGTAATAAGTTTACCTATAAATGAAAGAAGGTTGTCATAGAATGGACAGTAGTAAGTTTACCTATAAATGAAAGAACAAAGTTATCTGAAATTATGGAATTTTACAAACAGTAGAGACATTCTAAGTCGATTGTTCTCTGTATTAGTATGAAAAATGTCCCATTTTCATATGAAAAAAACTTTTGGAAAACACAGTAATCTAGAGACCAGCAGGCTTGCCCCTTCCCGTCTGCCCCAAAATACAAACCCTAAAGCACAAAGACCGTGATCATACATGTAGATTAATTTATCACCAACCAGAATCCATAAGCTCTAAAGGAAAGTAAAACTTTGCATAGTTTTGATTACACGGTTTGCAGAAATTTCAAAGTAAACGTTGTTTGTTGAGGGGGGTGCGAACTTCTGAAATAAAGAGCCCCAAGTCTCCGTGGGTTATTACAGGAAAGGATGGCTTCCTGTCACGCCACAGTGCAGTGTGGGTTGTGGGGGGTGGGGGGAGGGGAGATTCTTACCTCTGCTCAGTCATTCAAGCACCTTCCATCTCATGGTTCCACCCACCCCCGGGGCCTCAGCACCCTCCACCCCACCCGCTGCATCCAGCAGTGGTGAGGCCCCAGAGAAATTGTTGAGAATTGTACAGAAGGTGTTGGGAAAGAGCTGGAGACATACGCCTCACTTTCCCTGCATTCTGTTGGCTAGAAATTAGTCACACGGCCTACGGGATTGCAAGGGAATCGGAGAAATGAAGTCCCAGCAGATGGCCCGCAGAAAAGGAAACCAGTTTGGCAAACTGTCTGCTTCAGCGCCCCTCATCCCCTCCCCCACCAAAATGTGTAGAATCCTAGAATTAATATCCTCATCCAAAAAGGACCAAGGCCCCAGCTGAGAGTTGCAAACAGCCGTCCTCAAACGGGACATGCCACCCGTGTGTATCACAAAGATTTTCCAAGAGGGACATGGACACAGGACACTCTAAATGACTCATTTTCCCAACTTTGAACTTTACTGTCTCCCCTAAAACGGAGCTGCTTGAGAACTGGTCTGCATGTTTGCAGGGGAGTTCATTTTCCATCTCAGTCTGCAGAAGGAGGTCCGGCCACAGAACACCCGTCAGCCCTGGAAGACTCATTAAAGCGCTAATCAAAGCCTTCTGTTCGAACATTTTGCCGTGAAGGGTCGGAAGGAGGCACGGGAGCTCCCTTCGCGTTGCTTTCATGGAACTCCCTTTCTTCGGCGGGACGTGGGCAACGAAGTCACCCACCACCCCACTCTCTGATGTGCCCAAAAAGAACAATAATAGTGACGAAGTGAGCTATAATGAGTGTCTGTATTTTTCCAAGTGGTGAATGACTGACACGTAGACTCGTCATTGACAAGTTGGAGCAGGAGAACTAGGTTCTTGTCTCGCAGAGTGAAAGAATGAATCTCAGATCAAGCGGAGTGAGTAAAGCAATAGAAGTTGATTAGGCAAGGATACAGGGGAAAAAAGCTCTCAGGAGTGAGAGGGGTCCGGACACGGTTACCACTGAGAGCTTTTAACATTGGTCTTTTCTAGAAAGCCCACCAGGGAACTTAAATCTTTTTGACTTCTCTACTGGCAGCTCCGTTGATTAAGGACTAATAGCATCTTGAATGGCTTACTTCTTTTTAGGGTCTGGTTATTTTCTGTTGACCGCAGGAGACTGTCATAAACCAGACTCCCCCCTCGGACACCTAGGGCAGGGTGGTCTGGAGGGTTCCCTTATCTCTGGTTTCCTTACACCTGCACAATTTTGGGATTTCTGTGAGCCTCAGCATGGAGCCCCCTGTCTACCTCTCCCTGCCTAGCCCCGCCTGTCCCTTTTTCAGAGTCTGGGTAAAATTTTTGGTGTACCTGAAAAAACAGAGTCACTCTAATGCCTGGCTTATAGATCTTTCCAACCCATGTCATTTCCGCTTTTTCACTGGCAACAGAGTTCAAATAGGACGTATTTAAACTGTCAGAGTAACTGTTTGGTGCTAGATTACCAACCAGTGCTTATTTTTGGCACATTACCCACACGAAGTTCAAAGATTTAAAGAACATAACTATAATAAAACTTCATCTATTTCCATATCCTTATTCCTGTGAACCAGTTTTCTCAAACATTGTTTCAATGCCAAAAATGAGAGAATATCATTCCAGCAATAAATAATATTCATCAATGGGGCCATAATCTAATGAGGAAAAAAGCTTTACTGTCTCATTAAGAAACACATTCCCACCAAAACTGTACATTCTATGACTAATAATCTGTTTACCAAAATTTATAATATAATGATGTTGTTTTGGTCTATTTTGTCCTAATCATAATTTTACACAATCCTCATAATTAGGTATAGTCCCTATGAGACTTTGTGGTTAAATACCTTTTAGTCTCAGATTTTGTGGTGTTGTGAATTTTTATCTTTAGGGTTTTTTTTTTTTCCTGTATATTTTATCTTTCCTGGGCATTATTTATGAGAAATTTGGAGAGTTTACCTGAAGCAACGGTGACTAGATTAACTGGTTTTTTCTTCATTTTACACCTCTTACAAGTTCCATATCTATCTCACCGGTCATTTTTCAGTGCTTTATCACAGGTTTAAGGTAGTTAAAGTTTGAGCCTTTTCTGCTCTAAACCTAAATTCATCCAATTATTTTCAGTATTTTTTAAAAGATTATTTATTTATTTATTTATTTATTTATTTATTTATCTCTTCATTTGACAGAGAGAGAAGCGAGAGAGAGCACAAGCAGGGCGAGCGGGAGAGGGAGAAGCAGACTTCCTGCAGAGCAGCGAGCCCAACGTGGGGCTTGATCCCAGGACCCGGAGATCATGACCTGAGCTGAAGGCAGACGCTTCACCAACTGAACCACCCAGGTGCCCCCCAATTATTTTCCATGTTATTAGTTTTCTCACTCTTTTATTAATAAGGTCTCTTTAAGCTCTTACTTTGATTTTCCTTCAATTTTATTCTACTCTGTTTATAACTACTTCATGTATTATTTTCAATTTTTAGTTTCCGGTTTATCTTCTGTTATTTTTACTCATTTTCATCTTTAAGATTCTTCTAACCAGGTGATGGCCTTTATAGCAGCCTGCATCCAGCAATGGTTTCTCTTCCTCCTGGGCAGTCGTGCCCATATCCCGCTGGTATGTGGCTCAGCAAAGGGCCAAGAAGAAAGGAGCTGAGCCGGAGACGAGGAGGAATTCAGTACAACTGGAGTGAAAGGGATCTGGGGTGGGAACCGGCTGCAGGGGATACCGGAGAGGAAGGCGGGGGCCAGGTCACACATGCCCGCACGCTCTTCCTCAAGCATTCCCCCGGAGCTAACAACTCCTTCTGTTCTGGGAACACTTTATTCACAGCTGGAGCACAGCCCTCACTCATCACGCTGTTGGTGGTGATTCATTCATAAAGCTACCTCCCCACCGGATGAAAGCTCCATGGGGACTGAGGACTGTGACTCCGCCAAGGTTGCATAGTCCCAGCACACAGCACAGTGGAGGGATTCAATCAATACTATCCAATAAAACACTGAATGAATGGTGCTGCAAGCCAGGAACAAGAGGCATGAATAAAGAAAATGAAAGTGACATGGCATGGGTATACATTCGAGGACAATGAGAGTCCTCGTCCTACACAATCCGCTGAGAAACATCTCAGTGGATAATAAAGGACAATAACGGACAAGCATCTCACAGGACTTCTGTTTGCTCAGGAAAAACCCTCAGGCTGTCTGCCCTGCTGCTATCAATCAGTTGTTAACGTCAACTAATAAGTCAACATCTTCCTAAAGTCTTATTTGATGATTGCTGTCTAGACTCTGCAGTTCCCGTTCTTTTAATAACTACAAATTTCTTTGGCGCCTGGGTGGCTCAGTCGGTGAAGAGTCTGCCTTCAGCTCAGGTCATGATCCCAGGGTCCTGGGATCAAGTCCCACATCAGGCTCCCTGCTGAGCAGAGAGTCTGCTTCTCCCTACCTGCCCCCCCCCCTGCTCCTGAGCTCCAGCGCTCTCTCTCTTTCTCCCCCCTCTCAAATAAATAAATAAAATATTAAAAAAAATAACTACAAATTTCTTATGAATCAGGACTTTAGGATTATATTTTAACTAAATTCCAGACACGCTCCCTAATCTTCTTTCACTGAAGTACTGCATTGGCCTGAGATCTTTGCTTTCCACATTCTTGAAGCTTACTTTCACAGAACCCACTTATACCACCAAAAGTAATACTAAGTACCATTGGGGGTAAGAGCGAGTAGACCATAAATATTTCAAAATTATGTGATAGGGTCCCCTTGGAATGTCTAGCTCAAATGCAAACCTTCTTCTGAGCTCCTAACCAGCAAATCAAACTCCTAATTGTGTAACCACACGTGCAAAATGGAATAGCCAATTTTTATTCTGTCCCTAGATGCTTCCTCTTCACCTCTCCCTTCCATCCTGCTGTCACGCTCATCCGTTTCAGAAGCCACTGGCTTCACTTGCCGTCACTCATGCAGACACTCCTCCCTCAACACCCTATCCCTGGTCTGTTGATTCTACTTTTCAGGTTAGAATCAACTCTACCTGCCTCCCTGTTTCCAACGCCACTCCTAGCCTGGCCTCGACTCCTCCCCACCTCTAGGATCTCCTTATTAGCTTCCCGGTTTTCTCTCTTTATCTCTTCTAGCCCATTCTCTATTCTCTAGCCACAGGGATCTTTGTAAAATAATATGAAATTTATCCTGCTGGAAACTTGGTAAAAGTTTTTTAAACCTTCCGCTTACCTTTAGAATCAAGTCCACGATCTTCGGTCTGCCTCTAGGACCACAACATGATTCGGCCCTTGCTCTTTAGAGACGTTCATCTCACACCAGCCTCTCCACTGGTCGCCGTGCTCCTGTAATATGGGCCTTTTTGCATTTTACTAAGTGTATGCGTTCTGCTCATGCCCTGTCACCTCCTCTACCTACTCTTCAGTGTCTTAATCCCTGTCTGTCAGGTGCCTGAAACTGCCCTCCTCCAAGCAAGGAAGATGGAGGCAACAGGAGTGTAAGTAGAAATGGCAGCTTGTGTTTTCAGTGGTGTCAACAACTGAAGCGAAAAGATTATATCAGCTCTGGACACACACACACACACACACACACACACACACAAATTCTGTCCTGCAAAAAAGTAAAACAAATATTTAATGAAACTTCAGGGAACAGGGTCTTTTACTTAGGAATAGGCTTCAGAAGTAGCAAGAGGAATAGTAACTTAGCAATAACTCAAATAAATAGTTTCTTTTTCTCACCCAACAGTTAAGTCCCGAGGGATGGTGTAGTGGTTCAGTGATATAATCAGGGACACAGGTTCTTTCTGTCTTTCTGCTCCCCTCCAGTCAGCATGTTGGATTTCACTTCCATGCTCATCATTGCCTCATGGACCCAAAATGGCTGCCGTATATCCAGGCTAAAGTCAGTATTCCCGGCAAGAGGAACTGGAAGAGGCAGCTTTATGTCTCATTAGCAAAACCTGTGTCACCTGGTTACCCTTAAATGAAAGAAAACTGGGCAATTGAATGTTAACTTTCACAGTTTCTTTAGCAAAGATAGGGAAAGGGCTTTGAAACAGAGGTTGTGCCCGCCTGTGAGCATACTAGGGGTAATCAACAGCAATTACTGGTGCTGTAATGGCGATATAATTAAACGGTGCTGTAAATAAAATTGTTACTTATTTTCCTATCGAAAATGTCATGGATATTGTCTTTTATTTACAGTTCTGTCTTTATCATATTTTTATTAGAGTTCTGTCTTTATTTATCAGGAGATATATATATGTATATATGTATAATTTTATACAATAAAACTATTCAAGAACCTATGCCCTATGTTTGATCATGGTATACACCTATACAGAAATGTAGCAACATTACCAGAACGAGAATGGTATTCTCTGCAGCCTGCCCGATCTTTTGAATCCAGGAAGATTCAACATTTCATGCAGCTAAAAACTATTCCCATTAACGAGGCCGGGGAACTCAGCAAACAGCTCGTGCCTCTAAACGACACCAGGTGGCAGCACAGCATAAGAAGTGAGTGTGGTTCAGCCCCCCCCTCCCCCCCAACTCCACTCCCCAAGATTAAATCCGTATACTTTGTAAGTGTGTGCCTTCCCCACAGCCTTGGGCTACCGGTTCATCATGCCTTCAACCTCAACCCCAGAAATGAGCAGGGCAGGACGCGCTTTCGGGGACACGTTTCATTTGGCTTATTCACATTCAAATTCTTTTCAGATGCAAGAGTGTTGACTGAAAACACAACTGTGTTGTCGAATGCAACATCACGTCAGGCATTTTTAGCTTATTTTAGGAAATGATGAGATCACACTCTGATATTTGTTTCCAAAATTCTGGATCTTGTGGGACCTCCGTGGGTCGATGTTTATGGGACAGAATGGTCTACGTAAACGACCTACTTTTAAGGGTGAGACTCTTAAGGTCTAGAGCCGTATTCCTTTCTTCTGCAGGAATTTTGAGTCTGAAGAAGCAGAGACACAAGGGAACAACCAAGTAGGGTTTTTTTTTTTTTTTTCATTTTTAGAAAAGTAGAATGATACTTCAGTCTTTAAACGTACACTTCTTTTTCTGAATCAACTGAGATTTTGACACATGAGGAGATATTGAATCAGCAGAGAATCAGAGGAAAGGCAAAACTAGGTTATATCTTCATTCAGGGATGATACATTGATTTTAACAGACTAGAAACTCCAATGCATTTGAGCCAATTGCATGGAGCTCTGTGTTGGGAAAGCTTTTCAGGCTGTCTGGACTTGGTGAGAAAAGCGACGCTCATTGATTAGTAACGTCTGTCGTAAGTGACGAGAGGAGGCGTGGTAACATACTTGTCACGTACGGACACATTTTCTAACTCTATCTGACTCTGGTTTGGTGCCATCTTCAGCCATCGCATTTTCCAGGACCTATTTTATATGAACCGCTGTGTTGGCTGCAAACACAAATATGAGAAAGTGGGGCGGGGGGAGGGGATGATCTCTGCTCTCCCAAAAATGATAATATAAAGAAAGAATTAAGATCTATGTACTTTGAGGCAGAATCACTGAAGTGTCATAAAGAAGCAAAATAGAGCATTCTGAGGGTTAACCAGGGCAAAAGATCATTTCTAGTCAAGGGATCAGAGCATATGACCCCGAGAAGGGTCATGAATAAGTAAGATTTTCATAAGATGTAGAAGGACTTGCATAAAAAGAGTGATGTGAACATATATGAGAATAGGCCTGGTTCCGTCAGGAAATAGCTCCATGTGCAGGTGAGCTGTACTAAATAGTGCTGCAGGTGACAGATGTCACTTCATGAGGAACTTTGTCTTCTGGAAAAGGCACAATTAATGTATCCTCCATAAATTCATTCATTAAACAGAATCACCCAGGATATCTGCATGCCTTTCTTAGAACGCTTGAATTCACATGTTTTGGCATTCATCTGACCTCTGAGTGTGGCTGGGGAGGAAGGGGGCCAGGGAGATCTTGTACAGGCTATCAGGATATGCAGACTTCTCTGCAAACTTGTCAGCCCTCATGGACAGTTGCTGAATCTCAGTCTGTGAAGAGACCACTGGATGAGACAACAGTCAATCAACTTCTCCAACCAGGGAGTATGCGCACTGGCAGACTTGTTCTCCATGTTTTCTTGATTAAGCCTATACCACTGGTCATTGGAGGTCGGCTTTTCTGGAGCTAGGAGGTGTCTGACGTGGGAGCGAATATCATTTCTTGCTATGAAAAGCCATGATTCCCAAGGAAGAAATCTGGAGCTGGTAGCAGAATTCCAGAGAAGTATCAGTGACAGAATGTGAAAACTGATTTGGAGAAACAAAGAAGATAAATGACTTTGAGAATGGGTGACTAAAAAAAGGGGGGTAGCAGTAACAGAAATATAGACATCAGGAAGAGCACAGTATGGGAGCTGGAGAAGAATTTAAGAATGAGGCTTATAGTATCTTCAAGACATTCCGAAGAAGAAATACAACAGGTGGGTGGGAATGCTTGTGTAGGGTTGAGAAAGTGATAGGGACAGATCTGTAGAGTTAGAAGTCACACGCATGGTGTTGGTGCTTACAATTCTGAGGAAAGATAGAATTTATGGGAAGAAATCTGAGAAGTCTGATGGCATGGTCTTGGGAAAAGTCCTATGAGAAGGAGAAGTGGTTAGCCACTAGTCCAGCAGCGAAGTAGAGAGGTAGAGACAAATCAGGAGAGTGCAGTGCTCACAGGCAAATGGAGGAGAGTTTCTAGATGAACTGGTGTGGGCAACAACGTGAAAGGCTTCAAAACATTCAGAGGGAACAAGCCTGTGGAAATGTCATTGTGCTTAGGCACTTCGGACACCTATCCACTTGATGGTTGAACTTCATTGCTGATTTTCTACATGAAAATCGAATGTAAGCCCAGTTTGGCAGTAGAAAAAGGAAAAAATTTATTGATTAACAATAAGGACAATAAGGCTTCTCACACAGGTTTATTAAGAATTAAATAGATTAGGGGGCGCCTGGGTGGCACAGCGGTTAAGCGTCTGCCTTCGGCTCAGGGCGTGATCCCAGCATTATGGGATCGAGCCCCACATCAGGCTCCTCTGCTGGGAGCCTGCTTCTTCCTCTCCCACTCCCCCTGCTTGTGTTCCCTCTCTCGCTGGCTGTCTCTATCTGTGTTAAATAAATAAATAAAATCTTAATGTCCGACTCTTGGTTTCGGCTCAGGTCATGATCTCAGGGTCGTGAGATCGAGCCCTGCATCGTTGATCTCTGAGCTCAGCGTGGAACCTGCTTGGGATTCTCTCTCTCTCTCTCACTCTGTCCTCCCCACCCCTGCCCCTGGCTCACGTGCACATGCACCTATGCTCTCTTTCTCTCTCTCTCTCAAATAAATAAATAAATAAATAAAATCTTTTTTAAAAAAGATTTAAATATATTAGTACATATTAAAGTGGTTGGGACCTAGCAGGTTCTCAAAAAATATTAACTAAATTTCAATCTATTGTGCTACAGCAGTGTTATATAATTTCAGTTTTTTAGCAGCTGTAATTGGATATTTGTCTCTGTTGTTACATTGACTTAATATCCTTTCACCATTGTGGCTTAAAGTTTGGAATCTTTTTATACCCAGTGAGCCATAAGAGATGCTGAAAGGGCAATAATCATAAATGAATTGTTTCCATAACGGCTGGTTTCTACGCAAGGTGCTTCTATAAGCACAGGTCAGCCGAACCTTTTCCTCCAGCGTACTAAGGAAAGCATGCCACAGAACATTCACAGAGCAGCCAAGCTGAGCATTAAAATACACAACTGAAGACAGTAGTTATTATTACTTATTGTTCCCCAAAAACAGTTTTTCATGTTCTTTAAATATAACAAAAGTATAATGAATGCTCATAAATCTCCTAAATTCGTCTTTAAACAATACCACCAGCAAAGGCCTACTATCCACATCTACAATACTGTAGAACCTTCTCTGGCCCCAGCTGGCCTTGCGATGGGCACCTGGGGCTATGCAGGGGTCAAAGCTGGAGCCAAATCATTAATCCTTCACCCACACCAAACTCCCAGGCCTAACACATCCTCACATTTAACTTGACAGCCTCCCCATAAATCAAGATGTCAGCCCAATAGGTTTTTTTTTTTAATTGGAAATGGATCAAAGAGAGTATAATTGATCAAGTGAAGTTGGCGGTCAATGGGAAAATAAATTTAAACTTTGCAGTAAATAAGTGGCCTTCCATCTGTCTCAGGAACATGGATCTTTTTTAAAAAAATATTTTATTTATTTATTTGTCAGAGGAGAGAGAGAGAGCAGAAGCAGAGGGAGTGGTAGGCAGAGGCAGCGGGAGAAGCAGGCTCCCCGCTGAGGAAGGAGCCTGATGTGGGGCTCAATCCCAGGACCCTGGGATCATGACCTGAGCCGAAGGCAGAAGCTTAACTGACTGAGCCACCAGACATCCCCAGGAACATGGATCTTTAGGAAATCCTATACTTCAAAAATAGTGGTTATCAACCATCTCCACTTTCCCCCTGTACCTCACGGGGATTAGAAATCATAACAATAAGAGCGCCGGAGTGCCTTCTCTATTTCGAAAGCTCAGTGGATGAGCTCATGGTAAAGCTTAACTGGGTTGTGGCAGGAAGAGCTAGGAAGAGAAAGAAATTAGCATTCTCTGAGCACGTATTAGTGACGGTTCCTGCCCTACCCATGGGAGGTTAGTATTACTACGAGATGGAAAAACAAAAAACAATCCAAAACTCAAAACCCCCAGAACACCTGCGGACTTATTCCGGGCAGAGGTATGGTGGGAAGAGGGAGAGAACAATTTATACTGCTCTTTTCTTACAGGGACTGATCCTGCCTGAGAATTGGATTATATTGCAAGGCGGCTGTGCTTGGATTATATTACAAAGAAAAGATACCACTGTGAAGTGTCTGTCAGTTCTTCGTGCTTATAGGAGCAGGACCCAGAGTAAACGCCCTTTGTGTGGCAGAGTGAGTTCCTAAGCTTTAAAAATGTCTTGAGCTTGTGTGGGGTAGGGAGTAAGAGATGGATTGCTCTGTACATTCACAGGAATTTAAAGCTCAAGAGGGGAGAAAAGTCTTGGTAGAAGGAGAAATCCAAGAAGAGAGAGGAAAATCTGTGTCCAAGGAAGACACAGCTGTGGGAAATCCTCCACAAACGGAGACTGGCTGATGTTGTGGCCCGATTTTGGATTATTGGGATATTGTTGTTGTTGTTGTGGTCTGGATACATGCAGTTGTTCTGTTGTGCCATCAGCCTAAACCTGCCGGCAAAGTCCGTTCTACGCCGTAGGCTGGTGTTGGTGGAACTTTGCAAAAATAAAGGAATTCTGTGTGGGAAATAAGATGGGGTGAGTGGGAACAGATGAAGGACAGAACTGCAGGCGTAAGATGCCGGGGGTGGTCCAGCGTTCGGAGAAGTGGAACATGAGAGTGAGAAGGAGCCCTAACAGATAAAGGATGGGAGCCCGTGAACCCCAGGGGTGCAGGGAGACACAGGTGAAGGGAGAGCCGAGGGCGGGGATGTCAGGTTTCCAACTGCATGTTGAAATACACATTAAACACTGAAGTGCAGTGTGAGGCAGAAATTGGTACCTGGAAAAACAGCCAGGTGGTAAATATTATTAGTTAAATTATTAACTTCTTTACTGCAGTTGGAGAACCCAAACAACCTACCCGAGGTCGTGGGACCCGTAAGGGCCGCTGCTCTCAAACTCAGAAGCCCGACTTCTTTTTACTACACTCTGCTTTTCTCCAAGAAATAATAGCAACTGTTTACTGATACCTTTACCATATCCTTAGCCCTGTGCAGTGCTGAGCCGGGTAGCATTATTACTTTCATTTTACGGCTGAGGAAACGAAAGTTCAGAGGGATTGCAAAGCTTGCTAGGGCTCACAGAGGAAACAAAAGGGAGCCAAGATTTAATGATAAGCTTTTCTAGCCCCAAAGTGACAGTTCTGAACCAACTATACAGCGTAGCCTGGAATGATATAAACTGAGTTGATAACACAGGTGTTTACCTACAGACTAGCTGGTATTATGGGGTACTCCTATTAACAAATTAATTGATTGGGTGTACGGTATAGGGACAAGGTGGTTTTAAAAACACCGACCACCTATACAATCAGGAAGCCAACTGAGATGTCTGTTATGCTATTCATCTTGACGGGATATTCACGACTGAATCGTGCCAAGCGCAGGGAAAATCTAACTCTTTTCAAATGAATCTCCGAATTCTGGAGAAGAAAAAGGTGACTCATACAAGAAAGTCCTTTAAAAGCATCTTTTTATTTGCTATAAGAATATAATCTGGCATTTCTATACAATCCATCATGCAAAAACATGGTAGGCATTTTACAAGCAAAGCAGAATCTCAGTATCTGTACATTTGTTCAATCAACGTATTAGCCAAAGCTGAAAAATCGCATCTTGGGATACAAGAACACAGAAAGAGCCAACTTTCTTCCCGAGGTTCATGGCTTCTAACGTCAAGAAGCACTGCGGAGAAAGCACAACCTTGATGTCTCAGTGCCTAAGACTGAAAGGTACTGGGGGAGAGACGGGGAACATCATCGATGATCCACTGGGGCGCCAGGGGGCCACTACCCATGGGCAGTTCACTGTGTGCCTGATCGGCTCTGTGAAGCAAGCACTGAGCCATCTGTATACAAACAGGGAGGAATTCCCTGAGGAGCTAACCTACTTCGGGCAGAGTCGACACTGCCAGCCCAAAGAAGGACCCTTTTGCTCTGGCACCGAGCAGGGAGTTAAGAATTACAACTGCTTTCCTAACAAAAGTCACAGTGATTTTTCTTTTTGAATAGTAATTAAATGTTCCTGAAATAGCATCGTAAAGCACGTTATAAGTAAATTGCATGCAAGTAAGTGCATGATGGGCACTAAACTCTGGAGCTGGCTCAACTTGCATTGACTGTGGGTTCCTGGAAGTGAGCTATGGTGAAAGAGGGAAGGAGAGCACACTAAACCCTTTAAATCAGACCCCAAAGGCTGTGGCCATCAGTGCACAGCTCCTCCTTTGCAGGGGTGCCTGAGAGTTCTTTCTGGATGTGGAAGGCTCCTAGTTACATCGGTCGTGCTCCTATTACTCACCGAGTTCAGCAAGGACAATCCAAACCTATGTTATCCTCAGTCTTCACCGCAAAAGACCGTGGCTGTTACGAATCCCACTTTCTAGTTAAGCAAACTGAGGCTTTTAAAGATTTCCCATTAGACCGAGGACGTACAACTAGTTATAGACGGGACAGGGTCGGTGATCAGTACTGCTGGACAGCAAACCTACAGCTTTCCACTGCACCAGAGCATTTCTGAAGGGATCAAAAGCTATTTCTGGCCTTGAACGTTTCCTTACTATTTTGTATGATTTTAGTCCCAAAGTTAGAAGTCCAGGAGAGATTCAGAAGAGCTAAAAATGCCACAGTGAAGAGAGGTGAGTTACCGACTTCCATCCCAGCAAGAGCTGCGAGAGCAGCTGAGATCCCAAAGGGCCTCAGCTATAGGGTCTGCTGGGAAATTGATCTGAAATTTAACTTAAAGGTATCTCCAACTTAATGGAGAAAAATCTGCAAGTAAGGGATTCAAATTAAATTTGGCAATTTACACCCTCCTGCCCCAGGACCATGAGACCAAAGGGACATCTCCTGGGATAGATGTCAAACCTGGAGTCTTCGAGGCAGGGGGCATCCCATTGATTTCCAGCATTGTTAACTGTACGTGGAAGTAACAAATGAGAAGGAGTAGAGCCAAAATGTGTCTCCTGCAAACTCTCGCATCTCTAAAGGTACAAAATGAGGCCACCGGGCAGGAAGCATGCAATGAAAACCAAAGCTAGGGTCTTTATTTTTGACTTGTATCTGCTTTGTGAAGCCTCAGTTCAGAATTCTCCATAATTCAACTGCTCATCAGTCTTCTTTCCCCTCTGTGATTGTTATATCCAGAAACACAACTTTTAACTTTAGTGCATTTACTTAGAAAGTTACCTATTTACCTGATTTTTAAATATTGTAATAATCACTGTATTTAAGGAATGGACTTCTAAAAACATCTTTTCCTATTGTATTTAAAATTGGAAAAGATGTTTTAAGAGGTGCATTTCTTAAATGATTATTAAACCAATATTCTTATTGGGGCAAGTCAACTTCTAGGGATAAAAGAACTCTCAGTGGGAGGAGTTTTCTAAAGAGGGAGCATCATATAAATTCGGGTCCGATTTAGACTTTGAAAGATCTATACAAATAAAAGCCACAGGAAACTACACTCTTACTACTGGAGTCTGCGTTGACTCCCAGATCCGGGGACGGATGGGTGCATAACAGGAGAACAAAGGGGAAAATCCCATAAGGCCTTCACTTTGCCTTGGTGGAGTTGACCACAAAAGCACCAGCCCCCAAGGCCTCCAAGGGTCTCTGAAGCGTATCCCACTGTGGCTGGTGAGTGCTGAGAGGCAGAGGAGCGGGTCTCCCCTTCACTCCCTCTCTTCCCCTTGACCTATTTTCTGTTCCAGTTATGTGAGATATTCTGAATCTTTTTCAGTTTGATCCTCTGATCCAGCATCTTGTACCTCGCAGGATGCTCATCAGTTTTCTTTGGGACCGAAGGTACGTAGGAGCTAGATGCATAAGCAGGGCGTTTAAAATGACGCAGAGGAGCCTTGATGACTGGCGGCCATGCAAAGGAAGACAGACAACCATTAGCCTCACCAATGACACGGCACAACCTGAACACCGGGGGCAATCTGCTCTCCCTAGACCCGTCTGTTTCCTTCCAAACCAGGAAACAAACACGCTGGGCCCTCACCGGGAATCTTAACTGCAGAGAGATGAATAAACACATTCTCACCTTGGTCATTTACTTAAAATAAAGACGGACAAATTCCTAGAGATAGACAGTGATGACCCCAGAATACAAATGTTTTTCGACAATGAATGGATGGGGCTAAGGAAGTGAGGGGGCAGTGCGATCACTTTGGGGAATAGCGAAGCGAACACAGGCGAGCGGAGCCGTACGATGAATCAGCATTTAATGTTGGATATATCAGCTTTTGGGGTTGCAAAGTGGTACACGATCCTGGAGTGCCAAAAAAGGACATCACTGAGAACGTATCTGCCACACACATGTGTATCCAAAGTATTTTTTTTAAACTCTTAAAATTCAGTAAAGGGAAATAAACAACCCAATTTACAAAGGAGCAAAAGATCTGAACCGGCTCCTCACTGAAGAAGATATGCATAGGGCAAGAAAGCTACCATTGACGTCATTAGGGAATTGCAAATTAAAGCAGCAATGATATACACTACACACCTATTAGAATGGATAAAATCCAAAACAGAGTGGAAGACACCAGTTGCTGGTGAGAACGCAGAGCAATAGGAACTCCCGTTCTTGCTGGTGGGGGTGTAAAGCATTACTTTGGAAGCCTGTTGGACAGTCTCTTATGAAGCCACTCATGCGTTTACCCCATGCTCCCGCAGTTGTGCTGCTAGGTATTAACCCAACTGATCTGAAAACTGATGTCCACATACAAGCCTCCACGTGAATTTTACAGAACTTTATTCATAATTGCCCCAAACTATAAGCAGGTATTCCTTCAATAGTTAATTGGATAAACACATTGTAGAACATTATACAACGGGATGTTATTCAGTGATGAAAAGAAATGAGCAGTCAAGCCACATAAAGTACTAATTGAGTCCTCCTCCCTGTGACCCCCTGTGCGCTGCCCCCCCCCCCCCCCTGTCCGTGAGACAGCGTTAAGAGTGAATAGAATAATCAGGTTAAAGGTATGAAGGACAGAGCTGGTGCTGAGTCATTTCCTCAGACACTTGCTCTCAGTGAGGCATTTCTAACAGCACTTACAGGGCTGGCAAAGAAAGGTAATAGGTGGGTCAGCTCGAAGGGCTCAGATTGGGGGACAGATCCATGAAACAAAAGGTGACCCTTGTGAAAACCAGTTTCCCAGCTCTCTTCCAGTAAGATCAAGCAAAAGATCAGAAACAACTTAAATATACAATCATAGGGGTTGGTTAAGTTCTGGTACATTCTTAAAATATACTACTGTGATACTATGGAGAAGTGATATAGATGTCTATTAATAAAAATAGAGGTTCATGTAATCCTGTTAAATCGAAAAAGCGGTAAATATAATCTAATCTCATTACAATAAAAATATATCAGTATGTGCACAGGAAAATCCAGAAGATCATACATTTAAATCATAGCAGTGATTATCTCTGAAGAGTATAAACATGGTTTTGGTTGGTTGTTTCCACATTCTAATTTTTCTATGAGGATCAGGTTTTGGTGATGCAACTTTTGAAAAAGAAACACACTGCCAAAAATTTCTTCCATAGAACCAATCATACGTCAGAGCTATTCTACAAAATCATATGTTAACAAAAAGCCAGCAAAACTGAGGTCACTTTGGGCGTTAGTACAAGATATCTCAGACAGCTAAAAGCTGGCTAGACTTTTCCGTGTCTGTAGACTAACAGTCATTCGTTGACTTCTTACAGCACTTCGGTGTGGCTGATAGAACAGGGAAGAAAACAGACCGAGATCCCTGCCCTCGTAGGACTTCCACTCTAGTGACCCCCAACTGAGACTCGTCACTTTGCTTACGGAAGAAAAAGGTGCTCAGGCCTAATAAGGGATGCTATTACTACTGTAACACCCACACGAACTTTGCCTTCTGAGTTAGGCTAACCCGTAGTAAAGACTTTCAGCAAATGGTCCTGTAGCGACATAATAACAGACATGCAGAAGAACAGAGAAGTTGTTTTTTAAAGACCTCAGAGCACTTAATTCTGCATTTTATGGTAAACAGCACAAAACACTCTATGAACAAGTGTAAAAACAACCCTGTTACCCTGGAGAACGGGGTAGAAACAAGAGAGGCTTCAGATTAAAAGCTGCTTGTTGCAAATGTCTGGGCTAGCTGATTTACTGCTCTTCAAGTCACAGTCCCTCTCCATATTCATTCTATTTTCGCTACTCAGCATGAACCCAGCCAAAGTATTATTGAATGTCCCACTTCTCAGCAGGAAGAAACATTTACCGTTTGCTGGAATTCTGATTGTCTGAACAAAAACTCCCCTTGCCACTGGAGTCACTGCAAATAGAGTCGAACCTGCTGATAGAGCTCGGCTCCCCACCAAGATTGTGGAAGTACTTATATGCCTGCTGTCACCCTTACTCCAAATGTTGGAAAAAAGAAAAATTCATACAGTGCTGTTTTGTATGCATTCATTGCCTTTCCAGTCTGCAGGGGAACGTGATTTGATGGCAGAGCAAAACAGCAGAACCAGGGATAAGGACACCATCTTGAATTTAGTGGCGACCTTGGTTCTGGGGCGCTGACATGGCCTCCTAGGGCTCTTTCATTTGTCTACTGGCTGTTTCTGAGAAACTGGAAGAGGATCTGACCCTTCCCTTGTCAACGACTACACACGTCCCACAGCTGAACCCAAGCAGTAGTGTTAAAATCCACCCCTCCTTCTCCAGGGTAGAGAAGAAGAACCAAACTGGGAACAGAATCCCCTCCCTTGCATATGCTTGTCTATTAGCAAGTTGGACCTTTTTTCTCTGGGGGACGTATTCACAAAGTCTGCTCTCATCTCTTAGAGCAATTTACTTGGTGGAAATGGTCTAATTAGCTACTGAAGATTTGACAAAGGCACATATGACTGCACAGAGCCTGAACTTGGGAGAGCCATTATCTATATTACTTTCAAATGTACTTAGGAAAAGAAAAGTGCAAGATAAAAATCGATACGTCACCATCCTTTATTTCACAATTACACACGATATTTGTTTTTCATAAAAGCAACACTCTTTAAGGAGTTTTAATCCCCATTTGTTTAAATCTCATCTTTCTTGTAAATACCACAGTTCTCCCAAAAGTGTGTATGATCTTCTCCCTTTCCTCGGCCACCACCGGCCCTATCTGTTTTTCCCTCTCTGTCTCTGTCTTTGAGCCCGTTTTCCTTGGTGGCTACTTTTCTTGTGGCGTGGGGGACGAGTGTATAGAATTATTCTTCAGAAAATAGATGCAGATTCAGTCCTACATCAAATTAATACGGTTGTCAGTTCAGGTACTGCAACGTAAAAGAGGGTTTTTAAAGCTCTTTAAGATTATATTAGTCTACTGTTTCTCAAAGTGCCCTTCAATAAAGTTATGGGTGTAACAGGTATTGCTGGGGGACAGGGAGGTTCCTTAGTCAAATTTAACTGGGTTTAAACTACTATCTTCATGGCAGGACTTCTCAGACACCTAAATAACGGGGATGTGTATTAGGAATCCTCAAGAAGGGCCAACAGCATGTGGTTTTTCTCAACATCCTTAGGCTAAAGAGCTCCCTTACGGGGCATCTCACAGAGTGCTCAGCAGAAAACACTCTCAGAAAAGACTGGCCTAATTCCTTATCCTTATCTTACGATGTCATATCATGTACTATCCTAGATCCCTACCTCAGGACACCTTGTTGTTTTGCACTAAGTGAAAGCAGGCCACAGAGACTATCACTAGTCCTCACCTATCGTCGGTCCTGCCTAATCTTCCATGGGTTAAAGAACAATCTGTGTGAGAATCTGTCTCTGTTCTTCGATCCTCTCTGACTTCCTGGTGATCTTCGGCAACCACTCACGCAGCATGGCGGCTCCACATGGAGAATTTCTGAATCTCTGTTGCAGGGCACTACCCCTGAGGGCAGCAACCTGGTCTGCTCTTAACTTCTGAATAAATGCGAATATTAGCACCTTCTTAAAATAAGAAGTGCTGGATGTATGTTTTCTGCCCTTTCAAAGATAATGTCATGATATGACCTTTGGGGGAAAACAACATTTCCATTATAGACATTTTCTATCTGCATTCTCTCACACACACACACACGCACAGACAACAAAATAAAAAATAATCATTTGTCGCCTCTGAAATGTTGTTTTATATGAAGAATAAAATCCCACTGCCATACATTTCATTTCTAAAATCAGTGCCTACTTGTGGGATCTGCCCGAAAGCTGATGGAAAGCTCTTACAAAAATGCACAACAATCATTCACGAGTTTTGAATTGCAAGGGATTGGAATGCTAACATCTGCTCCATCAAGGATGGAATGGTGTAAGAACCGAGCTTGTGATTTTCATTTCGGGATTCGCCATGGTAAAATAGTTAATGATATCTGACAATACATTGTGTACAAGGCACAATGCTAAGAATTTAATGTGAACCAGCCTTTAATCTTCTCTACAATCCTATGAAGCAAGCACTGCTATCACCGCCCTTTTTGGGTGAGGAAAACTGGGGCTTAGAGAGCTTAAGTAACTCGCCAAAGCCTACACAGCTGGCGTGCAGGAAGTCTGGATTCTGGATTCAGATCCAAGCAGCTCGACTTCAGAGCCTTCACCTGATATTTAAAGTAACCCTGGACCAAAGTTCTGAGTAATTTTAATAACTACCATAATAAGTTAAAAGAGTCAAAATGGTACCTCATTTACACTCTCAGTATTTGAGTCTATAATCTGTGTAATACACAGGATTCTTGACCAGGTTCGTTAGTAGATTTAGTCACACTTCCCCCAGAGCAAAAGCAAATCACCGTCCTCCGCCCCCGACACACACTTAATATAATCTGTGGTCGTAGCTCAGGAAGGAATTATATAAAGGTCCCGGCTAACAGGTCTCTTAAATAACTGCATTTGTCTCTTCCTTCACTTATGCCAGGTTGGAATGTTCCCAGGAATTCCTAAAGTCACAGCCACTGTTGATCTGTTGATGAGCAGTCAAGCCAAGCAGAGCTCCAGGATCTTGGGTGGAATGTTGAATTCCGTGGTCCTCACTCTGGCTGCAGATGAGAACCACGTGGGAAGCTTTTAAAAATCCCAACGCTCAGGTCATACCCCAGATCCATTAAAGCAGAATCTACGGGGGTGCGTCTGAGACCTCAGAAGTTTTTAAAGCTCTTCAGATAATCCCACTGTGTGTGAGTTTGAAAACTACTGTTTTGGTTTCTCCAAATATCTCCTTCCTTATTTTCACCAACGAAACAATAGTAGTAATGTTTTGCACACACTGAAAGTGTTGTGTAAACTGTAGAGAGCTAGCCAATGTTGCTGCTACAGCTTGATCACAACAAACGGCCTGGGTGGGGAGGAGTCTTTTACGCATCTGTTAAGGTTACGTGTGGTCTTCAGAATTATGCTTTTTTGTTTTTTCCCTCCTGTCCTCCACATTTTGTTTTTCCTGTTGGGTTTACCATGAAGACAAAAGCTCTGAGAAATGAAAAGGCATTCTTTTGTTGGAGAAAGCAACTTTGGAATGCTATCACTTGAGGACTGTAAGAAGACCCGTGCCAAGAAGAGCCAACCCTGAGATTAGCGACTGTGTTCTGAATAAATCTCACATGTGGAAAAGGAAAAACTAAGACCAGACAAAGAGCACGTTCCTGAGGTCTGACTGAGGGGTAAGAGAAGAGTGAGAGGTTTGCAGGCAGAGATGTAGTTTGAAAGCCTGCTTTCACACTCCTGTTTTTCTCTTGGGCAAGTCACTTTGCCTGCAAACTCCAAGTTTCTCCTCCGCAGCCCGAGTGTAACAGTGTTGCCTCTCTCGCGGGGCTGCTGGGAGGACTCAGCCAGCCTGGGCGTGTCAAGGATTTCCTACGGTGTCTGGCGTAAAGAAGGCCTTAGGTTCGTGATGACTTCTCTTAAGATCGTCGTAGGGATAGTGATCATGTCCAAGGGTAACTCCTAGTGGATAAAGTGGGACTAAAACCCTGAACAGACAGGATGCCAGAAGACTTCTAGGACGGGCACTGACATTTCTTGCAGGACTGATTCTGGGCTGCTAGTTAGGGTGTTGCTCAGTTTGAGACAATTTGGAGACAATCTGCCTGATGTTCCTTTATGCTTCTGGATTTGTCTCCCCTCTGGACTTTTTCTAGCTTCTTTCTGGGGTATCTTTTCAGATTATCCAGAATTCCAAACTACGCCTATGTCTGATTCTGACCAAGTCAGCCATGTTAGCTAATTCGGCATGAATCAGTGGCATTTTGAAGGTGAGCTCATGAGAAAACACAAAATCAGCCCAAAGACTCCACTCAGTGTTAGCATCAGCTCCACAGAGGGTGAATCAAGAAGGGTTCATCCCATTCCCAAGGCAGAAGCACACCCTTGAAACCTCTAGCATTTGGCTGAATTGGCCTTCCAAGCTGGTCTTTTCCTTAAGGGGGTAGTGGAAGATAATAATTTGTTTCAACAGAAAAACAGACTTCGTTCTTTGTTCATTATCTAGGCTTCCCATGAGATACTTTATTTTAATTTTTTTAAAAGATTTTATTTATTTATTTGACAGAGAGAGAGACAGCCAGCAAGAGAGGGAACACAAGCAGGGGGAGTGGGAGAGGAAGAAGCAGGCTTCCCACTGAGCAGGGAGCCCGATGCAGGGCTCGATCCTAGGACCCTGGAATCCCAGGACCCTGGGATCACGCCCTGGGCCGAAGGCAGACGCTTAACGACTGAGCCACCCAAGCGCCCCCCCATGAGATGCTTTAAAAAATGAAAGTGAAATATAACAACCTTTTATAAACCCAAGGCTCTGCTGCTTAAGGAGACTAGTAGCATGGTCTCCGTCCTCTGTACTCTTCAGTGTTTCCACATCCCTTACTGCAGCCACCCCCACCCTTGGAAGGGGCCAGATTCAGTTCTGTCTCTACCCCCTTATGACTCGGGCACACGATTTCAGTTTCCCACTTAGAAAACAGAGCTGAGAAGTCTCACTGCAGAGCGCTGTGATGAGGAGGAAAGGAAATCATGCACATGGAGCAGCGAACATGGTACTGACACATAGTAGGTGCTGCCTTGCTCTCGCTTTCCATCCCTTCCTCAAATGAAGATCCCACAAGTCAGGAATTAGCTGGAAGATTTGCAACTGCCAGGAAATTCAGTAGCAGTATACTTCCCCAGCTAGGGAATTCGTCTGTCTCCTCAAGACACAAACAGCATTATACTGAGGCCACACTGCTCCGCGTCCCTTCCTTTCGTAGAAATACAATTTAGCAACATTAACCCAGCCGGAAAATCACTCGTAAACCATGCGCATTGGATGTACTGCTGTCTGAGGTGATGATCAACACTTAAACTCCTCAGGGTGTATTTTATATTAAAACTACAATAATGAGGAGCGCCTGGGTGGCTCAGTCGGTTGAGCGTCTGCCTCCAGCTCAGGTCATGATCCTGGGGTCCTGGGATCGAGTCCCGAGTCAGGTCAGGCTTGCTGCTCAGTGGGGAGTTTGCTTCTCCCCCGCCCCACTCGGGTTCTCTCTCACTCGCTCCGCTCTCTTTCTCTCTCTCTTAAATAAATAAATAAAAAACTACAATAATGAAACCCATCATCTACATTTTAAATGACGGTGGTCCTCCAAGGACTTTACCTTAAGGAAATGAGAATGCTAAATAATCTACTGGTTCCATATTTTCACCTCACAGAGCGACGAGCACAGAAAGAGGAAGCCTGCTGTCTGAGAAGCTACCAAGAAGGAGCTGAGATGACACAGCATGATCCAAACCACTATCTAGGATAGAAAGATGACCCCATCAGCATTTCCAGGTCCCCAGAGGAACCTATGTCTGTAGGAAAAAGATAAACCACATGGTTTTGCTCCCCTTCACCCAGCCCGAAGCTGTCTGCTTCCACCTGCTGGTCTCAACCCGGGCTGCACCTCAGGTCACCTGGAGAGCTTTAAAGTTTATGGACGCCCAAGCCCTCCCCCCAGGAGTCTCTGAAGCAATCCATTGTTTTAAGGTGGAGGCCAAGCATCAGTGTGTTTGTCGTGTCCAGTGATTCTAACGTGTATCCAGGTTGAGAAACACTGGCTTAAGTGCCAAGTTTGTTCTGAGACTAAGTCAACTTACATTTCGGTATAAAGGGATGCCACGGGCAGGGGCAAGCTCTTATCATTACATGCAGGAGCTTCCAATCCTTGGCCACGTGCTAAGATCTGTGACAAGAATTGAATCCATGAAAATCTACTTTGGGGACAGGCGGTGTGGTACTGTTATGAGAGAAGCATGGGTGGGGACAGCACATCACTGGGTTAAGCTATTACTGGTTGTAAGATTCTAAGGAGATAAACTCTTCGGGGACTCAGGTTTTTTGGTTTTGTTTTTCTGTTAAATGGGAAGAATAGTAACCACCTGCCTGGTGCTGTAAGGATTTTCAAGGGGATGTAAATGAGATAATGTGTATACAGTACCTTGTACACTTGCGGACTGCCGGCATGTCCTAGGTACTTGCTATGTGGCTACCATGATCACATAGCACAGGGGAGGAACGGCCATCACTAAGGGCCTTTTAATGGTGTCCTCCCTGATGGATGTCTTTTTTTTTTTTAAAGATTTTATTTATTTATTTGACAGAGATAGAGACAGCCAGCGAGAGAGGGAACACAAGCAGGGGGAGTGGGAGAGGAAGAAGCAGGCTCATAGCGGAGGAGCCTGATGTGGGGCTCGATCCCAGAATGCCGGGATCACGCCCTGAGCCGAAGGCAGACGCTTAACCGCTGTGCCACCCAGGCGCCCCCCTGATGGATGTCTTATCCTAGTGTAGGAAAGTCATATAATTCCCTGCACGACTGGATAGTACTACATGAAAGACCTTACCAAACAATGAAGAGATTAACTTAATAAATTTATTTGTGAACATTTGGCAGAGAACACACCGTTCTGAGTCACGAAAGACTAATTATCCAAAATGTGCATGTATATATGGACACATATATCAGCTACCTGAGGGAACCACATCGCCGAAATTAAGAGCCATTCGAAGCAAAGCAAAACCATCTAGCCCACATTCTAAACTATTTATACAATATACAAATATGGACGTTCATGCCATCACTTTGGGCAAAGCCTAACCATGAATGTGAATGAATGCTGCAAATTCTGGCTGGGATGGGAAGTGCGACTTAGACAACCAACCAGGATGAAAGAAGTTTAAGTCCCTGAAGTCTAATTTTGATGCAATTAGGAAAATAACAAGGGCACTTTTGATTCTTAAGACTCTTTGCATTTATTATGCTGAGGCATAATAATTCTTCAAGTCACCTTCATTGGAAGCTATTCTTAAATCACTGACGCCCTGATTTTTCCAATGCTTCTTTATGCTTTACCCCACAGATCATTAATTCTGGCTGCAAACCTCATGGGGATAGGGACTGGGTGTTATGCACACTTGCATCCTCAGAACCTAATCACAGGACTGATAACAGTTGGTGTTAAGAAATATTTAATGAATGAGTCAACTACTCTGTATCACACTCGATAACCTTCATAAATCTCCCACTTACTAAAGAATAAATGAATCACTTAGAACACACACCAGCTGGCAAAGCGGATCGGCATCTACAGACCCTGACAGCTCCCCCTTGCCTCCCCAGTGTCTTGATAACCAGACCTGCTGCCCATGGTTGCTCCAAGAGGGTGCAAGCAAGTTCCTTCCCTTTGAAGTCTCTAGTCTGAAGCCTGAACACTCTTGCTTTAGACAAACACGACAACCTCAGCTCATTTCTACAGTCTTCCTAGAGTATGGAGAGGCACTGAGGCATGGTGTTCGAACCCCTCTCCCTCCGACAAAGAGGTGAAAGAGGAGGAGCAATTAAGTGAGGCTGGAAAACAAGCTCTCTTCTTATTCAAACACAATGGCTGGCTATTAAATGCCCTGCGATCTGATGATTTAATGATTAATAGTTTCATTTAATAAAATTACTATTTTAATTAATAAAAAGAAGAACAAGAAAGTCCTCCCTCAAGGAGGGATCACCTTCAATTTAGCTCTTTCATTTTGTTTGCTCCAGCAGGCCCAATGTATGTGAGGCATGCTGTTTCAAACGAGAAAAATATTTTGGAGAAAAGCTAAGTTTTTTCTTGAGCTTTTTCCATCCATGTGTGTGGTTTTCCACGTGTGCATATGAAATGGGAAGTGTAAGGCTCAGTCAGTAACTCTGCCCTTTGTTCATACCAACAAGGACCTATCTCAGAAGAAGCCTGCAAAGCTAAATTTCAGGTTTCCAGAGCCCTGAAGTGCTAAATCAATACATCACAAACGAGCTCTGATCCAGTCCGTAGTAAGAATGACAACCGCCATGCCTCAAACTGAACTCGAGAGAAAAGAATTACAAAGAGAGCACTCCCTGGAATCTTCACTTAAAAGACAGTGCGGGATCCCTCTGCACCCATAGGTGCACCTGAAATTAGTGCAGGGGTAACTGGTCGAATCCGCAGGCAGAGTAAGAAAGCTGTCACCATGTGGACTATTTGGCATCAGTCTTTACCCGTGAGCAATGAAACTCAAGCAAAAAGCACAGGCTTGCCTTGCCTTGCTGCCTGCTAACTTCGGGCAAGCCACTTACCCGGTTATGCTTCAGTTCCCTAATTTGTGAAACGGAGATAAAGTGCGTTCCTTAGAGAGTTGTCAGGATCAATGGAGGTAATACATGTTAAGAATCTAGCATTATCCCTGATAGGTAATAGATGGGCAATACATATCAAAGTATTTATTATTAAAAACCTGTATTAGGGAGATCAGAAGTTATTTTTTGAAGTTTACCATTCAATAACTTATAATACACATAATACTTAGTCTTGGTTAAAAAAAGAAAGAAAGAAAAGGAAAGAAAACATAAACTTCCTAAAACGTCTTCAGACCTCAGAGCTGGGCAGTTCTCTGCTGAGGAATCCTCCGGATGGACGTTTTATCCGTAGTCCCCTAGAATAGGACACATGACAATGTCATTGCAAGCCAGCTGGCATCTCAACACAAACTCTTTCTACGTCAGGCACAGAGATGAGAAGCAGAGCTGTGTCTACTGCCAACACTACGGGGCACGCCAGCAGCCGCACACACAGAGGAGCCAGCAGCTATCTGCATCAGCGGAGGTGACGGTACTGTACCTTTCCATCTAAGGGTCACTGCCGGAAAGTGATGTGACTGAGGCGCCCTGGGGAATCTGCTCAGAAGTCAGTCACTGACTAGGCTCCATCATTAGCAGTCAGGACTGGGAGTAGTGCGGAAGCTCTGGGCCACTCCTCCAGTGAGAGCCAACATTTCCTCAGCTCTCCACCATTGACAGCCCACCCACGGAGCATGACTGGGTTCACAGACCTCATGGGGCATGCTCGAAGGTGGTTCTAGAAAAAAATCAGCTGCAGGTGCTATTATTTCACTACGTAAGAGTCACTTTGCTATAGATATGTAAAGAATCAAGGAGATGTCCCCAGAAGAGCTTCTCAGTGCTGAAGCTTTAGGAGGACCCCCTTGTTAATTATTTGAAACCACACAAGTGGTTCCTTAATGCAGTGGGGTCTGGTGGCTTCTGGATTGAAGCATGTTACGAGCAGGGCTTTCTTCATATCTGAATCCTCATATCCCAACACCCATCTCTCCCAATATGTGAGAAGGGAAAACAAGAAATTTCTCCAAAATATATGTAAAATCACCTGTACGTGGATGAAACCAAACAAAACTGTCTTGGAAGGCAGCCGTAGGTTTTTCACTTAAAATTCTTAATACATAATATTTTGAGCATAAAGTATGGATAATAATAATGTCAAATTCCCAAGTATTTTCAATACACTTTAATAAAATCTTAACATTTTGCATAGTAGTTCGTAAGTTTATTTAAAGAGATTAAATGTCACAAATAGAGTTGAAGTACCTAGTACACTCTTCCATGATACTTCTCTCCCCCATCGCACAAAAAACATCCTCTAGAACTTGATGTTTATTATCGCTGTGCATATAAACACTCTATAATTACATTTGTATGCATCTATTAAATACGAATATTTTTGCCTGTTGTAAAAGATAATATAAATTGTGTTAGATGGTATAGATCTTGTTGCAACTTGTGTTTCTTGTTGGATATTACATTAAGCATTGTTTCTAATAACAAAAAATGAAAAACAACCATCAGTAGGAGAATGATTGAATATCCTGTGTCTCATTTATATAATAGGCCGCTACACAGATGTTAAAACAGACAACGGTTTTCAAAGAACTAGCTTTACATTCTGCATAGAATTTCTTTTCCTGTATGTCAGCAAACTTCCTGTAGGTTTTTTTTAAAGGTGTGCACTTAAAAGCAGGGTAGAGCTGGATTTTGTTGTCCTTATCTAATCAGATAATTTCTTGTATTTTATTACCAGAGTTTAAGCCATTTGCAGTTATTATTGTTACTGATATTTTTGGACTTGATTCTACTACCTAAATTTGTTTTTTTTTTTTGTATTTGATTATCTACTATCTAATTTTGTCATTGTTCTTTATTCCTTTTCTTCCTTTCTGCCTTCTATTATGTTGATACACTTTTATTTATTTATTTTTTTAATGATTTTTTATTATATTATGTTAGTCACCATACAGAACATCCCCGGTTATGTTGATACATTTTTATATTCCCCGTCTTTGTTGTTGTTCAGTTCCCAATTTAAATGTTATAGGCTATATCCCAATTATTTTACTGATGACCCTTTGTATTAAAATTTACAAAATTACAAAGTTCTGCCCAAACACAGAATAGATTTTAGCAGTCCTTAATTTTCTACTGAATAAACCTCCTTCCAGCTGTAGCTTCCATTTCCTATTTTATTTTTATTTATTTATTTATTTTTTTAAAGATTTTATTTATTTATTGACAGAGAGAGAGACGGCCAGTGAGGGAGGGAACACAAGCAGGGGGAGTGGGAGAGGAAGAAGCAGGCTGCCAGCGGAGGAGCCCGACATGGGGCTCGATCCCAGGATCCCGGGATCACGCCCTGAGCCGAAGGCAGACGCTCAACAACTGAGCCACCCAGGCGCCCCCCATTTCCTATTTTAACACAAAAATTGGACATTATTTCTTATACCTACTCACTCAAATTTACCAACATGTTTTATTTATTTGTGTGTATACCATTTATTCTTGTATCCCAAGATATAAGAAGATACACCTTGCTTTGGAGTTCATTTTTCTTGTTTTTGAAGTATATCCCTTAATCTTTCCTTTAATAAAGTCTGCAACTGGTAAATCATGTCATTATATACCTGAAAATGTTGTTACTTTGCCTTCACTCATAACTAATAATTGAGCTATTTTAGCTATTGGTTTACTTTCCCTCAACACGTGGTAGATACATTTTCATTGTCTTCTAGCACCTACTATTACCAATGCAAATTTTGCCATTAGTCGGCTGTCATTTTATTATAAGCAACCTGCTTGAATATAGTCAGCTTCCCATGGCGTTTAAGAATTTCTCATTCTTGAGGTAATTTTAGGCAATCTCACACCGTATCATTAGCGATGCATTTGGTTTTATTTTGGTATGTCAATTGAGCTGCATTTTCCACCTTGGGTGAGTCTTTAGAGCCATTTATCTATCTTCCATCCTCTTTCGTTTTTTATTGAGACGTAAGTCACATACCATAAAATTCATCATATGGAGTGTAGAGTTCAGTCACTATACTCACAGGGTTGTGCAGTCTTCACCAATATCTAATTCCAAAACATTTCCATCACTACGGAAAGAAATCCCATACCTGTGAGAATTCACTCCTAATTCTTCTCTCTCCTCAAGCTTCTAGAAACCCCTCATCTATTTTTTCTTTCTATAGATAAACCTGTTTTGGATATTTCACATAAATGGAATCATAAGATGCGTAGCCTTTTGTGCCTGGCTTCTTTCACTTAGCAAAATGTTTTCAACGTTCATCCATGTTGTAGAATGTATCAATACTTCAGTCCTTTAGCTAGATAATAGATAATAATCTATTGTACAGGGGTGCCTGGGTGGCTCAGTTGGTTAAGCGTTTGCTTTTGGCTCAGGTTATGGTCTCAGGGTCCTGGGATCAAGTCCCACATCAGGCTCCCTGCTCAGTGGGGAGGCTGCCTCTCCCTCTCCCTCTGCCTCTCCTCCCAGCTCGTGCTCTCTCTTAAATAAATAAATAAATAAATAAATAAATAAATAAATAAATAAATAAAATCTTTTAAAAAATCTATCATGTAGATATAGCACATTTGGTTCATATATTCATCACTTGGTGGACATTTAGTTTCTCTCCACTTTTTAGCTATAATGAGTAATACTGCTTTGAATATTTGTGGCCAAGTTTTTGTCTACACATCTTTTCAGTTCTCTTGGGAATAGGCGTGGAATTGCTGTGTCATTTGGTCACTGTTATGTGTAACTTTTTGAGAAATTACCAAACTGCCTTCCAAAGTGGCTGCACCGTTTTACATTCCCACCAGCAGTGCACAAGGCTAGTAATTTCTCCACATCATCGTCACGCTTGCTATTATCGTCACAATTCTAGTGCACGTAGCGTAGAATGTCATTGCGGTTTTGATCTGCATTTCTCTAATGACTAATGATGTTGAGCATCTTTTCATGTTCCATTTGTATATCTTTTTTGGAAAAATGTTTACTTAAATCTTCTGTCCTCTTTTTAGTTGGGTTATTCATCTTTTTATTGTTGAGTTGTAAACATTCTTTACATATTCTGGATACTAGACCCTTGTCAGATATATGATTTTCAAATATTTTCTTCCATTCTGTGGATTTTCTTTCCACTTTCTTAATAGTGTCCCTTGAAACACAAAAGTTCATATCTTTAACAAAGTTGTGTTATTTATATTTTTGGGGGGGGGTTAGGTGTCATACCTAAGAAACCACTGCCTAATCCAAGGTCATAAAGATTTATCTCTGCATCATCTTCTAAAAGTCTTATGGTTCATGCTCTTTCATTTTTTTATATGGTTCCCTCTCTATACTGTGTTTGCTATCGAGTCCTAAGGACTAACTTCCAACACTAATTCTCTTTTCAGCTGTGTTCCACATTGAGTTCTTCTTTCTTTTTTTAAGTTCCAATGACTGTATGTTTATTTTTTTTAAATTTCAGATTTTGAGTTGCTACTTTTGCGTATCTCTGTTCTTGTCTTTTTTTTTTTCTGCACAATTTTATTTTACTGTTTTTCAAGGGCTATTATCCCTCTATTTGGCTCTTCGAGTATCCTTAAACATGACATTTTAAATTGTTTGACAACCTACACCAAGAGTTTGCGGTAGAGGTATTTGAGTCAAGGGAGGCAACATGTGGTATTCCTGAGGTAGGGAGAAGTAGCGAGCTGGCCGTTGTAATGAGTGATGTGAAGAGTGTCTGCTAGATAACGCACGGTGAAGTATGTCAAGTGTTTTGAGAACAACCCACTCCACTTCTACAGGGTTTGGAATGGTCAGAACTCAGTGCCTAAGACACTCAATTTAAGACCAGTTTAAATTGCCACACTAAGGCCAAGGACAAGATGGTGGCAACTCAAACTCATAAGCCTTGGAAACCGAGCAGACCAGTGACAGGCCCCCAGCACAGCAGGTGGGAACCAGGTCAGCTCTGCAGATTATTGTGGATGTCCAGAATGACATCAGAGGTGCCACGTGACCCAGGAAGGTTATAACCTTACAGAGAAAAGCAAACACCATCGCAACACATTGGAGTTATTCAATTTGGAGCTCTTTTCCTCCTAATGTCTCTAGTCCTAAAAACACCAAAACTACAAGCAGGAACAAGATGAAAGAGGCTTCCAGAGACTACAGAGCAAGTTTGAGCAATACCAGAAAGCAAGTTAGTATAGTTAGTACAACTCCAAATTTGAAAATGAGTCTTTTCTGAAGGTGGTTGCTTTCTATATAGTCACAAATGAAAATGGATAGTTCTCACTCACACGCCCACATACCCAGTCTTACAGACATTAATGAGCACCCAATGTATGCTTGTCACCTCGTCAGGCACTGGGGCCAAAAAAAAAAAAAAAAAAAAAAACAACAGTCCCCACCCTTGGAAAAGCCACCTATCTGTGAGTAAAGGGGTGTACAAGCAAATCATTGTATGTCACTATTAACTCTACCTAGATGATTCAGAAGGATCACAAAGAGAAATTATCCAGAAGAAAAGGGTAAGGAGTACTTCAGGCAGAATGACCGTGGCAAGAAAGCTCAAGGTTTACTCAGTGGATACGGAGTCCAGTTTTTGGACTGCGGTAGGGAAGATACAGGAGTTGAGGTTGAAATCTATACAGATTATATTTCATCTAATCTAAGATGCCCCTGATTATAAAGTGAACTATTATTTCATGTACAACCAAGAAAAAATGCTGCTCATTAAATTATAACACAACCCTGCTTGCAGAACATTTCTATTGCAGATGGGCTAAAGGCAAGGCACTGTCCCTCTCAGAATGGATGAAGTTCGGCAACTCCCAAAAGAAGAAATGTCAAAGACAAATTAGAAAACAGATTCTTTTTAAAAATGATAAAATAAATGCAAACTGAATATGAATATAATTTTTCTTACCAAGTTAGTAAAGTATTAGTGTTAGCATGAGCAAGAGCATAGTAAAAGGCAAACTCACCACTAAAAGTATAAAATAGTACTATCTTTCTGGAAGTCACTTTGACAATAATGTGTCAAGAACCTGAAGACGTACATATTCTTTGAGCTAGTAATCCTACGTAAAGGAATCTATCCCAAATCCATACTTACAGACTCAGAAGAAGATTTATGTACAGGAAATGGAAGGTTATTTATAATAACCTAAATGCAAGCTACATAAAAGCCAAATTTATCAATGAATATATAAATAGTGATATAATATGAAATGTTAGTCTCTGCAATATTATTTAATATTTAATAACATAGGGGAATATAATGTAATAGTAAATTTTAAAAGGGAAGAAACAAAATTCTATATAGGATATAATTCCAATCTAGGAAAAAAAAGTATTTAATAAAAACTGGGAGGAGAGGCAATCTTGGTTAGCTCCGAGTGTTAGCATTATTGACATGTTTTCTTCTTATAATTTTTGTTATGTTTCAAATTTGTCAATGTCCATATTTATGACCTCTCCTTCCTCTTAAACAAATGCGTTCTTCCAAATTTTACTTATAAAAATTAAATTATGGTAGAGAATGTAAGCCTATGGATGGAGACGAAATGACCAATAGGTACCCCTCATATTAAATAGTAATTACACAGGATCATCATGAATTCTTAAAAATTTCTAGTAAATGTTAGATGGTACCCAATACAGATTGCACGTGACTTCCACATTTCTCAATAGTAGAGAATAGCCACAAGTCAGTACCATGCTAAATTTACAAGCATTATTTCTAAGCCTTATCATCAGGCAGACAGACAAGAAACAGAGTTCCAAGAAGCTGGGTAAGTGTAGTGAGCTTGCACAATCTGAACAAGGCAAAGCTGGGATTTGAACCCAAGTCTCTCACAAAGGCTCCCACTCTCTCGCCTGTACCATCTGTCTCTCAAAGAAGTTCTTCCATAGCATGTCCAGATGAACACCCAGGAAGAACAAGATTCTACTCTTTTCATCCATGAGCAAAAAAGATTATGAAGCAAATACGAGTTCATTATGTCCCTTCCCGGAGGAACTTTACAAATGTTGATGACAGAGGCGAAGCTCTCTGATATATGGGGTGGGCTAGATAGATAAAGGGCCAGGTTCCCAGTCCATCAACTGCCAAAATCAACTGAGAAACCAGTCCTTTCTGTTACCTGTGATTGCTAAGATTATGGTGCAGTGCCGTTTACCCACCTGGCAAGGTAAGGCGACTTGCAGAGCTAGTGCTTGGGGCTGGCGAACCGTGAGAGCGCTTCTTTGTGCCTGGAAAGAGGAAAAAAGGGGTAAGGAAAAGTAGGATCATAGGATGTGGACAGACTTGTTGGACGGGTAAATGCTCATCTGAAATATTATCAAATGATCCAAATGTTTGGGTCTGAAAACAACACTGGGGAGAAGGCTGGGTGAGGTCGTGGGAGCAGCATGTGTTCCATGGTCCAGAAGAGCCAGGAGCTCAGCCTTCACTTCTGTGTGCGTGATGGCTCTTGGTCTCCTGGTTGGCAGGTTGGTATGTTGGGGACCAACACACCACGGAGCAGGGCTGCACTTCAGATCCACCAGGGAAGTTTTCTAAATATACGGTTGCCTGGGCGCCACCCCCAGATTCTGTTTTCATTGTACTGATGCCGGCGGAACTCCGGCATCAGTATTTTTAAAGTCCCCCAGATGATTTTCGTGTGCATCCACGGTGGAGAACTGCTGCTGTGGACTGTGGACAGGAAAGTTCTCAATTTAGAATCAAGGCATCGGGGTGGGGGTGGGGGGTTGTCCCTATAGCTTTTACACGTTATTGAACCGCAAACAATTAACGTGAGTTTTCTGAAGCTCAGGTCTTCGTCTACGAAAGGAGGGAAATCGCTATGACCTCAGCGTGTTCTGGTGAGGACGAAAGGGACCACGGTATGTGAGAATGGGCAGGAGGCCACGCAATGCTAGGTTAGTGGGGTCTGTGAACTCCCTGCAGCTGGCATCACAAGTCCCACTGGGAAAGGGATTATCTATCTCTGTTCATATGAACAGCTTCATGGGCCATGGGGGAGTGACAAGGCAGACCTGCGTGAGGATCAGAAAGGAGAGCAAAATGAAGGGAGGGCTGAGTTGTTGTGCAAAAGAACATTTACATAAATATATAAGTATGTGTGTGTGTGTGAGTGTATACACACGTATATACATATATATTTTATTATATAGACACAGGCATGCACATATATACACACGTTCACATAGATACATATATATCTTATATATACATATATATGTATATGTATATATATGTATATATATAAGATATATATGTATACAAATATTATTTATTCGTTCATTCATTTCTCTCTTTATGTTGCCATCCACAGTGGGGAAAAGAGGCCTGGATGGTGGAAGCCAGCAGCACGGCAGATGCTAGAGTGTGAGCTGGCAGAAGGGCAGAGAGAATTCTTAAACAGAAGATACACATGAGCTATGGTTCTTTGTATTACAAATCCCCTGACCCTATGCAAACTTTTTGTAAAGTCGACTTTGCACACACAGGCCTGGTGTCTAGGGAGGTTGTGTTCATTGAGAAACTGAGTCACCACAGGCATGGGCAAAGATAACAAGATGACCCCATTGACTGACCCACATCAGAAGAAGCAGGAACTTGGGCCTGGAAGTGAACCCCAAAGTCACTGGTGAGATGTGGAGAAATACACCTGGGATGGTGCTTGCGACAGTTTCATTTTAGTCTTACTACACTTGACATTCTGTGTTGTTGTTCATTATTATTATTATTGGCTGTAGTAGGAGTAGTGGTGTTAATAGTTGGAGGAGGACTAACAGTAAAAACAGAAAACACAAAATTAATCCGAATACCTCAGAGCCACAAAAATGGCTAATTTGCATGAGGTGAGAGAAGCTCTGGCAGAACTTCGTGTCTCCATTGTCCAGGGCTTGTGTATGCCCCGAATAGCAGAGCTGGCAGGGAAATCAGAGGGCCCAAACCTGGTTATGACTGTGATTCCGAAGTCCCTGAGGTGACTTTTATAAATACGGCTTCCAAGGCCCTTTCCTGAGCCTACTAAAGTGAAATACCCAGGGAACGGACCTGGAAGTTTGCATGTCAACAAGGTCCCCAGGTGGGTCTAATGACCATTGGTAGAATGAGGTGTCTCATACACCCCGAGGTGAAAAGATTTGCCCAAAGTGATACTCTGGGTCAGGGCCAGGGCTGCCTCATTGCACAACTCCAGGAGGTGCCACTCATTCACACCATATCCTACACAAACAATGGAGGGCCTGGGTGTAACAAGTCAGCCCTGACCTTGTCCAGAGCCCCTTCTGATCCACGGCAAATGCCATCTGGGTCCCACAGAATCTGCATTTACATGGAGACTCAACGACTCAAAGCATTTATCCCTCCACTCACAAAACATTTTACTTGTTTCACTGTCCCTTTCGGACAGGGTTTCTCAACAGCAGGACGCCTGGGCTATAGGAGCGGCTATCCTGTGCATAGTAGGATGTTTAGCTGCATTCCTGGCCTCGACCACTAGGTGTCAGTAGCACCTCCCCTGTCGTGACCATCAAAAATGTCCCCTGGACCGCGACAATGATAAATGTTCCCTAGGAGCAAAATTGCCCTCAGTTGAGAACCATTGCTTTAGGATGGAGGCTGGGCTCAGGTTTATTCAGAGTGGTGAGTCACAATTTGACCACTCGGTCATTAGTAATAGTCACTGTCACACATCAGGTAATTACTATGTTCTAAGCCCCACATTAGTTATAGACATTTAAATGTACATTAGTTACCTTTTCTGATACTAACTCTCTGATGACAAAAAAATTCCCATTTTGTAGAATTTGGAGACAAAAGGAGTTTAAATAATTTACACAAAGCTACTGAGTGTTTGGGGCAATATTTAAGCTAAGACCCTTCAGAGTTGAAACCTAGAGAAACTTTTCCCCAAGACTCTTGCTGTTTTTTGACTAACCCATTATCCAGACTTCCTTCAAGTGCAGTTATCCTAAATTTGCCTAAGGATAAGAAAAACCTAAGCAGTAATTTTAACAAAAAGGAAAAACTAAACCAGATTCTCAGGCTCAACCAAGCACTGGTGAGCCAGCATTTCCTGAAGGGCCTGGATGTTTGACAAGTGCCCCAGGTGACTCTGATCTTCAGGCAGGCTTGAAAAACTGTGTGTGATAGAAACTTCTTTTCTTGTCTCACTATTGGAAAATATGGCATTCTGCTTTCCACGGATACTCTTGTGAACTTGAGAGATCAAACATAAAGTTGCCTATGTGAGCACTTGAAAACTTGCAAAACACTGAATCACAAGCTTTCACTGTTATTACTTGTAGAAACACTTACAAGTACCAGGTGATTTCACAGAAATGCTTGGTGCAATTTTTTAAAAAAATCACCTACGATGATCTTCCAAAAGTCTGCAGTTTGATGGCTTTTTCTTGAGGCAGCTTTTCATCCCCTTGGTAGGTTCTTTGCAGACGCTGAATGAGATGGGAACCCCTGGGAGCCTTGGGTCAGTGGAACAGTAGAACTGCAAGCCCTCTAGACACAGAGTTGTTTTTTCTGTGTGCTTGATGAAATGCCCAATAGATCAGGTAAAGGGAGAAATCATCCACGCCTCTCCTAATCACGAGACACAAACAGGCAGCAAGTGGAGACATAAAATAAACCTTTTTGCAATTTCCCCAGCCCTTCAGGCGACATCATGGACCACTGGGAGTGGTTAGGTTCTGAGTCAACCTCCCACTGGCTCCCCATTCCCTGAGGTTGTGTTCCTGAAACCATTTTCCATGCCACAGCCACCAAACTACCTACCCTTTACTCACAGTTCATTTGTGGAAATAATGCTCAACTTCTGTAAGTTTCATTTCCTATAACTCCACCCCCTCCCTTGCTCCCGTTCCCGGGGAAACCGTTCACACGTACAGAAGATCTAGGTCCAGATCAGCATCCAAGTTGGGCCCCACTGTTCCATGGCAGCAAAACGCCTTGGGACTCATAGAACTCTTTCTAGGATTCATTGTCGAAATCTGCTTGGGACGCTGCTTTGTGAGTGACTGGGAGCTCACTGTCAGGGCTTTTCAATCCTGGCTACACATTAGGGTCATTAGGGAGTTGTAAAGGAAAGATGCTGATACCCAGGCACGTCCCCCCCCAGAAATGCTGTTTCGTGGTTCCAGCGGGGGGGCGGGGGCATGGGCATTTTTCAGGCTCCCCGCTGAGCCTGCCCTGCGGCCCTGAGTGAGAAGCCCACACTCAGTGAATACCTATAGACTGTATTTCAGTCGTCAGGGGACACGTTCTTGCTTCTGAACAACTGGGGTGCTTTATCCTCTTGGATGAGTCGAATCTTAAGTGGTTTCTTTTCATTTTTATTGAGGTTTCCCCCAATCTATGACATAATGCTGGGAACTGGGGAGGCCTATCCAGCCTGCATGGCTTGTACACTAACATTTACCTTGGTTTACTCCATCTGCACTAGCTACTTTCTCTCTCTGATTTTAGTCTGCTTTCCTAATTTTTTTTTAAATTGATGACGTTTATGTGATTTTAGAATTCTAAAATATTTTATAAATGAAGTAGGTAAAATGAAACCATGAATAAACAACTACATCAGGGCTGACATTGCCAAGCTTCTTTTTCCTCATCTCTAAAAATTTTAAAACATTTATTTTCAGGATAGAATTGTGAGAATCAAGTAACCGTTCACACGTACAAGTGCTTAGCAAACCGTGCAGTGCAATACAGTGTTTATTATTCGTTTATATTCGAAAGAAAGGGGTGTGTGTTTGTGTGTGTGTAAAGTCGCTAATACGTCATCTTTGTTAGATAAGCATTTTAAGGTCACAGATTACATCGTCCTTGACCCACGGCATGTGAATGTTCAAAGAATAAACAACCCAATCCGTCAGCTCGGGGCAGAAATGTCATCACAGCAGCTTGTGTGACTGGAAGTATCTTTTGACAAATGCATAGCTTTCAGATATTTCAAATTAACGTCCTTGGTTGGTTCAGCTAAAGGGCAATGAATCCAATTCATCAAGAGTCTGGAGCAGAGGACACTGATGGAAGTGACAACCAGCCCTGCAGCAGATACACACACCTCAGACTCAGGACCGAGAGGTTAGCAGGAAACCCCAGTGGTACGCAGCTTGATGTCGAACAAATCATTTCCCTTCTGCAAAATAGGGTGAGCACAGCCAAGCCCAAGCCTGGCGGGAAGGGGTGTTTTCAGAGCCCTTGAGACCGAGCATCATCCTTAGTAAAGGTGCAACAATAGGAATGCTGTCACGAGGCCAGCAGGCAGGTCCCACGGGCAGAGGTCGTGCTGAGAGACGGAAGTGGAAAAGCGTCTATCACCCTACTGGCATTTGCAAGCCCTTTCTTTTAGCATGCTGCAACGTCTGCCTTTGTGATACGCACCACCTCTGATCTCTATGGCACTTGGGGTGCGACAGAAGACAACAAGCCATTGTCTGCTGCCTTGGAACAAATCCCCAGTTCGGCCTCTTCCCATCCTTGACACAAGAACATCAAGAGAAGTGTATGCTCTGCTCAGGGCTGGGGCATCACTGAAGGAGTTTGGCAGGTTTCAAACCCACCCATAATTCCCTAAGAGCCAGTTTCCAACAGTATATCAATTAGAGCTGCACATTCACCATGTTTAGTAACACTTCTTTCCTGCCCCGTACACCCACCATCAATACTATGCCTGCTTTGTAACTGGATGTCGGCTCATCACAAAGAACAATGACCAAAACCACAAGAGCTCCTCAGATACGCAACACCATAGGCTCTTTAAATATGGCTGTTTTAATGTTTGAACATGCTTTGGAATTGGGCCAGCAAATGACGAGTCAAACGAATGTTCACAAGCTTTGACCCAGTAACTATACATCTAGGAATTCGTCCAATGGAGATATTCGGAAATGCAACAGAGCCTTACATACAAAGAACTCCACTGCTATATTATTTACAATGGCAAAATAAATAAATAAATACATAAAAACACTTAACTTAGTTGTCCAACAGCAGAGTCGGTTGAGTAAAACGCTAGAGCCGCAAAATGAATTATTATTTTGCTACTGAAATTATATTAATAAAGAAGTTTTTTTTTTGTTTTTTGTTTTTTTTAAAGATTTTATTTATGTGTTTGACAGAGAGAGAGGCAGGGAGAGAGCGAACACAAGCAGGGGGAGTGGGAGTGGAAGAAGCAGGCTTCCCGCTGAGCAGGGAGCCCGATGCGGGGCTTGATCCCAGAACTCTGGGTCAGACCTGAGCCGAAGGCAGACGCTTAATGACTGAGCCACCTAGGCGCCCCAAGAAGTTTTTTTTAAAATGGGACAGTGCTTATAATCCAATGTTATGTGAACAAAGCATAACACAAAGGTAAATATACTGCACTGTATGGCCTCCGCTGTGTAAAAACGCAGAGCAAAAACCATAAGGAAATGAGGAAAGAAGTGACAGTGAATGATTGTTGGATAGGGTATTACATGTGGATTTAATTTTATTATACTTTTCTGTATTTTTAAAAACGAGTAAGTTCTGTTTCTGCTCTGAGAGAAAGAATTCTAAAAGATATGTTTCCAATGCATGGCCAACACAGCCACTTTGGAGGACCATCACAGCCCCCTTTGTCAGAGTACTAATCTAGTGAGGTTACTATGCAGGAACAGTGGGTAGGTGGCCGGGTAGGAGGGTGCTAGCTGGGTCAGATGCATCCTCACCACTAGACAAGTCCCTCTTCGGGGCTGGTGTGAAGGAGGCGGGCTGGGGGCCATCCTGGATGTAAACCATGAGTATGCTCACAAACAGGGGTAATGACAATTCCCTAGTCAGAGCCCTTATGTTCACTGCTGCAGAGAAAGAAAATATTGCCAGGTAGACCTTTCAAGAGAAAAAGAAAGATGAAAAGTCTGGAATTTGAAAACTGGCATTCCTGGATTGTCAAACCATGTCATCATACCCAGAAGAAAACGAAACATATGGAAGCCAGCTTCATTCCATGAATGCTGACACTTCTTAAGCCCCGAGGAGCTTCTGATAACCCATCCGCCTCGTCCCTCAAAAGTGATGACATGAGCCGAGCTTTACTGTGTAGCTTCTGGTGTGCAGACAAAGGCACTTGGTACCTGGCTATTATGTGACTTTCGGAGGAATACAAAAAAGACGGATGGTTGAGTGAGCTCTTGGACAGCCCCATATCTCGGACAGCACACAGACCACAACAAAAAACACGGAAAGAAAGAAAAAAACAGCATTTGATTTTTCAAATTCCAACTGAGAGATTAACTCATTGTTTTTATTTGGTAATCAGAAGAACACACAGGTACTTATTCGTCACTAGATGATGGGGGAAATTATACATCGACAGACTGTCAGCCTCATCTGTGCAATAAAGATTACAACGAACACATCCTTAGTTTATTGAGAGCAGTTTAGCATTTCTGTTTTACGTGAATCTTTAGGAATTATTTTTGTATTTGGAGATGTGATGCTATGGTATTTGAATAGTTCGTTTTAGTACAAACCAGCATCACAGGGAACAAAACACTCTTCTTTAGAATGGATGGCCATTCTCTTGCCCTATGACATACAAATGCAAATTGCAACCTGCATTTTATCTGCTAGAGACCTATTTTACACCATGGAAGTACATTCTAGCACTGCTGTAAAAATAAACGTAAGTTCGTTTTCCCATCTTCCCTTGTGGAGGAGCATCCTCAGAACACATCCAGAACTCTCTTCCTTATCCCTCCAAAGAAGTACTTATTCGGCATGATTTGGACTGAGTTTTGGGGTTTTGGTTCTGCTTGCCTCCCTCTTTTGAATCTTTCTAAACATCCTTGGCATTAATCCAGACACCGCCCACAAATCTAGCTCAACAGCAACAAAATCTAAGGCTGAGATGAGCGGAGTTATCCATTCACATCGGGCCAGTGCCCAAAGCAGGAGAGGGTCTACAGACCCACGGTGAGCACCTGACATCCTAAGGGTTAAACCCTGTGAGGGCAAAGCTTGTGCTCCATACTGAGGGAAGATGACCGCATTACATCAGCCTCAAAGTGACCCACCTTGCTTTGGGTAACTGATCTCCCATGAGGATTTCCTTTATCCTGCTTCCTTTCCCCCAATCTATTCCCTATTCCCCAACTACCTACCCCACCCCTGGCACCCAACATTTCCTCATGTTAATTACACTGGAAGAAGATGCATATCTTTCCCCCATTATTTTGTGTTTCCTTGTGCTAAAATGATACCACGGGCAGAATGGCTTGCCTGGACAGAGGCGAAAGAAGGAATTTATGAAAGGTAGGAAAATGATAGAAGAAAAGAAGGGAAAGGTAAATGAAAGGTATGAAAAGGGGAGAAGACTCTTAAATTAGGTAGGGAGGAGGAATCAAGCTGTACAGTGGGCACCTGAGCCGATAAAAATCCAATCGAGCTCTACAAATGAAAATAGCAAATATTTTTAAAAATTTTTTTACAGCATATAAAATTGTATAAAAATATCAAAGCAAGAAAAAAGGAAAATGTATACTCTACAGTTCTATCTCTAGAATCAGTTACTGGACAGTACCTACGGCTGTAGGTTTTTACTATATATCTATGTATATTGGTGTGCGACTCCGTCTCTGTACCATCATACATATACCCACTCAACGACAAGGACACAAGTATACAGATACCTACCCCAAGACAGATCGTGACAGAGCAGCACAGACTCTACAATAATGTGCCTCCAGGGCAATCTACTTAAAAGCCAATCCATAGCTATTGAGTTTTAATGGGCTTTATTTTAAATGAATTATCCTGTACCATAACCTGGCAGAGAAATGCTTCTTCAGGCTAAGAAGCCAGCTCCCATGAAAATACGTGGGTGAAGGTCAGTGATCATGGCTGAAGCTAACCAAAGGTGAGAGCCTCCATGAGGACACCGACTGGCCTGCTCCAGCCAGCATTTATCCCCAGAGATGCATGGTCTTCCCAAAGGAGGTTGAATAAGTATGCCCCGAGGGAGCTGAAAGGGCCCCCCCCCCACCCCCTGCTTCTCCTGGCTCAGTGGATAGCAATCTCAGCTGGGTCCAGGTTCACTGAGGGAAGCCAGCCATGGCCAGTGTTGATGCACTTCTACTTGGGAACAGGAAGCAGAATAAATATAAATTCATCTCAAATACATCTGCAATGCTTTAATGAAAAATGGGAGAGGTGGGGGTGGATTAGTTAAAATTACCAGGAATTAATGTTCAAATGGACTTTCATGAATTTTTCAGTCCGGGTCTCCCACTGTACCCACGCTTGTTTAATGTAAAAACAAGGTGTTCTTTCAATGAAACAATTCTTGATGACCGCACACTTGCCTGGAGGGATATACCGTCTTTTACAAATGTCTACTAAGAACATCCGGAGGACTGCTACCCATTTTTTCTAACCTCTCTGAACTCAAATTAACTGAACTCTGTCAAATGTTCTCGGTGGCTCTGCTACCATTCTAATTCTACTGTCACCTCAATGCTCAGGCTCTTTGACGAGAGGAAATCTTAACAACTGAACTCTGTTCTTGCCAGGTAATGTGTCGCCGGTTCTCAGAGGGATGTTTCATAGAAATATTGTGCTGTTCATTACAGTTTTTTCATTAAGTTCATTTTCTAAGTGATAATCAGGCCTTTAATGATGGAGCAATATTGATGAATCATAAGTATTACTTTCCATTTATTCACACATGAGATCCAATATAACATCATTACTACAGCATTAAGTTCTTTAATGTCCAATTTTGCTGTGGTTCAGTGCGGTTCCAACCATAATATCAGCAGAGCAGAACTGGGCAACGATTGCCCACGCTGCACATACAGGATCTTCTCTTTGCTGCAAGACCAGTCCACTTTGGATTTTAACTATTTCAACTCGGATTATAATTAAATCCACTGGTATTTCATATAGATGGATGTCATCGTCCCTTTTGGAAGAACAATTTCAGATAAATCCGGTCTTGTTTTGTTTTTATTTTATTTTTCTTAAATCCAAAAGCCATAGAGAAGTTTTTATTTTTTTCATAAACTGGGCCCTGACAATTTCCCCCAAACCACCTGCAATTTCTCTCCCTTATGATAAGCTACTTATGTCACTAGGGTATGTCTGCATATCCTTAGAAAGTCAGCCTTTAGTGATATGCTTGGCATATAGGAGATGTTGGGCTTCGTTGGCACTCACAGGTGGATAGCGGAATGCAGCTGGACAGTTGTGCACCTGCTTCCCGAATGCTGACTGTGTGGGGGGAGGGGACCACAGCACTGCAACTCCTGTTGGGATGTGTGGGGATCGCAGAATCAGAACAAAGTTTCCAACTGGAATCACCTTTATTGGGGACATAATACTGTGTACATAGGCTTTAATCTCAGAATCTTCCCTCTTGTTATGAGAAAAAGATTTAGTGCTTTCTTTCTTTTGTTTTCCCCCATAGTCCACAGGGGACATTATGAAGTCATGTTTATCATGTAAGTCTCTGCTCTAAGGTTAAGAATAGAAGAGAATATTTCTATCTATCTATCTATCTATCTATCTATCTATCTATCTATCTATCTAATCTATCATCTATCTATCTAATCACCTATCTATCCATCATCTATCTATTAAAGAAAAGTGATCCATGATGGAAGTGATACAAAAAGACCAGTATTCTTACTCCCAAAATATGGATTACAAAATTGGTCTCCATCTTTTCATCTGCGTTCTGCCTCACATCCCGTCTTAATGTTTCTCTTGACTTTCTCACTCTTCGAATTTACTAAAGGCATAGTTATAGGAGGAAAATATAATACAATGGCTTTAGTTCTCTGCAAATGCAATAAACAGGCACACTAGATTCTTCTTTGGCTCTGAGATGTTTAGATACTATTTTCCTGTTTAAGTATATCAGGTCCTTCATGGGATCCTTTCAGATGTTTTCCATAGTTTTTAAAAGATTCAAGAATGAAACAGATAATGGAAGAAAATCCATTTAAATGTAATGGGTTAGAAATGAGTCTCTTGCCTGCTGCCATAAGTTATTAGGGCTCGTAACATAAGAAAGGCTGGCACGAAATAAAAGATGGAAGAAAGACCTCCCTATGGATCCGTCATTATGCCTCAAAACATACCACATCCACAAAACCTGGATGTAGAGCTCTTAGGCGACGTAGGGACCCAAACTTTAGGGTTCACTTCATTTGGAAAGTGTTCCACCCAGGGTCATGTAGAAATTGTGGTTTGTCAGTGGTGGAAATGTCCCTACTGCTTTCTCCACATACTGGTCAATTCTTAATTCACGTGTGTAAGCCCTTGCTTTCTATGTGACAGTGTAATACTGAGTAAGATTTCAGACTCCATGCAATGGAAGGATATGTGTCCCATATCGCTGCTCCTTTGCAAGCTGTTTCAAGAGAACAAAAAGACTACAGAAAGTGCGCCAGAGCTCTGGAAATAGTGTTCTTCTAGTCAATACGGACTTGGGATCATGATTTCAATGTTTTATCAAGTCCAATATTAATGTATACCACAATAATACATTGATTTATATTTTTTAAAAGTAGATAATATTGCATTTTTACTCAATGTCCCTTCCAAATACTTTTTAAGGGTTTAAAGATGAGTTACATGGAGTTTTGCTTTTCCACACTGAGAATTCCAGAGTTCTATACTGAATGAAACTCTCTTCCCACTCTTTTTCAGCTAATTAATGACTTAAAGCAAATGGAAAATATTACCATCTTTATTGTTGCTAGAAAAAATGGCTATATTCCTATTTCTTTTTCAGATATTGTTTAGTCTGACTCGTTACGAGTATAAAAGGGAAGTTGTAAGCTTTCTGTTTTGACCGGCTGCAAAGCTCTACCTAAGAAAGTACAGAACAGAAATGAGGTAAAAGGTTCAGGTTCCAAGATGAAAAATTTGAGATGCCCTGGTTGTATTTCGTTCCTATATGAAACCATACCACCTCGAAGAGCAGAGTTTGCAAACTGATGTCCCACAGATGGAGTGCAGGTTACAGGCATGCTTTTTTCGACCAGCACAGTCTTTGGAGATTTCTGAACTCATTGCCAATATTTAAAAATTTGGAGAGGGTTTATATAAAACCCTAGGTATCTAGACCCCCATTGCTACATAGCACTAATCCTGTAGCTGACCAGTCCCTGCCCCCTTTCCACAACACACACGTCAACAAACAAAAGGCTCCAATTCCTCACAGTCCCTACTGCTCCTTAGTGCCTCACTGGTACCAACTGCCATTGATCACAGTAACTCTGACATTACATGACTTACTCATTTACTTGACCTATGAGGCCCCACATTATTTAGTGTCACTGTTATGAAAAGCAGAGGGAGCAACAGCAAACTATGTGTTATTACAAGGCAAAATGTAAAAAGCTGACCAAAGAATCATGTTCAAATATCAGTACCAACTGGGCATTCTACACAAGAGTTCTTCAGATCTTTCTGTTGGGGAATATGTCAGCAAGGCAAGAGGCTCTGTGGACTACATACACGGTCTCCTTTCATTCTGAAGAAACAGCAACATTTTGCCTTAGTAATAAGAAGATCTTTTAAATGTTTGTTCTGGTGTTTTTAATGTAGAAATTAAACCTGCAATGGGGAATACACCTAAGCCTACCATCTAGCTCTCTCTCTCCCCCTATTACTAACCCAATTCTATCACCAGCATACTCATGGGGTTCCCCTTGGGAAGGACTCAAAGATTCCTTTGTGAACCATACCACCTTTTAAGAATCAGTTTTATCCAAATCACACCATTTAGACCCATAACATTACCCTTTACTTAGACTTCACTGGATCCCATTTTTGACTTGAATTCAAGGGGTGTATCTTTATTCTCTTTCCATGCTACATCCATGACTCTTGCTTTTGATTTGTGCTATTAATGATCTCCTATGTGTTATTTTTAAAGACTCACTAAAATGAGAAGAATTATTTGACATATTTCCCTGATACTAATTCCCTTAGCACTTCCCTGAATAGAAAGAAGAGTGATTAAGTGAAACCATAAATATCCAAAAGAAGAGGACCGGCCCATGGTAAAAATTTTGGTAACCACTTAGTTATGGACGCTACCCAATGAAAACAATATGTCTCCCACCTAAACAGTATGGTCATCAGCAGAAACATTCAGGTTTATATTGATGAATGCACAGATACATTAAGCATTTACAAATAAAGAGTCCTATCGGATAATCTCTAAAAAAAAGAATTTCATATATAAATGGAAAGACAAGCATAAGAACAATTTTTAAGTCTGAAAGGAAATTGGAGAAAAAGAAAGTTCCTGACTCAGGAAAGAACCCCCAGAGACTGGAATCATCATCTTAGCTGTGATGAAGGGCCAGCACGGCTATATTCACCATCAGTAGCCAGTACAAAAATAACAATTTAAAGGAACGGCATCGACAGTAGTAAAATGGCAATTACTGTGCACGTGGCTTTCTCAGGCCTCCCTCAGCATATCCAGGGTGTCCATCCTCATCGGGCCAGACAGGTGCCTTGAAAGTCAGGGCATTAGCAAAGAATTCTGAGGAAGTACCTTTATGTTTTGTTTCTGTTTGTGCAAAAAGCTCAAGTTGTTTTATTTGCCTGGGGGAGGATTCCCCAGAGTTCTTAGACCTCAAACCAGTCCCCAGAGAGCCATCTCTTGGAATGAGGTGGCATGAGGGAAGGCCAAGTGTGGGGGACTTGATTCTCAAAGTTGGACACCTTCCCCAGTTATGGGTCTTTGTGGAAGGAGGAGAAGGAGAATGAAGCAGCTCAGCTAAAATGATGCAAGACACTGGCAGCCTCTTTTATTGTATGTGAGGTGTGTTTTACTCTTCTGAATCTGAAAAAAAGAAAAAGAAAAAGAAAAGTGTCAATGCTGCCTTTCCCCCCCGCCCTTCTCCACCCTCCGGGTCTGAGGAGAAGAAAATCTGAGGAACAAAAAAAAGGGGGAGGATCAATTAAACATTTCCATACTCGTCATTGCTGTCTCCTTTGTAGCACCGTTTGCTCTGTTCATAAAGGGAAACTCTCAGTGGAGAATTTTAAACACTGGTTACATTAGAAATCTTAATAGTTACTTTCAACTTGATTATCAAACATGTGGTTCATGCAATATGGATACTAAAATACCTTATTTTGCAACCAAGATGACAGTGACTGTCAGGTCTGGCCAATATGCCTCAGGGGTCAGTGAGATTGGAAGAAATCAGATTCATCAAACTTCAACAATTTCCGTACCAGAAGCAATGCTCCTCTCTCAGAATTTTTGCACCCCCACCTCCCCCTCAGAGGCTTTCCCAAGAAGATTTAAAGCAAGATGTGTCCCAACTGAAATCATTACGCAGGTGGGTAAATCACCTGACTTCTCTCCTGGACCCAGAGTGAGGTGGTGGAGGAAGAAGACAAAGATGGAAACTAGACTAAGTTAATGGAAATAGACAATAGTGGATTTTTTTTCCCCACCTGGCATACTCTACCCCGCGCAAGCTCACTGGGCTTGGACAGAATTTCTAAAAAGCAAGCAGACAAACAAAAACCATCATGTCATTGCTTCCCATAAATGTTCCAGGTCTGTAAGTCATCATGCCTTATCATTAGAGAGGGTTCCCTCCTGTGCAGGGCTCCAAAGGGAGAGGAGTACAGTGGCTTAGATTTTAAGGATAACACCATTTACCTACAGAAATGTTAGGAGTCCTTAGTGGATAAGGAACATTTCCTATTCAACTTGAAAGACTAAGAGACTGTCTTAAATGAGACTTAGTTGAAATCAGGCAGCGAACTAGTTGAGAAAAAGGAGAGCCCTACCTAATCTTTTGTAATTACTATCAATTCTCAATTTTCCAGGGGCCATTGCTCCAATCCTTCTGTTGTTCCTCTTTCTTCATTCTGGTCCCATGTATGTTTACCCTCCATCAGCACCTTCACCCATTTGGGAGAAGTAGCAGAAACGAGAAAAACTTCTGACCGGTTTACGCTGATACCCGCATTGGCAGTGAGGGAAGTCACCAGTTGCCTCTCTGGAACTAGCCAGTGAGGGAAAGAGGTAAAACAAAAGCTGAAATCAAGGACTAGAAATTTCCCCCTGATTCTGATCATCTGAGCAATTTGGTCTGGGTGGGAGTTGCAAGACAGCAGTCCTCCTCGGTGCTCTGGGCCCCGCCATTATCCGTTTGAGGTCCTATGTAATGAGACTCCTTTCAGACAGTCATCATAGCACTAACCACCTTAGGAGATGTCCCCAGGCCCTCAACTATAGAACCCAATTTGATTATGATGATATAAGTCTGAGGTTGATTTTTTAATAAATGACGAATTGGTTGGAAGGATGCTAGGGACAGCTGACAAGGACCACTGTTATACCCAGTAAGCCTCAATTAGCCAAGAAGGGAAGGGATGCACATCTTCTCTCATGTGGCCTCCATGAACAGTGGCCAGCTGTCCAGCTTGCGGGGTTCCAGAGATGGAAAGGAGTCCATCTAGGATCTTAATGGACCCCAGAGACCCTTGAAAGAAGACCTTTCTTCTTTTCTAGTCATTGCTTCTGAATAAGATGAGAAGTGACTGGCTGTGGCTCTCCACCCTCCCCTCCACAGTCTTCTGGTCAAGGGATGGAGGGAAAAGGTAAATAAAGGAAACGTGTGTCTAAGCTGCACCTGTGTTCATTAAGTACAACCAACAGTAGAAGATGCTCTGGAGCTGGGTCTGGGACCTGAATGACCGTCCTAGTCTTTCAAGCACATGCTCTCTCTAAAGTAGTTTCCGTTTATAAATCTCTTCGGGCACTTGCTGGAAGTTGCCTTATACCACAGCTACCTGCAAGATGCTCTACCCAGACTAGTAGATTCCTTGAGGGCAGGGAAAACATCATTTATCTTCATAACTCTTTGCATATATTACAATGCCTGACACATTGCACATGCTCAACCAATTATTTTTTAATTGAAAGGAAGTGAATTAAATAAGCATCAGGTAGATGGGGCAGATAGAGAAGCATGATGATGAGCAGGAAGTCTCTCCACCCTTTCTGGAAATCTTTTCATAGCAGGAAATAAAAACTAGAAAGAAAACCATAAATGTCTTTATTTTATATTTTATTCAATACCAAGGTACGGTATGTTAAAAAAATGTGTATTTCCTTCAAAGAACTTGCCCCACTGTGGAAACTCATGTCCCAGAGAAGGGACACCTGTTGTGCAGGTGGCTTTGACATGGTCTGTAAATCAGGCTTGCTCCTCACTCACTCCACACTTCCCCCTCAACTTTGAGTGTCCTATATTTGCTTTGTTGCAGTTTCGTTTTATCTTTGTTTTCAATTTAAACTAAAATTGGATAAGCATTTTAAGCTAAAATTGGTAAGACCACAAAGTATTATGAAAATAAGTTCCTGAAGATAAGTAAGTGGCCACTCTGTATTTAACTGAGATAAAGGATTATTTTTTGTTCTAGGGCCTTTGAATTCCATTGATTGTAAATCTATGTTGGCTTTTTGGGAGTCCACAAAAAGCAGTTAAACTCAACCACCTTTTTATGACTGATAAGCAGAAATGGTAAATATCTCCACCTAACTTGGGATAATTTGAGAAAATATCTAAGCAAGTGCCATCCACCCACCCACCTCCTGACCAAAGACTTCTTATGTCTCAAAAAGGGGCAGCCATGGAGGCTCTGAACCCTGAAGCACAGGCTTTATGGATTCACAGAACCGTATTTACTCTACGGAAATGAACAACAAAAAATGTTTCAGCATCTTCATTGGGGAAAAAGGAGGTGAAAATTGACACCAGCGAGGCCTTGTTTACCCCCACCCTTCCCACACTACTCCTACAGCTAAGTGGAGATGCTATATGAAATCATTTGGTTTAAAGATAATTGTTTTAAGAAGAGGCTTAAATTTCAATTTAACGTGATTTGACTCTCAAAATGTATTTATCTGTCATAATGTTTATTCCTAGATCATCTACAAGACAGTCTCGTCGGAATCTGGCACCAGGCTTGAAAAACAACTGCAAACACTTTTCTTTTTCATTTTTCTTGGTTTTGATTTTTTACAGCCTGATTCAACTATCATCCAAGCTCAAAGAAATAAGCTGACTTGGCTGAGAACAGAGCTGGGATTCAAACCAGATTTTCAGGTTCCAGAAACTCTACCATAGCTGCCTCCGTATGGAGTCAACTTTCTATGAAAACAACAAAATACAGTAAGCAATGGAAAGAAAGAATAAATGTGGCAAAACCAAACCCAAGTTTAGATGTCTAATAGAATTTCTGTGGGGCTTATAAGTGGGTTCTGGTTTGGTTTTGTTTTATAATAATGAGGAAATGCTAAAAACAAACAAACGTTATTTTAGATATAGCTGTTAGAATTTATCCAGGCACAGATCTCACTGTTTTAGGTCATAAGTGCTATTTTAAATAGTTATCACTCAATATCCAAAAGCATGTATTGCCTGCTTTCTCCTTGCCCCAAATGATACTGGATATGATTACAGTATGATTATTCTAAGTTAATTTCACTGCATGTAATACTAATGCTACAGCTCTAAGATAGATGGGCGGATGGATGGACGGATGGATGGATGAACAGATGGACAGACAGACCGAGTAAGTGAATAGGTAAATTTATGGGAGTATAGCTTCCTGAAACCTTGCCTATGCCAACATACTGAGCCTTTAAATTGTACCCATTTAATTCAAATACACAGACTAAGAACAGTACAAAAGATGGTAGTTTTTTTTTTTTAAAGATTTTATTTATTTATTCGACAGAGATAGAGACAGCCAGCGAGAGAGGGAACACAAGCAGGGGAGTGGGAGAGGAAGAGCCTGATGTGGGGCTCGATCCCATAACGCCAGGATCACGCCCTGAGCCGAAGGCAGACGCTTAACCGCTGTGCCACCCAGGCGCCCAAAGATGGTAGTTCTTAGCTCCAACCCTTGCCCAATTTTTTTTTCTTTTCTTTTGATCCATGGCATCTGTGCTATCACTGAGAATAATGATGGTATTAAACTTTTATTCTCTAACTTTTCTGCCTTCTCCTTCCCTTTACACAGCATGGTTTTTCCAAACTGAAAAATCTGTGAATAACTCACTCTCTTCTGCCCCACACTGCCCAAGGTGTTTTACTGTTGTTACTCTCTTATTAAGAACTTAGTACTTTGGAAAACAGTGTGGAGGTTCCTCAAAGAGTTAAAAATAGAGCTACCCTATGACCCAGCAACTGCACTACTGGGTATTTACCCCAAAGATACAGACGTAGTGAAGAGAAGGGCCATATGTACCCCAATATTCATAGCAGCATTGTCCACAATAGCTAAACTGTGGAAGGAGCCGAGATGCCCTTCAACGGATGACTGGATTAAGAAGATGTGGTCCATATATTTAATGGAATATTACTCAGCCATCAGAAAGAACGATTACACAACATTTGCATCAACATGGATGGAACTGGAGGAGATTATGCTAAGTGAAATAAGTCAAGCAGAGAAAGACAATTATCATATGGTTTCACTTATTTGTGGAACATACGGAATAGCAGGGAGACCGTTAGGAGACGGAAGGGAAAAATGAAGGGAGATGAACCATGAGAGATTATGGAATCCGGGAAACAAACTGAGGGTTTTAAAGGGGAGAGTGGTGGGGGGATGGGCTAGCCTGGTGATGGGTATTAAGGAGGGCACGTATTGCATGGAGCACTGGGTCTTATATGCAAACAATGAATCATGGAACACCACATCAAAAGCTAATGATGTACTGTATGGTGACTAACATATCATAATTAAAAAAAAAAAGAACTTAGTACTTTAATACCTAAGGAAACAATGAAAACATTCAACTCCACAAGTACTCCAGGGCCTGGCCCACTCTTGAGAGGAGTAAACATCAGGCATCAACAGCCCCTACCACTCCTTGGTGCAGGTGAGATGACCTAGAGGTGTCTGCATAGGAAAGTTCTGTCTCTGATCAGTCTTTTGAAGCCAACAAGAAGCCAGAGACCATAGAGACCAAGAAAGTCCTTCAGAGAAAGTTAAGGGAGGCTGGAATTTTAGCCCTGAAACATTATGACTGCTCTTCATGCTTTTCTCAATTTTATTACTTCAGGAAAAGCAATATGAGATTTAAAATAAGTGAAAGAAAAAACAAATATTTTTTCTCAAGTTTTCACTGTGGCTCCAGACTAGAAGATAAAAATAGCACGTATTGTAGAGGGCTAATACTTATGAAATACAGATGTCATCACTTGAAGATTGTGGTGCCCTTCTGTGGAGAATGCTAAGAATAAACACAAAGCGGAAGCTTCGATACTTGCTTGATACTGCATTTTTAACGGTTCTACTAGCGTGTGGGTGTCTAGAAAAGAAATGGCATTAACAGTGTAGACAGCGCTAGCTCCTGGAATTGGCACATATTTATTGCTAAGGCAGCTGTTAAAGAATTTTTTATAATGTTAATAGAGTTTCTTCAGACAAATGCATTGCTACTTGTGTTCCTCCCACCCTCTGTGTAGAATCTGACAAAATCTAATTTTTCAGGGGGAAAATTAATAAATATTTATTTCATGAATACTAAGAAGTTATTTTTAATCCTGAACATCAGTGTTGAGGGAAAAAAAATCACATTTTACACAGTTCCAAAATTATAATCCTTTCTGTCAGACTGGGTTCCTTTAAAAATACAATGGTACGTTAAGAGTGTAACGAAATGTCTAGAAGATAAAGTGAAACAATGAAAGCTTATATACCAATAATTCTAAGGGAAAAGTTGTTTAAAAAGATTAATTTTGTCATTACCAAAGTGTACCTAATATACTTTTATTTGACATTTCTACTATGTAGTTATTTGGTAAGAGATTGGAATCTAAACGGCTATGTAAAAAGCATGAATTGACTTTAGAAGTTTTCTTTGGTATAAAACAATTTAATTATTTTAAACGCACCCATCTTACATCGTATTAAATAGATTATATCACCTACATATGCAATATACATTTATATGTATATACTATATATATATTTACACAATTGTATATAATATATCTCATATGTGTATATTTGTATATATTTCATATATGTGTGTGTATATGTATATACGTATGTATAGTTGTGTATGTATATTTATATTTCAGTTGCTGTTTTGATACTACAAATGTGAATTTCAAAAGCACAAAAAATGTACAGGAGGATGATAATAGTAGCATGCTACTTGTTCCTTTATAATGCATCATGAGGATATCTTGAGAAGCACAAAGATATTCACTAAACCTAAAAGTATATAAAAATACATTGCTTTGAAATGGATGTTTGTAACTGAAAGAGCTAACTGTTCTGATTCACTGTGACTCATTGATGCTAGAACCATGTGTAAGTAATAGGCTTTGTACTTCCAGGCTCTCAAGAGTATTAAGTCAGTAGTAAAAGGAGCAGGAACATTTTTTAGTTCACCCCATTTGACCACTTCCTACCCATATATCATGGAATGGTTAATAGTCTTCCCCCAAATCCATCCAAGAAACAATTATGTTGGGTTTCAGCATTGCTGAGCTCACAATAACTCTTGTTGGGTCGACCTACAGCACGGCTTCTGAAAATAACTAGAAAATAACACTAAGTATATCAACCAAAATGTTTTAGCAACAAAACCCTCTCAAATCTAATTAGTGAGGTTTTATCCAGATACATGAGAATAACAGGCATCTAAAAAGTAATTTTGCAGTTCTCTCCTCCATTTATCAAACTTCTTGTAGTTTTCCTTTGACAGGGACATTGGAGTGAAGGGTTTAGACCCTTGGGTTATCTCACTACTTGAGAAAATAAGGATGTAAAGCATTTTGAAAAACAAACATTTCATGGCTCTTCTTGCTAAACCATACCGTTACCTTCCTGTTGATGCTCCATATGTTAATACGTACACATAAACTTGTTAAGTAAATGGGTCACAGGAGTTTTCATGGACAAATGGCTAAGGGAAACGGGATATTAATCAGAACATGTGTTGTTATGATGACTTATCTTAACTGGGACTCAGGGGACTCCAGATGTTTGGTCCCTGTACACTCATGGAAAATAACTCATAAGGATGCTGGATTCTCATGATGAAGGAAAATTTTTCATTAAAGAAATAGGCCTTCTTTTTGTCAATACACAATGGGGTACAGTGTAATATCTTCCCAGAACTAAGAAAAAACTGTTTTCCTCTGAGAAGGAAACAAACAAACAAACAAACAAAAACCAGAAGATGGGATTAACTATTTGTAGAAATCACTTTGAGACAACAGAAGTTGACTCCCATGGCATGATCAATAGTGATGTGTACTGCAAATCATTCATTGCTAAAAACAGTTAACTTCTGAAGTTTTACAGGTTTTGTTCTTAAAGTAAATTAGGAAGGACTCAAGGTTATTGTTATAGTAGCACTGCCTTGGATGTGAGAGGAAAGGATAGGGTAACAGCTAGTGTTAGAACTGTTTGCGATCCTTGGCCTTTTATACTCATCACAGTTCATGATCTGAGTGTACCTTTGGAGATGATAGAGCTTATGAAAATCTGGTAGCCTATGATGGGGAATCAAAGAAATTTCCTCAAGATTAAGGTCCAGAAATGCAATAAAACACAACTAAAAGTGAACAAGAGTCATCATCTACCCCAAGATATCAACCTACCTGATGGTTGAATGTGTGGTTGAAAAGGAAACTAGAAAGAGAGGGTGCCAGGGAGGAGTGCCTCTCACACTGTCAGAATACAGGGCATGCAAGATGGCCCCCATCTATTCTTCTTGGCAAGTCTATCTCAATGGTGGAGACAGGTTTATCAAGATATTCTACCTTGAGTCACACTTCATCAACTAACTCCCCTTACATTCTCAGCTTGTCAAGCAACCTTCTGATGTGTTTTGAGTTCCCAGGTAGGTTTTCCATCAGGAGAAAAAAACCACTGACTGGCCAGTTAACAGGAGCATTCCGGTGTACATATTGTACATCAGTAAATTAGCAGTCGAAACCATACATTGGGTATGAGTATTGGTGTTAGTGTCAGCAAATCTTTTGCAGCATAACCAACTCCTCATTTACTGTCAATATGAAGCTCCTCTGCCATTGTGTAGGGCACTTCTTGCTAATCAGCAGGTCGCCTTCACAACATCACATATAGTGTAGGCTCCCAAATGAAGGGATTGACTCTTTTTTTCCCAGATAAGATAGTTCTTACATACAGAGCAAAATGAATGAAAATCCACAAAGTGGATTTCACTTCACAAATCCTATGTCAAGAACTTTCAAGTTCCATAACCTTTTCTATAACTAAATGGTCTAATGTGTACCTTATGCAACATAAATTGGGATAGAAATTTGAACTAAGATGGCCATTAAGACACTGCCCTCTAAGACTTGTGAACCCATTAGCATTCTGAATAAAATCATATTAACACCTGCTTAGAAACAAATCAATCTGTCACAACTTGAGGCAAATATTAAATGAATATAAATGCCTATAAAGTCCCCCATGGCTAGGTAGGATATACGGGATTGATTCCAGTAAGAGTATACTGAAGATGGGTAAAAGTGTTCAGTTGTTTTTGTAGCTCTGCATGGACCAAGGCACAGCCAGGATCAGCTGCAAGTGATACTAAGAAGCCCTGTGGGAAGAAACAGCATAAACTGGAACAATGAGGTAATAAAAGGAGGCACTGACTACAAGCTACGGTTTTGATGAGTCTGAAATAGGGCAGTTCTTCATTCTGGTGTATAAAGACAGCCTAACAACCACTGTCCTGAGTAGTATGGGGAAAAAAAATATTTGGAGGAAACAATGAGGTGAGCATGATTCTCTGAGAAGAGAATACTGGGGTACAGGAATTTATACAGACTTGAAAACTGGTGATGGTCTCAACCAATGCACCCCTCCTGAATAATGGTCTATGTGCCAGTGAGTTTGCTGCTTCTCAAATCTCTGAACATGAACTTAAGTCAGAAACTATCTCTGCTGTGAAGACGGACACGTGTCTCCATTCTCCAGGCACCCTGCTGTTGGACTTTTTCCTCCCTGGATTTGCAGAGAAGGGCACACCTCCAGGCCCGTGCAGGCCCTATCTATCTCTCACTACCGACTCCATGGCAAAGCAAGTCATGACACCCGCCCCTGCCCCGCTTCAAGCAACGAACACAACATTTTCAACTGTAGCTGAAAAATAAGAACATCAAGTACAACTCAAGTGTAAAGGTTCAGACTATATCCTTCCGCTGCTTTTATTAATAACTTGGTGCATCTATTATAATAGAACAAAAGGCATCTAACAAAGTCAAAGTCATCCATTCCATTTATTTACCCATTTTCAAACTACTTTGGTAGGATCAGCTAGCTAGAAAACAGGAAAGACACTCATTTCTTCGGTTGACTCTTGGGAGCCCTGTAGCAAGTCAAGGTCATAAGATACCAGTCTTGTGAGGAATCACATCACAGGCAAAATGTGTGAATGTACACAACAAACCTTGTAATCTCAAGTAGTCGTTCTACGCGAACTAACAAGAATATTGGTTCTATTGCTTTTTATTTTTTCTGTATTGAGAGCCTCAAGACAAGACCATGAGCAACTTTGGAAATATGTAGAAAGAGTAACTAGAAGGAAATGAGCTGACAAAGTTGTGTCTTGACGGGCAAAGGGAAGTAGAGAGCTAAGAAATTATTAGATGAATATAATATACAAGTGTAAAATCTCCCCACATGTAAGTTTCGTTTTGTTTTCTCTCAATAGGTTTTTAATTTGGCTTTTAATTTCCATTTCCTACTGATGCCTATGATCTCTCTAATGTACTTACTTGCTAGCTGTACCTCCCTTCCTTGTGAAATGTTTAAATCTTTGCATGTCTTTAATTAAGTTGTTTATTTTCTTATTACTGAACATTGAAGTTTCTTTATATATTCTGGATACAACTCCTTTCACACATATTGGCTTTGCAAATATTCTCCCCAGGTCTGTGGGTTGTCCTTTCATTCTCCCAATAGAAGCTTCTGAAGACCAGATGTTTTTAATTTTGATAAAGTATAATTTATCAATTTGTTCTTTTATGGTTTGTACTTTTGGTGTCATACCTAGAAAACCTTTGCCTGAGATTGCAAAGAGTTCCTCCTGTTTTCTTAACCATAAGTTTTATAGTTTTACATTTTCAATTTAGGCTTGCGATCTATTTTAATGTTTGCATATGACGTAAAATGTAGGAGGTAATTATTTTGCATATCAATAGCAAATTGTTCCATCACCATTTGTTAATGACTACCTTTCTCCGTGGAATGCCCTTTGTCAATAATAAGCTGTCCACGTACATGTGGACCTATTTCTGGACTCTATTCTATTGACCCATTTGTCTATCTTGATGTTAATACCACGCTGCCTTGATTACTCTAGCTTATAGGAAGTCTTCAAACAAGGCCTACTTTTTTCATCCTCCAACTTTTCCTTCTTTTTCCAAGTTGCTTTGTCTATTTTGGGTCTTTGCATTGCCATATAAATTTTAGAACTGGTTTGTCAATTTCTACCAAAAAAAAAAAAAAACCTGCTAGGATTTTAGTTGGGATTGCATGAATCCGTAGATTTCCACTCTCTCTGGAAAATCCCCCAATATTTGGCAACTAAACACTACACTTCTAAATAATTCTTAGATCAATGTAAAAATCAAAATGGAAATTAGAAAGTATTTTGAACTAAATGTGAATACAAGTGCAACATGTTAAAATTTATGACATACTACTAAAGTGGTGCTTAGAGAGAAATTTACAGCACTTAATGCCTACATTAGAAAAAAAATTAATCACATTAGCTTCCACCTTAAAAAAAGCTAGAAAATAAAGCAAACTCAACCCAAAGCAAGCAGAAGAAAAAAAATAAAAAGATACAAAATCAATGAAATAAAAACAGAAAACCAATGGGGAATATTAATAACAATAATTAATAAAACCTATTATCCTAGAGCCAGACTGGTCTGGGAAAAAAAGAGAAAAAAGACAAATTACCAGTATAAAAAAATAATAGATTAGGTCATTACATATTCTACAAAAATTAAAAGGATAATAAAATAATATGCCTATTCTTATACCAATTTAATTCCATTATGACTGTAAACATACTTTGTATGACTTGGATCCTTTTCAATTTATTGGGACTTGTTTTATATCTCACAGTCTGGTCTATATTGATAAATGTTCTGTGTGCACTTGAAAAGAATGTGTATTCTCTATTGTTGGGTATTCTAGGGATGCCACTTAGGTAAAGTTGGTTGGTAGTGTTCAAATCTTCCTTTCCTTGCTGATTTTACATCTATTTATTCTATCAATGATTGAGAGAGGAATGTTAATGTCTCTAAATAGAATTATGGATTAAAAATTTTTTTGCAGGGGGCGCCTCGATGACACAGTTGGTTAGGCATCCACTTTCAGCTCAGCTCATGAGCCCAGGATCCTGGGATCAAGCCCTCAGCTCCCTGCTCAGCAGGCTCTGTGATCTCTCTTGCTTTCACTCTCCCCATTATAATAAATAAAAATCTTAAAAAATAAAAAAAAAATTTGCAGTTCATTTTATGTACTTTAGTACATAAATATAAAGGATTATTATATTGTCTTGAAAAATGGACTTTATTATGAAATGAATTTCTTTATCTCTGGTGATAGTATTTGCAATGAAATCTACTTTGTCAGACATTAATGCAGCCATTCAGGCTTTCTTTTTATTAGTGTTAGCTTGGTATACCAATTTCCATTCTTTTACTTTTGGGCTATTTGTGTCCTTTTTTATAAAGGCAGACTGTAATTGTGTTTTACAATCTGGAAATCTCTGCCTTTTTATTGGGGTCTTTAGGACATTTAATGTTATAACTGATGTGCTTAGTTTTAAGTCTATGATGTTGCTATTTGTTTCCTATTTGTCTCATGTGTTCTTTGTTCCCTTCTTATCTTTTTTTTACCTTCTTGTGGATTAAGCATTTTTACAATTCCATTTTATCTCTTGTGTTGGCTTATTACTTATGTGTCTTTGTTTTGTTATTTTAATTTAATTGCTTTAGAGTTTATAATGTATGCTCTTAATTTATCACAATCTACCTTCAAGTGATATATCACTTCATGTATAATAGAACTTTACAATAGTATACTTCCATTTCTCCCTTCCCAGCTTTTTATGCTACTGTTGTCTGTTTATGCTATTGTTTCATGCTATTTCAGTCATATATGCTATTTTTTAAGATTTATTTAGTTAGTTAGTTGACAGAGAGCAAGACAGAGAGAATACACAGGAAGGGCAGAGGGAGAGGGAAAAAGAGTCTCAAGCAGACGCCATGCTGAGCATGGAGCCTGACACAGGGCTTGATCTCATGACCCTAAAATTACCACCTGAGCTGAAACCAAGAGTCAGCCACCTAACCGAATGCACCACACAGGCGTCCCTCAGTTACATACGTTATAAATCAGACAATGTATTATTATGTTGGTGTTCAAATAGTCAATGATCTTTAAGAGATTTAAATGATAAGAAAAAATCTTGTATATTTATCCATCTAGTTACCATTTTTCGTGTGCCTCATTCTTTTGCGCAGGTCCATATTTCCAACTGGCATAGTTATCTTACTGCCTTTCATGAACATTTCTTGTAGTGTGGGTCTACTGGTGATGAATTCTTTCAGCTTTAATATCTGAAACACATTTTTGCTGGGTATGGAATTCTTAATTGAATTCTTTTTTTCTTTCAGCATATTAAAGATGTTGCTCCACTGTCTTCTCACTTGCATTGTTTCTGATAAGAAACCTACAATTATCCTTATCTTTGTTCAATTGTACATGAGTTTTTATTCCTCCAGCTGTTTTTAAATTTTCTCTTCATTACTGGTTTTCAATCATGTGATTATAACATATTTTGGTGTAATTTTCTTCAAATTTCTTGTGCTTGGGCTTTACTGAGCTTCTTGAGTCTGTGCATATAGTTTTCATCGTTGGGCAAAATTTTAGCCATTACTTCATCAAGTATTTTTCTTTCCTCCTCTCTCTCTTCTTTATGTTAGGGACTCCAGTTACCCATACATTAGGCTGTTGAAGATGTCCTATAACTCACTGATGCTCTTTACATTTTTTTTTCTGTTTCATTTTGGATAGTTTTTCACTACTCTTTCTTCTACAATGTCTAGTCTCATCCACTGTACTTATTACTAATCTCATCCAATGTTATTTAGCTAATCCCATCCAGTGTGTTTTCCATATCAAACATTGTAGTGTTCATCTCTAGAAGTTTGATTTTTGCTTCTTTGTATTTCCCATGTCTCTAATCAACTTCCAAATATATGGACTATAGTTGTAAGAACTGCTTTAATGTTCTTGTCCGCTATTCTAACTTCTGTTTCAGTTCTCTCTCTCTCATTGTGTGTAGTATTTTCTTGCTTTTTTGCATATCCTGTAATTTTTGATTGGATGTTGGACACTGTGAATTTTACCTTGTTGGGTATGGGATATTTTTGTATTCCTATATATACCTATGAACTTTACTCTGAGGTGCAGTTATTTGGAAACACTTTGATCCTTTTATGTCTTGCTTTCAAAGTTTATTAGGTGAGACCAAAGCAGCATTTAGCCTACAGCTATTTACTCCTCCACTAATAAAATAAGACAATTAGGTGGATTCCACCCAATTCCTTTTAAATTATGAGGTATTCAAATCTGACTAGTGGGAATAGGCACTTTTCTTGCCTTATATGAAGTATGGACATTAGGACCATTCCCTCTAAACCTCTTGAATGGTTCTTTTCTGATCTCAGGTCATTTCCTATCTGTATGGGTCAATCAGTACTCTGATGAATGACTACTCTGTACATCTCTGGAGTTCTGTATCTCTATAGCTCTCTCCTCTCTGGTACTTTATCTTGTTAACTTTAGCCACCATGGCTCTCCCTGGATCCTTATTCAACTCTTCAACTCAAGGAGTTCATCAGGTCTGCCTGGGTTCCCCCTCCTTATGCTGCCTGGAAACCCTCTCAAGGGAGGAAGCTGGAGCAATGATAGGGTTTATTTCATTTGTTTCCTGTTTCTTGGAGATCACTGTCCTTCATTTCTTGCTATCTTGGAAACTATTCTTCCAAGAAGTTATCTTTTATTATGATTATTATTGTTTCAGGTGAAAGGGTGAATCTCATTCTTATTAGTCCTCTTTGTAGGAAGCAGAGGTCCATAGACAGTCTTTTGTCCACTCTTTTCACTCTACAGAGTTGACTTTTAAATTTCACGAACACCTTTAAGCATTCCAATTCCCAGAACACTCAGTGAAGGAGAAATTCCTGGGGAACCTCCACTCTGGGACTTGGCAAATAACCCTTGTAGGGCCTAATTATAATCAACTTTTGAGAGGCACAAATGGTGGCTATCTCTTATATCTCTGTTAGTAGAGTCAAATAAAGTTAAGGGCAAATTCATATTTTTGGGAAACTCTAAAAAATTATGGCAGGTCCAAGAGGCTCTGCTGTTTCAAACATGACTAAAAACACACTGAAAATAATTCATTCACTGGCACCCCACAAGTCTCCCAGTGACACTATAAGTTTAGGCCCTGAGAGAATCTTGGCTCAGAGGCCCCATTCTTTTTATGTTAGTACATTTCTTCCGAAGAGTAAACAAGGTAGTTTCAAAGGACATTCATTCTTAGAAGTCAGTCCAAAAATTAGTGCTGCAGGATATTAAGTAGTACCTCAGTAGCCTGACAGAGATAATGTACAGCTGCAATGTGTTCACTATGCCAGGATATAATTTATGCTTTTAGCACACACCCCTTCTCTCTGTGTGTGCCTCAGCTCAATGGAGTTTGGGAATAACCAGCTGTGGTCCAGTTTCCATCAGGTTTCTTTCTGAATGCGTTGCATTCAAATGTTGCAACTTCAAACCATAGTGGGTTTGGTTTTACTGGGCACTGAATTGTGCTTGGATCCTCCCTCTCAAAAATTAGACAGAGCTGGTCACCACTGGTTCCCAGGGGTTATAGTAGGGGTAGAGGCATTAAAAATAGTTAAATTCACTCCCTCTGGTCATCAAATGTAATAGGACCTATTAAAAAGAAATGTTCAAAATATATGTGGTTGTTACAAGACAGCTTTTAAAAACCAATGTACCCACTGATCCATATATCATTTAAAATTTTTCCTAAAGTAGAGAGTTTTGATGACCAAAGGCGAAGAGATAAATGAGACTGATTGAAATCTTTTCCACTTCATGCCACCAAGAATAGCTTTAGTCCTGGTAAAGATTTTTGGTGAAGACAGCACAATTAACTAAAGCCTTATGATATCAAAGCAGTGAGAATGACTGATGTCATGTTAGCCCATCAATGAAATTAAAATACAAAGTTGTTCATTTCCAAGTTTGTGTATAAACTTGCTAGAATAAACACACCAGACCCATCTGAAGCAGTGGAAAGTTAGTTATGGAGAAGAAAAAGAACAGACATCAGAAAATGTCTCTTCTTTATTTACTGCATTCTGTTCACTGCCTGATGGGATCAAGAATTCTGCTCATTAAACAATCAAGCTTTACATTTATTTGTTTAATAGAACATCATATCTCTTCACCCCTTTCCACACCCCGCTTTTAAAAAATCTGTTTAATTATTTTAAATACTTGGGGCAATTCAACTATAGAGGGCACAGGTAAAATAAAAGGGCTTAATGAAGGTAATAAAATTTAATTCACAATGCCCACATGACAACATCATAATAGATATTTGTAGCACAATATAAAAATGCAACAAGATCCCACGTTAAAGATTTGGGACTTAGTTTACTCTGCACTTTCATGCTGTAGGAATTCAGATGGGCTAGTTACTGAACGCAGGATGGACCAGGTGTCCAGGTGCTCAGTTTATATCTAACACCATTCTCCTCTACTGTACATTTTCTGGCTTGTATTACCTTGACTTGGGTTTAATGATATCTGGCAACAAACCTTACCCATAACAGAGTCTGGCTAGGATGACTGTCATTTTGAATTCTGTTTTGTCTCCGTGTAATTCGTGTCTTAGTCACAATCATTCAAGGAGGGTATTTTTTTTTTTTTTAGGTATGTGGTTTCCATTTGCATAAATGATTTGGCAAAAAAACTGCACATGGGTGTTCCCTAGGTGTTATGTGATAAGACACCTGGAGTGAGTTATTGAATGAGATTAAAAGAAAAGGTTTAAGAACTGACTTCACACATATGAGTAGAGAAAGCCTGTCACAGTGGCTTAGGCATGAAAGCTAGAGGAGCTGCTTCCTTTTTAATAGGTGGAGTTGTGTTCAAATTTCTTGAGTCCTCAATCTGAATACTCAATATTTGTTCTTCAATGACATAAAAACCAAACTATCAAAAACAGCTTAGCATCCAATACAATGTCTCCAGGGAGGTATGATTCAAAGAGCATCTGGGACTCTTAGCACAAACCACTACCTAGAAACTTGCATTTTCAGTTTACTATCATGTACATGTATGAAGGGGTCACTAAGAGTAAGCACGTGTTACAACTGAAACAGGAGATTTATATAAAAGGCGAGAACAGTTTTCTCAGTAGGATAGTACAAAGTCTGAAGGATAATAGAATCTGAACTTCCAGGTTTCAGAGAGAGTAGAATGCTCTTTGTGAAAGGTAAAAGCAATGTTCACGGAGCACATCACAAGGTAGGTTCAGTCTAATTGGTTTGGTGGGGATTGCCATTCAAAACTTGCCTTTGAGACTTACTCTTGCTGACCAAACTGCATTCTACAACTATGTATGTTCTCCAATATGTGGGTCTCCCAACACAGTGATAACACTGAACAGATTTCTGTTCTGATCGAAAGCAATGATTCCTCATTAAAAGAGAAAATGTGAAAACCAGAAACCATGGAACAGTTCCCATTTATGTTGCACGATTCACAAAGACTCGTACTCCATTCCATTCCAATCAGCAAGCCCAGAGGCAACTTTAAAGTGAAAGTGAAAAAATGGCAAGTGGTAAAGAGAGAGAGAGTATAGAATGCATTTGTGATGGAGAAAAGGATGGCGGACGGGAAGAGATACAACAATAATCAGTAAATTATTGAAATAGGAATCAAGTACTCCTTAAATGTAGGGAAGGGTTTTTTTAGGGTATAATAATAAGAGTATATTAACAACCACAATTTCAATTCTAGGTGTAATTCTAACAAACCTGCATTAAATCACACATTTTATGGAAAAATATAATGGAAAATTATGCTCTTACCATCTGTTTTCTTTGAATCACTTCCGACACTGGATTGATCCTTCCTGTCGGTCTTATTTTTACCATCTTTCAAGTCACCTGAAAGTAATAAACATGACAAACAGCATATGTACACAGCTAAAAGGGAAGTTATAAATAGTTTTAAACTTGTCAAGGTAAAAAGATGAAAAAAAATGCATAATTTTAGTCATGGGGGGGTACATGTCTGAAAGTAAATATCTTTTTAAACCATATATTAGGTCTTAAAAGTTAAGATTATGATCCAGAAATTAAGACAAAGTTCCTGTTAAACAACGTTGCACTTAAGCCAATAATGTTTATTTTCCAAGAAAGGCAGTTCAGCTTTATTATTGGGCTGTGGAGTGTGGAAAAAATTAGGTCAAATGTAAGTTATGCCAGCTCATAGCTACTTAACTTCTACATGCTTCAGTTTCCTCATTTGCAAAATGGGGGTAATAATAGCTACTCTATAGACATACTATAAGGATAAATGTATTGAAGGTAGTGAATGTGATATCTGGCACATCACGCAATGCCAACTGAACTCTAAAACGGAGCTATAAATGGTATTCTAAATAATGAGCTTGTCAAAATATGATTTGTAAATGTTAAGAAACACTATGCAAACAGATGTAGAATAAACACGTGTCAAAAACTTACTTAATTCATTCATGAAGGAACCCGAGAGATAGTAAGGGTGATGCCAAGGGCATTTAAGGAAATTGGTATTTATAGGCATTTTAGAAAACTGTTAAAAATAAGACTGCTGTGTTAGAAACAGAACTGGTTTTGTCCTACAGGGCAATAAAATCATAACCTGTGGGTAGGGGGGTAATCTCCTCTAATAGTCAAAAATCTGTAAGTTAGCATACAACCTCACAGTACCTACGCTTGAGTCAACAGTAAATGACAAAGTTAAACACAGTCATGTTCTCCTAAAGTGGGAGTCACCCACCTGTAGCTCAGCGGCCAATTTGGAAACAGAGATCTTTGGGAATAGTCACATGCATTCGTTCACATACTGTCTGTGGCTGCTTTCACGCCAAAACCAGGAATAGTGACTGGCTGGGCCAACACAGAGAAAGCTTGCTGACCCCTGTCTAAGATAATTAAATAATCCCTGGCCATGTCTGTTCAAGAGTATGCCACTGTGACATTGAAAGGACACAGCAACCCTTCCCTCAGCCTCATTCTCAAGTTTTGGAAAATTTTCTCAGAGTCTTACTAATAGCATCTTTCTTTTTAGCCTGCATAAAACCCAGAATACATTACAACTAAAATAGTGGTACTTCTTGAAACAAGAAGACCCTAAGAATAATTGCAACTAGGAAGGAGTAAGCAGGGTCCTATCTTTTTTGCTTTCTTTGTGCCAGGCATATCGTATGCATCATTTCATTATATTCTTCTAACAACCTCATTATGAAGGTACTGTGATTGAAAGTAGATAAATTCATCACAGTTTAATTCACTAAATGATCAATTTGCAGAATAACAAACTCATCAAATGACTGAGGATGTTTTCCAAGCGTGAGTTTTCCTTTGGCTTCTCTGCAGCCACTGTGTCACATGCTGGTCCATCCAGCTGTGTTGAGTGCAGCACACCGGCCACCTGCCAGTGGTTCACACACCACCGCCGGCCCCACCTCTGCCCATAACCTTGCATGTGTGGCTCCTTCTGGCAGCAAAACTGCTCCTGTTGGCAGCCGTAGATCTGGTTTAAGCCATTCGTCTAACAGTTTTTGCATAGATGGCCAACTGATCTTTCCACAAAGTGATTTTGCTTAAACCGACTTGTGAAGAATGGACATGAAACTCATATTACCATCTCCATTTTATGGCTATGGAACCTAAGGCATAAATAAAGCAATCGACCACAATATACACAGATGGGTCTGATTCCAGAAGCTAAGCTCTCCACCACTGTATCTCGCAACTTCCCTATGAAGCTCAAGGTTTCAATTTCAGGCTTCTGTTTACTGCTGCCATTTCTAAATGCCTTTGGCCTACAGATTTATGAAGAAATGGTTATCTAAGGATAATTTAAGACCATCTTGGGTTGTGATATTTTCAACAAAGTAAGTATTTTCAATGGAATTTGACAAATCCTAAGCTAAGTTAGGAGTCAATAAATTTTCCACATTTCCTCTTACTCTTAATTCTGAAATGGGATGAGCTGGCTGAAGGGACTGAGGGAAAAGGGGGTCAACTCTAGCCAGGGTGTAAGCAGGAGGAGTTCAAGCGAAGGACATGATCATCACCCTTTACCACCAATGGCCAAAGGGAGGATTCCTTTGGAGGTCCCACGAAACAGTCCAAATACTGGCTCCTTCTTGTTTTAAGGATGCCAGAGATGAACTCAAGGATCTTGAGCCCTGTAGTCAAACTAATTCCCTGCAGAAAAATGTCTTTCTTTCCTAAATGAGCCTTCACACCCTAATGCATAATACTTTATGCCTGAACTTCAAGGTTTTCCTGGACTGGAGCTTTATGCACAGCTGCAGCAAGACCAGGATGTCTTCCAGAAGTCGCAGGAGAGGTTCAATTTGCTGGATGCTAGCCAGCAGCCTGTGGGCAGCCTGCCTTTTCCTCAGTCAGGGCTGGGGAGGCTGAAAGAGGAAGTACCTTGATGGTGACCAAAGCTTGAGATGGGGATCTCATAGTTGCTGATAAAAACACCTCTAGAACCCCACTTAACCACTGTCCTCTGGTTCCATCCTGGAAGTATCTTGGGCGACCACAAAGAAGGATGATGGGAAAGTGACACGTGTTTGTTTGATGATGTTCCTTGAACAGAATCCATTAGGTAATTTCCCACGGGTTGTATATGGACTAATGGCTGATGTGAGCTGTTATTCAATAAACAGGGGAAACCAAAGAGCCTTTCTGCACAGTTATAAATCATTTTAATTAGGCTGCTGTAACACAGTCTCGAACCACCATTAGCCTTTCTTATTATTGCTTAAAATTGACTTCTTTTCCCATCTCTCATTTAATACTTAATTTTTAAGGGAAATGGTAGACTGTTGATTACTTTGGGAAATAAACACAGTTGTGAAATCAACCCAGCCTAGTTGAAAACTCAGGCTGCTGTTTGTTTCTTTCAGGCTCTCCCTCTAAGGGTCTTCAAAATTGATTCCTGCCACCTCTGCCCTCTCTGGGTATTTGTTTATACTCATCACATAGAATTCATAGCCTTCTCTATGACCGGCATGTTTATGTTCATTGGTTTCTCTCCCTGACCAGATCAGGGGTTGGCAAACTATGGCCCATGGGCCAAACATGGCCCCAGTGCCTGGTCTTATATGGCCCACTAACAATAGTCTATTATTAAATGGTTGAAAAAAAAAGGGAGAATATTTAAGGACATTTGAAAATTATATAGAATTCAAACTTGAATTTTTATAGATAAAGTTTTATTGGAATTCAGCCACGCTCATTTGTTTATATGTTATTGGTGGCTACTTTTGCACTAAAACAGGAGTGTTAAGCAGTTGCAAGAGAGACTGCATGGCTCTTAAAGTCTACAATATTTACTATCTGGTTCTTCACAGGAAAAGTGCTCCAACCCCTGGAATAGATTAGAAGCTTCTTGCGGACCTCGGCGCAGCCTCAATATTCCTCTGATTTCCTACTCTCCCCAATAGCGCCGAAACTTGCAAATAGTAGGGACGTGCTGATTATGAAACATAGAATTTGGACTCAGACCTGAATTTGACTTGAAATCTCTACTTAGTGGTTGCTTGACCTTCAGCAAGTGATTGAACCTCTCTGAGTCTCCATTTCCTCATCCACAAAACGGGAATGCATATATCGACGGCACAGAGTCGTTAGCATTTTTAAATGATTTAATGTAGGTAAAATCTCATGTCCAATGTCTGGCATATATTAAGCATTCAGTAAATGTTATTGATATTACTTTTACTAAGGGAAAGTCATTTTTCACCCACTTTCCTAAAAGAAAAAAAAGGTGGGGCAGAAACACATCTTGCCTCTCTCTGGAGCCCTTCCATACTCTCCTTCGAGAAGGAGAAGCTCATCTAGGAGGAGTTTGAGAACGCAAAGCTCAGTTCAGCCAGCCATTTCTCTAGTTCCCAACCCCCTCTGAGATGCGTTTTCCGTAAGACACACACCTTGTGCATCACTCCAGAAGCAGCCCGCTGGGGTGCTGGGGTGTTGGGGTGCTGGGGTGGGAACGAGGTGGCAGGTCCTAGGCCTGCCCGCGCTGCCAGTATCTGGTTGGCTAAACTCACTTCAAGGCTAATGTGTGAAGAAACCCATGTGCTCAGCAGACCAAGTCACGTTTTCCAATTCAACTCCAGTTGCAGTGGAGCTAATATTTTGATCACTGACTTCCTGATTCTGCTCTCTCTTAGTTGGTTCTGACCTTGGGAGGGGTGAGAGGGGGTCTTTTGCACTGTCCTCGAAACACTCCAACAGGTATATCATCAATTCTTGTACAACTGAACGTATTTTCTGGCCAAGGATGCACTTGAATACAAAGCTAACTCGTTGGGAGCGGTCTCCAGAACCAAGCTGCTGAGGGGCCGGACAAGGTGGATGAAGGCCTTCTCTGCCTCCTACAGTGCTCCCGGGGTCACCTGACGGAATTTGGGCAAAGCTCTTGGAACATGATATGAGCTAGAAACATTATCATATGTATTAAAATACTGTTTTCTGATTCTACATGTTCTGTATGTTCATGGTAAAAATAATTGGAGACGGCTGTGCTAAGCATCTCCTTCGTCTCCCACATTTACTCAGGCTCTGTAGCATACGTGATAGCTACAGCGTGGCCTGCCAGGTGGGTAAGAGGATAAACACGTCAAGAGGGGACTTAGAAAAGCATCTGGTGGATGGTCAATAAATGTTAATTATTCTATTGTGGTCGTTGTCTCTGCTATCCTTCTCATTATTGGAGGCTCATAAGTGGTCCTGCTGTGAGCAGGTATTATGCACACTTTCTAGAGCCAGTAGAAGGTTAAGTAACCTGGGTAAGGCCACCAAGAAGTGAGAGGCACAGCTATGCCTTGAATCCAGGTCTGTCGGACTGCAAAACTACCTTGCCACAACTTGGCCCTTGAAAGCTCCAGAGAGTCTGAACTTCCTGCTCTTTCCCAAACAAGGGAACCAATTCCACGCCCTTGTGCCTCAGCTCGTCTTGTTCCCTCTGGTGAAGAAGTCCCTATCCCCCATCTGACCAGCAAATTCAGCATTTAAAACACAGCTCAGGCTCCATCACCCCCTGAAGCTTGCTTTGACATTTCTCCATTCCACGAGCCTCAGACGCAACAAAGCTAATGTCTCTTTTCTGACATGATCCTTAGAGCATTTTAGCTGCCATGCCATGACTGTTACTTGCTCAGAATGATTTCTAAGGATGCCCGTGTCCCTGATGAGATTGTGGCCTTTCCATTTCTAAATTCTCAGTGCCAAGCACAGCGCACAAGGTGGTGACCAGATCATCTGGGTTTGCCTGGTACTTTTCTGGTTTTAAAATCTAAAGCTCTAGATGCCAGGAAACCCCTCAGTCCCAGGCAAACTGGGATAGGTGGTCACCCTAATATACGTACAGACATACAGACACATACTACAGGAACAGACCCTACATAGGCCTGAGCCCCAGCCCCGCCTGCTAGAGGGATAGTGCATATGGAAGACACTTTCCATCCACCTGTCTGGGCAGTGAGCTCTCCGGAATGTGCTGACATTGGTAATAGTTATTTCCCCAGTGGACAGGCAGGCACTGGCCATAGTCTCCAGAACAGCTGGGAAGGGCCTGAAAAATATAATCTCCCCGGAGAGAATGGCCCAAGCCAGCCTCTGGCTTCTTTTGATGGGCTCCTACTGGGACCCACGGCCCAGTGAGGTGTGATGTGCCACAGCTGGGGAGACGGGAGACACCGGCTCCGAGGGCCACATCCGCACAGGTGCGGTTGTTTGCCAGCTTCCACTCATCACGTCATTAACACCCCGAAAAGAGTCTTTCACCAGTGAAACTGTACTCACCATTCTGTTGTTTTTCTCCTGAGGACTTCTCAGCTTTGGAATTTTTCCCACGAGGGTTGTCGCTTTTGTTTGTGCGTGTTCCACTGACTTGATTCTTAGCTTCCCCAGATGTCTTTTTCTCGGCTTTGCCAGCCGCGCCTTCTTCAGCCTGGCTCTTGGCTTCCATTTCCTTTTGCTCCTCCTCGGCGGCCAGGCGAGCTTCTTCCTCTGCTTCCTTCTTGGCCTTCTCCTCTGTACCCATGGCAAGTCAGGAAAGGCACGGAAAAGATGAAAAGAGGTCACACTATTAGGAGAATGGCCTCTTTAAACAAAAACAAGTATTTGCACTGAGTGGGGTCTATTTCTGGTTAATTCAAGTCAGATTAGTGTGTATATTCAGGAAACCAATGAAATCGGTTCATGGTGATGTCATTTCTGAAAATAGTGGGTGAGAAGAAGGGGCAGGGAGAAAGTAATAATAATAATAATGATAATCATTAACAAACCAATACGACAATTGGCATTTTCAATATTTATCATCAATAACTTCTCTTGAGTGTGTCCTCTATGCCAGGTATTATGCTAAGTGCTTTTCAAGGATTACTTCCTTTCGTTCTCAAAACAGCCTTAGGCGGTAGCTACTTTATTATAACCCTATTTTATAAATGTGAAGTCAAGGCTTGGGGACATTACAAAACCCTCCCATGGCCACACTAAAAATTGGAGTTTCATGGAGATTTGTTTAGGCTCTGGAGTTTAAACATAAACAGTTGATTACAAAACAGAAAGACAGGAAAAATAATCGCCACAGTTTCAGGTCACTGTTTGTGAACTTAAAAGTAGGAAGGGGATAATTAGGCCTTACAAAAAACATGGTCTTCAAACTGTCCACGAGATTAGAGGAAGCCTTTAGTCTGGGCAGGTACCCAGGTCTGCATCTTCCCCTTTAGCGAAAGGATGTCAGCCTTATTTCCAATTCTGTTCACTGTGAAAGGGTCTGGCTCTGTGTTTCATCAAAAACATAGCATAATTGCATATGATCAAGTATTCATGAAAAGATGGGTTCATTCATCCAACTAATATTTATTGAGCAGCGACAGCATCAAGTACCATTTTAGGTGCTGGGAATGGAGTAGCAAGCAAGACTTAATGGAAGAGAAAAGACCATAATTAAGTAAACAAGTCACAAAGATAATTTCAGGCGGTGAAAAAGGCACAGCAAAAATAAAGAAAAGTAATATGATGGAAGAGGACCAGCATAAGGGAGGGAGGTGACATTAGATCAGGAGGCAAAGAAAAGTGCTATCTGACAAATTCTTAATGATGAATTGCCGGCCCTGAAATGATCAGGGAAAATAGCATTCTAGGCAGAGGAAATAAAAAATGTCAAGGCTACGAGGTAGGAATGAAGTTGGTATGTTCAAGGGATACTGAGTTAGTCAGTATGGCTAACACAAATTTAGAAGAGGTTAGTGACAGATGATATGGTCAACCAACCAAGGACATTCGGAGTTGAGATCCTGCAGAGCCTTGGAGGCAATGAGGTGGCGCTGGATTGTAGGAAGTAACACACACCTCACAGAGACCTCCCTTGGGGAGAGACTCACCCTAGTTGGCATCCAACTGATTCAAAAGTTCTTCCAGATTGTGCCATCCATTATAAAAAACATTATGGCATTTTTTTCTCTAGATGTGTTAAAAATATCCACACCTCATTATCAAGGGTCCTCTTTATTTCCCTTTGTATCTTGCTCCTGAAAAAGCTAGGTTTCACAGACAACAAGTCTGTTTATAATCTGATGGGCACCAGGGTGGTTATGTTTCCCCTAGTTTGAGCTGCTTAAGAGCACAAAGCCCAAATCGAATCCAGCTCACGTGTTCATGGGGCTTTCCAGCATTGTATTTCGTGGATGTCTTTGATCTCTGGCTTCGTTTTGCTTTTTCTGCCTCTACATCTGCCTGGCTCAAATGTCCTCCTTAATATATTATGACGTTTTCATTAATCTTTTCATTGATTCATCCAACCCATTCGATTCAATGCCCTGACCTCACCCCAGACACATTAAATCATATTCTGGAGGGAGAGGGGCAAGGATAGGATCTTTTAAATGCTCTCCAGATGATTCTAACATGCAATCAGGATGGACGAGCACTGATTTAAATTTTAAATGTTTGCCTTTCAATATTTTCTGACATTCTGCTTCCCAACAGGATGCATTTATACTTTACAATGAAAAGGTAAGGAAAGATTTCTTTACAAAATAACATAATTATGCAAATACAGAGTATAATCTGTCTTCTGACTTCTACAGAAAGAGTAAGAGAATGCCCTTGTGGATGTTGAGACGGCATTCTCAGTGGACTACAGGGTCACAGAAGGCCCCCTGGAATGTTCAACCAGACTTCCTCTCATCTCCCACAGTGCCCTGAGGACAGAGGTCAAATGTCATCTCCACCGCCGAATTCCAATGCTTGGTACAGCGCCTGGCACATAGCAGATGTGCATGGAGTATCTGTTAACTAAATGAAACTGTGCACAACGGCTATGATTGGGCCTATCTGCCAATGAACCTGACTTGTGCATATTCCACCATCTGTAATCCAGACCTGGATATATATATACAGAAAGTTTATATACAGAAAGTATATATACAGTTTATATACAGAAAGTATATAAACTCTAAAGTCCTATGCTGGAACAGTTAGCCACTTGACAAATGCTGGTTTCCTTAACCACTAATACAGGTGAGTAAAAAGATGACTGTACTCACTACACAGAGAGGAAAAGTGAGGGGGAAGAGAATTTTCATTCATAGTCAGGTACCAGGTGAAATAATTCATGGTCCCCTCACAGAATCCCCACTATATCTGTGGCAAACTTTCAACCTTCGAAATATCCGCAAGTTAAAAGTAACTGATTAAAACTGAAGGTGTTAAATTCTGGTTTGCTACAGAAGAGCATAAAATATTATCTGAGTAGGAAAAATTCATTTGACAACTGAGTCTGAACAATTTTCTACGGAAAATCTAGCAAAAAAAAAAAAACTGGGAGAAGGTACATTTTAGAAACAAATCTGTTTTTGCTCAATTGCTACTGATACCAGGTAATTAATGATTGACTGGTGAATGGCAGCTCTTACGACCTCATACTCAGACCTTAGGTGAGCCTGCCCCACTCTGACTCCTTTCCCTGTGGCAATTGTGCTGCCCCAGGTGGCTCTGCAATGTTCTTCAGCTTCTCTACTTCCATCTCGCCTTGATTCTTTGAAATATCTGCTATTAGGGCGACCAGCCATCAGCACCCAGTGGTGCTACCCAAAATAAATAGACAAAAACAAGCAAACATGGAAATAAGAAAAAAAAAATGGACAGGAGGTATGTTTGTGCCACATATTTTCAGGGTGAAATTATTAATATACATAAACCTTTCTTACAAAGAGAAAAAGTAGGCAAGTGCACAATAAATTTGTATGTGCTACAAGGTTCCGAGGATAATATTTATAGAATTAAACTTTTGAGCTCTTAGTTTTAGCATCCATGACACTCTTAGGCTTCTAGACTAGTGGAAAGCAAATGTCATGGTTCAATTTCATTTCCTTTTGCTTCCCGTCGCAGACTATATGTGGTGATTTGACTCACAATGAAAATGGCCCAAACAAATGCAAGTTGGTACAGACACTCTGGAAAACAGTGTGGAGGTCCCTTAAAAAGTTAAAAATTGAGCTACCCTATACCCAGCCATTGCACTACTGGGTATTTACCCCAAAGATACAGATGTAGTGAAGAGAAGGGCCATATGCACCCCAATGTTCATAGCAGCAATGTCCACAATAGCTAAATCGTGGAAGGAGCCGAGATGCCCTGCAACAGATGACTGGATTAAGAAGTTGTGGTCCATATATACAATGGAATATTACTCAGCTATCAGAAAGAACGAATTCTCAACATTTGCTGCAACATGGACGGCACTGGAGGAGATAATGCTAAGTGAAATAAGTCAAGCAGAGAAAGACAATTATCATATGATTTCTCTCATCTATGGAACATAAGAACTGGGAAGATTGGTAGGGGAAGAAAGGGATAAAGAAGGGGGGGCGATCAGAAGGGGGAATGAAGCATGAGAGACTATGGACTATGAGAAACAAACTGGGGGCCTCAGAGGGGAGGGAGGTGGGGGAATGGGATAGACTGGTGGTGGGTAGTGAGGAGGGCACATATTGCATGGTGCACTGGGTGTTATATGCAACTAATGAATCATCGAACTTTACATCGGAAACCAGGGATGTACTGTATGGTGACTAACATAATATAATAAAAAAACATTAAAAAAAAAAAAAAGAAAATGGCCCAAACAAGCAGCTAATGAGTTAAGGTAGAGCCAGGCAGAGCAGAGCCATCACCATCCACAATTCTCATTCCTCTTGAGAGCTCGTTCTATCCCACACTGAAGGCCTATGCATTCTGGGAGAAGTACATTGATTTCTTCATTCAATTTCCCTTTCTAAATAATGGTTTATAGTCTCTTGGTTAAAAATGGTATTGAACTAGTTATCCCCTGATATAATTTTCTGAATTGCCTACTTACTACTTACAGAGAGAGGGAATGAGAAGGAGAGAAACTAACAGAAAAACAAACAACCAAAATATTATACAAATTTTGAATAGTTAACTCTTAGTTATATACAAAAACAACAACAACAAAAATACTTCTATATATCTAAGGACTCAGAAGGTGTTCACACAGGATCTTTCTAAAGATGGAAGCCAAGAAGTTCTCCAGTTGACAGAAAACTTCAACCAGTATTAGAACCTCAAGAATGAGGAAAATATATAAATGATGTGCAATAAAACTAGTAAATCTCAGTGTTAAATAAAAATAATTGTTGTTAAGCTAGATATAAAACTTTAAGCAAATATTAAAAGTAATATTAAGGTTAAGTTAATTACAAAATAACAGTTTACTTATAATCACTTAGATTACAAATCTCATGGTATTTCAACAAAAACTGAGCAATTTGGAGGAAATAAAAATTCAATAAATATCTCAGCATTTGCAAAGAGTATCATTATATACCATTTCATATTTTCATTGATAGACACATAAGTCAATAAAAATGTAAGGGTAATCTCTGGTAAAATAAAAATAGTATGTATTTAATTATTTTTAAAAAATATTTTGTATTTATTCATTTGAAAGAGAGAGCACAAGCAGGGCGAGAGGCAGAGGGAGAGGGAGAAGCAGACTCTCTGCTGAGCTGGGAGCCTGACATGGGGCTTGATCCCAGGACCCTGGAGATCATGACCTGAGCTGAAGGCAGACACTTAACCATCCAAGCCACCCAGGCGCCCTCAAAATAGGATATATTTAAAAAGACCATTTACAAAGCTAGCTAGTGGGTAGGGGGATGGGCAAAATCGATAAAGGGGATGAAAAGGTACAAACTTCCAGCTACAAAATAAATAAATCATGGAGATGAAAACTACAGTATAGGAAATATACTCAATAATACTTTAATAACGTTATATGTTGACAGATGGTGACTATACTTATTAAAAAAAGAACATAACTAAAAGGCATATGACAAAAATTTAAAAGGTGTATGACAAACTAGATAGGGCAGAAGTTGCCAAGATATTTTGTCAATTGAAGAATTAATATTATTATGAAACAATAATAAAAATATAAACATCCTAATGGGAAAAATGAAGGGGGGAAATATAGGGAAATACCTCCCACTTCTATTGGAAGACATTAGTTAAAAAAAAAAAAAAACTTTCCAGAGAGAAATTTGATAATATGTATCAAGAGCTTTACAGTTTTTCCTCTGACAGAGGAATTCCACATCTAGAAATTTATCCTAGATAAATAATCAGAGGTAGGCTCAAAGACTTGAATTTGTATAACAGTGTTATATATAATAATGAAGAACTGAAAACCAAAATGTACAGAAATAGAGGAAATGCAGCCATTTAAATCATACTTTCTAAGAATACTCAGTATCAAGACAAAATGCTTAAAATAGGAATAGTAAAACAAAATATAGGACAATACAATTCCAATTTATGCGGAAAATTTTTACTTATATAAATATATATGCATGATAAATAAAATTAAAAAGAATTATATCAGAATTTCACCAATATCTTGCTGAAGAGGTTAGGAGTGACTTTATTTTCATATATATATATATATTTCAGCATTATAACCTAAACACATATTCTTACACCAGAAAAAAATGTTTATGAAGTATTAAATACTGAACAAAAATTGATCAATATTGATCACACTTACAAATTATTATACCTACACATCTTTGGAAATAATAATTTTCAGCCCTGAGAGCTGTTAAGAAATATTGATTTTACCTTTTCTAACGACTATGGGTTCTGGTCTAGCTAGCTTTGCATATCAAGTTGGTTAATAAAACAAAGACTTTAGATCCCATTCTAATCAATTTAATAACAACATATATTCAAGTGCCCCATGCAGGTCAGGCTTTCTTGAAATCACGGTTTTCTGGTAGAAAAGAACAATGAGCAAAACGGCCGGCATAATCTAGCACAAACTGATCACTAACGGGAAAAAAGACATAAACTGCATCTCTGAACACCACTGAACTAGTCCACAGCATTCCTGGGAGGCTGAAAATGTCAGAGTATCAGAGATAGGCTGGTATTTTTACCACCATCTTCTTAACTCTGCATTCAAACCTCTTTCTTTTCCAATTTTTTTAAAGTAACTGTTATGAGTTATCAGGCACTAACCACATGCAGGCTCCGTTCTCAGTGCTTTACATATTTATTTCTGTTCTTTGCATCAACTCTGTGATGTGTATTATCATGCTCACAAGGTAATTTTCTCAAAGAATCTACATGAATCTGTCAAAGAGCACAGTACAAGGAGGGATTCAATTCTCCATTTCCCCACTAACAGAAATTTGCTTTGATATTCAAACTATCCTCCCACAAAACACATAACCCAGGCTTTGCACCTCTGTCCATCCCCTTTCTCCTTGTTCCCCATTTCAACATCTCCTGCAGGACCCAACTTCAGGCGTCCTTGAAGGCCTGGCTACAAGATGCCTTCCCAAACACCCTAAGCAGACTTAGGGACAAGTCCTTTTATGCTTCCAAAATAGCTTAGCCATATCTCAATCAGCATACCTAACATTTTGTAATTATTAGCATTTATTTATGTCATTCTTAAAGGGACAATTTTCCCCTGGAAAAGAAGCCATCTAATGCTCCCCTCAGTGATTTGTCTCAGAAGGTAACTTAAGTAAGCCAGATAACTGTAAACAAATTATTTTGAAGTACCTCTTTAGACTGTGTGTTGTCAGGAATTGGATTATCAAATGTAATGAGTGTAATTGATTATAAGAGAGTGCTTCTCTTTTGAGATGATGTAGTAGCCGCCATTGCTTGCAACGCCTGCCAACAGGGAGAATTTAAATGTTTCAAGCATCTGAATAGACTGTGAGAGGCTACATTTAAAATATGGAAGAGGTGTTGGCTCCATAGCTCAGGGTCCAACATCTGTCCCGAAATGATAAGGGCCCAATTATGCCTTAAAAGCGCCATAAATATAAACCCTTTGCCCCACCTGAAACGAGCAGCCACTTGGACAGGATTTTGTGGACAAGCCACAGTGGCTGGCATTTAAGTAACTGCAACAGTGAGGTCTCTTCTCTGCCACCCTAGAGGCAGCCCCTGATGTATGAGGGGCTAACCGGGCCAGAACATGTCCTGCCCAGCCACTAGCACACTTCCTTCAACTTGCCGTGTGGATACTGGTGGATGAAAGTGGTGGGGTTGTGTTTGAGGATAAAACTCTCCTTTCTTGTCATGAGGGTCTGGGGCCAATGGGTGACGGCGACAAGCACAAATCCTTGACTGAATTTCCCTTCTTTCCTTGAAGGAAACTCTGTGTTAATGCCTCCTGCCCTCAGGAGACAGCGAGCTCTGAGGACCAGGATGTCTGTGATTCATCTCTATACTCTCGGCACATAGGAGGCATTCAGTTGTTGTTAACAAACACTGTTGTTGAAGGCTCACCTCCACAAATCCCATTGGGGTCAGGCCCCTCAATGAGCTCCAAGAGCCACCTGTGTTTGTGTCTCTCCATGGAATCCGGCGCCACGGTATTGTACCCTTATCTCAGGTACGTGTTCCTCCCTAGACTACAGGATGAGCATTTAATATGTATGGATCGTGTAGTATGTGTTCGAGAAACATGAATACATGTATGAGCAAATGGATTTCAGTCTTTTTTATTTATTGTAGCAAGAGTCATGACTTTTCTCATCTGAATTTTGATGTTGGCCTCAGTGAATTTTGCCTCCAAGTTACTTTCCTCTCAGAAGATCAGCTTGAGTCATGACTGAAGAGAAGCTGAGAACATGAAAGGAGGCTAAAGATGCGCGCAAGGATATTAAAGCACCTCCTATCCCAACGTAACAGCAGAGGTGGCTACTGGCCAGGCTTTACTTAGATAAAGGAAGAAATTAAGGCCTCGTCATTGTGTCACATGACATGAAATGAGAATGACAGGGTGGTCTCCAGAAACCAAGAAATAACAAGACCCATCCGCTGCAGGATCTTAATACCAACAGGAGGGATTTAGTCATATAGCACAAAGGTCATGCTGAAGAGGGGCACTGGCGGTCTGCCTCATTCTGTTACGCACTGAGTGGTACGTAGAATGAAGAGCGAAAGATGGTGGATCCTACCATTCAGCCATTTGAATCCACGTCCTGAGGTTGTGCCTCATGTGTAACAGCTATAACTCAGGGGTGGCAATGCCTTGTTTTCTAAGTGGGTTTGGACAGATCTCCTGGAAGATTCCCCAGTGGCACATTACCTTTGGGCACCTTGGCCCTCCATCTCTCCCGATTGATGTGCACCACTTCAGTCCAAGTGGCTTTAAAACTCTTGTAATCAACGGGGATGACAGCACTGTTGATGGGGGCGCTTCCTTCTGAGCCAGTGCTCTTCACACCTGATCGCTTTGCGTCTGCGGAACTGATGCTGTTCAAACTGGAGGACAAAAAGTCACACCAAAGGGGAAGGTTAGTGTTTAAAAAAATGTATGCCAATGAGCGAGCTCCAGAAAGGAGTGGTTCACACTCCTTAAGTTGTGTTGTGAAATTCCTGGGTCCTGAAGTTTGCAATTCTTATTTTCCATATGTGACAAATGGGAAATTCTATATTTTCAGCAGGTAAAAAAAAAAAAAAAAAAATCAAGATTTCAGCCTCCTGAGTATCGCTATTCCCCATAATTTTTCGCTGCTGATTGATATCCTCTTATTCAATAGGACTAGAATTCCCTCACATGAATTCTCTGTCTTCAACTCTCTGAAATTAACTAATTTGAAACTGGGCTTCTACTTGGTTCCCCAGTGTACCCACCTACTTCCACACTGACCATTTTCCAAGTTACCCAGCCACTTGACCTCTTTCTCTCCAGCTCCAACCTCCCCACTCCCCCGTACTGGACTGCCTCTGACCCAGGATCCCCAAGGCCAGGGTAAGATTGCCTTATGTTTCCGGGAAAGCTGAAAAGGCACAGACACCCTGGAGATTGCGGGAAATGAGTCATACAAAAGGCATTTGTTAAATGAATATTACTTCAAGCTTTAAACATGGGCAACTTTGCATATATAAAAAGTATCACCTTCTGGGAAACTTGAAGGTCTCACACGCTTCCAGGTTGGCTAGCACAGTGACTGACATGAATCCAAACCACTGACAACCACAACCAAGGCTCACTAGATAAGCAGGATTCAGCCCAGTGCTTGCAGGGCTGCGGGTCAGGGGACTCAGGCAGAAGGCTTTGGTCCTCCTTGTCAGAAGTCGTCCCTGGGTCCATTCACCTGGAGCATCTCAGGGATCCCACCCTCCTCATATTCCCTTCTATTTACTCCCTCTCTTGCTCTTTTCTTTTTTTTCCCCATTAATTTCCTTTCTCTTCATTCTCCTGTATAACAAAGCCCCAGGTTTTTCATGGGCAAAAGGGAAAGGAGAGGCGGTACTAGCAGTAGTACCGCTAATAAAAACTAAGTGTTAGCACTTCCTCTGTGCTTGACCCTGTTATAAGGGCTTTATGTAGACTAAATAACTCTAATCTTCCCTCCAACCTAGGAGTATTACAACCTACATGGGGAAACTGAGGCCACTCAGTTGGTCTGGCTACCAAGTAATGGGATTGGGATGTTTAACCTGGAATCTGACTCCAGAGCCTGCTACTGATCTGTCCTCAGTATAATGAAGTTGTGTCAGAAGTGATTTAAAACTTTCAGGTTCTTTTTCCTTCCTCCACTTTATTCTTTTCATAAACCTAGAAATGAAAGTTTCATTTCTTCTGAGAATTCTGATCAGTGGTACTTTCTTTTTGCAGTATGGGGAGCAAGTACTGCCTGGGCCCAGGAGGTCAAAGTGCTGTGATGGGTGCTGCCATGAGCAAAAGCACCAAGAGAGAGAACGGGGTGGAGGACCAGCACTGGAAACCCACCAGTCATGGTGTGAATCTTGGTCACTCCCTTCCAGGCCAGCCTGGGGAGCACAGACAGTTCAGCTTCCACTCCTCTGAGAAAAAGAAAGAGCCAAACATCTCTCTTACAAGAGAGGTAGGGGCAAACATCATTATGAAATACCCCCATCTCTACCAAAGGAACAACTGTGTCCTCATGGACAGGCCGACCTGACCCCCGTCCTTCAAGTGTCTCCACTGACCTTGAACGCCTCTGTCCCGTCCCGCCAGTTTGGGAGGTTTCATCAATGAAAGGACTCACGATCTTCTCAGTCATGTCCGTGAGCACAGTGAAGGTGGGTTCCACAATGAAATCAATAAAACCTGAAGAGAGACGGCAACGCTTCAGAGGAACTACAAATTCACTGGGCCTTTCCGTATTTTCCTATGGAAACTGATGAATTTTATCTTTCTTTTAAAGTTTATCCACAGAGGAGCTCAGGATTACATTAGGAGAGAGGAAGTTGGTCTTTATTAATTTAACATATTCCTGGAGTTGAATATGGGTCAGTTCCATTTCTCCTACATAACTTTCCTATGACTTTCTAATAGCTAGCTCAATCTAGTGATTAAGAAACACATATTCAAACCCCACTCTGCAACAAATGCTGTGGTCGGTGCGCATAAGAGGCAAAGATGCAGAACACAGTCTGCCTACCCTCTAGGAGTTTATAAGAGAGATTAACTGCGCACAAAAATGACCCTGAGAGTATATGGAAAGGGCCAAAGGAGAAGTCCAAAGAAGGCCCCTGGGAAGGTAAGGGAGGGAGGATATTTTCCTTCCCACTGAGAGGCCTGTGAACAGCTTTGTGGAGGTTGTGATGTTTGAGCTGAGCCCTAAGTCTCTTCACCCTAGGTAGAAGGGGTGGAGTAGGCAAAGTGATGAGGATGGGAGAAAATACAGGATGTGCCCGAGGAATGACTGGGGCGTAAGGACTTTTTTCTGGAGTTGGAGAGGGAAAGCTCGGGAAGGCAGGTAGTCATCAGCTCAGGGAGGGAGGCTCCTAAGGGTCTGGCTAAGAAGTTGAGTGGGACCTAGGCAGATACTAGAAGGCCCTTGAGATGTTTGGGCAACATCAGTTAGATTTTTTAAATGTTCTTTGGGAAAGTTAATCTGGCAAGATGGACATGAGGGAAGAGAGCAGGAAGGTCTGAGGCTGGGACAATCATTTTAGAAGCTGTTGTGGCAGCTCGAAGGAAAGGTAAGGAAGGCAGGATCCAGTGCCATTGTAAGGTGGGGATGTCATGGAGGCACAGGTGCCAGCACCGTGGAGGGGGGTGCTGCCTCTAAGTGGGAACTGTCAGAGACCTCCCACAGCAAAGCAGAGAACCCAGGGATGATGGGGGAGCTGAGGCTGGGGAAAAGAACGGGGGCTCAGTCTTAGATCTGCTGACTCTGAGGTACTGGGAACACATCCAGATGGGAGAGCAGAAGCAGAACTGGCAGAAACAGGGCTGGAAATTGGGAGAGGGGTCAGATCTGGAACTGTGCCTTTGAGATATCGCCATGTTAGGGAGATAGTTGACGTTAGGCTAGAGTCACTGTCTCAATGGCTCAAAAATACCTGGGTGTTCTGTGACACATTAGTAGAAAATATACGCTCTGGAACTACTGGTGGCAGTTCATTACACAGCCACATGAAAGCTGGAAGGAAATGAAATACCAATAAAAGGAAATATGGTGTTTGGCGCAAATGCTTATTTGGTTTTCATGACTGAGGTGGGGGTGATCTTGGCATTTAATGCCCAGCAATGAAGGATGTTAAAAGTCCTACAATGTAATTGGCAAAACAAGCATTGTCTCAAATACCCATAGTATCCTGTAAAGAAACACCGATGGTCAACTTTGTATGCTAGTTAATCGTGGTCTAATTTTATAAATTCAGCTTAAGCTGAAACTGAATTGTTTAATGACACTGTTTTCACCTTTTTGCTTTCACACAAGTGAAAGTCAACATGTCCAAACCAGAACTGAACCAGTTTTCCCTCCAACCCTTATAAACAGGACCAGGGTCCAACCACTTAATCTGGATTGCTGCCTTCACGGTAGCTTTGCGTCCAGCTGAATACTTAATATGCTACATGCCACCTCTCTCCTGGAGAGTCTCCTTCCTCCCTCCATTCTGTCACCCCTCATCATTTCCTTGTAATCCTGCAGAAGGCACCCAGCTGATTTCCTTGCTTCTAGTCTTACTCAAAACCCTCCCAGCTACCGATACAGAAATCGTTCTAAACGGTGATTGACAAGCTCTTCCTGTAAAGGGCCAGATAATGAATATTTTAGGTTCTGTGGGCCAAACCTATGACAACTCCTTAACTCTGTCACGGTAGTGTAAAAGTAGCTGTAGACAATACGCAAATGAATGAGCTTCGTTGTGTTATAATAAAACCATTTACAGGACCACGTGGTAGGCTAGATTTAGCCCACAGGCTACAGTTTGCTGACTCTTATTCTAAAGCACCAATTTATATATTTTTAAATCTTACTTAAAATTCTTTAGATCTGCCCTGATTTTTCTCTCCAGACATGTCGCTCGCTTCATCCTACTCTCTGCCCACTACTCTAGCCATATGGAGCTGTTTGTAATGCCCTGACCATACTAGGCTGTATTAAATTTCCCTGCTCAGTATATGCTAATCCCTTATCTGGAAGGCCCTTCCACACCCCCATTACATACCTCTAACCAACAACACCATTTGCCTAGATAACACCTACTTATTTCTTAAGCTCCAACTCAAATATTACCCTTCAACAAGTCTTTCTAACATACACTCTGTTCTGTACCCAATTGCGCCACGTACAAAACTCTAACTTAGCACTGTAACACTCAAATCGATTTTGTTTTCCTAACATCTTGCCTACCACCCAATACTGGTTCAATATCTTTGGGAGCAGATACCATATATAATTTGTATTTGTGTCTTTATAACATCTATTTTAGTGCCTAGCAGTACCTTGCGCCTAACAGAAACTCAGTATATTATTATGAAAAAAAGGACCGAGTACTCAAAATACAAGTAGAAAAAAAATCAGTAAATCCTTGTTGAATTTATTTTTTGAATGATTTCAGACTCTCCTAAGTGACGAGCACTGCTGATATTTAATTTATGTGTGATACTGGTACCCTCTCTCATATCTGAGGATTTCTGTAATGCACATATATTATGGTTATTAGCAGTACCAAATAATCTTCATCAAAAAAAAAAGGTGCTAAAAAGTTTCTAAAAAGAAGGAAACATTTAAAATGAGCCATTCCTAGAAGTAAGGTCATCCAGGAAATGGGACTGTCCTGGAAACAGGGCCAGAGGAAGCATCATTGAGGAGAAATGCCAGGGAGACTTCCGGTATTGCATGCAGAATGGGGAGGCTGAAATAGAATGGGCTTCTTGCCACTGATTCTTGTCATCACACTGGAAAGTTGAGGCCCCTTTCACTCTTGGTGGGGAATGATAGAGACAGCAGAGCAACACTGTCTAATCTTCCCACCAGCCAGCCACATTCCAGGGAGCAGGATGGGGAGAGCAGCTCCGTCAACCCAACCAGCCAAAGCCACGAGCACAGCACAGCAGAACGGAGCCAGGTTCCCAGCCAAAGAATCGCTGGGAGCATCTGATCTTACTTCTAGGCACCCCTCTCTGTTTTTTCTTTCCATCCAAAGGGCTGTTGACACATACCCACTTGCGACTGAGCAACCATCGTTGACTTTCGATCACACAGAGGAGAAAAAGGCAGCCCCAGTTCTGCTTCTCTGTCACCCTAGAAAAACAGGAGGTCATAGTAAATTAAGATCAACAGGCAAAGTTGCCCAGATTTTATCTAGCAACTTCAACTGCCACAAAGGCCACTGGTCTTTATTATAATTATTACAATTACATTATGAAAAAAGTCCTTTTGGGGCCTGCTCCTCTGTATAAAAGACACCAAGAAACTGAAGCCCTCTGGGGTTCAATCATTCCCATCCAACTGCAAAGGCACATGCTGTCGTATAGAAACCCTCATCAGGCAGCAATAGGTCCCCCGAGGAAAATAAGAAAAGCCATTGCGTCCTGTGGCCGAGAGCCAACACCGCAGTCAGAATTCCTGTGTGTTCACGATTTGTCGTGTCGATCTGTGGCCTTTCTTGAGCCAGTGGAGCCCCCCCTAGTTGTGGAGAGTGTCCAAGACACAAATTAAAACTGGACTGATTTGGATTTATTTTCCCAGTGCTGCTACCTAACGCTACACACAACTGGGATAAGTGCTTCCAGGGTCTTAAGCACAGGGCTTAGTCCATAATGAAAAGTGGACCAAAAAAGAAACAGAGTAAACAACTGCCTGTGTTTCTCAAGTTAGACGATAATAATTCTCTGGTCAATATATTCTCAATCTCACCATAAAGCATCACTAGAACAAGGAAGAACTATGGAGAGTCTAAATAATGAGGGAGAGGATTTTTGAAAACCTGCCCGAACTAAAAGCTCAATACTTTAGTCACACACCTCGAGGAGACGGAGAACATGGCACCCTTCGTACAGTAGTGAAGTCGAGCTGACTCCTTTTACTAGGATAGAGTCTGCTCAGGTTAATGGCTCCTGACCTTGGCTTGAATTTGGCCTTTCTCCCTCTAGCTGTGTGATCACAGGAAGTTTATTTTTCCTCTCTACATTTCAGTTTTATGTTCTATAAAGTATGGAATAGTAACCCCTATTGCGTCAGGTTATGATGAGGATTAAATGAGACATATATGTAAATAAACAAAAGAACTATCATTGTTTCTCTAATATTAGGTGTCTTAGGTATCTCTAATGCTTAAGTCAAGAGTTGAGAAACGTTTAGTGAATGTGTTGTATCAAATCCACTCTGATTATAATAAATATTACCAATAAATTGATAGTACATAAAAAGCAGTAACAATATTCAAAAACCAGACTGGGTTCCCAAACTAAATACTTTTTCTTTCTAAGGCACGTTACCGAAGAGAAAAGATGCTGGCTCACACACATACACACACACACACACACACACACACACACACAGAACAGCCACTGAAAGGAAGGAAAAGGAATGGGCGTCTGAGGAAGCTGAACGGTGGGGTCACAATACATGCCGGGGACATCCAAGGGCCTCAGGAACAGTCCTGAAGTGGCTCAGTTCCTCTGCACACGTTCCTGTTCCCGTGGACACAATGGCTCCTCTCTTTCTGGGTATGCCTTGCTGAGGACTACACTCTCTCTCAAGTGACATGATAAAAATAATACACTCCTGGGCTACTTCTTCTTGGGCAGGATGAAGAGAAGGAAGAGTAATTATAACATAAACTGTTGTGGTGTCGATGGTTTAGCAGGATGGCTCAGCTAAAACAAATAAAACCCACTCTTATTCCCTATGAATCAGGGATACAAGTTGGTTTTTTGATACATTTTAATGGGGGTGGTCGAGAAGAAGAGGTGGCGAACACTAACCCCTGGACTATTAAGGCATAAGCATTAATTTGGATTTTATTACTGAAAAAGTTCAAGCTATTAAACAACTTCTTTTTTTTTTTTTTAAAGATTTTATTTATTTATTTGACATGACAGAGACAGCCAGCGAGAGAGGGAACAGAAGCAGGGGGAGTGGGAGAGGAAGAAGCAGGCTCATAGCGGAGGAGCCTGACGTGGGGCTCGATCCCAGAACACCGGGATCACGCCCTGAGCCGAAGGCAGACGCTTAACGACTGCGCCACCCAGGCGCCCCTATTAAACAACTTCTTATCTCATGGATTTGTCCATACCCACATCTACACATCACTTACATCTTCTGGATTTAATTGAGCTGAGTAGACTCAACTATTAACAGTCTATTGTAAAATAGTGGTCAATGAATTTCCTTTGGAGGATAGATACATTTATGAATTGGGGAAAAATGTGCAGAAAGTAATATGGAAGGATGTACTTCTACAGGTGAATTCAACTTGACTGAAACAATATTATATGACTCTATAACTACTGGCCCGTTGGGAATTATTCATATCCTTTCCTTTTACTGAAGATGTCAGTATTTTTTAAAAAGGGCAAAAGTCTCAGCACAATGGATTTTCTTTAAACTAACTCATTTTTTTTTCTTCCAGGACAATGCAGAAAAATAAATATCATTCCTGCCATAGGGGTTAAAACTAACAAAGTCATGCAGTCAATCTGCAAAAGGAGCACAATGAATTTTGTTGAATGAATGAAGAGATGAATTTGATTAGAAACACTCAAGTTCCTTCGGCTACGCAGACATTTATGACAGGCAAGCTGGGGGAGCAATTAGAGAGTGAGCTGTTCATAAAGCCTCCCTCCTTTTCCTTTCCTATTTCCTGTCCCCACAGCTACACTACATTTCCCAGGATCTCTGCCAGTTAGCGCTGGAGAGTAAAACAGGAGGAGAGGGGATGTATCTCCGCCACACTTCTGGCATGTAAAATCTCCTCGGCCTACTTCTCCACGTTCTTCCCTTTTTTGCCGGCTTGATGTAGACAAGCAACATGGAAGCCATGTAGAGTCTGGGTCTAAAATCACTGCCGATTGTAAACTATCGGCCAATCGAGAAACACTTGTCCTGTGCTTTACACGACTGGGTAATAAACTTCCATTTTATGTGTGTCATTATTCATTTTGGGGTTTGTTACGGCAGCTATATGTGAGCAACGAGCCAATCAAGAAAAACAAAGATTATTTCCACATTGGAAGTTCACAGGGCAGGTGGCATCCCAAATGAGTCTTTTCAGATAGAGTGAAGAAAAAGTATCTGATTCAAGAGTAACAAAAGCATCACACACACACACACACACACACACACACACACACACACATCACAGTAACGTACACTCTTCTTTCCCAAGGCAAGAAGTTACAAATAGGAGGTATAAGAAAATTATTGTGATTTTGGATTTAAGATAATATAGTAAAGACATCTGTGTCTTTTCTTCTCAGAAATTATCCTCTCAAAACAGGAAAGCAAGAAACAGAAACACAAATGCTAGGGAAAACCTGTAATCTCAAATCAAACTAGATGGGGAACGGATGACAAATGCTGTGAGTATCAGAGAGGTGGTGACGTAAGATCCCCAAAGAAGGTCCACGGCTCCAGATCTGAGATAAAACTTGGCAAGCATAGTTCTCGTGGTTCTCTCTGGTGTGACGAGGTACCCTGGACCCTATTTAGTCCCTAGGAAGAGTAGAAAAGGAGACGTTGAATGAGGAAACACATGGGCATGGCAAGAGGGTGATGGATGGCAGAGTCTGAATTGTGAGCATTCCTAAAACTGCTGCCTACTGCTGTCTGGGAAGAAGTAAAGATTAACACACACACACACACACACACACACACACACACACACCCCACGTCACAGAAGCCTCATAACAAACCATGAAGAATCTCTGCTAGTGTAGAATATTGCTGCTCTGGTTTCTCCCTGGCACGTATCTCCTGCAAATAGTCTAAAAATAATGCCTTTCATCCAACGAGAGTAAATAATCATAATCATAATCATAAAATGAAGAAGGAGGAGGAGAAAAATGGAGGAAGACGAGGAGGAGGAGGAGGAAAAGCAGCACTACCATCACTACCAAAAAATAACTGTAAAAAGATATTTCAAGAGAAAAAGAAAAAAAGGAAGAAACAAACAAAATTAACAGATAGGAAACACCAAAAAAACCCAGTGTCACCAAGTGATGCCCAAACATATTGTCATGAACAGAAAGAAATTCCTGAAATTATCAAGAACAAGGGCGCGGGGAAGCAGCAGCAGGAGCTAGTAGAGCTCAGGAAAGATATGGAAGAAGAAAACAGAACCATTGCGTAAAGGAAGGTTGCACTGGAAGCAGCACAAACAAGAGTTGTTCCTGATGAAAACACATTAAGGGGCATGGAGGTCAGGAATGTAAAAAGCAGGCCAAACAAAGACCTCTGATCAAAGAGTTAAAGCAGATTTAAAGGAAAAATACAGACATGGAAGAGAAAAGAGAGTCAACGTATGAACTCTTTTCCCTAAAGAAGACAACTTAACAAATGGAAAAGGAAAGCATTCAAAGATTTAATCAACGTAACTTGAATCTACAGAAGAAAAGAATATGCCAGGTCCCAAGAAAAGCTATTATAGAACAATCATTATTGAAATATATCCTAGTAATGTCAGTGGGCTTCAAAGATGAAGAAATAATCCTTTAGGGCACATAAGCAAAAAGATATATCACCTAGACATGAAAATAATTACAGAAGGGCCTCCAACCTCTCCAGAGCAATATTCACAGGTAGAAGACATTTGAGTGAATCTAAAAAAGGCCTCAGGGAAAGAAAGTTTGATCCAAAAAAAAAAAAAGTCTTACCCAAGCAAACTATGGCCCAAGTATAATAGCAGTAGAACAATAGGCAAGTACACAAAAAACGTGGCTTCATTAGCTCTTCTAGAAGAAACTACCCGAGGAACAACGTTGACCAACCAATGGATGATCAACCAGGGCCAGAGTACCAACACTGAGCAGAACCAAGACAAGAACAACTAGAAAATTATGCTCTTGCCAGATATGTTTTCTACCTTTCTGAGTAACGTTGTTTAGGGTGTATCTTTTGTAAGCAGCACGTAGCACATGCCATAGAATGCCAATTTAAAAACACAGGACAATTTAGAAATGATAAAGCCAACAAATAGTAACAAGGAGCTAATTATGTTATGGAAAGGAAAATGAGGAATGGTGTTGGGAGGTAATGAATAAACACTGTCTTTCTTATCTGTTGGGGATAATATATCATTTAGACCTGATGTATAAAATAATAGAGCTATATTTAAATAATAAAGGACAGACTATGAAAGTTAAACAAGTTAATAAAACCTACTAAAATTACATGCTGGGGAAGAGGAGAGAGGAAAGAGAAGTTTACTACTTTTTATAACAAGGAGGCCATAGATACTATCTAAATAAATAGAGGATGTAAAATTTTTATTATCAAGTTAGCCACCGGAAGAACTAAAAACATAACATAAAACTTCCAAGTCATCAGAAGAAATAAATACAGAACAAAGCAGATGGCAAAGCCAATATAATGAACTATTTCTGAAGAAGCTGTAAAAACAGAAAGTATAATATAAAATATGATGGCACCTAAGATCAACTATTCCTGTCATTTCAATAGATACGAACATAGCTGATTTCAAATAATAAAAGAAAAGAATCTTAGATGGCCTCATAAAAAACATCAACTATATACAGTGTTTAAAAGGCACACCCAGGGGTGCCTGGGTGGCTCAGATGGTTAAGTGTCTGCCTTCGACTCAGGTCATGACCCCAAGGTCCTGGGATCAAGTCCCACATTGGGCTTTCTGCTTAGCGGGAGCCTGCTTCTCCCTCTCCCGGATGCTCCCCTGGCTTCTATTCTCTGGCAAATAAATAAATAAAATTAAAAAAAAAAAGGCACACCCAAACCAAAGTATCTCTGAAAGGTTAAAGGTAAAAACCTGTGCAAGGACAAGGGTCATATTCTTAAAATGAGTCAAATTTGAATTCTAGGTAAAAGCATTAGATGAGGCAAAGAAGCAGGCTTTATAATGATAAAGGGTATAATAAATTATGATGATCTAATAGTTATGAATATCCAGGAGCCAAATAACATAGAATCAACATTCACACTATGTTGAGAGAGAGAAAAAAAATAGAAACGCCTGTTATCCCACAATAGATCAAAATTTTTCAATGATATATAAAATACCTAAATGACATAATTCATAAGGTAGATGTACAGGGTATTGTTTGAATTCTATACCCTGCAAGCAGAAAATAAATCTACTTTTCAAGAGCAGTGAACATTCACAAAACTGATTATACAGTAGGTGACAAATGATTCACAATAAAATCCAAACAAGAAAAAATTCTTTGATCAAATTTCAATAAGCCACAAGTTAATTACAAAACTAGAAAGCAAAAGAGCCCACCATTGGAAAATTATATAAACAAATACCTCTATCTGAACCAAATCTTGGGTAAAAGAAAAATCTACACCAAAATTACAGAATATTTAGTAAGGAATGATTGTGAAAAAACTGTGTATCAGAATCTATGAGATTCATAAGAAAAAGCCAAACTCTTAGCCTTATATCTTCTAATACTAAACAGGCAGAATGAAATAAGTAAATTGAGCATGCAACGGAGGGAGTTAGCAAAAGAACAAAATAAACTCAGGCAGAAGAAATGAACTAGTAAAAATGAAAACTTCAATTAAGGTATTATAAAATAAAATAGAAACAAAACAATCAAATGATCAGACAATTTCACAGAGAAGCAAGGAGAAAAACACTAATACATGAAATGAGAATTAGAAACGGGGAAATAACCACAGACACAGAGGATATTAAAAGAATTGTAGGGGACATTTGCAAAATATAAAAATAAACAGCAATATAAAGGAAATGAACCTCAAGACTTTCATAGCATGTATTTACCAAAGAGGCAAACTTATACTTCTTTAAAGTCAATATTTCATTGAGCACTCCAAGGCCACAGCTTGGATTTTGTAAAATATGGTTATAATACTGGAGATGTAACTTACTCTTTTAGCAAAGTATGGAGGGTCTGCTCTATCGGCACTGATGCTATGCCCTTATTTTGAATTACAACCCAACTTCCAAATGTAATATTTTCAAAGACTCTCCAGTCCCATTGAGATTTCCCATTTGAACTGTCCGATTTAAAATCTATAGTTAAGAGCTGAGGCAACATTTCTCCTACATGGGTTACTTACAATGGCTTATGGCAACTGGGTTAAAATATAAAGTCAATAAAAATAATTTACTGAATCATAATTACTAAAAAATAGTTCTAGTCCAGTGAGCTAACATTCCATTCCCAATAGGCAAGAAATTCAATAAGGTTATTTTCACATTGCCTCTAGCACCTTTTCGTTTAATTCAAGCATATGTGTATGCAAACAAGGTTTCCTTTATGGGAAAAAAGTATGCACATATTTAAGAAATTTCTCATATCCACTCACAATTAAAAGAAGGAATCACTTCAATACCTCAAACTTACACGAATTAGCTATCACCTACATTTGGCTATAGATTAAATACTCCCAGCCACAGGGGGTGTTATTACACAAGCAACATTAAAGAAAGCATATGATAATGGGGAGTGGATATTCACGGAAAATCCTGTCACTAATATTAGAAAAATAGCTTCCGGGAAAATGGCGGAGTCATTCTTGCATATACAAGGCCCACCCGTCCAGCTCTAGTTCCTTGCACACCACTGGGTTCTCCTTGAGAACAAGTCTGAGAGACCAAGCAATGACTTTGCAAGGGGAAAGAGCCACATGCCGAATAGGGTACCTGATGGTATATTCACATAACAGCTTAGGGGAGCATGTGTGTGTGCAGGTGTTGATGTGTACCCCTAGACAGTATAAAGGAAGTGCAGAACATTTAATGCCAGAAGGACCCTAAGGAAACATCTGGCCCAACCGTCCCCTAAATTCCCCTCCCACCCCTGCCACCACCACCTCCTAAAACACAAGTCACAGATCATTGGGAACTAGAAGAGGGATTTGATTAGTCCCACGAACCAGTTGGAATAAAAGCTCCAATAAAGGGTCTTCTGGACTTTGTTGAGTATGCTGTTGACTCTGGTCCCACCTCGTCACTAGATATTGTGTCCAGTTTCAGAGGTAAAAACACACACATACAGATGCCTTCTACAATTTTTCCATTCAAACCAGAATCATAGAATAAGAGTAATCATAGGAGTAATTTGCTTCCAAAGATAAGAAACCACTGAAAGAGCCTATCTCTTGTCAGTGTAGGGGACAAAGGTGAGACCAGCATCGTGACTAGCGTTCCGTGCAGTCTCACAGGTCTCCCAGGCCATGACGTGAACCACCCTTCAGGAAGTAACCAGAGCAACTGAACTAACTGTATGGTGTGAACTGGCTATAATTTAGGCCCCACAGCCTGCATGTCACCTTGCCTTCAATCTTAGGACCTCATGTCTTAAAGATGATGTTTTAATGTTGGCAGCTCTTCTTGGGAAGACACCAGTTTTGATACCATGTATTAATTTCCCGATTTCTCTACTTCTGTGTACCTTTTTTAAGATTTAATTTTAAAGCACTGCCTACTCACTAAAGACTCTGGCTACCCTTGTAGAAAATACAACCCTGTGTTTTGGGATGTAGTCCGTTTAAACATAATTGAAACAGTAGCTTCTAGTGATTTCCTGTCCACAAACTGCCACACCTCACTTTGGAATTTGACAACATGGGTTATCTGCTCAAATGAAACAACCCAATCTATTATGACAGATCATTATGAGTTAAAGATTAATATCTTAATCCCACATGATGATGCAAAAGCAGCCACCAACTGGTCAACCCATTAGAATGAGGAGTAAAAGGGAAAGTATCCAGGTGACATTTTGACAAAAAAATTTTTTTTTTTCCAAATGGAGATGCATAGGACAGAAATACCATAATGTTCTGAGAACCAAAGTTTAGGTAAGAGTCAAACATCACGTGACCAAGAGGCCCGGAAATTTAAAAAAAAAAAATGAAAAACTATCAACCTTTCCTCCCCAAAGAAAATGACTGTGATGCCAATAGTCTTATGATAGCATTGCTGAAATATAAAACTCAGAAACTGTCTAGTGCTGACAGCCCTGAGGAGTAGCACAGCACGATACCTGTCTGAAGAATTCCTCCAAGAGTGACATTGTCCAGCGATGGTGGAGCTCCCATGCTTTTGCGGGATGGCTAATGTCTGCCGTGTGCAACATCAGGGATAATGCTTTCGGCTTTTCAATTCTACAAACCCAAAGGACCCAAACACATGAGGACCTAACTTTCAGAACCTCAATAAGAGTTTTTAAAAATCATTAATTTCTTAATCTTATCCATTCTCCCGTTTCAAACCCCATGTCAGCTGAACTGGGGGGAAAGCATTGTTTATCCTACAACTGGGATATTCATCAGCTTAGTCCCCATGCTTATTGAGCTGGACACCTCATAAACGGACTCAAAACGATTTCTGGAATGACTGCATCATTCAAAAAGACGACAAGAATCTAAGAGCCACTCAGTGACTTTTATTGCCCCTGTACTGAGTGAATCTTTGATTACTTAGTTTCCCACAAAGAACTCTTTTAAATTCTTAATGGGGTGGGGAGGGCAAATTGTTACTGACCCTATTATTTATTTCAACCCTGATGAAAATCTATCTGGGGTATGTACAACTGTCTGCTCTCTCCTCCACCAGCCCCCCTTCCTATGAGACCATTCAATGAGCTCCCTGAAGGGCGTGACTCTAAAGGTGCAACAACACAGACAAGGACCAGTTCAAAGCCCCATAAAAACACATGATGTCACAGGTCCACTCACGCTTCTGGTTGTTGCAGAGCAGCCTTCATTGCTTTGATTTGCTGGAAATGACAGGACATGTCCGTGGCCATCACCATCTCAATTACCAAGGTCCGAAACTCCCTTTCAGGGACACCCGGTGGAGAGAGAAGCATGGAAGTAAAAAAAAAAAAAAAAAAAGGAAAGTAAAAATTCGTTTATATTTTTTGCCACTTCTAAGCAAAATCAGTTAATTAGTGGTGACATTTCTAATCAACTTGAGCCTTTTAGGTGGGCTTTTTTTTATAATGAGGAATAAGTGAAGGTTAAGGATTAAGGAAATCATTTATTAGGAATATGACATGGGAACGTACATATCATTCAGTATGGCTTATTTCTCTGAATCTTTACATAATGGCTAGAACAAAGATATTCAATGAACAGCTGATCATTTAATTAAAATATAAGTGCTGTTTGCATCGCAGTAGATTCAGAACTTTGTAAGGATTGAAATGGTTTTGCCTCTAATCTCTGAAACACCTTGACCTATATTTATAGCTACAAAGACTTGCAGGCTTGCTGTATACATCACGATGTGTGCTAAGCACTGTCAATGGATTATGTCGTTTATTATAACATTAACCAAACCATGAGGTATACTTTATTATCTATTCTCTAGAAATTAGATTTTACAACAGTATGAAGGGGTTAAGAAACTTACTAAATGCCATACAACTAATATTTGTGTCCATATTCAAACTCAGTCATGCCTGAATTCATTCAAAGACACACAAAGTCATTTAGGCAACAGAATTAGGTACCCATGATTTGTTCTGAGTGTCAAAATAATTTCCTTAGCAAGTTTTGAAAGATTTGTAAAAGAAGTTCAAATCAAATGGAAGGTGAAAAATAAATGTTAAATGAAAAAACCCAGATTTAAGAAGCTAAGACAAGGGGCGCCTGGGTGGCACAGCGGTTAAGTGCCTGCCTTTGGCTCAGGGCGTGATCCCGGCGTTATGGGATCGAGTCCCACGTCAGGCTCCTCCGCTATGAGCCTGCTTCTTCCTCTCCCACTCCCCCTGCTTGTGTTCCCTTTCTCGCTGGCTGTCTCTCTCTCTGTCAAATAAATAAATAAAATCTAAAAAAAAAAAAAAGCAGCTAAGACAAAAGCAACACAAGTTTCCTAAGGTAACAAACAGCAAGTATTTCCAAAGTGCCTACAATATATTTGAATCTCTGTGCTAAGAAAAAAAAGAGAGAAAGAGAGGGAGAGAAGGTGGGGAGGAGAGAGAGAGAAAAAAAAGGCAAAGGAGGAGTAGGGGGGAAGGTGAGGAGGAGACAGGGGATGAGGAGAAGGAGGAGAGAGAAAGGGTGCCATAAACATTTCCAGTGGTAGTATTTCTCCAAAAGCAGCATATTTCATCTCTCCTCGTGGTTCTTTCCTGGCCTCCAAATCTCTCTCCTGTCTCATCCTTACCTCCAGTCATCCTTTGAGAGGTTGATCAAAATATTCATTTCCTCATCCTCTTGCAGAAGGCGATAAGCTGCGCTTAAATGGTGATTTTCTAATACAGACCTATCGTTGTATAGAATAGCAGGATCAGACCTGAACAGAAAGCCAAGCAAAATAATTTAGGAGGTTAAACAGCTGAGATTTTTCAGGTAACTCCCTCAAGCTAGAATACACCATCTTTTTTCCTATGTTTAACAATTATCTTTGCCCCCATGCCACTTATGTCAACCAATAAGCTAAAACCAACACTGCAAATTATCAATAGATACCTGTAGCGTATTTTAATGTCAATATGGTAACATGAAATATGTGATGTCCAACCTGAGAACTCTCTGAAGGCCAGTCCACAACCAGATCTCAATGATTTCTACCAGGAGCTAGGTGATTTCATAAAACATGGGTCAACTCAAACTTCCTTGTATTTTCTGGGATGTCTTTAAATTATTTAAAAATTTTATTCAATGAGAGAATTTATTACCATTATAATTCTCTCAACCCATACCACCTGGTAGGTCCATTTTGCCAAGTTCCACTGGTAGTACCTTGACCTTAACATTTTGCCATGTGGAAGCCATACGTGCAAGACAGAGTAAAGAATATAAGGATTATAGGACGGTTGCTAGTCACTTCCTCACAGACCACAGCACCAAACACAGAGCTGTACACTATTTCATTATCTTCAGTTTCATGAAAACTTAGATTATTACAGCTCATTTGTTTCTCATCAGGGAAGCTGAGCTCAGTGATGTAAAATGACTTCACAGAGCCCCGCGGTGCCTATGTGGCAGGGTTGGGATGAAGGCAAGGTCTTCTGACAGTTCGGCCGCTGCTCCCCACAATAACCTGTGCCTGTCATTGGCCAACCTTGGGGATATATCTAGCATACCTTTAAAGTGTTAGGCTTAACATACCATCAAAGGACAAAGAACCTGGTTACAGATTTAGTTTTCTGGATAGGGAGCACATGGGTTGAGACGCTTTGAATAAAGTTCTATTAAAGAAGGCCAGTGTTTAAATTTTATTCCAAAGCAAGCATAAGTGAATCCACTGGAATTTCCTCACTCCTATGGAGATAACACAAAACATGCAAACCCTGTGGTGAAAGGTCTGCTCGTGTCCCTGTTAAGTCAGGCTCCAACCGATGTGCCCTTTGTGACACTGAGCTCTTTTCCAACTGCTGTAATTAAGCCATTTCCTCTGAGTTGAGATGGGTTTTGATATTGGTCTCCAGCAAAGACCCATGTCCAGTTGCTCCACCCACCTCTCTTCCTTCAGCAGGTGCTATTCGCAGTAGCCTCTGTCCTCAGAGCAAAGATTCCACTTATAGATATCCACTACACAGAGCTGCTCTGTGGAATTCCCTGTATTTAAAGCCCTGCAACAGAACCACAAGAGGCTGCTTCCCAGCAGCTGAGGCTCTTCTGTGTCAGGAAGCGGGAGGTAGACAATGAAGCTGGCGGCTTACATCCTTTTGTCTGCTTCCATTCTATTGAAATTCCCCTTCTGAACAGAGATCAGACAATACTGTCTTCTTTTATGTATCCCATAATTAAGTGTTGGGTTCATTAAATACATGTAGATTGATTTCATGAACACAAACCTATCTGGAGTGTGCACCTGCTTTTTCAAGTGAAACCGCAAGCATTTAAATTCTCGTCTCTCCCTGTTACATTCTTCCTCTAAGCCGTGCCATCCTTCCCCAAATTCTAGCTTCTTTTGATTACTATGTCAAGGCCCAATTAACCCTACTATCAGAGTCTCTCCAGTTTCATAGAAATGTCTTAAGAGAAGGTAAGTTCTTAGGCTAGGACAGGACAGATAAGGCTTCATCCTAAATGGAAAAGACAAGTGACTGGTACTGCTTGCCTGGAATTCTGTGCTGAGAGGAATGCTAAGGATAAATAAAAAGCTTCGTTAAAAAAAAAATTGATTAGTGATGTCTGCTATAGTCAAGAGGTTCGGCATTGGGCACTTGGACCCATACTTAACCCCCCCCCCCCAGAGATCTGTGTTTATCTCTGCAGTTCATCATAGTGGGTACACAGGCCATCTGTGGTGAAGGCCATCTACATGAGACAACCCAGCTCCCCAAGCCCTCTTCCAGGGAGCAATGCAAGCACGAAACAGAGCAGGGATGAAATCAGGAAGGATGAGAAGAATCTCCCCAGGATCCCAGAGGTCACAGGGCAAGAAGGCTCAGGTATTGTACATGTGGACAGAAACCTCCCAATCCTGGCCCATCCGCACTGATTCAGTCCACATGGCACCTGTACCTTTATGTCAACTGTTCTACCACCTAGTAGAAATAGGTAGAGTATGTGCAATACATATATAAGGAAACAAATAGCTAGCTAGCATTCGACTAGAGAAGAAAACTATATCCATATTCAGCGTGAATGACATATGAGAACTGGGAGCAGATGGCTTCTCAAACTCTAAATCTTGACTGAAGCTGACCAGGTTGATCTCTTGTTGAAAAGTTCATTTTTTCAGAAATGCAAAAATAGAGTAACCATGCAAAAGAAAGGCGACTGATACCTTTCTGACTTCTCAAACTCTATCCCTGCCCCCTCCTGCCTCCTCTCCACAAACTGCCAACATCCTCACCGTGTCTGAATGTGGAAATTGTTGGTGGTTCCGGTGTGCTCATAGTCGTGGATGGCAGCGGAGAAGATGATAGCAAAGATCTCCAGCTCTGTCAGCCAGTTCTGAAAGGGAGATTTGCAGGGCAATCAGATAATCTGTCTCTTTCTCAAAGTCTTCAGCTTGCTGACAGCACACCCGCGTCGCTGCCTTCCCGCCCTGCAGCTGGCAAGCTATTGCCAAACACGTTTTTTGACGGATGTTTTTTTTTTCCCTGTAGGGATATGGGTTTTGGAAGTAGCATGCCCAGCGAGGTTGAGAAAGCTAACTAGTAGTTTTATTTTTTTTTTTCAAGGAAGCAAAAAACAAGGAACATGCAGACTTTAAAAAACCTCATTGTATTCTTTCCCAAATTCCAAGTAAAGTTCTTCGGTAGACACATAAAAAAAAAAGGAATTAAAAATTTCAACACAATACCAAGAACTAAGAGTAACAGAAAAACCTGATGTCTATCTACTGGAAAGTGGGTATAGACAGACAGAAGGAAAGATCACAGCTGGCCTTCTGCTTTATGCATGTTGATGGTTGAAGAGACCTCCCCCAACCATGCCACCAAAACTGGCTGTAGTCCAAGGTTCTCAAATTGTGTGTCCTGGACCATCGGAGGTAGCATCACCTGGCAGCTAATATGACACATGTTCTGGATATTTTCCATACATACATAGTTTTGTTCATTTCGGCAATGTCCTGTCAATTCTTCCCCAGTACTCTGTCCCTACCCATCAGCCTCAACTCTCTCTACCTACCTCCCCCCCACACCACCAATATAGCTCTTTCTCCAAACTTATGCAAAGTTAACTTAACATTTTAAAATAAGATATGAGGCTATCTTGGAGCCTGGCGAGCCCTGCTTGGAACAGAACTTCTCAAATGACAAATATGTCTGGAACACTGTAGTCTGAGGCTATTTCTGTTGGCTCTAAGTAGGGGCTCTGGAAGCACACAGCTCTTCGTAAAATGAAAAGTGTTTATACTTAAGATGAAACCGAATTATGTCTAGGCAAGAGAGTGCTCATGTGTACAAAGGAAAAGATGACTCCTGGTGGTGAACCCAACAAAACCAGAGTAGTCTGAGGAAAGGTAACTCATGCTCATGGAAACAGTGATATGATTCACACCAAATTCCAGAGAAACCTTCCTGCTAAGGCCTTTGGACACAGAACCCATGTTATGCTGTACCCCTCAAGGATTTAAACTCATAGAAAAATAAATAAAGTGTAGATATTTTTTCTATTGTGAAATCAATAAATCAGTGAGTTGATCAATAAAAAGATTATGACTGAGAACCAACATACCATCTAAACAAATCTGAATCACAGAGCATCGACCCAGACAACAGGTGTCTAAGTAACTACATAATTACGGTTCTCACATTGCAAATATCAGTGTAACTTCTCCCCTTTACCCAAATATATTAACAAGATCCTATCTTAGGTGTAACCCACTTCTAATAAACCAAGATCAACAAATGATTTAAACAAGCAAACAACAAAAAAATAAAACCATAGCCTTTAGAGATCATTTTAACACCCTGACTTTTGAACAAACCTGTGGATGCTTTGAAATCGGTTCTGCTGTTTGAGGATAAGAAGAAAGGACAGGTGGTATCTGGCACGGAAGGAAGGAAGGAAGGAAGGAAGGAAGGAAGGAAGGAAGGAAGGAGGAGGAAGGGAAGAAGAGAAAAAGAGAAAAAGTAAAAAAGAAAGAGAAAAAGGAAAGATGAAAAACATCTTCACAGATGTGCACTGAAGATTGGACAGAACAAGAAATGGAAGTGGGCATTTCTAGCAGAATGATCACAGGAGCCAGTCCCAGCATCAAAAGCTGATTCATCATGAGTAAGGATATGATTCCCTTTAGTGGAGTGGCAGTCAGAGCTGAGTAGAGCCCTGTGGTGTCAGGCCTTAAAAGCCAGAGTGAGCAACACGAACCAGATCCAACAGGCAATGAAGTTTACATGCAAGCGGGTAACATGGTCAGCATGTCACTGAGGGGGGGAAATAAAAGCGGTACTTTTGCATGGGAAAGTCCTTAGAGGATATATAGACAGTATGGAGGTAGAATCCGTATGGCTTAGCAATTAATTGAATGCAGGAGGGAGGAAGACGTTGCAGTCAAGGAGAAGAATGAATTAAAGATGATCCTAACGTTCCTAGCCTGAGCGACAAACATACAGAACAAAACAAAACAAAAATGATGGGTGGCACTGAATAGCATCATTAATAGAGACAGAGATGGAGAAGTGGTTTTGAAGGAAACTAGGCTTCATCTTTTTTAAAAAAAAGATTTTATTTATTTGAGAGAGAGAGAGCATGAGCCAGGGGCGGGGGGTGGGGAGGAGAGGGGGAGAGGGAGAGGGAGAAGCCGGTTCCCCACTGAGCCACCCAGGCGCCCAGCAAGACTTCGTATTTTCATATGGTCCAGGTTTTCTTGCCTTTTCCAAGTTAATTACCGTGAACCCAGAAGATTTTGTGCCAACCCATAAGAAGTAAGAAATTAAGTCCCACATGAATTTTATTCCAGATTTATCAAACTGTGACAAGGTACAAGCCACAGATCCTATCAGTATTTCCCTATCTACAAAAATGAGTGCCACAACTAATTCAATGACAGAGACAACTGGTAGTGGTGGACCTCAGGAAGCAAGCCTGGTGGACATGGGCATGGCGGCAAACGGGGGGCGGTGGACACATGAAGGAAAATGACATGGGCAAAACTGCTAGAGGGGACATTATTCGCAAGTTGTGGCTTTTCTATGTGAATGGCAGTTTCTTTAGTAATGTTTTCACCCCTGTATTAATTTTCTATGGCTACCTTAAATTACCACAACCTTAGGGCTCAAAGAACACCTCCCATTTATTGGCATAAAGTTCTGGAGGTCAGAAGGCAGCACAGTGTGGCTGGATTTTTCCCGTGAGGATCTCACACCACTGAAATCAAGGTGTTGGCAGGGTTGTGTTCTTTTCTGGAAGCTCCGTGGAAAAATCTGTTTCCAGGTACATTCAGGGCAATGGCAAAATTCATTTCCTTCTCAGACTTTCCACTTGGCTCCCTCCATCTTCAAGCTAGCAATGGCCGGTTGAGTCCTCACAGCTCCTCCATCATGCCTCTTGACTTTCAAGGACCCACAAGATTACATTGGGCCCACCTGGGGAATCCAGGCTCATCTCCCTATTTTATGGTCCTCTGATTAGTGACCTTCACCGTATTAGTGTTTTGACATCTAAGGTAACATTAGTAAGTGTTACAACAGAGGGTAAATGTCATGGGGGCCAAAATTCTGCTGACCACAGACACTAATGAAATTATTTAGCACTCTTTAGCGATTTAGTGTTTTCCATATAAATATGATGATGGCATATATGATCAAAAGAATGAGATACACAGCCTCTCCCTTCCAAAAAAAAAAAAAAAAACATGCAAAAGGAAAATGAACGGCACTTGCCTGACAAAAGCAATGAAAGGGGCCAATGGATGGCTTTGGAGTTTGGAATTCTTTGACCTAAATCAAAATTTGACTGGAGCTCAGAGTCTGATTCATATTTATTCAATCAACAACTTTTCAGTTTAATTCTGTTCAAGGATTTTCCCTTTAAAAGTGGGCAAAATAATTCTGAAAGGATTCAAGCATCTTCTGGGCGTCTAAGTAAAGCAATAATGAGTAATATAAACAGATTACAATGAGTAATACTGTTGATGTTGAAGCCCAGACATCACTTTATCAATGGGATGTTTTGATTCCCTATGTGTCTTACAGTTTATAAAACTGAAATGATTTAAAGCATTTCCCCCTCCTGGTTTGTAATGAAAGGTTAGAGTAACAATATGTTCTCCATTCATCAGAAATGCTCCCCACTGTTTCTGTAAGCTTGCAACGAAAGAAGTTTGTTTTGAGCTGCATTTCCAAGAGCGAGTGGGCGGGAAGTAGTTTCTATATTTAAGAATGATTCCGAATGTGGCCTGAATTGATCATGAAAATTCAATGGCAAATGAGCTCGTTTAAGAACAGCATGCAGTACATCTCCATCACTGGCTGCTGTAACATTCACGTTAATGGTAACTTGCATTAGCATAAATACTTGGGAGTTTTTCTTGAGGGCTAAAAAAGCTGTGTTAGGATTCACCTTTACATCTCCCTAGTACACTGTACACAGCAGACACTAACTACCTAGAATAGATGAGTCCAAAGTACATTTGCACATCTATGTTGATCCTCACCAGGATACTTTCAAGTATCACGTGAGGATACGGAGGTGTAAGAATATCAGGGGCTCTTTTTTCTTTCTTTCTTCTTTTTGTCCACATTGTAGAGGTACGGCTATTTTTTTTTTTTTAAAGATTTTATTTACTTATTCGACAGAGATAGAGACAGCCAGCGAGAGAGGGAACACAAGCAGGGGGAGTGGGAGAGGAAGAAGCAGGCTCATAGCAGAGGAGCCTGATGTGGGGCTCGATCCCACAACACCGGGATCACGCCCTGGGCCGAAGGCAGACGCTTAACCACTGTGCCACCCAGGCGCCCCTATGGTACGGCTAACTATTAAAATGCATGGCGTTACAAGTCAGTCGTGGGGCCAAATCATAGCTCTGCTCCTCTATTTGTTTGCTTGGCTGCTGTAACAAAATGCCACCAACTAGGCGGCTTAAACCACAGAACTTTATTTCCTCACAGTCTGGAGGCTAGAAGTCCAAGATCAAAGTTCTGGCAGGACTGGTTTGCGGTGAGAGCCCACACCCAGGCTGCACATGGTCATCTTTGTGCTGTGTCCTCACATGGTCTTTCCGCTGTGCGTGCGCATGTCTGCGATCTTAATCTCCTCTTTGTATAAGGACAACTGTCATACCGGATCAGGCCCACCCACTGACCTAAATTACCTCTTTAAAGACCCTGTCTCCAAATACAGGCTCATTCTGAGGCACTGGAGATGAGGACTTTCAACAGTACAAACTGGGGTCGGGCGGGGGGGGAGTAGACAAAATGCCACCTATGACAGAGACTTTACAACAGGCCAATCTTAACTCTGGGAATGGGTTTCCTCCTATTTTTCTACAGAATTCCTGTTGATAACTTTATATAATCTGGATCTTAAACCTATATTTTCCTCAAGTATTTCCATCATTATGATGACTCTTTTTATCCTACAGGTTTTAATTTTTGTACTAAATCAAATGTTTTGAGTCTTATATAAGAATTTCCTGTTTCAAGGAAATAAACGTATTCTCATATTTTCTTCTGATATGATCAAATTTTTTTGTATTCAGATCTTTAATTCATTTGTCCAATATTTGGTGATTGATTTACAGTAGAACAAAAACATTCTTTTATTTCCCCAAATGAACCATAGTTCTCAAAACATTTTTTGAACTGAGTCACTTTTCCCTGTAATGTTGTTGTCTATAGACGTGTCCTTCCCTTCTCACCTGAATTCTTTCTTCATTATACTCTAGTCAGTGGCCCACCCTCACCAAAGCACTGAGACCACTCATGTCAAGACCACTAATGACTTCCATGTTGCCAAAAGCAGTGGTCACTTGTCTGTCCTCATCCTACTTGACATTTTGATATGTCCCACACAATTCACTATTGTCTGTTGAGGCACTTATTTCCTTGGCTTCCATGACCCCACACTCTGTAGGTTTTTATTCCAATGTCACTGACCACTCTGTTTTAGTTACTATTGTTGGCTCTAATTCTTTACCTTCATTTTTTTTTTAAGATTTTATTTATTTATTTATTTATTTATTTATTTATTTATTTATTTGACAGAGACAGACAGCCAGCGAGAGAGAACACAAGCAAGGGGAGTGGGAGAGGAAGAAGCAGGCTCCCAGCGGAGGAGCCTGATGTGGGGCTCGATCCCAGAACGCCGGGATCACGCCCCGAGACAAAGGCAGACGCTTAATGACTGCGCCACCCAGGTGCCCCCTTTACCTTCATTTTAAACTTTAGGCTGCTCCAGGACTCACATCAGAGCCCCTACTACTTCTCTATTCTCACTCTCTCTTTAGATGATCTCAACTAATTCCATGTCTTTCTATAATATTGTTATACCTAAGATTGCCTAATCGACATGTCCATCCCTGACGTCTTCCCAGAGCTCGAGATTCCATTCATTCTCTTCCTTCTTGACACTTCCACAATGATGTCTAATAAGGACCTGAAACTCAACATGTCTAAATCAAAACTGTGCTCACTAAATATTTGGGTTTAGTTTTTGCAATTTTACTCAACTTTATTCATATATTTGGCTGTTTTACACAAATACCACCCTGTCTTTATTACTATAGCTTCAGTAGATATTTTAACACCTATTAGAATAAGAACTATGCCGCGGCACACATTGTCTTTTTCAAACTGTTTTTTCTAAAGTTGTGAAATACCTATTTTATATAAATTTCAGACTCAGTGTATCATGTTTCATTAATCTTTATTGGTATTGCTTTGAATTTATAGATTAGTTTGAAGAAAATTGATATCTATATAACACTGAAGCTTTGCATTAAAAACATAATGTATTTCCTTTCTTATTTAAACATTGCTTTTCTGCTCTTTAGTTTTAGTTTTCTTTTTATCAGTTTTGAAGTTCTTCATTAGTAATTTATCAATTTTTAAAAAAAAAAACTCCCTGGAATGTATGTTTCTTTATTATACTTGTTAATTTCCAATGCCTAGGACAGGCTTTTTTTTTTTTTTTAAGATTTTATTTATTTATTTGAGAGAGAGAGAGAGAATTAGCGGAGAGAGAGGCAGAAGGAGAAGCAGACTCCTCGCTGAGCAGGCAGCCTGACACAGGGCTCGATCCCAGGACCCTGAGATCATGACCTGAGCTGAAGGCAGACACTCAACCAACTCTGCCACCTAGGTGCCCTAGGACCATTATTTTATCTACATCTGATTGAGGCCTTTTCTTTTGACCTAATAATTTATTTTTTTTAAAGATTTTATTTATTTATTCGACAGAGCTAGAGATAGCCAGTGAGAGAGGGAACACAAGCAGGGGGAGTGGGAGAGGAAGAAGCAGGCTCATAGTGGAGGAGCCTGATGTGGGGCTCGATCCCATAACGTTGGGATCACGCCCTGAGCCGAAGGCAGACGCTTGACCGCTGTGCCACCCAGGCGCCCCTGACCTAATAATTTATAGTTGATTTTTTTTGATTTCTTAAAAGGTATGGTCAAATTATTTTCACAGGATACCTCTTCAACTTTTTTAGATACTATGTTGCATTGGCCGAGACCTCCAGAAAAATGCTCAAAAGTACCATTAACTACGTCTGCTCTATGCTTCTGACAGAAATCTTTTAGCACATTAATCAGGTCCCCTTGATAGTGTTTCTATAATTTAAAAAATTATAGTGTTTTTAAATAATATTTTTAAGAAGGCAGCTTTACAATAAGGAAGAACTGAAAATTTTTGAGAGGTTTTAGGAAAATCCAGCAAAGCTTTACTAAGAACAATTTCTAACCATTGAGCTTCCCTCATGAGGCTGACAGCACTTCATATTTTTGATAGTTTTTTCCTAACTGCCACAGTATTTCTACAGGATAGAATATTTTTCACCCTTTTAAAAATGAGGAAATCCTGACTCAGAGATTTAAGCAATTTATCATAGGTCACTAAATCTAATAAGTAATTACTCAAGGATTTATATCCCACTATACCTAGCTCCAAAGCCCACACTCTTCCCACTGTGTTCCATTTTTAATTCGGTGAGATTTTAGACCAACCCTTTCAACATGCCCTAGAGGAAAAAATAACAAATGTGTTGAGTTTATGGGCTAATTAATAACCATAGCCAAACAATGTCTACCTTGATGTCGACTCTGAAGATTTCAAAGGAAAAAATCATAGAGACTTAAAATAGAGAACTAGCTGTTTGTCACTAATAGCTATATCTTGTAAAACTAATGGCTTTCATCAAGGCAAAGAGGGCAAAGGCACAGATAACCAAGTTAAACAGTCCAGTTCATACAACGGATTACAGAACAGAGATTCAAAAATACCTAAAGAGCTGAACTGGGGGTCAAAACAAGTAAGAAAAATTTCAGTTGATTAGAAGTAAAGATTGCCCAGTTGGGTCAAACAAATTGAACACTCATAAATAGGATGAGAATAACTGTCATCCTCATGAAAACAGATCAAATGGTTTAATCCAAAAGCTGACTTTGTGCAATGTGGTTGCCAGGCATGTTTGATATGATTTCAGTATGCACCGATAGCACTGTGATTGACCACAGCAAGAGGCTAACAGTACCACTCTCCATATCGGGAAATACATTTTTAGTTCTAGAAATTATATTTAATTTGCTCATAGCCTAATAAAGATGCAAGTCACTACCACATATTTATTTCATCAAGTCCAGGATGAAGAAAATATCAGAGGCCACTGGGAACCCCGAGACCTTCAGTGACTGGTTAGACAATTTGTGGGGAGCAGGAAGTCCACGCACCAGTGCACTTCCTGTGGGCCCAACCTCATCAGAATAGGAACAGCCTCCCATAAAAAGAATCATTATCACATCTTTTGTGTAATCTAAGAGTTCCTATCAGTACTTACCGCTACTCCTGTCTTATAAAGGAGGTAATGCACAGTCTGGGTAACATCGGCGGCATGCATTAAATTGTGGTACGGATTTTTATGCTTGCTATATCCTACTTCCAGGGCCTCCACAAATGAGACAAGGGCAGAAATGGGGATCTGAAAGAGAGCAGTAAGGTTAAGTAGTCAGTGATTTGGTAGCTTTAAGTGAGGAAGCAGAAGTCTAAGGCACTCGAGCTGCGTGATTCTGGAAGCATAACATAGCACATGAAGAAACTGGAACTTTACAAAATTAGTAAAAACTACTGAAGAAATGATCAGATGATTTGAAAATCTCACAGGAAGTCCCTGGTTTAAGAACAGTCTGCCCTGCAAATTGTTTTTTTGTTCTCAGGCCAGAACCCCAGAATCGTCTGAAAGACATTTAGGGCAGAAGGGTGCGTGTTCATCTATTTCTCAAGCAAAGGTTCAAGTCGTTTATTTCTTGAGAAATAAATGGATACATACTGTGTAGCACATCTCATTTATTTTGTGGGAAAACATAAAGATCCTAAGTTGTAAAATGATTGCAAAAAAACACAAGCTGCCGCCTCCTGAAAACCATGCCCTTTAGGAGTGATGGTATGCGCTGGACACACGGAAAAAAACCAGAACAAAACATGTGATAGCCTGTCATAGATAAGAACAGAAACAGACTGTGTTCTTAGGTCTATTACTTGGCAATTTATTATTGCTGCATTGCAATTTGGAATAATATTTCCAATTAGCCTAATTCCTTTTCTGTCTCAAATATGTATAATATACATACCTTCTTTTTCTATGTGGCAGAAAATAAAGAACGACTGCAAAATGTCTGTACAAAAGAAGGGGACCCTGAAAACATTCACTGTATTTCTTTTCTGGATTAATCCATGGTTTAGGGTTAATTATCAAATACAACCCTGGGGGAAAAGAGAGAGTGTGGGTTCCAGGAGACCAATAATCACATGAGGAAGGAAAATGATTTACTATAATGTTTCATGAGAGTTTATGACATGTTCTTCCTTGCACAGACCCTTCCATATTTACCATGTGTGGATTTTTAAAAATTTAAATACTGCCTCTCATATGTCAGAGATTAATTCATTATCATTTAAAAAAAATGAATATCCAATAAGCCCAGGTCCTTTGGGCTGTTCATGAGAGATCCATGAGCCACGAAAATGCTAGGTAAAGGTGTGCATACGTGCACGACAGCTTTGTTCTGTGGAAAGGGTCCTGAACATCTACCAGATTTTCAGGCTGATTTCTGACACAAAGAAATTAAGAACCATTGCCATAAAGCATTTATGGCTGTGTAGAAAATATGCCCCCAAGTACACAGTCCATGCTGTCTAGAGAAATCAATACCTTATATTCAAAAAAAACCCCTGCATTTTCCAGAGGCTCATCCCCATGATGAGAGAAGTCTGAGGAGCATGATACGATACATGTCACCAGATGAAGGCACATTTCCCTGGAGAACCCTGCCTGAACTCTAGAGTCCGTGGTATTAGAAAGCAGAGGGGAGTGAACACTGGAGACGACTCACGCTCTCTACCTAAAGTTGAAGAATTAATTTGAAGCATGAATGGCTGGGAAATACCAATGATCTGTCATGGATGATAAGTGAGAGCATTTGTCTGAATTTGAGCCAAGTGGTGGGAAAAAAAGTTTGCAGAGACAGCAGATGCACACTCTGTCTCCATCACTGTCTCCGTGCCCGCGGTGGTCGACAGTACATGAAACCAGGCTGAAATGAGATCTGCGAGAAGAGCCGTAAGGGAGTTCTGCTGTACTTCGGGCTGTACTTCTAGGAAGACTGAGATCAACTGTGTGGTTCCAGCCTCTCGCCTGCTATGAGCCCCACCTTGCAAAGGGCTTAAGGAAAAGTTCTCACCACCACGGAGTTCAGGGCAGCGGCTGTTTGGATGATGCTTCCCAAGTCACCCATAGCAGTTTTCAGTCTATATTAAAAGGATTCTCTTGGTCTTAGACCAAAAGTCATGGAAGGATGGACAAATGCAGGACACCTGGGCACCTGCCTTCGGCTCAGGTCATGATCCTGGAGTCCCTAGATGGAGCCTTGCATTGGGTTCCTTGCTCAGTGCGGAGTCTGCTTCTGCCTCCCCCCACCCCAACTCCTGCTCTCTTGCTCATTCTCTCTCTCTCCCTCAGATAAATAAATAAAATCTTAAAAAAAAAAAAAAGGATGGACAATTGCATGCATTTTTTAAAAAGTAGGCACTAACCTTGAAACGGCTGATCAAATCATAACGTGTGAGTAATTCATAGAAAATGAATTTCAGTGCATGATCCCCGCTGGCGTCATTGAGGGAAAAGACATCAAAGGACCACTTGTCCACATCCTGCATGGCAGGGCAGGGAGAAAGAATGCATTAGCCCACAGCTACTTGCACAGATACCATCTCCCATTTGGGGAGTCACCCTGCAACCCTCACCCAGGATTTCACAACCCAAGACTCTAACACCATTTCCAACCTCAAACTTTTCCCAACTTGGCAGACCTGCATAGCATTTACTGATAAAATAATTAAATAGTCTTACTACTTACAACAACAGCTATAATTTATTGAGTGCCTACCATATGCGAGGCATTGTGATAAGTGATAAATACATAACATATATTGAAAACAACTCTAAGTGGCAGGTGTTATTAGTCACATTTTACAGATGAGAAAATGGAGAAGTTAATTTCCCTAAGACCCATCACAAGTGAAGTGCTAGGGACACAAGTGGGACCAGGACACAAACATGGTCAAGAGACGCCTAAGCTCGGGCTCTTTCCATGAAGTCTGTCACTACCACGGCTGAATTTCAAATGTTTATTTCACTTTACAAAACCTAAGGTGCTTCCCTACTCCAAACTTCTCCCCAGTCCCCTACTATCATCTACTGACTTCCTCTTAGTCCACAGTTGAGAATGTTAACCCACTTAGAAGTCTTCAGAAACGTGTGGTAGAGACTACAAATGATGTGTCCCTTCAGTTCAAACGGCTGAGCTAAAACCATGGAGAAAGCCTTCATCTCACAGAGCAGAAAAATGCTACCGTTTCTGGAGTCACTGATCTGAGAACCTAGGCCTCAAATCTGTAAGTCACTTTACTAAAAAAAGTAAAACTAACAGCTAAGCTGAACGCACTCCTCACATATCAGTCTTGTTCAACGCCTTATTTGACTATAAACAGCTACTCCAAAATATATGTGAACATTGCCTGATGTGTCTTTGACTTAAAACCAGCGACTTGTGGATGTGGTAAACAAAGTTGTGTTTAAGCAACAGCCAAAGCAACAGTCATTTGGTTTCTTGTATCGAGAGTTTCACTTTCAGGGATGCCTGGGTGGCTCAGTCGGTGAAGCATCTGCCTTCGGCCCAGGTCATGATCCCAGGGTTCTGGGATCGAGCCCCATGTCGGGCTCCCTGCTCAGTGGGGAGCCTGATTCTCCCTCTCCCTTTGCCTGCCACTCCCCCTGCTTGTGCTCTCTTTCTCTCTCTGACAAATCAAGAAATAAAATCTCATAAAAAAAAAAAAGACTTTCACTTTCAGTAGTTAAAAGAAAGTGTGCTGTCGTAAGTGTGAGAACAAGGACAGCTGCGAGGCCACACTGAGTCTAGGAAAAGTCAGGTGGTTTCCCGGAAGAGACTCTTCTGGAACTGCTGGCCTGAGTGGCTCTCACCTCAGCCCTCAATGCATTACAATATCATCCATCTATCCCAACCACCAAAGATCATCCCAAGGCCATTAAGGGTCTCCCTCATGGACACCAGGGCACAGGAAAACTGAAGTGTGTATATAGGGAAAGCCAAACTTTTCCGAAAGGGTTTCAACTGCATTTTTTCAGTTGACACTTAGTGGTAACCTCACCTCAGCCTTCTAACATTCCTCCTCCATTATAACAACTAAAGAAAGAGTATAAGTTGAGCATATTTTCTGTGCTAGGCATGGTGAGAAGTCTTCATAAACATTTGCTAACCCTCACAACACTAGAAATAGGTGTTATTTTCCCCACTTGTACAGATGCAACCTCAGAGAGATGAAAGGAAGTGTCTAATGCCATTTGGTAGCAGAACCATCTAATAACCCCGCTGATATCACTGTCAACGGATGAGATTGTAAACTCAATGAATATATGCCGTGACCCAGGCCTCATGCCCTAATACCCCAATAGGGCCTAGGCCACAGATAATGGGGCCACTTAAGATTAACCCAATACCTAAAGCTTCACCTTAGCTACTATAATTGACGCTGTCATGACAACCATTAGTCCTAAGGAAAAGTCCACTGACAACTCAATAGGTGAGAAAACATTTTGTCATGTCTGCAATTTTTACTCTTATTCTCCAGAATGAATAAAAAAGAGAAAGGCTATCACTGAAAATAGAGAAATGATCACAGTAGTAAGTTACGATTTATTCAGAATATTAGACCTTAGAGAAACAGGAGGATGAGTGTGAATACTCAGCTGGATGTTCTCTCCCACTACTCATTATTAAAAGGGCTTAGCTGTGATTCTCAAATTTTAATGTTCTTCAGAACCACCTGGGGTGCTCAGGAAAAAAGGGCTGATTCTCAGCTGAGGGGCTTGCAGAATCCTGGCCTGGGACCTAGAATCTGCATTTTTCACAAGCACCTAGCTCAACTGTCTTTAAACGTCTTAAGCTGTTCTTCTTCTCTTACCAAACATGGCCCAAGGCCCATTCCCCAGAAAAACTTCAGGAACTTCTTTCAGTCTAACACAACAGAAGCCTAAACCTCCTCTTTTCCTCCCACTTTAAATCTGGAGTCTACCCAGGGTGTCTCTTCCTAAGTTACACAACAGACACCTTCTAAACAACAACACACTTCTGCAATTCCAATAACTGTACCTCAAAAGACTAGAGATAAAACTCTCCAAATCAGAAGCTAGCACATATTGGATGGAAAAAAATTAAAAGAACAAAATTTTAACATATTTCAAATTTAGAGATTGGTGGTGGTGAATTGTTCTCTGACTTAAGTGTGATTTCATGCCATGTTCTTACATTAATCACTAAGGTTAACATGACCAGGGCATGATGGTTATTTTATTGAATTGTATTCCCTCAGTTTGGGGGGATATTTCTTATAATAGAAGCAAGCAATGGCTATTCCATATAAACTGCTGGCAATGAAGTAGAAATAACCTTGTTTTAACAGGTACTACCTAAAAAAAGAAAAAAAAGAAAATATCTGTGTGAGCCCGCCAACTCATCTTCAGTCCACTGCAGATAAAACCAGAGTCTAGGGAGGGGGAAAATACTACCTTGGAAGAAGATCTTGAACTCCCACAGTAAACAGGGGACTGGATCAAGAGAAAGCACAGCTCTGGCCTTACGCACATGATCAGCGATACTTGTGCAGAAGGGTAGCGGTTTGGAGAGTTAGCACTTATTCTTGGTCTGAATCATCTAGCTTCCTTTCCCCCCAGAAAGACAACATGTGTGCATCTGAGAATGACTTCTCCCTAAGCATGAAATAACACTAAATGCACATTCCAGGTTGCTCCACATTTTCTTTAGTTATTTTACATAGAGAAGATGTTCCAATCTAGAGGAAATATTTTTTATAAATTTCTTAATACTAGTATAAACACCTGTATTTATGTTCATGGTAAGAGAAGAAATTAAAAATAAAGGATTCTTTTAATGTCCCTAAGACTTTTCATTGAATGTTTCGGGTTCAGTTATGAAAATCAATGCAGCTTTCTAGTGGGTGTTATGAAACATCAGATCTCATGCAGTGATTTCACTGATTACATAGGAAATGTGGCTGCAAATGACACTGGTGCACTGGGCCCTGGTGGGGGGGCCGAAGAGGAGCGAGAGGAAACGTGTGTCCTTCCTGAGCATCTTTCCTGTTCTTAGGATGAGTTAAGAGACAGAAAATGGACAACTGAGAATCTGAACATAGGGTCTCACAAATTCAATTGGTGAATGTCTTTGAGGCAAGAGGAAGACTGAAATATAAAAACAAAATAGCCCTAAAAGTCTTTCTTGACATTAAGTTCATCATGAAGCACTCCCATCTCTGATTTCATGAGCAAGTAGCTTAAGTTATCGTCTGAGAATATCATGTTTCAGGTTTCAGAGACAGACAACAATAGCTGAATGGGGTGCCTGGGTCACGAAGTTGGTTAAGTGTCCTGCTCTTGGTTTTGGCTCAAGTCATGATCTCAGGGTCATGGGATGGAGCCCCACGTCAGGCTCCATGCTCAGCAGTTTGAGGTTCTCTCTCCCTCTCCCTCTGTCCCTCCCGCTTATGCTCTCTCTCTTTCTCTAAAATAATCAATCAATCTTAAAACACACACACACACACACACACACACACACGCACAAAATAATCAGTATGCTAGGATGTCCCTGGGCAAACGGATGACATGATTGCATATAGACACCATGCAATGTCAACTGGCTGAGTGACCCTGGCCCTTAGCACAGGCCCGCCCTCAAATCCAGAAGCCAAATCAGCTTCAACACACCCAGGACAGCCTCAAACCAGTGGATCTGAACTGACACATACCTCAGAGGAGTACATCCACTTTGAGGCTCTTAGGGAATATTCTATACAATTCTAAGAGCTTGCCTGATTGGGAGTAATTCTGCAAGATTTAGCTCATTGAAACTCATACACGTGTGTAACTTCCCATGGAACTTTCGGGCTCCATGAGAGTCTTGGGTAAACAGTAGGATACACAGGTTCTGGGGACACACATTCAGGCAGTAAAATGTTACTGAGTGCTTACTATGTGATTGGAACTCTGGTATCACACCTTACTTCTTCTGGCTGTAATTAACTAACTGTATCTTTCTAAAAATCTCACTAAGTCTCGGTTTCTTCATCTACAAAATGGACTTAGAGTAGATAACCAGATAATGATACAACTATGATCCCACCAAAGATCCCCCTGATGGTGATGTAGAAAGAAATGAGACCCACACAGTTTGATTTAAAAAAATTAGCAGGTCAAAGGCCAAAAGATCATGATACTGTAAGAACAGATAAGTAAAACATAATGAAAGAAGTCAGTCAGGAATGACTGGGAAACCTCTAAGTGAACCATAAATGAAAGTCTCTTATTTTCTAACAACAAATGTAACTGTACTTTTTATAAGATACCATGTACACTGTCAGACCTTTTCTTTGGTATTACCTTTAATGCTTCAATAACAGCTGGTGGGTAGCTCAGTCCAACCATGTTTGATGTTCGTCTATACATTCTGGCAAAGTCAGAGGGGGGAAAATGCAGTATTATTTCTTATGAAGAAGAATTAGCAGGCCACAGACTTACACTAAGTACTGACAAATATGAGAAGTCGTATCATTGGGTGAACCAAGAAACATAAGTTTTTTATAACTTTTTTCATAGTCATTCAAGTGGCCTAAGAAAGGGTTAAATTCAAGAAAAATTAAATCAATCCCAAATACATCAATCATTGGAAACAAACAAACAAAAATAATCGATGGGCCCCAAATCGGAAATTCAATTATTAAAATGGGTCACTTCTTCTGCCAGAAGTGAATTATAGTACGGCATAGATAGTTTGCAAAGTAGTACTTTAACCTGAATGAGAAACTCCTATAGGCAACCCATTTGGAAGAGCTTGTTCTTAAGAACTGTCAAAAACAAGAAGGAAAATGTCCCAGGTGAACTTTGAACTGAATGTGTCATTTCGAAGACCTGTAAATGTGCCATAAGGATTATAAGGAAGAACAAATTGATCTGTGCAATAAGGATTGTAGGAAGAATAAATCAATTTCTGGAATCTATTTCTGGGGAAGGGGCAATTTAATTTAAAGAGCAAAATGGCTAACAAAATTGGAAAACATTATTGGGAGCTTAAAGCTTTAAAATGAACTGTTCCCCCCATGGGTCAACAACCTCAAGGCATCCCTGCTCTGTTCCAAATGCAGACATCATCCACGTATATCAAAGGATGATGGGTTAGATGATGTCCTTTTATAAAAATGGGAAACTAACTTAAACCAAATCTTTTCTAGTTAACATAAAGAATTCTGAGCAATGGCAAAGTCTTGTCCTAATGATGCTACAAAGATTAAATCAATATGTTTTGCCAATCTCTCCTTCAAGAGGGGGTGTTTCTAAAGATACAAAAATTACATCACAGCAGGGGCGCCTGGGTGGCACAGAGGTTAAGCGTCTGCCTTCGGCTCAGGGCGTGATCCCGGTGTTATGGGATCGAGCCCCACATCAGGCTCCTCCGCTAGGAGCCTGCTTCTTCCTCTCCCACTCCCCCTGCTTGTGTTCCCTCTCTCGTTGGCTGTCTCTATCTCTGTCGAATAAATAAATAAAATCTTAAAAAAAAAAAAATTACATCACAGCAAAGCTTCCAGTTCCTGGAAACTGGTGTCCCTTAGCTGCTTTGGTCCCTGAATGACAGCCAGCTTTACCTCTCCACAAATATCCCAGCCTGCACTGCATGGACGATGCTCTTGAACCGTGGCTTCTCCTCGCTCCTTCTGAGCATCATCCCCATCTGCCTCGTGAAGGTGGAGGCCAGCCAGTCTCGGACCTCAGAAGGCACTGCATCTGACTGAATGTCACTGAGTTCATCCTCTGTATCCAGGAGTCGCCTGAACACAAGAAACACAACCGGGACACTGAGATTAAATCTGAAGTTAGAGCTCTCTGTTCTTTTTTTTTTTTTTTAATAATTTTTATTATGTTATGATAGTCACCATACAGTACATCCTTAGTTGTTGATGTAGCGTTCCATGATTCATTATTTGCATATAATACCCAGTGCACCATGCAATACGTGCCCTCCTTAATACCCATCACTGGGCTAGCCCATCTCCCCACTCCACTCCCCTCTAAAACCCTCAGTTTGTTTCCCGGAGTCTATACTCTTTCGTGGTTTATCTCCCCCTCTATTTACTCCCCTTTCATTTTTCCCTTCCTTCTCCTACCTATCTCCCTGCTATTTCTTATGTTCCATAAATGAGTGAAACCATATGATAATTGTCTTTCTCTGCTTGACTTCTTTCACTTAGCATAATCTCCTCCAGTCCCGTCCATGTTGCTGCAAATGTTGGGTAATCGTTCTTTCTGATGGCTGAGTAATATTCCATTGTATATAGGGACCATATCTTCTTAATCCAGTCATCTGTTGAAGGGCATCTCGGCTCCTTCCACAGTTTAGCTATTGTGGACAATGCTGCTATGAACATTGGGGTGCATATGGCCCTTCTCTTCACTACATCTGTATCTTTGGGGTAAATACCCAGTAGTGTAATTGCTGGATCATACGATAGCTCAATTTTTAACTTTTTAAGGGACCTCCACACTGATTTCCAAAGTGGCTGTACCAACTTGCACTCCCACCAACAGTGTAAGAGGGATCCCCTTTCTCCACATCCTCTCCAACATTTGTTGTTTCCTGCCTTGTCAATTTTTGCCATTCTAATTGGTGTAAGGTGGTATCTCAATGTGGTTTTGATTTGAATTTCCCTGATGGCTAATGATGTTGAACATTTTTTCATGTGTCTGTTAGCCATTTGTATGTCTTCATTGGAAAAGTGTCTGTTCATATCTTCTGCCCATTTTTTGATTTGATTATTTGCTTCTCATGTATTGAATTTGAGAAGTTCTTTGTAGATCTTGGATACCAGTCTTTTATCTGTAGTGTCATTTGCAAATATCTTCTCCCATTCTGTGAGCTGCCTCTTCAGCTGCTCCTTCTTCCCACCCCACCTGCACACACAGGTACAAAGAACTCAAATAAAAATGGCCACAAAAATACAGCAGCTTTTTGGTAAGGCTTGTAAAAGCTCACTGTGATGTTTCAGGATGGTTCTCTCTACCAGACTGCACAAAGAAACAAAGAAATCAGAGAAAGTCAAACATGCTCCATCTCAGGCTGTGGGTCTCAGACCGACTCCACTAAGGAGCAACCAGTATCGTTATTCCTAGGTTTGTGGACTCTGAATGGGATCTAAATCTTCCATTGAAAAATGCATTCACAGGGAGGTTTTCATAGATGGACCATGTGGCGTTATTTTGTGTTTAAAAAAAAAAAAAGAACATTCAAAGACTTTGCTATAGACAACAATACTGCATTACAAACTTCAAAGTTGCTAAGAGACTAGATCTTAATTGTTCCCAGCACAAAAAAATAATGATGATTCTGTGGCATTCTAGAGGTGTTAGTTAATGCTCTGGCGGTAATCATATTACAATATATAAACATATAAATCAATACATCGTACAACTTAAAGTTACACAAGGTTATATACATCAGTTATAAATAAATAAAATAAATCTTTAATAAAAATAAATTTAAGATAAAATAAAATAAAAATATTTTTAAAAATTAAAAATTTAAAAAAGAAAAAGAAACACTTTGTAAAATATTACCCAAATCACATCAATCCAGTCCTCTGAAGTAATAAACCAAAATGATGCCAACTGATATTCCTTCTAGTTTGATAGAACATTACAGAAGTGTAAATTCTAAATTCAAGCAAAATTTCCAAAATCATGCAGTTCTTTATTTGAGCTCAGTGATGTAAGTCATCTGTAAGATATGCGTAGCTGATTTTTCAAACTTGTTCATAGGTCAAACCACCAGAAGAGAACATAAGTAATAATAAGTTACAATAAAATGTATTTTATACTTATATTAAGCCCACTAAAAATAAGCAGTGTAAACAGATGTCAATAAAAAGAGGTTTTTTTAAAAAAAGGTTGTTGTTTTGTTGTTTCCTTTAGACACATCAAGCGGCAGGCAGGTGAGAAAAGGTAACATTTGGAAAAAACTATGATATCAAATTTCCTTAAATTAGGAACCAAGCATGTCACCAAAAACTAAAACCACATGCATACTTCTTAGATTACTGGGAAATCCAGGACACTGGAATCTGGCATAGAGAAATTAAGTCTGATAGACGAGCCTGTCTGAATTAGGAAAGACAAGAAAAGCCTTTCAAATTCACCACGTCAACATTTTTCGAAAGAAAAGCTCTTTTGCTACTTTCAAATGCATTTGGTGACGGGAAGTGCTTTAAAACCTTTGGGTGATTCAGGTGTGAAGAGTCTATTAAGAAAATCGGTAACATACAAGATCGCAGGAGGAATCCTGGGTCCTTAAGAGGGTAAATGCTTTACTGTGACTTCAGGAGCCTTCACTTGCAGACAATGTGAATTAACACATGAACATGATTTTTAGGCTGAGGCTAACAGTGCGCAAGTAATTCAGTGGCACTCTATACTTGATAAGACATCTTACCATGTTTTTAAAAATCGCTTTTTCTCCTCTTACATTATCTCACTTCATTATCATAATGGCCGTGTGAGAAAAGTTCAGTTAGCTCCTTTCTCAGATGAGGAGGCCCAGAGGCTAGGAGAGGTCCAAATTTTGTTTTGCGGAAACGAAAGCTCCACCACCCGTCATTTGAGCGCCGCCCCATTACAGGCCAAGGGGGACATTTCAGAAAAGCCACATAACAGAAAACTGACCCTCCGTGCACTAACCTCTTGTCATGTTTTGCTTACCTGGTTTCATCAATGTACACAGATTCAAGCACTGTGGCTGCATATTCCAAATTCTTCTTAAGATCGACCACCGAAGCCTCGCCTCTCTCTAATTGTTTGACCAAAGACCGTAACCTAGGGGGAAAAAAGACACAAGTAAATTAGAATAGAGGAAACGAAGAATAATCCTACAAGTACAGCGACACATTTTAGAGCCGTAGAATATTTTTATTTATTCCAATTTCCCTGGAAGGAAAATACAAATCTAATGATGGAGCTGACCAGTATTTCTCAAAGGAGCAAGTTATAAAAGAAAGACATGCATGTTTGCCATTGTGGAGCAAGAACAAGCATGTTCTCATCCACCAGGCACTGACCACCCTCAAGATTTCCTAGATGTCTTTGATCTTTCTAGGAATTCCCTAAATTAGCAATGATTTTGCTGCTTCTCTAATTTCAATTTTTTTGTTCTAATTAGGTATAGTAAAGCATGAGCAGCACCAAGATCACCAAATACCACTTGAGATTCTGCTACGTTGAAGATTATATTGTGTTTGTTCAGCAGCGACCAGCCTCGTGAGCCTTCATGAGCACCTCATTGTCAATGGGTGTTGCAAGACAGGTGAGAAGATTCAGAGCTCCAAGATACCCACAGAGGGCTACATAAGGAATACATGAAGATAAACTATTTTCCTGGACAGGAGGAATTCCTCTAGGGGCAGATAAATACCCCAGCTTTAAGGGAAAAAAAGAGGGGGGGGGCTAGATGATAAACCAAAGTACTGAAGACAAGATCTTCCCCCCTGCTAGTCAAGCGTTCCAGACAGTGTAAGAGAAATGATAAAACATGCTCTCTTATTTATATCAACATTATCCCTACAGAGAAGGAGTTAGTATATATGAGAGCAATAAATGACAACAGATGATCAAAGTCCAGTAACTGAGAACATTGTAAATACCAGAGATGTGGAGGCTAGACAACTCCTCAGGCTGTTTGACAGCCAGCAAAGAAAAGAACAGAAACTTTGAGGACAACCTTGGCTTTGAGCCCCACATCACAACATATTAGCTGTGTAATACCAGGCAAGATATTTAACTTCTCTGAGTGTCAGCTAGAAGACAGAGATCCAACCACCAAATTTTCTAAGTTGATGTAAAGATTAAATCAAATTGATATTAATATAATCACATCAACCATATGGGTTTTTTTCTAGCTTTATTTAATATAATTAACATATCACATTGTGTAAGGCGTACAACACGGTGATTTGATACACATATATATTGCAAAATGATTACCACAATAAGGTTAGTTAACACATCCATCATCTCATACAATTATAACTTTTTTCATGGCGAGAACACTTAAGATTTACTCTTAGCAAGTTTCAAGTATTGTATCACTTGCTAACTATAATCACCATGCTATAATCACCAAAACACATCAGATCCCCAGAACTTATTCATCTTAAAACTAAAAGTCTATACACTTTGACCAACATCTCCCCTTTCCTGGTTGTTTTCATAAAGGCAATTGTTACCATTATTGTCATTGTTGTTATTCAGTGACCTTGATCATCACAGGCAACCAGATGGGAAACATTCCAGCAATATACTTAAGATTAGTATCAAGTCTCCATCTCCCAAGGCTGTTTCCACTTTCCTGACTTCAAAATATCCTCACAATTTGTCATCATAAGAGAAAATAGTTCACTTCCTGGCAAGGTGTAAACTACTCCCCTCCAGATCTGCATGAAAGTGGTCAACAATAAAGATGGAGGAAAAACTCTGGATCAACCTTAAACAGTAGGATCAGCCATATAAAGGAAGTTCCCAGGAATTTCAACGACGTAAAATACAGAAGAAATTAGATTGAGGGTGGTCACTACTGACTTGTGAATCTCCAACATGTAACAGGGAAATAGACCGAGGAAACCAGCAGAGGCCTCTATGGGCCTGGAGGTGAGGATCCGCCCTGTGGCTCCCACTAGCAGCATTAGGAAGTGTTCTGGGTTTCGGGGTCAGCAGGACAGGGAGTTGGCATGGAAGGGCTTAGCAGTCACTCACACAGAGTGGATGGCCAGTCTGCCAAAGAATGGGGAGATTGTAGCTGTGAGCCCTGAGAGCTATTCCAAATAAGGATTGGAAGCTCTTTAGCAAAAACACATTCCTGGCTAAGTTTGCCTCTAATTTTGACTCACCTCCAGGGGCCCAACTACCCCCAACCCGTCTGGACTCTCAACTGGCAAAGTGAAATGAGGGTAAATTTAAGAATTTTTAAAATTTTCTCCCTTCATTTAGGGCTTGAAGATTCTACCGGGAATTGACATGACTCTCTAATAGGACCCATGTCAATTCTCAAAACCTAAGAGGAAAACGACAAAAAGTAAAAAGTGACTAGGCAAAATATAAGACTAACAGAAATAAGAACCAGATGATCCTGTCCACCTATAATAGGGCTTCATAAGAAATAAACAAACTCAAGCAGCTTTAATCAAGTAAGTTTTCCTAGACTGAAGAAAAATCTTTATAAGCAGATGAAAAGGGATTAGATACAACCAGAAAAAAAAATACATAAAAACATCGAACATATGCTGTTGAAATTTTTTATTTCAAGAATAAAGAACTTGCAAATCTTAGAAAATAAAATACATGACTTACAAAGTAACAGAAATGTAAGTTGGCCATAGAATTCTACCATGTCCAATACCAGGAAGCCATTTAACAGTTATACCATTTTTTGAGAATAATGTGGTGTAATTTAAGACATCTACGCCTATAGCTATATTTAGCGGAATTGCCAACAAATATATTCTCAGGTGTAGACAAGTTCAAAATTTCATCATTAATATGATTTTCCAAAAAACAGAAACAAATAACTTGAAGGCATATTCTAGAACAGTGATCTTTCAAGGGTGGGAGTAGATTCCTGGGTCTCCCATTAAATGGATTGTGGATTTGTGACCTAGATTTAACAAAGCCCGTCTTTACAAAATAGACAAGTAGTTTCTAAAGCTTTTTTAAAAGTGGCAGATGAAATATAATGCTAATTATGTAAGGTCAAGTTAAATATGAAAATGACTGATACTTCTTTGCCTAAGAGAAGCTCCTATTCCCAGGAGAAGGGCTTCCTATGTCACTTTCATGAACTAAAAGCCAATTATAATCAGTCAGAAACAATTGAGATGATCAAGAACATCACACGGAGTATCACTTTGAATCCATGATTAGTAACGATTCCCACTCCTGGGAAAGCACAATATCAGAGCAGTCAAGTCGAGAAGAGCTTCATATCATCCTGGGATCAGGCAGCAGGGCCCTAGGCCAAAGCAGGAGTAAGGCGCCCAGGGAAAGCATCACCTGGAATCCCACTCAACAGTTCAGATCACAGCACCGAAAACCCTGGAAAGTCCCAGGCTCAGTGCCACAAGTAGCAGAAAATCAACAACGTAGGGCTCCATCCTGATGTAGTCACCACTAGTAGCAGACAGACACCGGGCACAACCACACTTATGTAGCCAGTGTGAAGGTCTGCCCTGACAGAAAGTTGCAAACAGAAGCCATACCAAGGGGCTTCAACAAATCCAGAAAAGAAATAATACAGAATACAGTACCGTCAGGATGCATAAGACATACTAAAAATTCATATCTACTCCCATTTCTCTGGTTTACGAGATGAGCAAAAGATTCTATCAATACGCTGGAAGACATAAAGAAAACCCAGAACACACCCACTGTGTTTATGGAGAACACCCAGCTGACAGTCACCTCTCTTTATTCAAGAACAGCTAAACAGAAAAGAAATATATATCAGCAAAAAGATCCAGCATTAATGAACACAGAGAATACAGCACTCAAAATGCAGAGAAAGGACTCACTTTTGAAAATAAAATGTACTAATGGCAACAGAAGTAAATTTTAGGGAACATCTACTTTGTGTTCCATAAAATTCAGGAAAACATGGATCTGTGAAACAAAGGTAAAAGCTGAAATCATAAGGTAATAAAAAGCAAATATACTGAGACAGGAAAAGAAATTAAAAAAGAAAAAATCATGGCAATAGAAAGCCTACATGAACTTAGGAAAAAAAAAAAAAAGTAAATGGTGACCGACTTTTTAGATACCCAGCTCCTATTTGGACTGGCCCCTATCAGATACAATCCATACCTGTCCCTGTCTATATAGCTGCCGGCCATATCTGTGGCTTTATGCCTTCTGCGGCTGCCACACAAGCCCTAGAAGATTCCAGATGTCCTTATTTTTAAGTATTGTTGAGCTTGAAGACCGCGTTCAGGTGGGTGTTCCTCCATTGGTCCCTCAGTCACCCACCCTCTCCTCTTTATCCCTCCTGGAACACGATGCCCTGTCCTTCCCTACCTACTACCTACCTCTTGGTGACATTGTTGCTTCACGGATGGGAGGGTTTCAAATTAGCGCTTTCACCACTGCCACCAGCTAGACTCGAAAATTTAAAAAAACTTCCTGAAGTTTCTGGGAATAGGGGGCATCCTTCCTATTTTCCATCACAGTACAGGTTTTCCCTAGATCTGAATCCATCTTAAGAAGGGTTGTCTGAAAACAGCCATGTTCTAAAGTATCTCAGAGCCATGTTATCAAGTATGTTTGTTAACCTTGGGGAACACTAGCTCAGGCAGGCAAGCTCAGATGCCTTCTTTTGGGCTCCTCGTGAAATCTGTCTGGATATTTTTGCATGTGGGTTCATTTCACCTAAAACCCAAGGACAGATCCCATGGTAAGTTGCACCCCGTAACCAGCTATTTAATACTATTCATAAGTAATTTTGGTTCGGGCACCTAAAGGAAGGGAGGGAGGGAGAAAGTTGGAGGGAAAAGGGAAATATACAACAATAACAATAATAAAGTCTGTCTTCTGAGTGACTGTTCATAGTTCCCAGCACTCCATCCATTTCTGTCACCGTGGCTGCCAGATAATAGTTCCAATATAGAAGTGCAATACCATTTTAGGAAGAGCTTATGCTTTCACACTTTGGCAACGCGCCTCTCTTTTGGATAGTGCGTAATTTCCTTGTGGATGAGCCACGGCAGCTTTACGGGAGTCCTCCATTTCCCTGCAGAAACTCTGTTTTCTACGGCTTCTCAGCGACAAGGCATATGATGAAATGCTGTGTTTCTTCAGTTTTCTGTGCCCTCAAGCCCAGGGCAAGTCCTGGATGCTGAGTTACCTTGAGACTACGCCATTACGTGAAATGCATAAAAGCGTCAGAAGAGGGGTTACCTTGAGTTACCTTGAGACTACGCCATTATGTGAAATGCATAAAAGCGTCAGAAGAGGGGAGCTAAGGAAGAAAAGGCTGAACACTGTATTTTGGAATTTGAAAGGCTATTGGAGTAGAAAAGAGAACGTCGTCTTTTTTTCCCACAAAGATAATTTCTAGGACCAGTGGGGTTAATTTTATTAGGAAATAATTTTTTCTTTTTTTAAGTACGCTCCACACCTAGTGTGGAGCCCAACGTGGGGCTCGATCTCACAGCCCTGAGATGGAGAACTGAGCTGAGATCAAGAGTTAGACACTTAACCAGACTGAGCCACCCAGGCGGCCCAGGAAATAACTTTTTGACGCAAATTCATAACCCAGAAAATTGCCCCACAATGGACTAGGCACTACTCCCCACCCAAGTGAGATCCTGCAAATCCTACAATACTATGCTTTGAAAGCATACACATGCATTGAGCTTTAGACACGACTACAAGGAAATCATCAGAAAAGCCTACCGAGCAAAAATAAATTGTAATAAAAAGCCAGGAAACATGTTTTCTTATATCTGTCCTTTCTGCCCAAGGTCATTCCCTCTGAGAATGGTTAGTAGCTCCTAAAATGCCAGAGTGGCCAATGATGGCTGTTATCTCAGACACGCTTTGTTTAGTTTGAAAGAACGTAAAAGGGAACTGGATCTTTTAAAACACTTCCCGTACATGTCCCAGTGAATCATGAGTCCTACAAACTCTTTTGAATAAAAATCTCAATGTTTCAGTTCATCACATCCGAGTATTTGTAAGGCAAAGGCGTCTCTGTGTACTTTTCACACACCTGTTTCCTCCATGTCACTCCCATCCCGCCACTTACCTAAACGCCATAGAAAGTAAATTAAAACAATTCCTCCACATGCGATACTCTAAGTGACCTTCAGACTTATGCTTTAACGCCATCTGAGTGTTTTTGTGGCGATTTGTTTGTTTTTATAATTAATTAAGATGGCTGCGCTTGAAACACTCATTCAACATTTGCTGCTGAGTTCAGGCATTGCTTTCTGAGTTCAGGCACCGTGACAGGCTCGAACAATCCAAAGAGAGAAAATGCGGTGCTTTCCCTTAATTAGGGAAGATGAAGGCTAATCGGCACCTACCATGAGGCACAGCGAGCATGATGACAGAGGTGACAAGGGTGTTAAGAAAGCACGAAGGAGGGGCGCCTGGGTGGCACAGCGGTTAAGCGTCTGCCTTCGGCTCAGGGCGTGATCCTGGCGTTGTGGGTTCGAGCCCCACATCAGGCTGCTCTGCTGTGAGCCTGCTTCTTCCTCTCCCGCTCCCCCTGCTTGTGTTCCCTCTCTCACTGGCTGTCTCTATCTCTGTTAAATAAATAAATAAAATCTTAAAAAAAAAAAAGAAAGAAAGAAAGCACGAAGGAGAGGAAGGTACAAAACACAAGGCCCTCGTTTGAGGAGATGACATTGGAGCCACTGGAGGCCACATAGGTATCAGCCAGGCAAGCAAGATGGGATTTAAAAAAATGGCGAACTCTGGACTGAGGGAGCAGCCAGAAGACTGTGATCCACTCAGGGAATTCCACGGGTAGCTGGAGCTTAGGGGTAAGGGATAAAACTTTAGAAGAAGGCAAAAAGAAACCAGACCCACAGAGGAGAGGAGTGCAGGTACTTAATAAGCAGGAAAATCCTATACATTTTTGTTATACTGAGGCTTGTCTTGTAGCCTGAACAGTGCAGTATGAATATAATCTCTTATGTGACAGCACCGTGGTAAGGTGTTGCATGAGTCTGGTGGTAGTATGGATTATTGCTTTTAATAATTTCTGAAAAAGGACTTGTTTTAGGCATGTGGTTTCCTGATGTAGTGAACTCCAAACCAAAAGCAAGAACACCATCAAAACGATGACTGGCAAGAACAGACTCGTTATGTAACTTTTCCCTTTTGCTAATCTCATAAATAAAAGACAATTTTGTTGTTATGGCTCCCAATTACACATGCTTAGGCAGACGTTCAAATAGATTTAAATAGATTATTGGGCTCTAATTACTCTTTCACTTAAGGGAAAAAAACAGGGGCCTAGGTGCATATCTGTATTTTTATATACCTTTCTATATAAGTTATTAATTAATAAAAAATAAGGTTATAGAAGACTTTAAATAACATCATTAACAAAATTGATATAATTGAACATGTACTGAAAACTACACCCAGTTGCAGAGTACAATATTCTCTTCAAGTGCACATGTAACAGTTTTCAAAACTGACCATATGCTGGATCATAGTGAAAATCTCAACAAATTTCAAATAACTGAAATCAGATAATGTTCTTTAACAACAGTGGAACTCAGCCTGAAATCAATAATAAAAAAGTGATTTAAAATATTCTAAATGTTTGGGGGTGCCTGGGTGGCTCAGTGGGTTAAGAGTTTAACTTTGGCTGAGTTCATGATCTCAGGGTCATGGGATCAAGCCCCATCTGCTTCTCCCTCTGTCCCTCCCCCACCTCGCCCATGCTCTCTCTCTCATGCTTTCTCTCAAATAAACAAATAAAATCTTTAAAAAGAAAGAAAGAGAAAGAGTGAAGGGAAGAAAGAAAGCAAGAAAGCAAGAAAGAAAGGAAATACTCTAAATGATTGAAAATTTAGATTTCTTCTTCTATATAACTTCTAAATAACCATGGGTCAAAGATTAAATGAGAAAATAATTCTAAATGTTAATGAAAATATGATACATCAAAACTTGTGGCATACAGGTAAAGCAGTGCTAAGAGGGAACTATATTAGAAAAGGAGAAAATCTAAAAATAAGTGATTATTATCCATCTCAAGAAATTAGGAAAAGAATAAGTTACTCCATCTCAAGAAACAGAAAAAGAACAAGTTAATCCAAAAAAAGTAAATGAGAGCAAAAAATAACACAGTATACAAAACTTCATTTAGTAGAAAACAAACTTATGCTTAGAAAACCAACAAAGCCAAAATAATAACAACAACAACAAAAATTGGGGTACCTGGGTAGCTCAGGCCTTTAGGTGTCTGCCTTTGGCTTTGGTCATGATCTCAGGGTCCTGGGATCCAGGAAGCCTGGGGCTCCCTGGTCAGTGGGGAATCTGCTTCTCCTTCTCCTCTGTCCCTTCCCCCCTCTTGTGTGCTCTTTCCCTCTCTCAAATAAAAAAATAAAATCTTAAAAAAAAAAAAATCAATAAAGACAAAGCTAGGTAAATAGAGAAAGCTTAACTGAATATTCAATAATTGAAATAACTGAAAAGCTAAATGAAATGGATATGTCAAATAAGAATGATCAAGACAAAAGCAAAAAGCATAAATAACCAAATATCAGAATAAAAGAGAATATTACTACAAATTCTACAGACATTTTAAAAAGTACTAAAAAATATAAATACTTTTGTGCAGATACATTAAAAAATTTAGATGAAACTTTAAAATCCATGAAAACTTATCAAAACTGACATAAGAAAAAAGATACATTATAAAGACTTCTGTATCTATTGAAGAAACTGAATCCACAGTATTTAATATTTTACCACCAGGAAAACTACAGTGCTAAATCACTTTATCAATGAATTCATCTAAACCATTCAAAGAGGAAATAACACAATCTTCCAGAGAAAAGCAAAAGAGGAAACATTTTCCAGCTCATACTCTTGCTTCCAAAACCAAATGAGAATGTTATAAGAATTACAGACCAGTCTCTCATAAACATAGATGCAAAAATCCGAAACAAAATTTTAGCAAATTAAATCCAAAGATAAATAAAATGGAAAGCAAACACCAAGCACTCTTTGCAAGAATGCAAGGTTGCTTTAATATTTTAAATCAATGAATAAATATTATTCATTATTTTAATAGGAATGAAAGAAAAAAGTCATAGGATATAATCGTCACAATAGATTAAGTATTTGCGGAAACACCTATTTAGGGTAAATATCTTCCCAAAGAAGGAGGAAAAGTGAATTTCCTTAATCCGATACTAGGTCTTTAAAACAAAAATGCTACAGCAAACATCATCATACATAATACTGAAATACGGTAAGCTTTCCTGTTGAGCTAGCAAATATGGGGACATGTATTACCACTACTTCCCTTCAAGCCTGTACGGGAAGTTCTCACCAGCTCAAGAAGGAAAAGAGAAGAAATAAAAGGTATATGGACTGGAAAGGAAAAAATAAACTGTCACTACAGATGAAATCATACACAGACAGGATATCTAAAATAATTTGCAAAGAAAGTATTATAATTAAAAGGTGAATTTAAGTAAGGTCACTGGATAAACAGCAAAAAACAATTAGAAAACAGTACTACTACAAAAGCATCAAAATAAAAAGTAGACGGAAATAAACCTTACAAAAGACAAAAGAACTCTATAGAGAAAAACTGTAAGATATTATTAAGAGATATCTAAATGGCCTAAATAAATTGAAGAATAATCCACATTCATAAGTTTAAAACTCAGTATTTAAGAAATATGAATTCTGCCTAAATTCATCGATAGACTCAGTGTAATCCCAAACAAATTCTCCACAGGTCATCTGGTGGAAACTGACAGGCTGATTCCAAAATTTATTTGGAAATGCAACCAAATATACCCAAAATGATTTTGAATAAAAAAGAACAAAACTGAAGAACGTATACTCCCAAATACCAAGACTTACTATAAAGCTTTGAATTCTGGGCCGGTGTCCCTCCTCCACCTCACTATTCCAGCCTTTTCCTCTCAACATCCAGCCGGTATGTGTAAGGATGTGCACCTGTCCTTTTATATTAATATAAGCACAACATAAGTAGGCAAAGGGAAGCTGCCACAAGAATAAATAAAACAGCTAAATATAAACTGCTTTGGAATTAGCCTGTTCTACGTGTGACCGTTCTGGGCCATCAGCATGGGCCCATTCTTTGGATGCCCACTCAAAGGCATCGCTACATACTCTCTTGGTTGCTGTTCTGATGAATATTTGAGTTCCTTTTGTTTTCATGAAGCGTCACCATGGAACATACCTGCATATTCAGTCTTTCCCTACTTTGTATTCTACAGAGTAAATCTCCTTGCAGGACGCATGTGTGTGGGTGAGACAGTGAGTGAGTATGTGAGTCCACGCATGCCAGCTCACTGACTATCAACACTAGAGAGAAAGCGTTGTCCAGTTCAAGAGAAGCCTTATATTTTGAGGGTATTTCAGGAGGTATTTTGACCCAGGGTTAAAGTTTCAATTCATTTTGAGTTTACAATATTGACTGTGTTCCTGCGGAGTTCTTGTAGTAATGCAGTGATTTAGAAAGAGGTCCCCGCTAGTCATTCTTGGTCTTCTAGAGAAATATTTCTTAAAAACCAGTTTATCCCTCACTTGTTTTTACTATCACTCAACTTGCACATTCTGTTAAAAGGAGGTAGTGCAAAAAAAAAGAAAAAAAAGAAAATGTGCAAGATGCACAATTATGCTAGGCAAATCTTTATTCCTGAAAGAAAACACTGCCTCTCTGAAGTATGACTCTATGTGGGCAGAGCTTATGAGGGAAGGATGCCAACCCACTTTATTGGCCAGCTTTCTTCAGGAAAAAGAAATACAAAGAATGAAGAAGAAAACCCAGAGCATCATTCAGAATCCACCACAGGCCATGCTGGGGACTCTGCAGGGGGAAGGAGATAAAATCCTGCCAGGCTGCCAATAGGTACGTTCCAGAAGCCATTTTTCATTTGCAGCTATTCATGTGCAAAAAATCGCCATCACTTCTCTCTGTGGATAAACATGCCACTTCGAAAACATCTGTTTCGACAGACCAAAGCAATGAGAAGAACTAAAAACGTCTTTGAATGGCGGTAATGAGAAAAGGAAAATTAGAAAACGTAAGAGGAAAGTCTGCAGGAAGATTTAGGCAGGTTGAAGCAACACACAGATACATTTCTCTACAGCTTAAGAGTCAACCCAGCTCCATGGCTCCCTCGTTTTCCTTCCTCGAATTCAGTTCCTTATTCAGTCTGAATTGCATTGTGTTGATATGATTATCCGGAGAAGCTAAAGCTCACTCACCCAGCAAAATCACAGAAATTCTACCATACTAGAAACATAGTCTATTTTAATAAGATAAATCCAAGATCACCTTTCCCCCCCACTTTTGGTTTTCTTTTCTAACAGAAATAAATAAAATTAATTCATGGATAAGAAACTACAAAGAATGGCTAACAAGATGCTGAGTTAGCCCAGCTCCCTTCCTTAAGATTAATTCCAGAAGAATTGTAGAAATAAAATAAAAATAAAAAAATAAACACACATCCACACACAAGAAATAAAAAACAAAACTCAAAGAAAACTGTGAGACACTCCCAAGGTGAGTCAAGGGTGCTTTGTGTGAGGACAGTGCAGTGCGTGTCCTTGGGCTAGGACAGGAGGCAGCCCCACCAGGCCCGGGGAGGAAATGATAGGAAAGGAAGTGTTACAGTCTGCCACTGTCCCCTCCCTTCCACTTCTCCGAATCCACAGTGGCCACCCCCATACCTCTGGTGACTCAGAACTCTAAAGGTCAAGAGATTCGGAAGCATTCAATCGAGGTTGTTTGTCCCACCTTGTGGCTCCACCAAGTTGGACATAGGTTCCAAGATGGCCACAGAAGAAAAGAGAAGGACACATGTGAGAGGGTTTTATGAACTGGGCTGGAACTGGAATTCATCACCGCTGGTCATTTCCCATTGTTCAGAAACCAGTTGCATGGCCACATCTTTCCAAGAGAGAAGCTGGAGGATGTAGTCTGGCTGTGTGGGGGGTGAGGGAGCTGGTTTGCTGGAGAGCCAGTGAACCTCAGCCACAGCTAGAACAAGGAATCCTGTCATCTATACTTGTTTCTCCTTTTAACTCTTTTCTTCCACCTGCTGAGAGGATCAAATGGGATACTGTATATTAAAGTGGCTTAATAACTTTATAATCCTACTAAACTGAGAAACATAATCATGCGGATTATGAGATAACTTCCCAAAATTTCTGATAAAAGTGAGATTGTTCTCAAGGAAATTATCCTGACTGAAAAAAGTCAATCCCAAAGGTTACATATGAGAGGATTCCATTTGTACCATGTTCTTGAAATGACAGGATTGTGAAATGAAGGACAGGTTAGTGGTTGCCAGGAGTGGGAGGGGGAGGAGAGTGGGACAGAGACGGGAGCATGAAAGGGAGCCTGTGATGATGGCACTATCCTGGATCCTGACTGTGGTAAAGACCTACATGCGTAAAAAAGTTGCACAGAACTAAACAGGTGTGCACACACAAGTACAACTAAAATGGGGGATGAAGGAAGATAAGCAGATTGTGCTCATGTCAATATCCTGATTGTACTGCAGTTTTACAAGATATTTCCACTGGGGGAACTGGGTAAAGAGTACGTGGGAATATCTCCATATTATTTCTCATAATAATCTGAATCTATCTCAAAAGAGAACGTTTAATTCAGAAGAAGGGACACAGCCCTCCAGCTCAATGGAATATTGATGATAATAGGCTGGACTTACGTTGTCCTCACACGGCTGGTTTTACAGGGGTCTCTTTGTTGATGTGACCTGTATAGTATCTACCTCCGAGATCCTTCTGTTTGGTTTCAGCAGAGGAAGGGAGAAATGTTCACGGGTGAGCTGTTAACTGTCTGATGGCCTTGGAGAGGATCCAACAAGGGCTTTACAGCCAGTGGTGTTCAGAGCATAGTAAGAACCAGGGAAAGACTCAAAGTGATTTCATGCTGGAGATTCTCAGGATCAGCCGAAGAAACTGAGATGCTAGTGGATGGTCGGCACACTAACAAGACGAGGGAAGAAGAACCCCAGTGACCTTCCTAAAGGGTCCCAGGTTCCACTTTTCCTGGCCACCGTCCCTGCGGAGCTCTGAGGTATGAAGCGACTTCCCTCCCTACATTTCTGCTCTTCCTGTCCAGCTCATCCTCAGAAGTGTTTCATTTGAGGGTGATTTCACTAAGGCAGGCTGACCAGGGAGGAGGGTCTGTGAAGAAGGAAATTCCGAGCTAGGCATGAGGCTGATGGAGTGAGCGTAAGTAGGCAGGGGTGTGAAAGAACCTGTCACAGCGATTGTGTTGTATTGTACAGTCGTTTCCAATCAAACAGGAAACCAATTTGCATATTATTAACATTTGAAGTTTGTTTTCCACATAATTACCATTCAATTTCCTGCCAACTGTAAATCATTCTGTAATAGCTTTGGGGTGGGGGGCAGGTAGGGATCTGGACCTGTAGTGCATTATCATTCAGTCTGTCTGCTCTAGCACATTCTAATAACTGAATGTGTCAAAAGCCACAAGCTTCTCCATTCTTTTGCTAAATATTAATAAAAAAAAAAGAGTTGAGGAGACTTTTTATTCAGGCATTATCATCTATCTCTCCAACATTACCTCCCTGACTTTGTACTTGAGGGCTGAGATTTGTTCCACTCTCTCTTCTGTTAGAATCGTGCCCCCCACCCTCTGTGGCTGGAAACACAAGCTTGCTACAGCGCCGGTAGCTAAACAAGGTAAATGCTAATCCAGGACCCAACTCCCATCACTATTTAGGAACACAGCTCATCCTCTGCTAGCGATTTTCTGTCAGAATTTACAAGGAGACTTGATTTACAAAGGAATTAGTAGTAATCATGGCAAATACTGATGGATCACCAGGGATAAAGTACTCTGCTTACCCCAAGTAAATTACTCCTCAGTGTTCACGGTGGTGATTTTCACGATTTAAAAATACTGTCCAGTGCTTTGGATTTCTCCCCTCACGAGCAGTGTGAGCCTCAATGGCACCAGGACTTCCTCATGTCGCATTTTAGATTTTTTAATGACACTTGAACTTCTGTGGTGTTGTAATGTGCTTTATTATTGAATGTGAAAAGAAGAACTCTATTCAGAAGAGCTTTGTTGAGCTTCAGACTCTGGCTCAGAACTAGAAAGAGGAGGCAACAGTCCCATCCAGTGATTCTCTGTCAAAGGAAACAGAGACACAGAGGGACTCACAGAACATTCAACACTCGATCCTGACTTTGGAAGAGTACGTGAGGTCTGTCAAGTCTCCAGGAAGCGGCGGCTGCAGTCACACCTACGCTATGGAGGGTTTCTGGAGAGGAGTCGGCTTTTCTCCCAGGGGACTGCAAACCCACATAATTGGGGCTCGGTGATGTCCCTGACCTGGTAGAGCAACAGAGGGGACACGTGCTCTGTCCGCAGGATGGAAGGCCAGCCAGACCTGATCACAGGTCTCCCTGTAGAACCAGAGAAGTGGCTGGGTTTGGTCCCGTGCTCGTGTGAACTAAGAACAACATAAGAATCTCTACTACAGTTGGGGACTGCTCTTTAAAATTGAGAGTCACACTTTTGGCTCAGGGAACAGCCACTTCTGTGTGTGCTTTGGCTCTGGGCTATTTACCATCGCTTGCTGTGGACCAGGTGTGGATTCCTTCTTCCCCTTTTCTCCCAGCCCTTGCATTCTCACGTTTCCCTCCACAAAGATGCCATCAGATCGGAACTGAAAAGCTAAAACCTGTGGCCCAAGCGACCTACTGCTTTAGACTTCCCTCCCCTAAAACCTCTCTTCCCCCTTGTGCAGGGAATGCTACTACCTGAATTCACTGGTATATAACAAAAATGATGGTGTTGTGTTTTCATCTCCCCCCTCCCCAACCCCATCCCCTGCGGCCAACAGCCATTCCCACCGCACTAAGTTCCCAGGAAGTGGTGGAAAGAAGAGTCTAGGACATGGGTCATGTGCTCAGCCAAAATCTTGAGGTGGGAGGCTGTTGGACAGGTCAGGGGGACACCGAAGCTGAGTATTGAGCCTTGCGCGGACTCAGCAAGGGCATGACCCCTGAGGTGACCCCCAGACCATTCTCACACCAACCCGGCACAGTGACATCACAGTCCAAGCAGCTACTGGATGATAGCTGGACGGAGGGAGCTCACAGCTCAGATCACTCAAGTCTGCCTCGGCTCCTGGGTGGGAAGGAGGGAGGTGTGAGGTCCCCTGTGCCCCGCATGAGGACAGGGGACAGCTGACAGAGCTGACTGGTGGCATTACCAAGAGTGCTGCCATGGCTGAGGGCCACAGGAACCAAGCGGAGTTACTGCCAGGCCGCAACAGGATGACAGTGCCCCACAGCGGAGCAGGGCCAACATGCTGGGGAGGAAGACCTCAGCTAGAGACACCACTAAGACTTGCAGTGACCAAGAGGACAAGAGACAGAAGAGGTGCCAGAGAGCAATGCATGAACACAAGGCCCCATGTTGTCCTGGAGAGCAATAGGGAAAGAAATACGGAAATCTGCAAGTCCAAGTATTTAAGTATTTTTAAACAGGAGCTACCTAAAAGGACCATCTAAATTATTAGATTGGGTGGAGTTTCATGAATTGTATTATAGTTTCTCTCTTCCCACCTTCACCAAGTGCTCTCTCTCTCTCTCTCTCTCTCACACACACACACACACACACACACACACACACATCCCATTACAGACCCAGACCCAGCAGAGTAGAACGCTTATGAAGAAGATCAGATCCTACATAGGAAGTAAAGAAGCCACAGTTTCTTTGCCCATGTGGAGTATGCTGTGGATAATGACTGCCCTTCTACGCACACTGCGCTGAGCACCTGCACAGAGGCAGGCAGGGCACGTGAGACACAGATGCATGCGCTGCCAGGCCTGCTCCCCAGGCACTCACACCTGGCATGCGAGGTCAATGCAAAACCACCATAATCTTTGGCAATCCTGTGCCAGCACTATAACCAAATATTGTTGGAGCACCCGGAGGAGGGAAATTACTCCCGGTAGAGGTCAGATGAGGCCACAGGTGTAGGCATGCAGGTGAGAGTCAACAGCTCAGTTAACCAGTATTTCATGTGTCCCGATATACACCTGCAACTGTGCTGGGCCCATGCATCTGGAGGGTACAGCTGGGGAGGGGAGGCAGGCATGAAGAGATAAATTCTATAAAATACATTAAGTCTTAAAATAGACTGCTTTGGGCATTATGGAAAAATTATGAGGTTTGAACTTGTCGACTTCAATTTCTAAAGAACACCAAGAAACCCAAGTTGAAAGCAATCAGTGGCAAAGTTCGCTGCACCCTCCACCTCCTGCTTAGGAGAAAAGAGCACTTAAAAATAGGTATTTCGAAAAGAGGTCAGGGGAAGAGAAGGGGCAGGGAAATGAGATAATTTCCAAGTGATTTCCTGAATTTCTTCCCTTCGTATTTGAAAATATAATACCTTTGGTCCCCCTTGAAAAGGCAGTAACCCTGAGTCCAGTATACTATTTCTGTCTCCCCAGGGCATAAACAGTGTATCTGCCAGCCAACAGCCCTGCTCCCCTTCCAGAGAAGTTAGAAGAACAATAAAGATAAACTGAGAGGAAGGAAGGAGGCGGGCAAGCAGTGCCCACTTACGATGATGTCCTAGGGGCAGCAACGGGCACTGTCTCAAACAGATGAAGACACAGGGAAGAAAACGTTAGGAAGACTTTTTTGAAAGTTTCTTCTACTCCAAAATGTGGTCTGTAAGAGGGGAAGGGATTCCAAAAGGACAGAAGGCGAGTTAAACACAACAATGTTTGTTATTTTCATTTTTCTATCCTATCTGAATCTCAAGAATAGAGGGCAGATGTGAGACGGGACCCCCCCCCCCTACTTTGGAAAGTGCCTTTCGGGCGGTCGTTTCGAACAGGTTACAAATCTATGTATCCTGGGGGCAGAGCTATGGGGTCATTTCACGGGGATGAATGTCAAGGCAGAAAGATGTTAAATATCTATCAGGGGCTCCCTCCAAAAGGCTGCTTGGGTGCCCCAAGATGAGCTGAGATGTCCAGATGCTAGAGGAGCGGGTGTCTGGGCGCCACTGCTCAGGCTTCTGTGGAGAGCTGGGAGAGGTCTGCTCCTAGACCACAGGGACCGTGGCGGGAGGGGAGGGGGTGGCAGGGAAGCAGGACCCACACAGAGAATGGACGAAAGTGGGGAAGACCAGGGAAGATGGATCACCCAACGACTTGATTTTATTACCAGAAAGTTTCCTTATTCTTAGAGACTTCTTACTGGCTCTTGTGATCCACTTGGTAAGGATTTGCTCCTATCACTGTTGTCAAAGAATGACAGCAGCTAAGTGGATCTTGTTGAACGTACTGTCCCGAATGTTTTCCTTCCCATTTTTGTGATATATCTGCCTCCATGGCAGCTACTAGACAGGCAGTGATAACGAGATAAGCAGGGAAGAAAGCATTTTGAAGAAGTAATAGCAATAGTACTATTGTAGGAATAGCAAGTTTGGTCACTGCATTGACATTGTTCTAAATTGATTCAAGTGCAATGATTCCCAAAGCCAACACTGAATTCTAATTTCCTGGGAGCTTTTAAAAATATGGAAACCCAGGGCAGATTTTAGACCAAAGTATGAAATGACAAAATCATGCTGATAAATTCTGACCTTGCAGGGTTGGTGGTAACGCTTTCAGACAAATAATCTGAATAATTAAATGGCCTTGTGTGGTCTGAATCATCTTGACCAGTGCTTTCTAAACTGTATCCCATAAAACACTTGGCCCACAGGATGTTAACAGGCGTTGCTCCCAAAAAGCCTTCTGGACGGAAATGTTGTGAAAATCCAGGTTAAAAAAAAGTTAAGGAAACTTTGTTTGGTGTTTGTCTTCTCAGATCTTTTTCCGTGGATGTGACGGTTGCTCGGACTCTCTGGGGTAAGGCTATTGTGTAAGGTATTTCCCCACTAGATTTGACAAAAAAAGATTTGTGTTTTTCTTTTAAACCCCTCAGGGCTCGAAGGTTCTATCGCATGGGGTATGGGGAGCACTGCTGTGCGGCCACCCTGCTCTGCCAAGGGATCCAGCAAACCTGGGATGAAATAACAATTATAAAACAAGACAGTTTCCTCCTCTTTACACACTTAAAATTTTCTATTATATAGCAAGAGAAAAAGATAAGGAGCAAAAAACATGCAAGACTCTGCATTCATGGAAGCAAAGCGGTAAACCACAACACCTGACTGTCCCCAAGACCAGTTTTCTATTTTAAGAACATTTCACCCACTCTTTTCTAGTATTATGACATAATCAAGTGATTAACCGAAGAGTTCGTAAGTTAAATGACAGGTGGTCTCAGATATTTTGATGTAGTTCATTTTCACCTCTGCAATGATGGAAGAATAATTTTAAAAATTCTTTCCCTTTGTCTCTAACGACTTTTCGCTGGTTTTTTTTTTTTTTTCGTTTTCTCTCTGGACACTCCCGGATGACCGGCTAACATAATTTACAAGGACAAATGGGCATATCATTATGACTGCCAGTTCTCAAGGGGACTAGACTGTTCCACATTTGGAATATTGCCCCCGAATTAAACACAGAGCCACCACAATCTATTTATTCTCCCTCATTCACACGCTTTTGGTTAGAAGAATTTCTGGTCAGAACTACAAATAACCTGACACGCATTAATATTTTACTCCTTTCTTTTCCAGTAGTCAGAAAATCAGTTGTTTACCCACCACAGAACATTTTCCACACAAACTGAGTAATTTTTCTTGGGTTTTATTTAAATTTTTCCTAACATTCTTCTAAGCAACTCGGGTTTGTTTTGTTTTATTTTGTGTTTACTATACCACAATCACAAATGTGAGATAAAAATAAAGTTTCCCTTAGTTCATGTTCTTTAAAAAAATATCAGAGAAGATTCCAAATGAAATAAGCATTTCACAAATGATAAACACACTTGTCATTGGCATTCCCTGTAGAGTACCCCACTAGACTTTCTTAAATTTTACAAACCTTTGTTTTATTTCAGAAAGAACACCTGGTCAGTGCAGAAAATTTATAAAATACCTATTAGAAAATAAGAGAAAATAAAAGTCACATCAAATTGTTCTACCTAGAGATAATAACTATTAATATTTTATCATATATCCATAGACAGATTTTTTTAAGTGATGATTTTTTTGGCCCTCTCTTTTTTTTTTTTTTTAAAGATTTTATTTATTTATTTGACAGAGAGAGACAGCCAGCGAGAGAGGGAACACAGCAGGGGGAGTGGGAGAGGAAGAAGCAGGCTCACAGCAGAGGAGCCCGATGTGGGACTCGATCCCGGTATGCCGGGACCACGCCCTGAGCTGAAGGCAGACGCTTTAACGACTGCACCACCCAGGCGCCCCTTTTTGGCCCTCTCTATACAAATTATTTGGTAGAATGCTTTTACACCTAATAGGCTATAAATCTCTTCCCATGTTATAAATGTTTTTCTCCAGCATAATTTTAACAACAGTTTGTCACTAAATATATACCATAATTTATACACTCACTTTATTAATGGAGAACATTCAGGTTGTTTCTAATTTTTGCTATTATGAAATATACTTGAATGAAATTTTTATGGCTGTATTTTTTGTGCACTTTTTATTAGGATAAAATGTAGAAGTCCAATGTCAGGATTTTTTTTTAAGATTTTATTTATTTTATTCGACAGAGATAGAGACAGCCAGCGAGAGAGGGAACACAAGCAGGGGGAGTGGGAGAGGAAGAAGCAGGCTCATAGCGGAGGAGCCTGATGTGGGGCTCAATCCCATAACGCTCTGAGCCGAAGGCAGATGCCTAACCGCTGTGCCACCCAGGTGCCCCTAGAAGTCCAATATCAGGATTAAAGGAAAAGAGTATTTCTAAACTTTTTGATGCTTATCGCTAAACTCTCCACTAAAAATGTATAGCAATCTTCTCTTTTTCACCAGCAGAACATGAGCACGCCCACTTCTCCAGATCTTCACAAATACCTGGTAAGACTGTTTGAAAGGCAATGGAAATACATTTGCATAGATATATATTTTGTCTCATTTTTTTTTATTTCTCGGATTTTCGATGGAAATTTTAGAAAGGGGGGAAATAAAGGGCTTGATATAAGATTATTATCTTTAACTGGAATGGCTCCCCTCCATCCCAATTAGATTTTAACTGAACGAAGTTATTTATGTTTCTAATATAAAACAATAAAGAAGTCATGTTTGAGTCTCCCTGCTTCTCTGCCTAGCAACTCCGAAGCTTTCCATCATTCATGCAGTCTAGCCTCTTGCCAGATTGCCTTTGGCATAGCATTGTTCATGGTTCCAGTCTTTACCAAGAGCACCGATGTCCCATTTATATCAATCAGTCCTGACTGCAGATAATAAAGCATCAAGAAGTGGCAACCGATATTGCAAGTCTCAGAAGATCCCTAAAGGCCCAGTTACTAACAGAAGTATTAAAAAAAATTACAGATTTTATGTCTTGTGTGAGCAAGGTGTCAGGACTGAGAGAAGGAAAAGAGGCTGAAAGAAGAAAGAGAGGAAAGAAAGGAGGAGGGCAAAGAAAGACAGATGCGGGGGAGGAAAGAGTGATGAAAAAATGTGTAAGCCCTTAGAAATGAGCATTCCTGTATTTCCCTCCACAAGTGACAGGAGGCAGATTAATCTATTACCTATTTCATGTTGCCCAAAGGCTTCCATTAGACCAAACCTGACTCCTGAATTGTGTACATCATCACAGTCTCATCCTCAGGCAGTGAGTATCAAGCAGGGGTGATTTTGTTGCCCGCAGGAAATTTAGCAACGCCTGGCGACATTCTGGTTATAACAAGAGCGTTACTCGCATCTAGTGTATTAGTGGCCAGGGACGCTGCTAACCGTAGAATGCACGGGACCGCCCGCAACCACAAAGGGTTATTTGACTTGAAATGTGAATAATGCCAAGAAACCTTGCTCCAAAGAAAACAAAAGTTTAGTTATCTACATTTAGAGATCTTATGGGAGAAAAGCAATGCCATTGGCTCTCTATCGCTTCGATTTAAAAAAATGCAATATAAAAAAAGCTAAAGAACAACAAAAAACCTCTAGCAGACCATAGATATTTTCTACTTAATTGATTTTCTTGCTTATTTTAACAGCTTTATTGATTTACAAAGACCTACACATATTTAATGTGGATAATTTGATGAGTTTGCACAGATGCGAACACCTGTGATTCTATCACCACATCAAGGTAACAGACCCAACATCTCGCAGAGTTTTCTTGTGTCCCTTTGCTTTGTTTCTTTTTGATTTGTTTTAAGTGGTAAGGGCATGTATCAAGAAATCTACCCTCTTAACGGATTTTGAAGTGCACAATACCAAATTAACTATAGGCACTATATTGTATGGAAGATCTCTAAAATTTATTCATTTAGCGTAGCTGAAACTTTCTACCCATTGAATAATTGTTTTAGATACAAGATAATACTCATTAGCTTTCTCTTTCTGTTTTTTTATTATGATATACAATATTTATTGGAAGTTGTGAAAGTAACCCCAAATGTTTAAGTTATAGATAGTTCATCCTTTTTATTCATGTTAAGCTAAAATTTACTTTATACAATCCTGACAAATATAAATTAATAAATACGTAAATAAAACATCTGTCAGGAATGCAGTATGTGTCTGTCCAACATTCTATGTAATATTTATGTGAAAGACACAGAAGCACAGTAACATCATATATACATAAATACATATCTCTCTATATATCATATATAGGTCAAATATGCATTCATATATTGCAGATACATCACAACAAAATGGGAGCGTTCTCCATAGCACTCTATTGACATCCTGAGTGTTTTAAAACTTCCTATTTCAGAGTCTGATTTGTAGCTTTAAAAAATCTAAAAGGGGGGGGCGCCTGGGTGGCACAGCGGTTGGGCGTCTGCCTTCGGCTCAGGGCGTGATCCCGGCGTTATGGGATCGAGCCCCACATCAGGCTCCTCTGCTATGAGCCTGCTTCTTCCTCTCCTACTCCCCCTGCTTATGTTCCCTCTATCTCTGTCAAATAAATAAATAAATAAATCTTAAAAAAAAAAAATCTAAAAGGGAAACTTTTTCAGTGACTCCATTGTTTAATAAGTTCTTTCTTTTTAACATTTTATATATTTATTTAGAGAGAGAGCACACATGTGAGCAGGGGAAGGGGCAGAGGGAGAAAGAGAGGGAGAATCTCAAGCAGACTCTGCACTGAACATGGAGCCCAGGTGGGGCTCCATCTCACGACCCCAAGGTTATGACCTGAGCCAAAATAAAGAGTTGGATGCTTAACTGACTGAGCCATCCAGGTGCCCCTCCATTGTTTAATAAATTCTTAAAATTCACATTACCAAAGATGGTCCAATATTTTAAAACCTATTAATTTAATGTACCAAATTAATAAGTCAGAAGAGAAAAATCTATATGATCTTTTTGATAATTGCTAAAAAGAAATTCAATACAGCAACTAAAAATATGTCATATCTAGAAATAAATACAAAAAGAAATACCTTGGTTCCATGTGAAGAAAACTACAAAAATTCTATTGAGGAATATCAAATGAATATTAGATAAATGGAAATCTGTATCATGTTTCTAGATGGGAAAACTTACTGTTTTAAAGATACAAATTTCTTCTCAAATTACATTATAAACTCTTAATTTCTTGTGTAATTTAAGAGCTTATTCTACAATAATCTAGAGGGTTGAACTTTTTTAAGTAGCCAGAAATCTTCAAACAAAAAGGAGTTCAAAAGAAGAGCAATTTTATATTTTCTTACCAGATATCAAAATAGAAAGTTTGAAAATAAAAACACTGTGGCACTCTTGTCAATGTAGAAAAAACAGTTGAGTTTTTAGCTTAGTTTAGAATAGAATTTCCAGGAAAAAAATACTAAGTCCTATAATAAAATACATGATAAATTTATTTCATAACAGTAGAGGTTGGGATTATTGAACAAATAGTATATAATAAATTTGTTAAGCAACTGTAAAAATAATTAAGATAGATGTATATTTTGCACCTTATGCCAAAATGCTTTCTAAATTGACTGAAGATTTAAATGCAGAAAATAAACCCATGCAAATACTCAAAATAAGTGTAAGATATAAATTAGTATAATTTGGGGTGGGAATAGGCTTTTCTAAGCAAGACATCAAAGCTTGCAAGCATAAAAGTAACAGACCAACAGTCCAAACAAGCAACTGCAAAAAATGTAAAGTTGTATCATGAAATGAGAAAAATCTATTTACAACATATCACAAATAATTGTTTTTGAAAGATTTTCTGAAATCAATAAAAAATACAAACATGCTTTTTTAGGGAGAATACACAAAGGAAATGAGCAAAAAGAATTTACAAAAGTTGAAATAGAAATGGCCAATAAGCTTAGAAAAATTGATGAGCCTCAGAAATGCAATTAAAATTTCACTGAGATTCTACTTATTTATTAAATTGGCCAGAATAATAAACAATAATAAAAGTGCAGAGAGGATTAGGGGAACATCGTTGCTCTCATACGTCACTGGATGGGTCTATAAATTGTATGATCTCAGTGGGCAACTGGGCAATGTTTGTCAGAAATTTGAAAAATGTGAGCATCCTCTCATTTAACAATTTCTCTTCTATTTATTCATCCTAATAAAATAAATAAGGACATTCTGAACTATTTATCTACAAGGATTTTCATCAGCATGCTCCTTACTAACAGCAAAGAAATAATAGTTTCCACCAAAAGGGAACTGATTAGCTATATTAATGTAATGCCACAAATTGGGAAATCTTCAATTTTTATCATTATGTGTTATAGCTATAGAACATAAAATTTTAAATTATATAGTATATAGTATAATTACTTATAATATTTATTAACACCGAAGGATGTTCTCCATATATTAAATGAAGTGGGTAAGTATACATGGTTATCAGATACTGTATAGAATCCACATAATAAAAGATCTTTCTTAGCCTTCCCAAATGAAATGCTGAAAATACCAAAAAGTATGTCTTAATTCTAAAATCAAAGTGTTACATTGTGTTTTCTGTTACATACGGGGATATTTCATATTTCATCTGGACAAATAAACTTTATGGACTAATGAGTAATAAGGCCAAAGCTATACCACTAACCTTAAGGAAGTAACCATTATCAAGGAATTAAGGCACTAATAAGGAATAGTACTTTTTATGAAATAATTCCATATCTAATGAAAATATTTAAATTTTTTTTCAAGAAAAAACTTTTTGATAGGAAAATAGGGCTTCTGCAAATATTGGCATCTGGGATTCTAAAAAGAAACTTTTAAAAATACTAAAATAAATCTTTCCATAGAGCACAGAAAATATCTGAAGATATATGTGATGACTAGAACTTTTAATAAATTGTATCTTATTTTCTATAGGGACCAGAAGTATCCTGTTTTTACAAAAATGCCATAAAATACAAGGAAACATTTTTTAATCTTACACCACTGATAAATTAATTCACTCAGTAAGGAATTCTAATGAACGAACTTTCCATACATCACTACTCCAGTGAATTGTAAATGGCACTCAAATACCATAAGGTCAGATTCTTAGATCAATTCCTGCATTTATATTCATTGTAAAACCTGTCAATCTTTGAGTCCTAGATACTCTACTCAGTCTATACATTATGTAATAATAGTGAGAATTTAAATATCAGGATAGTCCATTCGTTTGCCAAAGCTTTCAAAATGAGAGCACATAATGGGAAGACTATTTCCTTAAGGGAGATTTCTCCAAAAATAGCAGCTGGAGTCCAACAGGAAAACAATTGGTCAAACTCATTTATTATTACAATCTAATCACATTTTACAGCTGCCCATGGGACATCTAGGAAATTAAATTTACAACTTTAATCAAAGGGCCAGCACTAATGTTTATGTAATAATCAGTTCTTCTTTGGTTATCTCTATAATTTAGAAAAATAAGAATAAGACAAGACAGTAAGTGGTCATTTCCCCCTTAAACTTATTCTGACCCTCAATCTTGGTTTCGCTGTTTATACTTAATTAGAGCAATGAACTTATATTCAAAAGAAAATTCAGACAGTGAGAATGTTCTGAATTTCATGGCAACCCTCTCAGTGCACAGGAACATAGAGGGCTCTATACGTCATCTTTTGGGAAATGCTTGTTCTTCCAGCTCCACACCAACTCAGGATTGAAGCAGAATTCAGCCTCTCGTGATGCAGGACTAGGCAAAAGTAAATAAATCATTTCATTTCTTGGTTTGATAAGCACCAAAGAGAAACACAGAATGAAATGAAAAAGCAAAGAGAAACAACTTTAAACTTTAATGAACTAATATTTCTAAGGAAACCTTTAGCACTTCTCATTAGGGATAACAATGAATCTGGATTTGGAGACAACAAGAAATTTGCAAGCAAAATCAAAAAGTGAAAAAAAATCTATATACAATTAAAGAAATTTCTCTTAAATGTAAAGGTCTTAAATTCAGGTTCCTATGAACGACAAGTGTTAATTTTTCAGATTCCTCAGATTTTCCTCAATGAAGATACCACATCTCCATTCACTTTTTAAAAATATCTAAATCCAGTGTGTCCAGACACATAAATATGAAGGAAGCAGGTTTTATGTATAATTTTTCTCCTACCGATTACTGCTAAGTACTGCTTCAACTCACTATAGAAATGGATAATAAGAATTTTCTCCAACATTCACTGAATTTCCACCACTCTTCTGAGAAAGAACCAACTCTATAAAGACCTGCCATCTTAATTGAAGTGAGTAAAATTAATACTTTAACAGTAAATTATGTTATCCCAACCTCTATGGTTCATAAGTATAATTAATATGCTTTAAAGGACTTATGGAAATGGTTTGGAAGCTTTGTCAACCGACCATATTTGTTGATGAGATGCTTTTTTTATCATCACAAACTAGCAGCATTTTAACCAGCAGTCAAATGTGTTACCTTAATTATTCTTCAGTTGAAAAACTTGGTAAAATCTATGCTAAGACTTCTTTTATTTTGTTATTTTGTATACTGGATGAACATACTTTTTTTTTTTAAAGATTTTATTTATTTATTTGAGAGAGAGACAGCCAGAGAGAGAGGGAACACAAGCAGGGGGAGTGGGAGAAGAAGAAGCAGGCTCCCAGTGGAGGAGCCTGATGAGGGGCTCAATTCCAGAATGCCGGGATCACACCCTGAGCCGAAGGCAGACGCTTAATTACAAAGCCACCCAGGCGCCCCTGCATGAACATACTTACTCTAGGGTAGATACTCTATTAGACACTGTGGAGAACAACAGAGGAATCTATGACATGGACCTTGGTCCCATATTGCTCACAGCCTAACAGCGCAAATTTGCTATATCAAATGATTGCTTGCACGTAATTTAATAAACATTTGAAGACTGCCAATGTGCTATACATTATTCTAGACCCAAGGAAACAAAACCAAAGAGTTCACAAATTGACAGTGTTCTATTTGGTTTCAGACTACAAATAAGAATGAACATCTCTATTCTTATAGATTAGCTAAGTGTTATTACTATATTATATAATCAAATATCAGTGGACTTGGACTTTGCTATCTTGACTTCTTGAAAAAAATTTCAAATTAAGATAAAATGTTATGCCATCTATCTTTAGAAAAATTTTAGAGATGAAAATGTCTATTCGAAAAAAGAACATCTTTTATTGCAAAATTATCTGTGAAATAAGTTCCTTCTACATTTTTTCTTTTTTTTTTTTAAGCCCAATGGGGGGCTTGAACTTACAACCCTGAGATCAAGACCTGAACTCAAGCTTAAGATTCTATTTAGTTATTATTTCCCAAATGTCAACGTCTCTTAATTCCAAGAGTGTGTTACCTTTGTATATTACAGTATAAGCTAAAACAAGGATGGCGGGTCATACTGTGAATCCATCTTTGCCTTTGCTTTAAATAAATTAGCTGTACGGTGAAATACACTTTCCTTGGTTTGGGCTTGATACTGGAAGAGGTGCAGATGCAAAATCCCCATGCCCTTGGCCAAGTGTACTGTTGAGGCAACAGCATTTGTTGTTACCAGGTCCGTGGCAGGTGCTGTATGGGCTACTGAGAGAAAAGGTGCAAGAAGCTCCCAGTTCAGTGAGGGGCACAGGCATTCAGTTATGCAACAGTAAGTGAACAAGACAAGGGATTGCCCAGCAGTCTAGCATGTGGTCAATGGAGTATAAAGCCTTCTGTTCCAAAGCCTAGCTTTTCTGTTTACTTGTTATATGACTTTGTACAAGTTTTTCAAACTCCCAGTATTTCCATTTCTTCTTTGATAAGATAGGGATGATAAGAGTTTTTACTTCACAGGTCTGGTGATAATCATATAAAATAATGCATGTAGAGAGATTAGCAGAGTGCTTTTAAACCCTCAGCGGCTGCTACGCGCATGCACGCACGTATGTGTGTGCTTTGTGCCAGGTACTCTGCTAGGTATATAAATAACTATGATGCAAGACAATATTTAAAAGGGAGTTAAATTGATGAACAAGAATAGGTTTTGCGAATGAGCCAACAACCTCCTAATATGAAGTGAGAGAGAGAGAGAGAGAGAGAGAGTGTGTGTGTGTGTGTGTGTGTGTAGAGTCAGAACTAACGTCAGAAGGTGGGAAGTTCTGAGCCTTCAAGTCGAAGCAAGATAAATATCCTTGTCCAGGAAAGCTAAGGCCAAGAAAAATGGCATCCAAGTCATATTATACAGCAATCTAGACTCATCTGCATTCCTGGGCACCATTCCTTCCTTCCCAAAACATATAGGCCTCCATAGATAAGGTCGACTGTGACTCATAACTCATTCTATACAGAGACTATCACCAAGAAAAATCAGCAAGCATAAAAGGTATTTAATAAATTAGAACCTGTAAAACTTTATGGGAAGCAGGTGTTTGAGTCCCATTTTACAGGAACACGAGCCTAACAAAAGGATTATATGTAGTACTGTGAGGTGGTTCTGCCTGTGAACAATGATGGGAAATGTAATCACATGCCCCACAAACTAGACTAAGATAAGTCTCCTGTTGTTAGTATAATGCCATTTGTACACCTATTTATAATTTTATATTCCTCCCTTTCATTTCATTCTTCATTGAAATTTAATGTATTGCAACTCATTGGCAGGCGATTTATTTTAGGGTGAAAAGTAATCTAATAAAAAACAATAAAATCTGTGAATATGAAAAAATATCCCAAAGATATAAGCAGATTTATTATACAAATATGGAAAATATATCTCTTATATGAAGGCATTCATAAAGTGAGATAAGTTCTCTGTGCAGAAGTTCTTTGGAAATATACTTGACAGAGTCATTTACTTTCAATGTCAGCAATCACCTGGGAACAGGTAAAAATTACTTCTACAAGTCAGGAAGTATTTATAAGCAGCCAAATAACTAGAGCAAAATAAAACCTTATGGGAGAAATAGATGAGTGCACAGAAAAAAAGGGGGGGCAGATGAGAGGGGAAGATATAAAATTTAATTTACCTCTAATTTAAAGTCAAAGTTAAAACGGGCCCACCAACCACACAATGATTTTATTATAGGATACCGATAATCTTGATTTCATCTGACAACTCTTAGTAGGTAAATCTCTAAGAAGGTAATATTCAATCATTTAGTAATATTGCTCTATAACCCACAAATTTCTTTAGGATCTTTAAATTTACTTCTTGAGATCACGGACCTGATTTCCCATGAAAAGTTTCAATATAATTTTCTTTCTTTAACTTCTGCTTCTTAATGGAACAGTTCCTCTTTTATCATATCATTAATCTCAATGCCAAGGTTTGATGGCGGTACTAAGGTTCACTGTGTGAGGAGTGGATGGCCGAAACACCCCACCACAGTGAGAAGATGCAGGTATTCTCACTCCAGGGGTCTCCACCATGCTCTGGACATCCACCATTAACAGGCACATCATGGTGTGTTGTAATGGTCAGTTTGTATGTCTCTGTCGGTCAGTCCCTGCACTGTGCCAAGATGTACAGAGACTGAAAATCAGGTCCACGACTTCAAGACAACCTCAGTTAGTCCTCCAAACAAATCTACAAAGTAGGTAATATTATTATTCTAATTTCACAATGAAAAAAATGGCTCAGTGTACATAACTTTTCCAGGGTCACACACCTAGAAAGTGATGGCATTTGACTCCAGAGCCTGTGTTCTTAACCACTATGTAATTCAATAAGTAACATAGATTGGATGGTTGATCAAATGACCAAACAGATGCATAAGACATACTAAAACAGACCAAACACAGTGGCCATTATTCCTATTCCACCTCTCAAATTACTTAGAGATAGAATATTTTTAAATTTTGAGTTGTATGTTTCCCAAGTTAAAATTAGATCCCAAGACCATGTCCAGTACTATGGACACTGGCATCCAATGAATGCGCTAAATGATGAAAAGAACTATCAGTAGCCAGAGACTGTCCTCAAAATGCTAACACAACTAATGACACATTTTACATCTTAGCTTATAAACTGACCAAATTGATCCAAAAATGCCTCTATTTTTTTCTTTCATTGATTTTATCAACTAATTGTGATGTTTTATAAATATAGCCCAAATAATATAACAATGTCAAAGTACTACTAGAAAATTAATAGTGGAATGAGATAATCTGGCTATATCCATTAAACTTTACAGGTTAAAACAAATTTCTTTCAAACATTCCTGTGATGGTCTTTTTGATGTCTCAACTAGGCTAGGCTGGTTCCCAGTTATTCCACCAAACACTGATCTAGGTGTTGCTGTGAAGGTAGGTGTGATTCAAGTCCATAGTCAGACTTTAATTAAAGGAGATGATATTAGACAATTTGAGTGGACCAGTTGAAAGGTCTTCAGAGCAAAACTGAGTGTTCCCAGAAGAACTTTTGCCTCTGGACAGCATCAACCATGCCCAAGAGTTCCAGGCCGCCCTGCCTGATGGCCATTGCTGCAGATTTGGGTCTTACCTGGCAGCCCCCAGTATTGAGTAAGACTGTTGCTAGCAATCACATTCTAATATATATCTCCTGTGGGGTGCACTCTTCCAGTTGAACCCTGACTGACAAAATTACTCTTGCATTCTTACATGGCAAAGAGTTGTAGTGATTCTAGTCAGTTTATCAGCCTCTACTCAAGAAACACACAGCTGATGCTAAGGGGGGGTTAGCAACATTATATTGGAAGCAATATAAAACTTAGCAACAGCTAGGGGTTCCTACCACCATTTTAATGAAAAATAAATTTTAAAGAAGAACAAAACACAGATATATTAATTTTTAATAAACATCCTGAACTCTTACTCATCCCTACAACTCCAGTGACTGTTACACAGTAGGTACACAACAAATGTCTTATTACTGAATAAGGGAGTGAGTGAATGCATTGATTCAGCTGCCAGTTCTCTTGTGCTCTATCAGATTCTTCACTTGCAATGGTTGGGGTACAAAGGATGTAAGACTCTACCACGGAAACTACAGATCCTGATAAATAATTGCTTGAGAGCCTTTCATTCTTCAGAAGTCCCACATGAATTTCCCATTTTTAAGACAACACTCTGCACCTACAAACTGTATAACTCTCTCACTCAGAATTCCACTGACCTAACCACCGAAATATGAAAACGTGGTTATCACCATCGAGAAAGAGGAAAATGAGACAAAGATAAAAACTTCTAAAAAAATGTGGCCTAAGTCCTCTTAGTTGGTTACCCAGATGTCGGTTTCTAATTATAACTAAGTGAGTAGATGGTTTTGGCCATTCTGGCTATTTCTACACACTGGTGATCAGTGATTTGATCAAATCATTGTCAGAGAACACACAGATCCTTGGACATCCTCTAATATCAAAACATGCCACTGGAACTTTCTAAATAAGGCATCATGCCCTCTCATGTGAGGAATGAGTCTAGCCACCTTTCCTATCACACCCTTGACTATCAACTGCCTGGACTCTCTTGGGCTTCATATTTGGCTCCTTCATTCTGCTCCACTTGGAGCTGATAACCAGGATCCAGAATGTGTGCTATGTTATAGATAAAGCCCCCAGGGTACTGGCTCTTTTAGGTTCATTAACACCCAGAGAGGGAAGAAAAAGGAAACCTCCTTTCTTTGTTCCCCACTGCTCCTAAAGCTCATATAGTATCTACCACGTCTGAGCTAAGAACCGTCTAAGAATATACATCCATTCAATCTTTCTAAAATCCTATTAACAGATCATACCCCATGTTACCAATTCTAAGACACACTTATTTCCACATTTTAACATATCCGAAACAGAGATACACTGTACAATCTAGAGAATGACTTGTTCGGCATTGATTTACCTTTCATAACATGAAAGGGTATCTTACATTTGACAGCATCTTATTTTAAATGAAATTGGGTGGGTCTTCAGTTCATTTTACAGATGAAGAAACTGATGCACAGAAACTAAGTACCTTTCCCAAGGTCACAGAAATAGTAAGGGGAAGAGTCAAGACTTGAATCCTGGCAGTCTGGCTTTAGAGTAGAGTTTCTCAACATTGGCACCATTAACATTTGGGGCTAGTTCTCTGTTGTGAAGGGTTGCCTTGTGCAGTGTTGGATATTCAATAGTATCCCTGGCCTCTACCTATTCAATGACAGTAGCACCCAACCCCAAGTTGTGACAACCCAAAATGTCTCCAGGCATTATCACTGTCCTCTGGTGGGCAAAATCACTCCTCACTGAGAATCATTGCTCCAGAGTATGTTTAAGTACTGTGCAATATATATTCTTCTCTAAAAATGAAGATATGTAGGGTGACTTCCACTACAGCCAGAGAAAAGTTGGATCCTCTCCAAAAATCAAGACCACTGCTTAGTTTAACTTTTCTCCCATAGGATGGTTCTTTCTCCTGATTTCTTTTGTTTTTACCCTGCTCTCACTGCCCTCCACCATGTTAATTCTGCATGGTCCTTTAGGCAGTATTCCTTCCATCCTTTTGCCATGTCCTATTTCTGTCCACTTAAGTTTTCACCTTCAGTTTAGGTGAACTGGAGTTTAGAAGCTGAAGGTGCTGAAAACATTTGCTCCCCTATCTCTCCACCTGCTTTTTGCAAGTGGAGCGTTCCCTGCTCCCTTGCTGCTGCCTTGTACTGGCTCCACCTGACATCCCAGGGACGGATAATGGGAACCACCTGCTTGCTCTAGCTTTGGCCAAATGGGGAAATCAAGCAGAGGCTTTTCAAAAGCTGGTAGCAAGGTAAAATCCGGGCAAATAAAGAACATGATTTGATTGTAATATGTTCTGATGAGAAGACCCATCTGTTCTCAAAAGCCTGTAAGTTGAGGGGCCATAGCTGTGGTGGGTGAGTGCATGGCTTCTACAGCTGAACAGCCTAGGTCTCAATCCCAGCTCTGCTGCTCAAAAACTGTGCGAGTGTGAGCTATTGGATCTTCCCCTGCTTCAGTGTCCTCCTCTGTCAAGAGGGAAAATAGAGTCCCCACCTCATGCAATTGTTATAAAACACTTAGAAGAGTCCAACACCTGGTCTATGCAAACAATAGTTAACTGTTTGTGATCATGAGGAACTCAATTCTAAAAACAAATGAGGTATGTTTTCAGCTTAGCTTGATAGGTTGGTTTCCAATTTGTCAGCTTAATTTTTAAATAGAATATTCATATCAAAATACTAAGCCTAAACCCAGCAAAAATATATAAGCAGATTGCTTACATATATTCAGACCAGGATGGTGGAATTAGGCTACCATTTTCGATTAGTTTATACCCATATATATGCAAACTAGCAAATAGACATTTACAGAAATTTAATCCTTTGAAAACTGAGAGGCCTCTATGGTATCCATGATGCTCCCTGTCACCTTTCAGCCTGGTATACAACCACCAGGAACAGGACAATCTCAAGGAGCAGAGTAATCACACAACCTCTAAGCTGGCCCTCGGAATCCTCTAAGTATTCCACAGTATTTTATATGAGTTGCCATAACTGAGAAAGCAAACCTCATCCTGCTTGCTTGTCTCCAAAGAAAGGAGCATGTGCTGTTAACCTCCCTAATGCCATTCCTGTATCAGCCTCCCTGATATACCCTGAAATCCACTTCTGCCCATCCCAGGATGTGTCAGGGAGGCCTCCCCGTCAGTTCCCTCTAGGAGAGTAGATAATAAATCAGTTTCACTGACGGTGGGACAGATGTGCTTATGACACTGAAACTTTTCACAACAATCTATGAGTTAGGTACTGTTATTATGCCCATTTTACAAATGGGAAAACTGAAGCTAAGAGAAGGTAAATAACCCTCCCTCAAGTCAACTAAGAAATCCACGTGGAAACCCTAGTGCTTATATCCTCAACCTGGCCACTGAGTTTCCTCGTTTACTTCTTTTCAAGTGTGCTGCCTGTGGGGGTGCCTCGGTGCCTTAGTGGGTTAAGCGGCTGACTCTTGATTTTGGCTCAGGTCATGATCTCAGGGTCATGAGGTCAAGCCCCACAAAGGACTCCATGCTCAGCAGGGAGCCTGCTCAGGATTCTCCCCTCCCTTTCCCTCTGCCCTTCCCCCTGCTCCTGTGTGCGCACTCTCTCTCTCTCCAAATAAATAAATAAATCTTTAAAAAAATAAATAAAAAGTAAATGAAGTGTGCTGCCTGTTATCTATGCCTCCAGAGGAAGCAAAATTGGTTTCATTCCCTTTTCTCCTTCTCAGCATGACCAAAGTGTGGCAGGAGCTTTTATCTTCCCTGCTGTTCCTGTTCAGGCAGGTGGCATTGAATTTGATGTGTTTTCTTTTAATCAAGATTTAAATCCATTGGTTTCCAGGAAGCAAAGAGTTACTGTACAAAGGTAGACAATATGCTAACAGACCAGCAGATATATACAAGTCACTCATCAGAAGGAGGATAAAAATCAACAAAACTATTAATTTTGAAACAACAAATGAAAAGGAAGTTCTATTGCAAATCTAGTTAATCTTATAGTCCCTGAGCCACACAGTTATTACCATAAATATTCAGAATATTTTGACTTAACACACAGGTTTCTTTCCATTTGGATAAACATGTATTTCTAAAATGAAATTTACTTTGAGAGAGGAAGTATTATTTTCATATCACGGTATGTTAAAACATAGATAATAAAAATATTATTTTGGCCTTTGAGACAGGGAGTTCCCTGCAAAACAGCAGGATGCATTCAATAGGGTTGTTTTTTTTTAAAAAAGACAACAGAGTTAGCTGGCTACAAATTATATGGAAAAAAATACATATTTTTTTGCACACGGAAACATGTTTAATAATGCTTGTGTTTTACAGATTAGTACTTAAATGTTTGCCTACAGAGTCGGACTTGATTTTTATCTTCTTGACCCCAAGTGGTTGGCTAGACCAAGTGTTTCGTATTTCAACCTGTAGTTTTGGTGATCAAGAGACAGGAGAGTTCAGGGACTGAGATGTCTTCCCAACCCTGCTGATTTACCACAAAACAATGAGGACACATCATGGACCTCAGCTTTCTCCCCCTGAAAAGGGGTAGTGATAAGGGTTCATTGTCATCATCACAAAGGTTGCATACACTTAAGGTTGCATTTTGTCCCACACTGTCTATAATTCAGAAGCCCTATTTTCAACTTTCACTTTAGCTCTCTACATGGCACATACACCACCAATCTCATGAATTTTCCATAAAAATTTTCAATGAAATTTGAGACTGCTTAAAAGAAAGGCAATCTCCAAGGTGCTAGCCAATGCTCTACAACAGTATGTCAAGCTCCATTTTATTAGGGAGGGAACTGGGGAAATAAAACACCATAAATAATAAGTTGGGTCAATAAATAACAATTTGGGTCACATAGGAGGAGAGAGGCTAATGGCAGCCATCAACCTGGGGGCAGAAGGACAAAGCCAAAACCTGGAGTCACAAGGGCAGGACTTATGCATCAGAGATCAAATTAGAGATGTGACTATTGATGAACTCGGGAATAGCAAATAAGACACCAGATTCTGAACAGGGCAAGGAGTGTGGTGATTTGAAGTCTAAAGGCAACCCAAGTAATCAGATTAAGTCTGGGACTTGTGATCTGGGACCAAGACCAGAATAGCTTAAAATCATTTCAGGAGATGGCACTGGCATCCCTTCTGAGGAGGGAAGTACAAACCAGTATTCGTCCTTACACAGAGTTCTCCAATCCTAGCCTCAGAAAACCAGTTCAGCTGTGGCTACTGAGCGGCATTTGTGTGCTGGTTTGCCATGTCTATTCATGAGCACAAAGAGCCACGTTTTTCAAAAAGAATCTGCACAGTCCACTTCATTTAATCACCCTTCAGCTTGCTACCTTCCGCCTACATCTCAGGGTTGTACGTCAGTTAGATCCACAGCAGTTATATTTTTAAACCAGCAATTATCCTCTTTCCCTCTCACTGACACTCCATACAGTAAGTCTGATTTAAGTCCAAGGCAAAAACAAAAAGAAAAGCATATACTAGCTAAAATAAATTCACATAAACATAACTCAGATTGGCTCAAAATCACTCAGATAACTTTCAAGCAGCTCCAATCTGATTTACAAGTCAGATTCAAAGTTGGTTCTTTACCAAGTATGAATTAATTACACAAATATTGCTAAAACAATTATAAAAAAAGTCAAAGGCTAAGATCTTAGTTAAAATATAGTCTGGAGAATATAGAGATTATCACTGAAAAACCTTATCATATCAAGACAAATATAATAGCTTGGATTATACATGTAAAAATAAGCACAGGCGGGAAAGAAACACTTGATGACGAGGAATTCGGGGAAGAATTTAGCAGTTCTACATCCAACTTGATTCATCTCCACCCAAATGTCAACATAAACCTTGCTTTTTCTATTTGTGTATTAAATAGGGATGCTTACACTGGCCAGGGTAATAAGAGGAATCTAGGGAAAGCAAATAGGAAACCTAACATAATACATCTTTAACTATGGACAACTCACTCTAAATACAAGTTTTCAAGGTAAGGAGATATGGATTAAGCAAATTCATTCCCTTTTTCCCCATTATCAGCTGTCTTCTTCAATCATTATAAAGGTTGAATATTAAGCTACCAGATAGAATTGCCTCAAGATCAACCTTGGTAAAAGATGCTCATGCCACATAAACAAGTACAGCTTACGGTTATCTCAAGGTTTTCCCTCTATTGTAAATCTTGCCTTTCAGCATCTACAATAACAAAACCTGCTGTCCAGTTGAAAAGAGTTGAGAAGACAACACTCCAGTTTAATCATGAGACAGTCGCTATTCCTGTGAAGCTATGAGAGGGTTTGCTCAAGAATAAATCCATAATCACAGACAAACTACTATGTAACAATGATATGTCTATCTGCCCCTAAGTATCTCCAATTCATATAGTTCTATTTACGTAGTCTCACCAAGTTGACCTTCATTCATTCATTCATTCATTCAAATATTCACTTATTCTATTATCCCTCTAAAACCAATCCATTTGCTACCCAGCATGAGATTTAAGGTCCCCCAAGAATCTAATCAAAAGTCAGTCTTATTGCTGTGTAGACTGATCTGTGGGTTCAGAAACTGTCCTTTATTAAGATCCTGCCTTACCCAATAAGCGTTGTCCTTTCATGTCCTAATCTCTGTCATAACAGCCCAACCTAGATGCTCCCCAGGAGCCCCAGACCCAGGCTTGGCCTTGCTTTCCAGTATTACAAATATTCAAGGTTCAGCTGCCAAGTTAGAGACCTTCCACCTAGGTCTTGGCTCAATATTGCTAGATCTTCCTAAAAATCCCTGCTTGCCCACTGAGCCTGTTGTCTGCTGCCAAGTTACTTCACCATGAAAATCTGCCCAACCTCCAGTTTTGATATTGACAAAATTGGCCTAGATGATGCTACTTATTTATTTGGGGGATTAATGATAACCACATATCCTTCATATTTCATCGAATCCATAGAATTTTTGTCTGGGCTTGCTTAGCCTTAAATGTCTACACTAACTGTTTTGGTTTCCTTATCTGTAAAAGGAGAATAACGTTAGTATTCACCACAGAGAATCTACAAAGACTAAATTATATATATTTTATAAATTTTTAAGTATATAAAACTTAGAAATTTACGACAGTGTCTGGCAAATAATACATGCTCTTTAAGTGTTATTATTAGTATTACTACTACTATTTTTGTTGACTTCTTCCAGTAAGCTTCAGGATCCCTGAAGATGGAGACTATGTCTATTTCACTCTTAAAACCCCTCAGACCTAAAGGATGATTTGCATATCTCAGGCAATAAGTGGCTGTCAAATAAAATTGAATTACTGAATACTTACCAAAGATATCTAGAAATATTATGTCTATCATATAGCTGTAGAAACTCAGACCACAGAAATCAAATGGCCTACTTAAAGACATAAAGTCACTAAAAGAGCCAAAAATGCAAGACAGTCAAAAGCCCATACTGCTGGTTCTATGCACCATCTTCATACCATACTAGTTTCCTGATATAAGAACCAATGTATTGGGGCGCCTGGTTGGCACAGAGGTTAAGCGTCTGCCTTCGGCTCAGGGCGTGATCCCGGCGTTACGGGATCGAGCCCCACATCAGGCTCTTCCGCTATGAGCCTGCTTCTTCCTCTCCCACTCCCCCTGTTTGTGTTCCCTCTCTCGCTGGCTGTCTCTCTCTGTCGAATAAATAAATAAAAATCTTTAAAAAAAAAAAAGAACCAATGTATTTACTCAGACCTTATGTTTTATGCAAATTTACTTCTCCTTGGGCAAGGGCATGTCATAGGGTAGCTTAGGCATGCTCATTCATTCATATGTTTATTAAAGAGCCTTGTGCCAGACTGTTCCAGGTGTAAGGAGACCACTATAAAATGGACAGAAAGATTTGCCTTCTGGAGCTTACGTTTGGTAGGGGGGAGGTGGCCGGGGTGTAGACAATAAAAACATTACTTTATATTAAATTGTGGTAAGTGTGAAGCATAATATTGAGGGACTGCTCCATTATATGGCCTACAATGACACTATCAGTTCCCATTCCATTTATTCATACCTCTTTCTAGAGTCACTGGACCAGTTTTCTCCAACACCTGGTTGGTGAAGGGAAATGTACTGATGTGATACTGAGAAGGTGTAATATTGTTATTTTGCTGCCAGTCCTCATGCCCAAAGTCTATACTTCACAGCTGACCTGAGGAAGAACCCCACTACTGGTTATGGACAGAAACATAAATGGCCCTAAGGAGGTCCAGCAGCTCCAAGTGAGGCAGCTCTACTGGATGGGAAAAGCATCGCTTCTATTCAGCCACAGGTGGAGAAGTAAACGGTCCCAATTCTGATCCAGGACCCATCTCAAATACAACCACAAGATAAACAGAGAATTTGTTTTGGTAGGAATAATTCTCTTTTTACAAATAGAAGATCTGTTATGTTACATCATGCGCTCTAAAATCCCAGGGATTACTGAAATAAGTCAAGCAGAGAAAAACAATTATCATATGGTTTCACTTATTGGTGGAACATAAGGAATAGCAGAGAGGACATTAGGAGAGGGAAGGGGAAAATGAAGGGGAGGGCGGGAAGAGGAGATAAACCATGAGAGACTATGGACTCCGGGAAACAAACTGAGGGTTTTAGAAGGCAGGGGGGTGGGGGGATGGGCTAGCCCGGTGAAGGGTATTAAGGAGGGCACGTATTGCATGGAGCACTGGGTGTTATGTGCAAACAATGAATCATGGAACACTATATCAAGAACTAATGATGTACTGTATGGAGACTAACATAGTAATAAAAAATATAAAATATAAAATCCTAGGGATTATTTTAAAGAAAAAGAAAAGTTTTATAGTTATCAATTTCATTTTCAGGGTTTTGAGGCACCTTCAAGATTTTATGACCTTTTACCAATACAACAATCACAGATGGGTATTCCTCTTTAAAGCAAATTAATGTCAACCTAAGTATAAATGAGTCAGACCTATGAGTTTCTGAGCATTACAGTTAATTACACTGCCAAAACCAAGCCTTGTAGAGTAGTTTTAATTCTCTGGCTTCCTGAATAAGCCTGCTAAAGAAATATCTCACTTAATGACATTAATTGTCTTGATATTGCATTTGGATAAGTTGCTTTTTCATATAGCAACTGAATATTAAAAAAAAAAAAAACTAACAAACACATTTTTTAAAAAGTAGAAATCAATCAATAAAGTTCTTTTTTCCCAAATTACTACATTAAACCTGCATTCAGGACCTGGCAAGCTATTGATCTACTCTTCATAATTCTCCATTTCTTCCAAATTGCTATGCTCTTAAATCAAGTAATACATTACTCTTCAATCATGTTTGATAATTAAACATCAAAGCCTTGCCAAAGGAACTGTTAAAAATACCTATACCTCTGTTCTGGAAAAGCCTCTGTTAGAAATGATATATTGAATAGTTTAGATTCAAATCACTGCCCTGATTTAAACCATGTGGAAATAATAATACTATAAAAATACAAATAATCAAGTGCTATCCACAACCCCATATATCAAAGACCGTCAAAGAGATTTAATATTGAAGTCCTTTCCAATACTAAGCCCCAGAAGATTTATAAGAGGTCAAGGTGATTGGGCCTCCTTAATTAGAATGTAAATTCATTTACTGATTTATTATATCAAACAGATCCATGAGTAGTTACTGATTTTTTTAACATGCTCATTTTCTATTTCAATGATAGCTATCAATTAAATATTAATCAGAATCCCCCACCTCACCTGTAGTCTCAGTGTCCTGGATTCAAGCAAGACAGGGACACTTTGTGTCACAATTCCATGCCATTCTGGCTTCAGAGCTTGGGAAATGGAATACCCCACACAAACAAAATTTGCACCAAACTGCCAGCTCTGAGGCAACATATTATTCATTTGTATATATGTATATATCACATGTGTATGCCCAGGCCAGCTCTGTAGACCCATGAAAACCCAAATGACTTCTTCTTCATCCCTGAGTAAAGAGGAAGAGATAGAGGAGGAAGAAAGGGAGAGAGGGGGGAAGAGGGGGAGGGAAAGAGAGGCATTGAGGCTTAGTTGTGAGTGTTACATAGGGGACCTGGGGGTCTGACTGCTCCTGTGAAGACTATGAACTAATCATTCAGAGCTTCTATGTGGCCCTAGTTCCTACATAGAGTTTTTCTGTTGTTCTGCAGCTAATATGACCTGGCCGCTCTCTGCCTTTCCTTTCCGAAGGCTTTTCTGCCCAGTCCAGTATGCTATGACACTTAGCATCAGTTCATGCAATTTCCAGCTTTCAAATTTGTGTTGACACCTCTTTTCTTCCGTCATTTCCTCTCGCCTTCTGTTCTTGTACATTCATGCCTTCTTCATTGCTTTGCTGTCATATGGAATGTTTTATGAAGGAGCAGAGGTAAACCCATGTGTTTAATCTGCCATATTTGGCCAGAAGTCTTCTCTGTACTATAGCAAGTCACTATAATCTGAATCTATTTGACCCAAGATGACTGATTTCTAAAGTGGGACTAACATTTAAAAAGTGAATGGCATTCCTTTTCCTCTTTCTTCCTCTGCTTCATGGATCAAGTTACATGCAATGAAGGATCAGCAGCAGCACTGCTAGAAGTCAGTCATATATTATGATGGGGTTTACAGATAAATCTCTAAGTCCAAATTTGAATATCTGGCCATTTATTTACTATCTGATTAAGATACCAAAAATAGTATCTTAAGTGTTACTCAAGAAAACAAAAATACCTGAGTCATAATCTCAGGGCATAACCCACACAATCCTTAACAGACAGTATTGTCATATGTGGAGTAAAAAGAGTGCAGTTCATGGAGTAAAGATTACCTGATAAAAGAGGGGGAGGGGTCCAAGATGGCGGAGGAGCAGGAGGCTTAAATTTCGTCTGGTCTCAGGAATTCAGCTAGATAGCTATCAGACCATTCTGAACACCTACAAACTCAACTGGAGAATGAAGAAAAGAATAGCAGCAACTCTATGAACAGAAAAGCAACCACTTTTTGCAAGAAACCCAGTTTAAAACAGGAGTTGAGCTCCAGCTTGGTGTTCCAAGATTGTGGAGGAGCAGGAGACTGAAGTGTGTCTTGTCCCAGGAATTCAGTGAAAGAGCTACCAAACCATTCTGAATACCTATGAACGCAACTGGAGAATGAAGAAAAGAGTAACAGAAACTCTATGAACAGAAAAGCAACCACTTTCTGCAAGGAGGAGAAAAGATGGCGGAGGAGTAGGAGACCCTTTCTCAGCTGGTCCCAAGTCGAGCTGGATATCTACCAGACCATCCTGAAAACCCATGGAATCAGACTGAGACACAGGAAGATACACCTGGATCTCTACAAACGAACATCTCCAGCACTGAGCATTGAGGTACAAAACAGGGAGCTGTGAATCCGCGCACAGATACAGGAAGATAAACGGAAGGGGGAGGGAGCCTCCGCACCCAGGCGCCACGAAGCAGTAGCCACTTGTGCTGGGAAGTGGGCCGCACCCGCGAGAGAACAGACTGAGACCATGAGCCCGGGAACGCGCACGACTGGTCTGAAAAACGGAGCTCCGGAGTGTACACTTGAACTAGACTGAAACCGAGAGCTCGGGGGTGCGCGCGCGACCAGACTGAAAACTGGCGCTTCAGAGCACACATGAACCATACTGAAACAGGGAGCTCAGGAGCTCAGGAATGCGCGTGGGAACCGGGGGCGGCTGGCGGTGTTAGAAGCACAGAGGACAGAGACGTTCCGGCCCTGGAAGTGAGGGCTGGGACACAGGCTGTGGGGCGCACATCCCGGGTCGCTGCAGGGTTTTTAGCAGCACCGATAGAAACAGAGTTAAAGTGGCCAACAGAGCTCAGTGGAGAGCGGACTGCGATCTCTCTGTTCTGAGAAAAGGCTAGGATACAGCCACTGCTGCTCTGACTTTCAGAAGAGGCACAGAAAACCACCAGGGGAAGCCACCAGAGAACAAAAGCCCGGAAATACTGGCTCACATTGTGCCCATCCCCATCCCCTCTCGCAGGGGACGGGGCAACCCTACCCAAACAGGGTTTCCTAAATATCAGCGTGGCAGGCCCCTCGCCCAGAAGGCAGGCTGAAAAATCAGGAAGCCGACATCCCTAAGGTCCCTATAAAACAAGTACACACTGCCTGTGTCCTGGTCAATAACTTGGGCTCTGGGCCTCCCCACAACCTCTCCTCATCAGAATGACGAGAAGGAGAAATCCCCCCAGCAAAGAAAAGATAATGAGTCTGTGGCCTCTGCCACAGAACTGATGGATATGGATATAACCAAATTGTCAGAAATGGAGTTCAGAGTAACAATGGTCAAGATGATGTGTAGGCTTGAAAAAACTATTAATGAAAATATTAACGAGAATATAGAATCTCTAAGGCAGAAATGAGAGCAAGTCTGGCAGAAATTAAAAATGCTATGAATCAAATGCAGTCTAAACTAGACGCTCTGACAGCCAGGGTAAATGAGGCAGAAGACGAATTAGTGAATTGGAGGATGGGATGGTAGAAGAGAAAGTTAAAACAGAAAATTGCCTCAAAAAAAATCCAATCTCAAGAATGTAGATTATGGGAGATTACTGACTCAATGAAACGTTCCAATGTCAGAATCATCAGCATCCCTGAGGGGGTGGAGAAAGAGAGAGGTCTAGAAGAGATATTTGAACAAATTGTAGCTGAGAACTTCCCTAATCTGGCAAAGGAAACAAGCATTTGTGTCCAGGAAGCAGAGAGGACCCCTCCCAAGGTCAATGAGAACAGATCTACACCAC
>NW_024425563.1:43688444-43761669 GCF_017311325.1 Ursus maritimus | reverse complement strand
GAAACTGGAACTCAATCACAAGGAAAAATTTGGAAGAAATTCAAAACACTTGGAAACTAAGAACCATCCTGCTCAAAATGATTGGGTAAACTGTGAAATTAAAATCAGTTTTTAAACAATTTCTTGAGACCAATAAGAATGAAAAACACATCGTCCAAACCTGTGTGGATAATAAAAGGCGGTCCTTAAGGGGAAAAATACATAGCCATCCAAGCCTCACTCAAAAGAATAGAAAATCTAAAATGCAGTTTTTATTTCTCCTCCAGCAAGCTGTCGATGAACAGAAGAATAGGCTTAACCCACTCATGAGAACAGGATCAAGATTAGAGCAGAGACTCCAATGAATGAAAAACCAGGAGCATAGTAGAGCAGATCACACAGAACTAGGAGCTGGTTCTTTTGATGAATAAATATGATCGATAAGCCACTGGCCAGACTTATTCAAAAGAATAAAGGACCCAAATTAATAAAATTAGGAATGAAAGGGGAGAGATCACAACCAACACCAATGAAATAGGAAGGATCATGTAGAAACTTATGAACAGCTTTATGCCAATAAATTAAACAACCTGGAAGAAATGGATGCCTTCCTGGAAACCTATAAACCACAAGACTGAAACAGGAAGAAACTGATTATTTAAAAGGCTCCATTAATTATGAAAGATTTGAGCGTGATCAAGAAACCTTCCCAAAAACATGAGTGCAGGGCCTGAGCGGATTCCCTGGGGAATTCTACCAAACATTCAAAGAAGAAATAATACCTATTCCTAAGGCTGTACGACAATGAAGCAAGGGAAAACTACTCAAACTCATTCTATGAGGCCAGTATTACCTTGATCACCAAACTAGGCAAAGACCCATCAAAAGGAGAAATTACAGACCGATTTCCCTGATGAATATGGATGCAAAATTCTCAAAAGTCCTAGCTAATAGAACTCAAAAGTACATTAAAATAGATTATCCATCAAGACCAAGTGGGATTCATCCCTGGGATGCAAAGGGTGGTTCAACATTTGCAAATCGATCAGTGTGATAGATTATAACGCAAAAAGAGTCAAGAACCATATGATCCTTCAATTGATGCAGAAAAAGCATTTTGACAAAATACAGCATCCTTTCCTGATTAAAACCCTTCAGAGTGTAGGATAAAGGTACATTCCTCAATTTCATTAAAACCATCTATGAAAAGCCTACAGCAAACATCATTTCACTGGGAAAGCTGTCGAAAGCTTTCCCCTTAAGATCAGGAACATAATGGGATACCCTCTCGCCATTGTATTCAACATAGTACTAGAAGTCCTTGCAACAGCAATCTGTAGACAACAAAAAGGATAAAGGTATCCAAATCGTAAAGAAGAAGTCAAACTGTTCTCTTTGCAGATGACTATGACTATATAGAAACCAAAAACTCACCCGAAAAACTACTAGAACTTATAGAACAATTCAGTAATGTGGCGGGATACAAAATCAATGCTCAGAAATCAGTTGCATTTCTATACACGAACAATGAGACTGTAGAAAGAGAAATTAGGGAATCCATTCCATTTACAATAGCACCAAAAATCATACGTTATCTCGGAATTAACTTAACCAGAGATGTAAAGGATCTATATTCTAGAAACTACAAATCACTCTTGAAAGACATTGAAGAAGACACAAATAGATGGAAAAATATTCCATGCTCATAGATTGGAAGAATAAACATAGTTAAAATGTCTATGCTACCCAGAGTAATCTACACTTTCAATGCCATCCTGATCAAAATACCAATGACATTTTCCAAAGAACTGGAACAAACAGCCCTTAAATTTGTGTGGAACCAGAAAAGACCCCGAATCTCCAAGGAATTGTTGAAAAGGAAAAACAAAGCTGGGGGCATCACATTGCTGGACTTCAAGCTATGCTACAAAGCTGTGATCACAAAAACAGCATGGTACTGGCACAAAAACAGACACATAGACCAATGGAACAGAATAGAGAACCCAGAAATGGACCCTCAGCTCTTTGGGCAACTAATCTTTGACAATGCAGGAAAAAGCATCCAGTGGAAAAAAGACAGTCTATTCAATAAATGGTGCTGGGAAAATTGAACAGCTATATGTAAAGGAATGAACCTTGACCACTCTCTCACACCATACACAAAGATAAACTCCAAATGGTTGAAAGACCTCGGTGTGAGACAGGAATCCATCAAAATCCTAGAGGAGAACATAGGCTGCAACCTCTTTGACATCAGCCACAGCAACTTTTTTTCATGACACATCTCCAAAGGCAAGAGAAACAAAAGAAAAAATGAAGTTGTGGGACTCTATCAAGATAAAAAGCTTCTGCACAGCCAAGGAAACAGTCAAAAAAACAAAGAGGCAGCCCACGGAATGGGAGAAGATATTTGCAAATGACACTACAGATAAAAGACTGGTATCCAAGATCTACAAAGAACTTCTCAAACTCAATACACAAGAAACAAATAAACAAATCATAAAATGCGCAGAAGATATGAACAGACACTTTTCCAATGAAGACATACAAATGGCTAACAAACACATGAAAAAATGTTCAAAATCATTAGCCATCAGGGAAATTCAAACCAAAACCACTTACCCCAAAGATACAGACGTGGTGAAGAGAAGGGCCATATGCACCCCAATGTTCATAGCAGCATTGTCCACAATAGCTAAATCGTGGAAGGAGCCGAGGGGCCCTTCAACGGATGACTGGATTAAGAAGATGTGGTCCCTATATACAATGGAATATTACTCAGCCATCAGAAAGAAGGATTACACAACATTTGCAGCAACATGGACGGGACTGGAGGAGATAATGCTAAGTGAAATAAGTCAAGCAGAGAAAGACAATTATCATATGGCTTCACCCATTTATGGAACATAAGAACTAGGAAGATCGGTAAGAGAAGGAAGGGAAGAAAGAAGAGCGGGTAAACAGAAGGGGAAATGAACCATGAGAGACTGTGGTATCTGGGAAACAAACTGAGGGCTTCAGAGGGGAGGAGGGTGGAGGATTGGGATAGGCCGGTGATGGGTAGTAAGGAGGGCACATATTGCATGGTGCACTGGGTGTTATACACAAGTAATGAATCATAGAACATTGCAGCAAGCACGGGGGATGTACTGTATGGTGACTAATATAACAAAATAAATATTATTAAAAAAAAAAAAGATTACCTGAGAAAAAGAATACCACACCCTTCCCTCCACTTGATCTAGGCTGCTGTTGAACCTCTCTATTCAATTTTCAGTTCAATTATTGTATTCTTCATCTTTTTTTATTTCATCTTTTTTTATTGGTACTTTTTATTTATTCATTTATTTATTTTTATTTGTTATTTATGCTTTGTTTAAAATAAAATTCATTTTATTTATTTTTGTTTTTTATATTTTCTATTGCTATCTCATTTCTATCTTTGTTCACGCATTGTGTTCCTGACTTTGGTAAGTATGTTTGTTACCATTATTTTTAATTCTCTATTCTATAAATCACTTAACTCCACTTCATTAAGGTTTCTGGAGATTTATCTTGTTCTTTTGTTTGGAACATATTCCCCTGTTTCTTCCTTTTCCTTGACTCTGTGTTGTACATTAGATAAAACAGTCATCTTTCCCAGTCTTGATAGATTGGTCTCCTGTAGGATATGAACTTTGTCCATCAGCCCAGCTTGAGCTCCTATTTGCCTCTCAAACTTTTGTGATTGTCCAAGCCACCATCTGTTTTCTTAGTGGTTCCCAGTTGTTGAGTGTGTGCCAAGACACATCAGTGTCCCAAAGGGGAGGATCACAGTCAGCACCCAGATGCTGGCTGACCAGAAGCCAGACCCTCAGGCAGCATCTGGGAAACTATGCAGTCAAACCTGTTCGAGGAGGAAACTGGGAGGACATTTTTTGCCTTTGCCCTCTGCACTGAGCCTAGGTGTAGAGCCACAGGGGGTTCTCCTACACCCATTTAAAAGCTGCTTCTTTATTTGCTATAGTACCGTGGGACTCATAAATGCAAGCACCATTGGTTATCAGAACTGGGTGATTAGGGGCCCATTCTTCAGGTAGCAGTCATAAAAGTTGGGAAGCCAGAGGTGCGGACAAGCTCCTTCCAGAACGACACTGGTAACTTGGTTTTATGGTTGGACCAAGGGAGAGGATGTGCCCACCAGCTATTTGGGCTCAAGGAAGGAGCTCAGTCAGTACCGTGCTAATTATAAGCCCAACCCTCAGGCAACAGTTGCAAGTATGCAATCAAACCCCTTTCAGGGAAAGACTGGGAGATGGGCATTTGTATCTGCTCCCTCTGTGCTAAGCCCTGGGGGATAGCCAGCTGCCAGAGCTTGCTCCATGTTAAAACTGCTTCTTTGTTTGCTATAGTCCTATGGGACTCATCAGTGCAAGTCCTATTGGCTTTCAGAGCTATGTGATTTGGGGGTCTGTGCCTCTGCAGTAGTAGCCTTAAAAGTTGAAGTCCAAATCCTTCGTGCCAAAGGGAGATGCTGGGAGTTGGATGTTTCCTCTTCATCACTGTACATGCTGTGTCAGTTGTAGGATTTATTACAACACTGTTTCAGCCTTTACTATCCAATTTGACGTAAGTACTTTTTCAGTTGCCTAATGTCTAGGAGTCACTCAACCAGTTTCTGGATTTCTTTCAGAGGCAATTGCTCCACCTGTAGCTACATTATTTGGTGCATCTACAGGAGGAGGGAATTCAGGAGCCTCCTCTGTTGCCATCTTGGTCCAGAGTCTGAGTTTTATTTTTTCTTGGTGAAAGGTTATTCTTCATTCCCCAGTGGAATCAAGAGAATCAATGTGGGGCACCTGGATGGTGCAGTTGGTGAAGCAGCCAACTCTTGGTTTCATCTCAGGTCGTGATCTCACGGTCATGAGACTGAGGCCCACATTGGGCTCTGTGCATAGTGCGGAGTCTGCTTAAGACCCTCTCTCCCCCTGCCCCTCTACCCCCTCTAAAATAAGCAAATAAATCTAAAAAATAAAATAAAGTTTAAAAAATCAATCTGCTTTTATTATTAATAATTATAATATTTAACTACTTAAATAATAATTACTTGTTGAGCATTTATTTTCTATCAGGCGCTATGCCAAATGTTTGATGTATACTAACTTAATCCTTGCAACTATATGAGATTCATATTATTAATACTCAATGTAGAGGTGAAAAAAATTGGAATTAAGAGAGGTTAATAGTTTGCCAAAGTCTCAGGACTGAGAAGTGGTAGAACTATAGTCTGAATCCAGTCAGCCTCCAAAGTTCCCCTCTTTACCTCTTTATTATATTACCTCAATATGCATATGAAATTCCATGGCAGGAAGAATGAAAAGGGAGTTTACATCAATAGTATTTAACTTTTCTTTAAATACTTTCTGTGTGATGGCCATGACCCCTCTTACAAATAATTCAGATTATTTTGGGTAGACTCTATTTAACAATCTTAGGGAAATGCTCTGGAAACACCAACAGAATTGAGCTTTTAAAATATAAAATCTCATTGCCCCAGGCAAGAATGCTCTATGAAATTAGAGCCAGATTTTGCTTATAATTTAATAGTCCTTTTTTCTCCATCATTTGCATAGCGATACAGCTTTTATAGAGTTTTAATTCTGAATTTACATTCCAAAAATGTCAGTCTGGAGGCTGTAATCCTACTAACTTTGCTGTATGCCTATTTTTCTGAATACGGATAAATGTTTATTTTCTTTAAGCAGCATATTTCAGAGGTAAAATGCATTCCGAAGGCTTTAATCGAAGCATAGGCTATCATAAAACTTCCCTGGCATCTCTCTCTCTTACAGTTAACCAAATTACATTAGGGCATTTGAAGCAAATGAGGATACAACAAAGTGATGTGGGTGGACAAAATTATGAACTGCTTCCTGTTTATGGGACATTTTTACGATTGTATGGGCTGACAGCTACGCTTAGAGAAACAGTTGAAGAAGCAAATAAAATCATTCACTCAGTGGTTTATAAGCAAAAGAGGAAAAAAAAGGATTTTACATCTTCAAAATAGAAGTGTAGAGTCAAGAATGAGTTTTATATAAAAAAATCATTACAAAAGTCGTTGAAAGAATGTAAAAGACAACACAATTTATAATGACAATTGGGAAAGTGGGTCCACTGTTCCAGAATTGGAAACCCCTTCCTTCCCTCCTTCCTTCCTTCCTTTCTCTCTCTTTCTCTTTCTTTCTCTTTCTGTGTCTCTCTCTATAAAGACGTTTCTGTCAACTTGGGTGCATTTTCATCAAATTGGGAGTGTACATTTGGGAAGCTATGACTAAACATAGACCAGTGACATATGCTGAATGGACTGGGGCAGAGAGATGTGGGAGGGGTACTCGGAGCCGCTGATGCTGAGGCACAGGAGGGAGATCCCCGCAACACACATTAAGGTTCTCTAAACAGAGAAAGCCAACGGAGATGTTAAACGTGAATCCTAAAATCAGGAATTCCAGTGGCAACTGCTCTGCACTGCCCTTCTGATTTTGGATTGAGCTGCTTCTCACCTGAGCCGCACAGCACGATTCAAACACAGAGGCTGCACAGTAGCATCATTTGGAGGACTTTTAAGGACTATGTATACCGAGTTTCCAGCCAGACCAGTTAAATTGGAATTTAAGGAACAGCTGCGAGGGGGAGATGAGTAGCCCCAGGGCACCAGCATTTTCAAAGCTCCCGCAGTAATTCTAAGGAGCAGCCAGAGTTGAGAACCACTGGTTCAGGGTGAGTAGCTGCCAGAATTTATTTAATGATAGTTAATAATTCTCTCTCTCCTAAGTAACATGGAAGAGACCAGCTAGTATTATGTAAAATTAAAATGACATCTTGCTTATGAATAACTGAAAATATTTTATGTCTACTATGTATGTTTGTGCCATACAGTATACTTCCAAGAAGTATAGACATGGAAAAGTTAGGACCTTGCAGATCAGAAGTGGGATTTGCTCCCAGCAAAGCCAAGGCGAGGTCATCCAAGTCCAATGCTTTCAACGAAGTATCCTCTCAGTAACAAGTGTAATATAATAGTCCCAATTTCCTAAGGTGAACTTTTTTCTATTACACAGGATCCCATTACTGAGTAGCTCTGATTTTAAGTCAATAGAAACCTGAGTTTTAAAATACAAGTGTGAAGGTGCCTATCATCTTGGCTAACACTATTTGTTTTGGGTACTTTCAGTAGAGGAGGGTATATAGGGTCTTCCCCTAACAAGTAGAGACCCCCTTCAATATGCAGCAAAGCTCAGTAGAAGATTCCTCTGACCTGACAAGCATTTCTCATTCTTCCCATGTGATCACCTTTGGATTCCGATCTAGGAAACAGAAGGGACTGGCTTGTCGCCTGCAGGCACATGGCTGGCACTGATAAATCCCTGCCTTGCAGCATTTTAGACAGCTTTGATCAACAAATCAATGGGAGCCACAGACACCTGGTCTATGTAAAGAGCCTCTTCATTTCCTCCACTGATCCAGCAGCTGCTCCTTCTTTTTGGGGACTCCATGTTTATATATAGGCAGAGTTCAGAAGGAGGACACTGTGACATTGTTTGCTCTAATACCTTCCCTATTCAAGGAGATGGACAGTGGTTCACGCTCTGTTCTGCTGCTGGAAGCAACTGGAAAAGTCCAAAGTACTGCACTCCCCCCAGGGGGAAATGCTGGTGCCCTGGAGACAATGTGGTACTGTTACTAAAATAATTTTAGGAACCAAAAGAGTGAAGTTTGAGCACAGGACCATCAGCAAAGAATGAGAAGAGTCTTAGATTCCTGTAACTATTTTATATGTCCATAGTACTCTTTGAAGTATAATTTATTTGATTACATTTGCCAAGTCAGTTGATACACACTACCCCAAATGCCAAAATATATTAAAGATGGGAGACAAATGAGTGAAAGGTGATATATTACAGATCTAAATATGAACCATACCTTCGTGAGATGCAAAAAGAAGATGGAACCTCAGTGTCCAACCAACCCCAACCAAACTAGAGCAACCAAAGAACTCTTACTGCAGAGCAGAAAAAAACAGTCCTTAATTCAGACAACAATGGAAAATTTCCAACTACATGGCTCAGTCAGCCAGATTGATAGAAAATCCCTGGTTGAAAATGTGTTCACATGCCTGACTCAGCTCTCTAAGAAGAGACATTGCTTTCTGTGTGTGTGTGAGAGAGAGAGACAGAGACAGAAACAAAGAGATAGATTCATTACTACTGAGATCAGAGCTGAAGAATTTCTTTAAACAGAGCCCTATCTAAGTGGACTCCAAAGGATAAAGGTCTGTAATGCTGAGTTGAACCTCATTATTAGTGTGATTTCTTATTAGTTTTTTCCCCTAATGTATCTGTTATCAGTCAGCTGCCCCTCTTCATCAGTGGGAGAAACAATGAAATCAATTATTTAAGTTATTAAGTCAGCAAATGTTTATTAAGTGTCTGTCATGTGTGAGGTATTAGTTAAGACATTAGATCATCTGTACAATGAAATTCCATACAGTTCAAAAAGAATGAGGAAAATCTATACAGGTTGCTAGGGGAAAACTCAAGGGGAAAGAAGCAATATGATCATGTGCAAAGTATCTTTCATTTGCACTCTTAAAAATTATTTATATTTATATTTGTATTTGTATGTGCACATAATTACGTGGGAAACTTCTGGTACAATGCGCCAGGAACCACTGACAATCTCTGGGGAGTGGGGCCTCTTTGGGGTAGAAGGGAAACAATTTTCATCACAGTGTTTGCATTTTTTTACCATGTACATCTATATTTCATAGTTCATAAGTTACAAGCACACTTTCTAAGGTAGACATCATTACCCCTGAAAATGAAAAAAAATTATTAAAAAAAAAACCACAAGTTTTCATTATTTTACCTAGTGTTCAAATATATTTTAAACCTTAGGACTAAATTTTTAAGTAAAATCAGAATTCAATAAATGATTAGAGATTTGGCAAACATGCAAAATCATACATAATCATATACATGTGCACCCCCTACCCCAATTTCCATGTGTGCATATGTGTACACTCTGTGCCTTATCTCTTAAATATCTCTCCTCCTGCCCACCCTGGTGCAAGGCTGCCATTCGTCTCAAATAGCTACAATGTAAGTATACCTGTTACTACACATGGCAGTGAACAAACAGAATACTATGTCTCATATTCACGGTAGATGAATAGAATATGTTATATTTACCCTACACACATGCCTGTGTGTGTGCAGTTACACACACATATATAGCCTCACATTTGTGTACTTGCCAACTGTGGGTCCTCAAATGCTTTCTCTTTTTCAGTGAGTCATTCAATGGCCTATGATATAAAATGTTTTCCAACTCAGAGATTTATAATGCTAATGTTCAAGCCTACATATGGTATTGTCATGAGAATTAGCTAAATGAAACATGCAAGAGTCCCTAACTCAGATCTTAGCACAAATCAGCAACTCAGCAAATGTTTGTGGACTACCAGTGGGTTGAATACATAAACTTAAAGTGAGGGGTGCCTGGGTGGCGCAGTCGGTTAAGCATCCAACTGTTGGTTTTGGCTCAGGTCATGATCTTAGGGTTGTGAGATCGAGCCCCACATGGGGCTCTGCACTAAGTGTGAAGTCTGCTTGGAGTTTCTTTCTCCCTCTGTCCCTCTCCCTGCTCACTCTCTTTCTTTCTATCTAAAATAAATAAATAAATCTTAAAAAAAAAACCAACCCACAAAGTCTTTATTTAAAAAAGTGAATGCAAACCTATGAGCATTTTAGAACATAGCCTCTAAAGGAGCTATGACAGAAAACTAAAAATCTGGTAGAACAGTAAACAAATCAATATATCAATACAGTATTTCCAACTTCTTAAAACATGAACAGGGTAAATACCCAAGTACTTAATTCTGGAAATGATGTTACAGTAAATATTGGCATTAAAGAACATTTTCTAATTCATTTTCCAGAATTAAGGAGTCTTTTGCTTTTCAACACCAATTATCATACTAAAAGAAACTTTTGGGGAACCTGGGTGGCTCAGTCAGTTGAGCGTCCAACTCCTGGTTTCAGCTCAGGTCATGATCTTAAGGTCCTGGGATCGAGCCCCACATAGGGCTCCATCTCCATGCTCAGCAGAGAGTCTACTTGAGATTCTTTCCCCTTCCCCCTGCCTCTGCACCTCCCACTCACGTACACTCTCTCTAAAAACTAAATAAATAAAATCTTAAAAAAGAAAGGAAACTTTCTACCTAAATAACAGGTTGTTATGTCAAGCACAGCCAATAGGCCGGTTATGTTAAACAAGTCTATGACAGTTTTAGGATGACTCTCTAAAGAATCCGCACCCAAAGAATGAATTTTACTTTTTTAAGGCACTTGAACATGCTTTGTTCCACCAATGCTTTTCTGCAGTACAGAAAAAAGTATGCTGTTTTCTCAAAAAGGTTAAGTTCTACCCCCCAAGTCTCTACCTAGAGACTCCGTATCTCCTGGTTATCACAATGCTATGACACCATGGAATGTAGGACTCCCTGACGTAAGAAGAGCTTTACACAGCATGAAAAGGGATGCTGTATTTGATGTACATCCCTGCTGTGAGAATTACACCAATTTCAAAAATAATTCAATTGTTTAAAATGCACCTACTTGAATCAAAGAGTTATGGTATAGACCTCTAAGACTATTAGTCTTAGTTCATGAACAGCATTTTCACTGATAAGTATAATTCAGAAAATAACATAATAATTAATATAATTCTGCCAGTTATTCCAGTGGCACCCCTCTCTGTGTATCATGATTCTCACTGACACCAATTTATGTTCACGACACAACCTCTTCGAAGTAGAAAATTTCTGACATAAAAATCTCCAGCAAATTCAATTAGCACACCCAGTAAAAAAAAAAAAAATTACACTAGTTTATGTGAGTTGATGTTAGGTTTATATGGTAAAACTCTCTCTTGACTCAAAATCTAGAAGTTAATATTAAAAGTGCTCAAAAATTATGTAGTACGGATGAGGAAGAGTAATTTTTTTTTCTCATGTCACCATTCTCTTAAGGGCCTGTTTGTGACCAGAACTTTCACTAGAAGTTGCTTGTAGCATCTGCTATTCTCAGGGTAACTGATGGTCAGGCTCACCTTCCATTCTCTGTAGGATCACCATGGACCAGAGGGCCATGAGCGTCTAGTTCTACAAGAAATAGAGCCCTCAAATATTAAATTTCCTTTCTGATAGTACAAACACATGACTTCTGGAAAGAAGGTGGAAAGTAAGTGATTTTGTACAATTTCATATTTAAAATGCAATGATAATACTGCATTTTTTACACTAAAAACCTCATTTCTGGAGCATACATGTGACAATAAAAATGTCAACTGAATGAATTCATTTTATCATATAATCTTCCCTTATGACAGGCAACAAAAGCTCAAATGTCTTCTTTAATAAGAGCCAATGGATAGGGGCGCCTGGGTGGCTCAGTCGGTTAAGCATCTGCCTTTGGCTCAGGTCATGATCTTGGGGTTCTGCGATCAAGCCCCACGTCAGTCTCCCTGCTCAGCAAGGAGTCTACCTCTGCATTTCCCTCTGCCCCTCTCCCCTGCCCCGCAACCTGCTTGTGCGCTTTACTCTCTCTCTCAAATAAATAAAATCTTTTGAAAAAAGAAAAAAAAGAGCCAATGGATAAAGTTATCATCTATTGATGGGTCTATAAAGTTTAAAATGCCAAGTGGTTGAAATAGGAAAAGAAGGCATCCTGGGTACATGGAAAGGAATAAAAAGGTTCATATACTAACAGGAAACTCCTTTGTTTAATTGAAATCAATACTCTAAAATAAAAAATGTTTGACTGTCAACCCTGGGCCCTGGGCATTCTCCTGTTTCCCTAACAAATCAAGTTAGTTATTACAGCTCTGCCCCTTGCCCCAGGCCCATACTTCTCTCTTCCAAAAGTTCCCACTTACTGATTTTCAGGGCACAAGTTCATTCTCCTCTGGCTTTTACTTTTCATACTGAAGTTTATATTTCTGAAAGGAAAACCTACAAATCAGCTCTCAGTACAAATGAAAAGCCAGCAACGCCAAGGTCAGAGAAAGGTTCCAATGATACGAGGGCACATTCATTCATTTATTTGTTTATTCACAAGCAACCACTCTGTGTCAGGAGCAGTGCTAGGCCCTGGAGACAGATATGATGACAAATATTACTTAGTTCCTTGGCTCGAGGTGTTTAAGATCTGGTTGGGGGGAATAAAATGAATTAAAGTTCAGGTACATGTGCTAAGAACAATACAAAATAAAATGATATGGTAGTCCCAAGAACAGGGTTCTGGGATTCTTTGCACCAAAGTTTCATTGCCTCTGGGATCTCCTATGTATCAAGGCGTAACATCACCAAGGGGCAATGGGTAGGGAAGAAAGACAATTCTAGCAGTAATAGCAGCTTCTGCAATGCTCACTGCACTGACCATGGGTTGGGGGGAAGTGAGGACAACAAAGGCCTGTTTTCCCCACTTCTCACTTTTTTGTTCTTTTAAGTAGGCTCCACACCCAGCGTGGGTTTGAACTCATGACCCTGAGATTAAGACATGAGTAGAAATCAAAAGTCAGTTCTCACATTTTAATAGAGGGGAGGGGACTTCACTCTATTTCTTATTATGGAACATAGGAAAGAATACCTTCCATGGGATAGAGGCAGCAACCTCTGTCCAGGTTTCAATTATTTCTCATTATATACTTCTACAGTGACCATACTCTGCAAACCAAAAATATGAGACATGTGGTCTGACAAAGAATAAGTTTTTTCAAATTCAAACTAGATATATTTGTATAAACAGTTTGAAAGACCAAAGACTGCATCACGTATGACTATATATTTGACAAATAGCCTTGATGAATTAGGGAATGGCCCCTAAAGCTCATTGAATATGCTGACATGGAGAGTGACAAGTTTCACCACACCCAAACTACACTGATGCTGATGCTACCAAAACACCACCACCACCACCACCACCACCAACAACAACAACAACACCCAAGTAGAAAGAAGGACTGTTTCTGCCAATTGCTGACAAAAATTTAAATTCTCATTCCTAGAGATTTTAACGAAAAGGTCTACAGAAAGGAAACTCAACAATGTGCTCTAAAAAACTATACCCATGACACTCTAATTCTATTCCTTCCAAGAGAGAAAAGAACTCTAGAAAGTTACAACATCTCATTTATCCCAAACTTAATAGGCATCAGAAACACATATCAGCAAGTACACAAACAGGAAGGGTCAAGAGAATTCCCCACACTAGGTTCAGGTACAAAATATCATGAAGGTGATGATAACAAGCAGGACAGTTAGAGCTTCACAGACCCTATGAATTCATATTTTGCATACAAGTGTAAGAACTTCTCTGGTTTAAAAGATCATAGTGGGTTAGAGACAAGGAAATAGAAAGTGGGTAGAGAGAAAAACTACTTAAGTTAGGCATATTAACAGTGCTGGTACTGCAGATATTTGTTCCATGAATGAATGAATAAATGAATGAAAAAAAATGAGTTACATTTAATAGATTTGCAATAGGCAATGTACTAAAAGCTGATCAAAGAATATCCAGGACCCAGAATAGGAGAAATTATTTGCAAATCATGTATGTGATAAGGTGTTAATAATACATATACATCAATTCTGGACTTTCCATTTCTCCAAAGAAGCTATAGAAATGGCCACAAGCATATTAAAAGATGCTCAACATCACTAATTATTAGAGAAACACAAATCAAAACCACAATGAGATATCCCACCTATTAGGATGGCTACTATCTAAACCAAAAACAAAAACTAAAAATATATGCTGGTAAGGAGGTGGTGAAACTCTTACCCTTGTGCACTGTTATTGGCAATTTGCACACTTATGTTCATAACAGCATTATTTACAATAGCCAAGAGGTGGAAGCAACCCAGATGACCACTGAAAATGGATAAATAAGACATGGTGTATACATACCATAGAATTATTATTCAGTCTTTAAAAGATCAACAAGTACATGAAAAGATAGTCAACATCACTAGTCATTATGGAAATAAAAATTAAGGCCATAGAGAGATATCATCTCATGATGGCCATTATCAAAAAGACAAGAGGTAAATGCTGGCATGGATGTGGATAAAAGGGAATCCTTCTGTACTGTTGGTGGGATTGTAAATTGGAACAACCACCATGGAAAACAATATGGAGGTTCCTTAAAAAAATTAAAAATACAAGTACTATATTATCTAACAATTCCACTTCTGAGAATATATCCAAAGGAAACAAAAACATTAACTCGAAAAGATATTTGCACTTCCATGTTCATAGCCAAGACACAGAAACAACCTACATGTCCATTGATGGATGAATGGATAAAGTTGTGGTATATTTTAGAGAGGGAGGGGGAGAGAGAAAGAGCACAGAAGAGGGGCAGAGGGAGAGGGAGAGAGAAAACTCAAACAGGCTCCATACCCAGCACAGAGCCCAACGCAGGGTTCAATCTCACAAGCCCCAGATCATGACTTGAGCCGAAATCAAGAGTCAGATGCTTAACGGACTGAGCCACCCAGGCACCCCTACAAACCACTTTTAAATGTATTAGATGCGTACTGATTTTTTTTTCAGGATACTAAATTAATAACCACTATTGAATAAAGATAGATCCATCTTTCAATAATGGAACATTATTTAGCCATAAAAAAAATCCTACCACTTATGACAACATGGATGGACCTTGAGTGCATTATGCTAGGTATCTCACTTATTTCAAGTTAAATAGAGAAAGACAAATACTATATGTTTTTGCTTATATGTGGAATCTTAAAAAAACAAAACAAAAACACAAACAAACTCATAGAAAGAAGTCAGATTTGAGATGGAGGTTTGCGAATTGGAGGAAGGTGGTCAAAAGGTACAAACTCCCAGTTATAAGATAAATAAGTACTAGGGATGTAATGTACAACATGACGATTATAGATAACACTGCTGTGTGATACATGGGAAAGTTGTTGAGGGAATAAATCCTAAGACTCTCATCACAAGGAAAAAATTTTTTTTCTTCTTTCTTTTTGTTGTATCTGTATGAGATGATGGATGTTAGTTAAGCCTATTATAGTAATCCTTTCACAATATATGTAAATCAAACCATCATGCTGTATGCCTTAAACTCATACAGTGATGTATGTCAACTATTTGTCAACAAAACTGGAAAAAAAGAAGGAAGGTCTGTCCCATGTTATGAAATGGATGAACACTGAAATATCATGCTATGTGAAATAAGCCAGTCACAAAAAGACAAATACTCTCTGATTCCACTTATAAGAGGTATCTAAAGTAATCAAATTCATAGAAACATAAAGTAGAATGGTGCTCACCATGGGCTGGGGAGAGGGAGAAATGAGAAGTTGCTGTTTAATGGGTATAGAGTTGCAGTTTTGCAAGACGAAAAAGTCTAGAGATTCGTTGCATAACAAGGTGAATATACTTAACATTACAAAACCATACACATAATGATGGTTAGGATATGTTTTTGACAATTAAAAATATTTTTTAGGGGGGCGCCTGAGTGGCTCAGTTAAGCAACTGCCTTCAGGTTGGATCATGATTCCAGGGTCCTTGGATCAAACCCCTCGTGGGCTCCCTGTTCAGTGGGGAGCCTGCTTCTCCCTTTCCTTTTGCTGCTCCCCCTGTTTGTGCTCTTTTCCACGTGCATGCTCTCTCTTGCAAATAAATAAAATCTTTAAATATATACTTCGGCTCAGGTCATGATCTCAGCATCGTGAGATCAAGACCCACCTTGGGCTCCACACTAGGCATGGAGCCTGTTTAAGATTCTCTCTCTCCCTCTCGTTCTCCTTCTGGAACGCCTCCCGCCCCTGCTGGTTCTATCTCTCTAAATAAATAAATAAATAAAATACAAATATTTTTTAAAAAGACATCCAGAACTATTTATTGCCTTAATAAATATTTATACGTATCAGTTATGCTCACTACCAATTGTCAATGCTAATGATATTGACCATTAAGAAACTCATTTTATTCAGTACATTATGCTTAAGAATGGACACGAATATATACTCTAAAGATTGTCCAATACAAAATAGTTTTCACAAGTGTCATTTGCAGTAGCAAATTTCAGTTGTTTATAAAATTTATTAATATGGGCACTCTATTCCCAGACAGTACAAGATAAATAATTTCTCTATTTTGCCTCAAAAAAAAAAAAAAACCCACCCTTCTGTATTCATAAAGGTATTTTGTTTTCATTTAAAATAAACTCCCTTGTGATAAAAAAAAAAAAAAAAGCCCTTTTTTATCCTTAATCATACAGACTGGAAATCTATATCGTTTGAGCCCTCTGGCTAATTACTCACCATACATTTCTTATTGTGTAGATACAGTCTAACACCTTTTACATGACTTACAAGCAATTTTGAAATTCTTGCAATGTCATTTTGGAAGATGGACCTATTTTTTATTCAACAGTGGTTATTAATCTAGTAACCTGAAAAAAAAGTCAGTAGGCATCTAACATATTTAAAAGTGGTTTGTAGGGGTGCCTGGGTGGCTCAGTCGTTTAAGCATCTGATTCTTGGTTTTGGCTCAGCTCATGATCTGGGGCTTGTGAGACTGAGCCCTGCGTTGAGCTCTACACTGGGCATGGAGCCTGCCTGAGTTCTCTCTCTCCCTCTCCCTTTGCCCCTCTCCTGTGCTTTCTCTCCCCCCCCCAAATAAATAAATAAGTAAATAAATAAATAAAAAGTGGTTTGTAGAGGACTCGAATTTGTAGTTTCCAAAAGTAGTCACAAATTTTGGTAATCCCATGTAGCTTCTTTGTAGATTTTATCTTGTAAAATATCTCAAAAAAGAGCAAGCCAGCTAGATAAAGTAAGGGGCACAGCCACACAGCTTAAAGCCAGAATCGATTTTACTGGTGGAAATCCCTTTATACCTAAGACAATATTTACTTTCAGAATACTTCATTTTAATTATATGTTCAGTGCTATAATTATCTGCCTCTACCTCCCTAATGCCAAAAGCATTGACAAAAGTTTACTGCAAAGCTTTATAAAAATCTACTCTGAATTATCTTCATACATCATAATTAACTCCTAGCACATGTAAGTACTCAATAATTTAAATTTTTTTGTTGAATGAATAATTGAGTAAATGGTTTAGGTTATATTTCTAGCCTTAATTATGGTTACAGTGCACTGTGGATATAGCCACATCAAGGCCTCAGCAACATCACTACCACCAGCGCTAAAGCATTTTTAGCTCTTAGTGGTATGCTCAGGTATTACACAGAAAAATGTGGACACATAATCCAAGACTGTTCAAATTAAACAAGCCCAAGCACCAGCAAAACTTTTAATTTAAAATTATTACTCTAACAATGTGGGGACAAAACTGTCGAGGTGGCCAGACTACTTTTTATTTTTTCAAGTCACACACACACAGTCACTTTCTTTGTAAAGAAAGTAGCCAACTCACGTACACGGTTATTAAGTTATATATCACCTTCTTGGGTGGACAACAAATACACAATTTCACTAAGTTCTCAAGGCTAATATCCATAAGGTTGACAAAGTTTGACAAGAGTTAAAAGGAAAACCATTGTTAACAGTAAATCCTTGCTTTGCTTTTAATATTTAATGATATGATCTTCTTTAATATTTAGTGATATGATCACTATATCACCATAACACCAGAGAACAGAAGAGACACTGACAAGTGTCTTACATGAGACAAATAAGAAATAAATTTGACAGTTGAGAAAAGTAAAGACGTTTTAAGGGGAAAGAACTGAATGGAGGGAGGTGATGAGGAATGTAAATAAAGATTTCAGAGAGCAGCCTCAGGACATGTAAGAACAGTTCTCACGCTGCCTGACTCATCAGGCCATGCTTAGGACAGTAATTATCTCCTCTCTACCAACTGGACTAATGAAATATGACAGAAATTTATCAAAATAATAGAAAAGAAGGAAGAGGGAGAGATAAGATGGTATATGACAAAGGTCAAGGTAGAATGAAGTAACCTAGAAGGATAAAAAGTACTGGCAACTCCCAAACAGTCCACTCAGGACCAACTGAAATTCACAGAGAAGAAGCATGCTCAGCCGTCCACAACCATCATCACAAAGAAGTGCAACATACAAACTGTGAACTAGACGAGTCCCCCCAAACTAAAGGCTATATACGTCAGACCAGTGGTGCCCAGCTCTGACTACACCTTAGAATCACGTGGGGAACTTTCAAAATCATGATGCCCAGGCCCCTCTTGGAGAGACTGATTCACTTGATTCCTATTGAACCTCCATGTAGAAATTATTTTAAAGCTGTCCAGGTGATTCTAATCCATAGTCAGAGCTGAGAACCATGATTTCCACCCCAACTGTTTAACAGAGAAGAAACGACAGCTAAGGGGGGATTGTAATCCATCTTCCCCAATGATTTTTTTGACTTTTTTCTCTTAGGATATCTGTGGCATCTGTTGACATCATCTGTCATGGAAGAGGCAACAAACTGGAAAATCAGAGGCCTCAGTCTAAGTCTTGATTCATCTACATCACCTCAGGCAAGGCTTTCCACTCCATAAATGTAAACTGAAGAGCTGGACAGTTATACAAACTCCTCGGAAGTGAAGAGAGGCCATTTTCTTGCCAAAGTAGCTCCCTCCAAAGTGCCCTCTCATCTTTTTCATTGTTGCTATCAAAGTCTTTTTATTTATCAGCAGATTCACATTACTGTCATTTCTGCCCCACCGTCAGCTCCTACCCACACTTCTCCCTGCATTGAGGTTTTTCATGGGTATGAAGGATGCCTATCCTTCTCCATTTCAGCATTTCAGAAACTCATAACTGAGTATTCATGAGAGAGCTTCCTCTAACATCTATCAGTTCTCCATCAGGGGGCAGTATTTTCAGATACGACCCAGTCCACAATCTTGTTCAAGCTCTCCAGTAATGTTTGACTTTGAAAATCACTCAAGACATAAACAGAAAGATAAGTGACATTTCTAATATTATGTTGATATTGAAATTCTATATATGGGGTTTACCTGATGGATCAACTTTCTCATAAAATTCTTATCTGTAGAAATAGCTTATATTCTAAATAATGTTCTAGACCCCAAATTGAATCAGCAAGGTTACACCACAGCAGGGGTCAGCAAACTATGGCTCAAGTCAAATTTGTCCACTGGACTGTTTTTGTAAATGAAGTTTGGTTTGAAACCGACTTATCTGTATACTGTCTATGGCTGATTTCATTCTACAACAGCGGAGATGAGTAACTGTGACAAAGATTATGTGGTTCATAAATCCTAAAATATTTAACTATCTGGTCCTTTACAGAAAAGTTTGCTGACCCCTGCACTAGAAGGTGAGACCAGGGAATGTTGTCCTCAGACACTTATCCTGCTACCTCAGAGGACCCACCCCTACCATAGCCCACCACAAAAAAAGTTTGTTCAGTTATACTCTGATAAGCCTCTGGCTCCAGTGAGATTTCCTATCGATGTTACAATAGATGATGTAACCAATCAAGATTGCAATGCAATCTTCCAATGCATGGAAGACATTAAAAAAATGGCAGGGCAGGAAGGGGGCAGGGAAGAAGGAGAGTGATGACTGATGGACCACATAAATATTCCCTACCTTCCTCTTAAAATTCCATGGAATAACTAAAAATGTATTTTTAAATGTACAAAACATCCTTGCAAACTAAGAAAAGTTTCCATGATGTAACAGAAAGTTTAAAGAAATATCATAGACAAAAGCAATTCAACTCAAAAGCAAAACCAGAATGAAACCACACCCCAAAATTCAGAGAGGCAAGAATTGCTTATAAAGTAAACATATTTTAGGTAACTGAGGCAGAATACCGGGAGAAGCCTCTTAAGTATTCATCAGGGACTAAGTTTGGAGTTCCTTGCCATTTAAGCCTTTACTACTGTTCCTCTTGTGTTAAGCGACAGCAGGGACAGTGCCCCACTAGCTAAAGCAGTGAGTGTGGGGCTAGAATCAGAGAGGCAGAGGGGCTACTGGACACTAGGAAGGACAGCAATTCCCTGATACCCAGAAGACAAGTTACCAGCAAACATTTTCAAAAGAATGCCACGATCCTCTCCACATTAACTGGAAATATAGCATGGTAGGCCAAACAGAGAGGAAAACAGGGATTTTCAAATACACAGATAAAAAGATTAACAAGAATCACCAAGTGTTTTAGAAAACCCAACACCAAACTCAACAGAACTAGTACCTGAGGAAATAGAGCAAAGAGAAGATAAATTTAGAAAATATTACTATTTTTAAGAGATGGGATTTGATATTTATGAGATCCAAAGACAGATTTAAGATCTTTTAAATTAATTTTGATCATTGGACAAAAAACTGAATAGAAGGGTTAAATAGTAGATCGTATTTAGGAGACAGAAATAACAAGTCAAGGAACTCAAGGAAATAAAAGGCAGAACAAAAATATAGAGTTCTGTGTGTGTGTGTGTGTGTGTGTGTGTGTGTGTGTGTGTGTACTATTACTCAGTCATAAAAAAGAGTGAGATCTTGCCATCTGCAATAACATGGATGGACCTAGGGGGCATTATGATAAGTGAAATATGTCAGACAGAGAAAAACAAATACCATATGATTCATTTATATGTAGAATGTAAAAAACAAAACAAACAACAACAACAAAACACCAGAAAGAGACTCATAAACATAGAGAACAAACTGGTGGTTGCCAGAGGGGAGAAGGGTGAGGGAATGGGCAAATAGGTGAAGGGAATGAAAAGGTACAAACTTCTAGCTGTAAAATAAATAAGTCACAGAGACAAAAAGTACAGCATAGGGAATACAGTCCATAGTATCATAATATTGTATGGTAATAAATGGTGGCTACAGTTGTGGTGAGCATTGAGTATTATATAGAATTGTTGAATCACTATGTTGTACAGCTGAAACTAATAAAACATTGTATGTCCACTGTACTTTAATGATAAATATTTTTTTTAAAAATAGACCTCCAAAATATGAAAGAAAAGTTAAGAGACAAGGAGGATGGATCAATATATTTCAATATATGTCTAAAAGGTGTTCAGAAGGAGAAAACAGAAACAGCAGAGAGAAAGAAGTAAGTAAAGAAATTTTAGGGGAAAAAATCCCAGAGCTAAAAACACAAATCTCAAATTGAAAAGGGCTCAAGTGTCAGGCAAGATGAATTAAACTATGCTTCGTATATTGTGGTGAAATTTCAGAACATCAAAGTTAGTAAGGAGTATAATACTACAAGCGTGAAAAGAGAAACAACAGATTACCTACAAAGGTACATATTGATATCAAATTTCTCACTGGCAACACTGGAGTGCTAGGAGAGAAAGGACCACTCTCTTTGAGTATGGACAGGATATCATTTTGAATTGGTTCCCATCAAACTGGTATTCAAATAGAAAGGCAAAAATTTATATATTTTTTTCAGACCTTCCAGCATTCAGAGGACTTTACCTCCAGAGACCATCAATTAAAGAATCCTCCCATTAGCAAAAGAAATGAATCTAAGAAAGAGGAAGATGTGTAATACAGCAAGCAGAGCAGATGAAGGTAGAACCTGGGACAAGGGACACCACCTCCTCCAATAGGAAAGTAGGTCAGAGCCCTGATGGCATGACTGTGGCCCTGTGGGTAGGAAGCCCAACCTTTCAAAGCAATGTCCTTGCTCTGGGAAAACACTCATCTCAGAATGCAACAGGCAGAGCCACTGTGCCAGGGCAGGATATAGCTATTTCCAGACACACGTTTGTCTGGGAAACTAGATCCTGGATTCTGTGACGACAGCTTAGAAATAAGAGTCAGCAAACCACTGTCCCTCTCCCAGTTCTGTATCTGTTCTTTCTGGGCCTTAAGCAACTAATCTGTCAAGTGGTGAAAAGTATGCTTACCCTTTTACAAAAATTTGATCCCTACCCTCTTCAAATGTGTGTTTCGTGAACCAACACACACTCTCTCTAATGAAACGGCTTTAAAAATGAATATTATGTTTCATCTCTTGGCTATTCACTGGAAGCTCCAATGTCAACAAACATTCACAGAGTTCCTCATCTCCCCACCTTCTTTGCTTGGTCCTAGAGAAGCACAGAGGACTGAAACAAGATCCCAGTCCATGAAAGGCTCCTACGGAGGTGGCTAGCAAACATTTCTGGGGTTCCTCCAATTTCAGGGCAGAGTCTAAGCCTGGGTCTCCAATACTTTCTGGGATATGTCCAGCTGTTGGCTGGAGAAAGCCCTTGTCTGCATTTTTAAGACCCAGAAGCAAATAGTGGAGTTATGCATTGTTTCTATAAGGCCCACATTCCCATGTCCTTTGGTGGATCACTGCGGGGACTGAGCATTCTGGATGACTTGGCCTGTGGTCTCATAAGCCCTCTATATCTGACCTGAGAGCTGGGATGTGGTTCTGATTCTCAGTTTCAAATCATAATGGGATTGGATAGATCCAAGAGCCTGAAAGAAATCAGTCTTACAGGAAGGTGAGAGGTTAGTATTAATCGTGATCATTCTAGATACCATTTGCTTATCAAATACTCTGTGTCAGGGATTTTACATCTATATTCTCTCTGTCACAGTCACCTTCCAATGGAAGAATTACTACATGCAAGGAGCAAAATAGGAGTCAAAGGGGTGGGTTTATTTGCCCAAGGCTCCTGCTAATAAATAATGGTGACAGGATTTGAACTCCCATCTATCTTACTTCAAATCCCATGACCTTTCTATTGTACCAAGTTGCTTCCTTCTATCTCTGACAAGCCATGCTGTACTAGAAAGGTAGAGTTGTCTAGGCTATATTTTCTCTTCTGACATACTCTCGGGTAGATGCATATTTATTGCTTAAGATGGAAGCAGTAATTGGGAGAACAGATCGGAGAGACCGGCATCAGGCTTTCCCCTGAATGATTTTCCAGTTCTTCCCTGCACAGATTTGTTGGTTCATCCTCTTCCAGACTAGGAAAAAATGTTTGCAAAGCCTTCTAGTTGAGACAAAGAATGCAACCCTAGAGAACACTCAAATAATCCAGTATTTCTGACCTAGAGAGCCTAAGGAGAGGGAAGATGAGGGGGCAGGAGAAACAGCAGGAGCAGAGGAGTCTATGGACCCCACAAAACCCATGGAGACAGATGCCTTAAGGCATTAAGATTAGGGATTATGAATCAGAGCTTCCCTGGAGGGAAACAAGGACTGTGTCCAGTAACCTGAGCAAGAACCTGTTCCATATGCATATTTGGTCCCTCATTGGTCCTCATTTACTGAGCACTAATTCTGGTAAGGAATTGGGGAGGACAAGGTGAATGAAAAGCAGTCACTCTCTGAGGGCTTGTGAACCCAGAGTTTCACCCTGATCATTCTAACTGGGTCCTCTTCTTCCAGCCACATAGACCCACCAGGTCATCTCCATCCTTCTCTTCTCTCCAGGTAAATTTGCCCTGCCTATCTCACACCTTACAAGAACAGAACATACATACACTTTCCACATCACACATCTACACACAAATTCAGGGTTAATTGCAAATATAAAATTAATTCCAGCTAAAGCCCCATTTCTGCATATGACAGAGAATAAGCAAAATAACCAATCTTCTGAGTGGAAACACATATTTCAAAACACTAAGCAGCCACTTACCTAAGCTGTCCACCTAAGCACAGGGCAGCTTCCCAGGTCACAAGGTTACCAGAACATTCTACAGTAGAGCGAAGTGACCTGAACTCTGCCTATCTTGAGCCTTTGGAAACGAAATCCTAAGATGGTACTCTAAGTACATTGAGTAGAACCCTAAAAAGCAATGGTAATGGGCAAGCAAAGATGGCAGCCTAGAGGGAGTCTCCTCCACTGGGGGACAAGAAACCCACTGACTTGGAGCTGAAGGATAAAGAAGGCTTGCTCATCAGCACTGTCTCCACCCTAGAGTCAAGTTCATTATCTCTAGAATAAGCTAATCATCCTACAGAAGACATTAGTACAAATTCCAATGGTCTAAAACCCACAGAAGCTATGCTAGATGATGACAGAGAAAATCCTTTTGCCAAAGGCACAGAAGTTTCTACGGACAGCCCAGAAAGGGAACCTATCCTTACCTCGGAACCTTCATCTACAGTCACCCCTGTCAGTCCTACCACAGTCCTTGCTCCCAGAATTGAATCAGATCTTGACAGATCCAAGGAGGAGGTATGAGATAATGTCTATACCCTACATTAATATGTAAATAACAAGGATGTTGTTACCTTTCCAACATCCCCCTCCTGTCAGTCATTCCTAATGAAAAACTTTCCAACATTTTGGGAAAAGAACACTGAACTGAAGCTGTCAGCGGATCTGGCTTCTAATTTTGTCTCTACAGCTCTTTAACCCAGTAACCGGGTGTATCCCTTACCTTCTTACATCAAAAGTTTGTCATTTGTGATCTTACAGTGATAATGTATTTAGCTCAAATAAGACTGGTGTAGGAAAGTGCTTTAAAAACTGTTCATCACATTTTAGTGGTATTTTGAGTGATTTTGTTTGACAAAATCATGCGATAAATACTGCTGATACTTAAAAAGGCAAAGATGCACAAAACAAGAAATAATATTTCCAGTAACACTGAGAATCAGCTATCTATCTGTGAAACAGATCTCTCTACTCATGTGAATATATAGAGGGGAGGTAGGTAACCTTTCTGGGTTTCCTTTTACATTTACCTATTAAAACAGCTCAACATCTCTCTAAAAATGGAGAAAAGAACAGCTCATTTTTCTCTTCCCAGAGCAGGCTGAGGAAACCACAGTAATAAGAGCCAGATGTGGAACACTGATTCCAACTGAAGAGTGTGGATACCTCATTTCAAAGCTCAGGAGGAAAATCATAAGCTGTATGAAGCACTGTGTTTTGTATCAATCTGAATCATGAATCCCTCCAAACTTCTCCAGGAACAGTATTGGATTCAGGGTTGCTAGCTCCCAACTTATGCCCTTCAAATAGCCTTTTATCATACCCAATTCCCTCATGCTGCCCATAGTTGCCCCCGGAAAAGGGTGCATTTTTTAAGTTATGACCCTCAATAATTTATGAACCTGGCAGAATGATGATGTCAAAGCCACTTGAATTCCCAGAAGAAATACACCCTACAATGGCATGAACTGATATTGATCCAAGGGGTATTAAAATGGATGTGTGCTGCTGTTTGTCTCATAGGTCATAAATGATGCTGTTCAAGTAAGCGGTAATGCAAAATATTAGAAGGATCTGATTTAGTAACTTGAGATTATTCTTCTTGGAAGCCACTCATTTTGAGAGGCAAGTGATAGTTACTGTCTATAGGCAGTACTAAGAAAGCATGGTATTGCCTGGATTCCATCTATCGTGCTGGTGATTCCTATCCTTGGGACATGTACAAATGTGAAAAATTAACACAATCTATACTGTCCTCATTTAAATTTCATCTGGTAGAGCTGATCCTCGCATGTGATAACAAGATTTCTTCATTTACGGAGGAATTTTTTTTCTGCTGATAAATCTAACAATCCAGTTCTTGTCACTAAGATGCTTTTTTTAAAATTGTGCCATGCTCTTTGTTATTGTTCTTATTGATATACAAAAACTGCACATTTTTAATGTATATAATTTGGTGAGTTAGGACATGTGCACCAACCCATGAAACCATATCTCAATAAAGCTATTACAAAAAATAAAAAATAAAAGAACATGTATTAAAAAGAAAGAAAGAAAGAAAGAGAAGTACCATGTGGGCTACTATAAAAGCAAGATGTCAATAATGCTAAAAACAAAACAAAACAAAACAACTGGCCATGACTGGTGGAAGAGCTCTAGACGCAGAACAACGTTGCCAGATTAATTCCATGTAAGGTAATAAGTAAGAGCAATATGTCTATGATCTAGCTCCCAACATCAAAAGAATATCAGAAGTCTAGCCCAGGGAGGCTCAGAACACATATTTGACCTCTGCCCTGTAGTATTTGCTCACCAAACATCTAGGGGTCAGAAAGCCTATGGGAGCCACTTCAGGGAATTGCTTCCAAAGGAAGTCTAGTTCAACAAAAAGCTATATTGATTGTTGATCCATTTTGTATTTTTTTTTAAGCAACAGATAAGTAAACTGATTTGTATTACCCAGGGTAATATACCTGGAGGTATCAGGCTCCTCATTTTCTGCCAATATAAAATTAGTACTCAAATCTTATGGCTAAAGCAAGTCCACTAAAAATGGTCTCATAAACATCAAGCACCAGGATTATAAGCCCCTAACTAATAAGTAATTCTTCCAACATAATTAATTCATTCTCCCCAGGATTTCTATACATTCAGGGGGTCTTCCTTCCAGAGGCACGTGCATGAGGGCTTTCTCTCAAGGAAAGATAAACTACACATTTTATTAGAAAAGGATCAAACTTTCAAAGATTGGGATCAAAACCAATTAGAAGACTTTGTTGATTCCTACCAGTGAAAAAAACATTACATTCAGAAAAATTACAGGGGAATTTCTAAAATACTATTTCTTAAAGATATGAACAGCTAGATAAAAAATAAAGAATCTCACCAAGAAACATCAAGTAGGACAAAATTCATATTTGTTAAGTCTTCACAAGTGATCCCAACAGAAACATCCTGTGGTCAAGCAGAAGTCTCCAGCTGGAGCTGCTCACATCATTCCCAGCGCAGCGTGCAGTCTTCTTGTCCCAATGGCCTCCCCTCAACTAAAGCACACTCCATACTGTGTATTTAAACTCCACATAAGCCAAACCTCACTTTTCAAATCCCCAGAACAAGACCGATCAAAAGCCATCCTTTACCACTTTCCAACTTTTTTGAAACTTCCTCATCTTCCTGGTTGCTGATTTTCTCTCTCCATCACGGTCATGCTCAAGCATTCACCTAAGGTCAACAAGTACATGACACATGATCACATGGCACATGTGGATAGAAGCTGGCAGAATAATGTTCCCTCCCAAAGATGTCCACGTGCTAATCCCCAGAACCCTTGAATACAAAAGGGAATTTGCAGATACAATTAAGGTTAGGAACCTTAGAATGGAGTAGCCTGGATTATCCAGGTGGATCAAATCTACTCAAAGGAGCTTTAGGAAGCTGAGAACCCTTCCCTGTTGCAGTGAGAAGATGAGGTGGAAGAAGAGGCAGGAGAAATTTGAAGCATGAGAGGGATTCAGCCCACCACTGCTGACTCTGAAGATAGAGGAAGGGGACCACAAACTAAGGAACATGGGCTGCCTCTAGAAGCTGAGAACCACCACCCCCACTCACCAATCAGCAAGAAAATGACTGTGTTGGTTTAAGCTGTTAAGTCTGCGGTAATTTAACAATAGAAAATTAATGCAGTGGTCATTTGTTTGCATTAACAGCCACAATGAATTGCTTTTCTTTAATATTTACTATAGGGTTTGCCTTGCTCTTTGTGAATTATTTTCATAATACTAGAATTTGACTAACATTATTTTACCATTTTATTGCTTTTAGTGTTTCATTATTATTTGCTTTTTAAAATTAAGATTTGCCATTTATGATTTATAATCTCTTCTATAACTGCATTTAGGAATCCACCATCTTATCAACTGATCAGGAAAAAAGTTCTAACAGAAAAATCATAATCCTCCATCCTCAAATTATTTAAGTAGGCACATTCTTTAGCTGTATAAATATAAGGTCTAGTGATGCCAAATAGATTCGGTTGATTAAATATGGAAGAATCAAATTTCAGGAGGTGAGAGTTTTAAATTCTTTCAAGTGGGACAGCCACAGGAGCCCTATCAGCAGTGTGTGGAGAGACTTGGTGTGAAGGAAATATAATAAAACACCTTCATTCAGTCGCTAAATCTGTGTCAACAACATACATTCACACCCACTCTCACAAATGGAATTTGCTTAGAAATAAAATCTCTCAAATTGGATGACTGATCTTACCATTTTCCAAGGCCCAGATTATCCATAAATAATCATGCAATTTTTCTTGAAACACATTCTGTTTATCAAAGTTTTGGTCCTTTGAATTCTCCTTTGAACCAGTTGTATATCTTATTAGTTCTCTCATTTACAAATGAGTTAAATAATATATCTGACACGTGTATTAGTTAGGGCTCCAGAGAAACAGAGCCAATAGGAGATAGATCATAGATAGATAGATAGATAGATAGATAGATAGATAGATAGATAGATAAGAGTGTATTTGGTTTTTTTTAATTTTCATTAGATATATATCTCTATATATACTATATATATGATAGTATATATATATGTATATATATCGAATATTTGTATATATTTTATATATGTAATACATCTATGTCTATAACGAGATAGAAATAGATGAGGTAGACCCAGAGATAAGGGTAGAGATAGAGAGAGGAAAAGAGATTGAGATAGAGGTAGTAGATAAAGATGGACAGAGAGGAATTGGCTCCTGTGACTAAGGAGTCTAACAAGTACAAAATCTGCAGGGTAGGCCAGCAGGTTGAAGACCAAGGAGAGAGTTAATGCTGTACTTCAAGGCCAAAGGCAGTCCACTGGCAGAAAATCTCTTCCTTCAGGAAGGTCAGTCTTTTTTCTATTCAGATCTTCAACTGATTGGATCAACTGATTGGATGAAGAGTATTCTGCTGTCCTCAAAGTCTACTTATTTAAATGTTAATCTCATCTAAAAAACACTGTAACAGAAACATCTAGAATAATGTTTGGCCAAACATCTGGGTCTCACGGCTTAACCAAATTAACACATAAACTTAACCATCACAACATGTGTTCATATTATATTTGAATGAAAGCCATGATTTACCTCTACAAAACAATAATAATAACATTTAACAACTGGCAGGCCTTTGAGGCCAAGCTAGGCTGGGTCTCTTTCACTTCCAAAGGCATCACTGCACCCCTCCAAAGTCAGCCAGGTCTTCCCAGTACCCATTCATCATAGGGGAAACCCCCAATCATTCACCACAGCTAAGCAAGAACGCCAAAGATCATTTTATTGAGCTGTGTCAATGATCTTCACATATGTAGGGTCACCAATGGTATATATTCTCATAGTACCTGTCTTGAAAAAGCTTTTAAAAAATTAAGTCAGCATTCACTCAAAATATTGATTGAACATTTACTGCAATCAAGTCATTGTAGAAGATATAAAGAAGCAAATACTTCGAAGAGCTTAAAATATAGTTGAGACAATATACAACACATCAATTCAACACACATTCTTAAGAAGAAGTCAAGTCCAGATACTAAGTACATTTACCTGGGAAGCTCCACTCTACCTATGTTATGAGTCTAAAGAAAATGCAATAAGATGCACAGGTGATGGTGTTAAAATGTGAGGGATAATGTTACCTCTATTTTCAGGATCATGTTAACACGATTGACAGGCTAAAGCCAACACTAACCAGATCAGTCATGAGGTCCTGTCTACTTGTACAGCACCTAAACATTGCCAGTCCTCAACTATAACCTCGCTCTGGGACTTTTATTCTTTTAAGCAGGCTCGCATGGAGCCCAATACAGGGCTTGAACTCACAACCCTGAGATCAAGACCTGAGCTGAAATCAAGAGTCAGATGCTTAACCAACTGAGCCACCCAGGGGCTCCTCTCTAGGACTTTTTAACAGCCCAGCTCAATAGGAAACCATCTGTCATCTTTTCAAAAACCCACATAAAGATACATTCCAATTTCTCTAGAGGTATCAGTGTCAGTAACTCATGTGAGAGGTCCTCCCTTATCAATACAGTTATGTATACTTTGGACCTGACTAATAGGAACTCTCTTATTCAGTAAACATAGATATCTTAGCTGATTGGCAACCAGGAAAAGGAGCTGTAAATGATAAACTCTGTAAAGATATAGTTCAGTTCCCCTTTATTACAATAGTTTAGGTATTGGCTGAAGAAAATATCTTAAGTTTAAAAACAATTACTTAAAGTGATAGTTGAATTTTATTGTATTGTTATTTGGAAATGGTTCATTCCTTTACATTCACTTAGCTTCATGAAGGCTGTGAATCAATCAGCACTCTTGTCATTTTAAACATAAATAAAATAAAGTGGTATTCAAAATTATCAGTTCTTGATAATTCAAAATTACCGCTTCTTGATCTGTAGACCTTCTCTTGCTCCCAGCTTTCTTTCCTTACTTGTCCCCATCCTTGATGTTTCAGTATTACTTATCCTTTTTGGGAGGAGTAGGATAGTTGGGGGGTAATAGGAGGGGGAATTTTTGTTTTTGTGTTTTGGGGGGTTTTGTTGTTGTTTGTTTGTTTGTTTTAATTTAATTAATCACCCTAACACCTAGCACTCTTTCTTAGTCATCTAGATGAGGAAGATTTTTTTAAAAGTTATGCATTGCAGTTGAATAGCAATCACAAATCTGGTAACCAAGATCCAAGACAAGTTCCAAACTGGGGCACAGCAAAGAAGGAGCCCCACCAAGTCAACACACTAAAACTTGTGCAGTTTACTGGAAAGCCCCTAATTTTACAGCTAACCCTAACCGTGTATAACAAACCGACTTACCACTCCTCAGTAGATTAGAAATTGCAAACATGCTGTCTCTAGAGGAGGTTGTACTGGAAACAACAACAACAAAAAAAACCTACCACAAGCAAACAAAATTGCTCAAACAATGGAGTCTGGGGTCTTCTAAACTGATGAACTATATTCAATAACCTTACCTAGTTTGGCCTAAAAAAAATTACTACCATTTTCCCTCTATTCTTACATATGTATTTTCAATTTTTAATGTTTCAAAAATTGAAATCAGCCTTAGAAGTGATGTGTTCCTTTAACATAATAGTGTTTCTTTCCTTTAATGAAATTCAGTAATGGTATATCTTACAACGTAGAATAAAAGACATGAGGTAATGAATATGCATAAAAAAGTTAAATTGGGCTCACTGTCCTCTGGATTGAGAGTTTCAACATTTCATAGAAATTTTCACCCCCAAATAAGGCATTTTTATCTCTTAATTTGACTTAAAGGGGTAATCTAGAAAATTAAGTTATGTGGTTCACTACATTCCCCACAGATGCCTGATAAATCAACTATATAACCTAAGATATGGAACTCCCAAAAAAGCAGCCAAGGGTTGCTAGTTTACATTCTTAGTAGATTTTTTTTTCCTGATTAACTGGTATTTGACATTTTTAAAGACGTACTCTAGGGGCACCTGGCTGGTCCAGTCAGAAAAGCACGCAAATCTTGATCTCAGGGTCATGAGTTTGAGCCCCATGTTGGGTGTAGAGATTACTTACATAAATAAAAGTTTTTAAAAAGTAAATAAAGACCTGCTCCAGTGAAGTTTAAAGGCTTCATATGCTTCAAAGTATAATTTTTCAGCTTCCACATTAAAAAAATGTACACATCTTTTCATTCTCACTTAATAAAGAAAAGCTATATGCTGGAGCGGACAGTGTGTCTTGACTGTTTCTCTTGCTTTATTTTGGTAAGTTAACTAATCTACTCCTCAAGCTATCCTTCCCCAAGTTAAAAAATCTAAACTCCCATTTAAATATTTCTAAATCTCTCTATCTGACTAGCACTGCAAATACCCAACATTGTATCCAAAGATAAAGAAGATGCAAGTTCTACGCCCAAGGGGCTCAAGAGGGTGTTGATATAAAAACAGAGGTCTGACCATTAATCCATAAATTTCTTGTGGAATGTACTCCCATAGCTTATCCCAATTTTGATAAACTAAGACACTTCTATAGGCCACCCAATTTCAACAAACTGAAGTACACTCTCCAAGTGCACCCCAATTTCCACAACACCTTAAAAATATGCAGAGTAGAGTAGAACTAATAAATAGATATTATCATAATTGCTAACCACGTATCCGAAAAGGGCTCTCTTTGGAAAACATTTTCAGTATGTGTGGGTGTAGTTTAAGCATACACATACATATGTGTGTATTCTTGCTATCATTCCAGTCCCTTTCTCTCTCACTCCTAAAAAGTGTATTTGAAGGAAAGTAAGAGTTTAGGAATAGCCTTGAGCCCACCCATCAATTTAAGTGAATCATTCAAAAACTTTATGGTTTTATTATTAATGACAAATTTCCTGTGACACCCCACAAGATCCATCCACAATGGACACTGCCCAGAGAATCCAGTCTACTATGAATTCGAAGATTTAAACTTGAAAAAAAGTTAGAACAGGTTAAAACATCCACCAAGGTACAGGCTACCCTGACTGCATGGCAACCTCCAGGAGTTTAGCTATTTTCCTATTAAAATAAGATTCATCTGACCCAGGAATTATCCATGAATACATGCAAAGAAGAGTAGATCCCAAACCTATCAAGGCACGTATGCCACTGATCCTTCATTCAGCCTTCAGTGAAGCTGTCTTCCCTCCATGAGTTTACTCTATTTACCACTACTGTTTGCCCAGCAGGTACCGGTAGCCAGGCAGATCTGAGCAATGAGGCCAAGAAGAAATGGTGAAACCAACAGTTGCTTCAGTCGCTACTATACAATTCTCAGGTTTTCTTCCCAACTGTGGGTATCGCTCAGCAGGCTGAGATCGGCCCCTCAAAACTAATCACAATTTGGCAGGTCTTCTTTTATCCAGAACTCCCTCTTGGGTCTTCTCTGTGATGAATAGTTTTTGTTTTACTTGACTGAACACCTGATCCCAACGGCAGCTAAGCCTAAACCATGTGTGTGAGAGAGCTGGACCGTCCCCACCCATGGGATGCAGAACCTTGGCCTATGTCTATGCCTTCCACGGAAGGGCTGATGCAGGTTTCAATTCCTACCCTCCCTTTAGTCTTCCATAGAAAATACCAATTTACTGTTCTCCTTGCCTCACCACTGCTATGAAATCCATAAATAATTTGGAATATTAAAATTAAAATAATATACTTCCTAATTTCAAACTATACTATAAAGCTATAGTAATCAAAACAGTTTGGTACTGTCATAAAAACAGACGAATGGATCGATGGAACAGAAGTGAGAGCCCAGAAATAAACCTAAGTATATACAGTAAATTAGTATTTGACAAGGAAGACAAGAATACTCAATGGAGAAAAGACAGTCTCTTCAATAAATAGTTCTGGAAAAACTAAACATTCACCTTCACATGCAAAAGAATGAAACTAGATCCCTATTTTACACCACTCACGAAAGTTATTTCAAGATGGATTAAAGACCTGAAACTATGAAAGTCCTAGAAAAAAACATAGGTAAAAAACTCCTTGACACAGGTCCTGGCAATGATTTTTGGATATAACACCCGAAGCACAAGCAACAATATCCAAAATAAACAAGTGGAAAAGCACCAAACCAAAAAGCTTCAACACAGAAAAAAAAAATCAACAAAGTAAAAGAACAGTCTATGGAATGAGAAAAAAATTTTGAAAACCAAATATTTGTAAGGGGTTAATATCCAAAATATATAAAGAACTCATACAACTCAACAGAAAAAAAAAACAATTAAAAAATAGGCAAAAGAACTAAACAGACATTTTTCCAAAAATGATTTATGAATGGCCAACAGGAAGCTGAAAACATGCTCAACACCACTAATCATTAAGGAAATGCACATCACACCACAAAAAAAGATATCGCCTCACACCTCTTAAAATGACCATCCTCAAAAAAGACAAGTGATAACAAATGGTGGCATGGATATGGGAGAAAGGGAACCCTTCTGCACTGACAGTATGGAGATTCCTCAAACAATTAAAAATAGAACTACCATAAGATCCAGCCATTCCACTTCTGGGAACGTAGCCAAAGGAAACAAAAACACTAATTCAAAAAGTATTTGCACCCCCATATTCACAGCAGCATTATTTACAACAGTCATGACATAGCAACGATGTAACTGGATAAAGAAGTCGTGGTATACATATACAACGGAATATTATTCAGCCATTAAAAAAGAAAAACTGCCATTTGCAACAACATGGACCAGACTTGAGGGGATTATGCTCAGTGAAATTAGTCAGACAGAGGAAGACAAACACTGTATGATCTCACTTACATACGGAATCAAACAAAACAAAACAATACAACCAAACTTACAGAAAAAGAGATTAGATTTGTGGTTATCCAAAGCAGTGAATTGGGAAAGGAGGATCTGGAGGAAGGTGGTCGAAAGGTACAAGTTCTAAGATAAATAAGTACTAGAGATGTAACATACAACATGAAAACTGCAGTGAACACTGTGGTGTGATATATAAGAAAGTCATTAAGAGAGTGAATCTGAAGAGTTCTCATGAAGGGGAAAAAAGTCTTTTTTCTTTTTTTGCTTTTTCTTTTATTGTATCTATATGAGATGATGGATGCTAACTAAACTTATTGAGGTAATCATTTCCAAAATATGTAAGTCAAACCATTATGCTGTATACCTTAAACTTATACAGTGATGGATGTCAGTTATATCTCAATAGAATAATAAGAACTAGCTAGTGAGCACTTACTGTGTGCTAGGTGCTGTGCTAGGTGTTCCCCTTACACTGTTTTATAAATCTCAACAATCTATGTATTTACAGAAGGGAGAACTGAGACTCAGAGAGGTTAAGTAACTCCCTCAGGATCATACAACTAATAAATGGCAGAGTTAATATTCTAATCTATCTCCAACAGTCAAGTTTTATTGACTAGCTTTTCCCACATACTCAAGCATAAATTTCCTACCCAACTTAGGTATAAGAACGTACCTCCCTGAGGGAGTGATTACTTTTTCACAAAAGGTTTTTATATAGGGAGGTAGAGAGGTCTCATGGGAAAAATACTCTTTCTGTTTTAGTCCTGGATTACACACTGTATCACTGGCAGGGCTCCTGCTATGCCTCGCTGAGCTTCGAGTTCCACATCTAGAGAATGGACTGAAAATACTTGCTCTTCACACTGCACAGAGCTGAAAAACTAAAAATGAGAGGCTGCATGTGAATGAGTTTTGACAAAAATTAAACAAGCACTACAGCTGATACTATTAAAATTTTTACATGCATCTATCTAGAAATGTGGATGAGCCACAAGTACTCAGTTCTGGAGATTATGCTCATTATTGTTGATATTTCCAATACTGTGCCCTACATGCTTTTCCATATGGTAGATATTCAAAAACTATCATGTTGTTGGATTGAAAATAAATATGTATGTCAACCATCATAGCCTGAAAGTTGATATTAATTGACAGCCATTTAAAATGAGAGATTAAATTTATTTCAAAAGTAACTAAATGTTTGCTAATTCTATCTTTGACCAATCTACCTGAATTTGTTTGGGCCAAAAAGAGCACAGGTTTGCAGCTGTGCTCATTTAATTAGTAACCACGGCAGGTTCTACCCCTAACTCGGTTTAATGGACTCCACCATTTGCATCCATTTTCCACAGTCCACTCTGAAGGCAGAGGGGGAACACCTTGGGAAAGAAAAGGGAGGTTTTGATTCTTTAGTCCCCAAGTAAATGCAAAATAATTTTTCTCACTGTATATGTCTGATATGGACAGATCCTCAGCAAAATTACTGAAAGTACGGGAGCCAAAACTGGAAACCCAAAACAGGGCACTTATGGCTCTATACAAGAACACCTTCACTATGGAGATCCTGCTTGCTGGATTTCTTCTATAAGCTCAGATTTTGTTTTTGTTCAAACAAGTCTCTCCAGAGAAAATATCCATTCATCCTACCAGGTACTTTGACACAGGAGTTTCGTGTTAAGAGAAATGTATTTGACACATCAGAATAGCAGTAGAGACTATATCAGATGATGCCATTAAAAAGACTCCTGTCATTTTTTGAGAGCTACAATTCAGAGACCATTCTCATGGTATCTTGCATGAAAAAGAAAGGGAAAAAAAATAAGGCAGTAAGTACTGTTCTTTTGAATTTGTAAAATATTAAGCAAAAAATAGATAGATAGATAGACAGATAATAGGTATCAACAACAAAATAGGAGAAGTAGAACTACAGAAATAGGGTATCTTAGTATGCTCGTGCACAGTATTTTGATGGGAACATTTTAAACTGTGATGATTTGAAACTTTGCCTTTTGAAGTTAAGCATCTTTCCTTGTTCTTTTCCCAAATATATTCTCCACTTCAATCCTCTTCTATAAGTAAGCAAAATTTACTGATGTGAGGTCTAGAAGGCTGAAGAAGGTCCTGTCTGTTTAGGCAGTGGCTGAGGACCTCCCAAAGACTGATGCCCCCTCATTCATGGTTGGGTTAGTGTTGTTGCTGGGAAGTAGTTGCACTACCAGAGACTACCTGTCCCAAGCACCTTGCAGGGAGGTGAGGCCATGGGATGAGTTCTCAAAAGGAAGGCATGTGTGTCACCTGAGGACCAAGAATCTTAAAGAGCAACTATCCCTTCTTCACTCTTTTTTCAACATTCTCTGGCTGAATGTGGAGGTTTCACAGGATGTGCCACAAGATAGAAAGAGCCTGGGTACCCAAATCACCAGATGGGTGGTTGGCCACCCACACAACAAGGAACATGTGAGGAAGAAGTAAATTTCAGTAATGCTATGTCACTGAGAGTTTGGTGTTTGTTACAGCAGCTAGCATTACCCTACTAGTCCAATTTGCTATCTCAGTTTTCTATTATACAGTTTTTCTTTTTGATGTGTCTTTTAACAGGTCTATTCCTTTCTAATGAAAAATTTGATTCTCTGATCTATTCCTGGCTTTTAGGTACTATAAAGATTACCAAGACTCTGTCCCTCTGGCTTACTGAAATAGTTACCTATACTTTCCTCCGTTTATCTGTAGCAGCTTGGCTTATCATACCAAACATACTACTATTTGAAGGAAGTGATTATGATAGAATAGAGTTGTAGTGTGGGGCATAAATATAAGTTTAAATGTTGATTATGAGTAACCCTGGACAAATTTTTTCACCATGCCTCAGTTTCTTCCTTTGTAAAAAGACAATGACACATTTTACCTCTGATTCGACATTTCGTGCTTTCAGTATTCCCCATCTTTGCTTGTTTTGCCAGGTTACAGGTGAAGATGATCAATCTGCCTTCCAGGGCAAGTCATGAAAGATTAAAGATTTTTAAGCTTTTTAATATTTATACTTTTAATGTTTTAATACATAAAACAAAGATTTTGATGTATGCTCAGAATGTGCTCATCAACAGATTTACAAATAAAATCAACTTCCACAGGTGTGCGTGAGCTCTCTTATCCAGAAGAATGGGCTCTCAAAATGTCTCAGTAGGTAGAGATAAGTGAAGTGAAAATTTGTTAACTGGGGTTTGGATTGAAGTCATTTGTAATTAATAAGTTTTTTTCTCTCTTAACACAGAATCACCTTTTAAATCACTTCAACTCACACTTTGGGGAACACTGTCCTGAAATTTGTTTCTGTTTAACCTACCTATCCCCATCACCTACAGCCACTAAGGGAAAACAAAATTCAGAATGAGTTAGTCAAGGAAAAATTCAAACTAAAACTAACTCATGAACTTTGTTTTCTAACAAAAACTCAGCAACCAAACCAAAATTCCTAACTTCTATCACAACTCTCAGAGTCTTTCAAAAAATCCACAAAAAGAAAACTGAATGCCAGTCAGTCAAAATCATGAGCAGATAAACAATGAAACCAATTTATATTTGCACAGGTGTCTCCTTCCCTTCCATAAATTGGCATGTCCAACTATGCAGAAGAGACTTTTCTCCTGGAATAAAATATTCTTCCTAATAAGCCTGCCTAATTTCTCTACAGAGAGATCACAATCTGAACATATGCTAGCACCCAAGGCAAAACTGGCCTTGCACACTAAGGAATGCACACTAAGGAATAAAAATGGGGAAAATTCATTTATGATCCTTTTTCAGAAACAAACAAAAAAATTGTCCCATACTACAACTATAGTGCTATTAAAATAGAAGTTTTAAATACATATGATTTTCCCTAGTCTTACATTTTATACTAGACAGACAAGTCAGTTAACCCCTCCGACACACATAAAGATACGCTACCTATGCAACTCAGTATTTGGCATTTCAAGTATAAGGATTAACGTGTCAGTTTTCCATTTGTTCTTCTACTGTGGACATTAGCTAACTTGGGGTTATCAGGCCCAAATAGAAACCTTTTCCTGTAACCCTGGCATCACCTAATTCTGTCATTCAAAAATATCCTTCTATATGATCCTTGAAAACGGCTACAGAAAACAGCTCCCCTGTATGGACAGAACCAACCACCTAACCCCCACCGAACTGATGCACTGGGTTCACAGCCAAGATGCAGAGCAAGAGGATAAAAGGAAGTGACTCGGCATTTGGGAATTGTGACGTCACTGGCAAATTTTTAGTTCTCTATAACATCTAACAAGAGAATTCTTCATTAGCGCTGGCATTTTTAAAAAATGGGAAACACTGGCCACATTAGCACAGTTTTCATGCAGCATTACATATATGGTGTTCCCTTCCTGAGTAGCTCGGCCAAAATGCAATTTCTTTTTTTTTTTTTTTTTTTTTTAGATTTTTTATTTATTCGACAGAGATAGAGACAGCCAGCCAGAGAGGGAACACAAGCAGGGGGAGTGGGAGAGGAAGAAGAAGGCTCCCAGCAGAGGAGCCTGATGTGGGGCTCGATCCCATAAGGCCGGGATCACGCCCTGAGCCGAAGGCAGACGCTTAACCGCTATGCCACCCAGGCGCCCCCAAAATGCAATTTCTCAGCAGTTCACCTCCCAGCTGTGGCTTTGGTTACTGCTGGTAGTGGTGGGGGGTGAGGGCAAAACAGGCAGAAAACATCATCCCCATCAAGCCACTGAGCAGCAACCAGGACTTGATGAGCTTTATATTTTTTAACAAGTTGCCATCTAAATGATAAATGACTGAAATCAACTGGGTGCTATTAAAAGCACTGTTTCCAGCCATGGATCACCAGTTTGGCCCACCTGCAATGCTGGCTATGCTAGTAAGTTGGCTTTCCATTCACTGAGGTGTTCTAAACCTTGAATATACTGCAATGATTAAATGAAATGTCTTTTTTGGTTTACAAATTGTTTTAAAGCTAATGCTGTACAAACAATGCTTTCTTATCCAAACATCTGCATGGCAAATTACCTTACAGTCATGCTAGAGCCAAGCTAAGTGACACAGACAAGAAAGGCTTGATCTCAGTTTCCTCATTCAGGCTCATGCAATTTTTCTAGGTCTCATCAATTTATCCTAGTAAGCCTCCAATCAACATTAGTAACTGCTTCTCTTAAAAACTGCAATCACATTTAGACATGTTTTATCTTTTGTAAACACTTGCTGCTTCTGCAAGTGAATCCTGCAGGTGAATCTGACATATATGGCCAAAATATTCCTTAAGAACTGTCTGTAAACTGATTTTTTTAACAGAGAAATTTAAACATGCAATAGCGAGTAGTCATTATTTTCAGAAAGTCCATGACTATTTCTTTTGTAAAGTTCCCTTTTGCAACATGAACATCCAGCCCTGATTTATCTATTTAATAACTCCCAATCTTCATATATCAAGTATATCCAAAAAATGCCTACCACAGCACATGGCAGTGGTCATTCAATAAATATTCTGGTTTCGTGCAGCCTCAGGAAATCCACAAAATAATCTATATATATCACAGTGCACCCAAACACATTTTGTAAAATTATGTACAAGTTTCTGACCTTGGAATAATTTGGGCATATTCATGATATTTCAGATATTAGATGACTCCATGGAATTTTTGAGTTTTAGAGAGATCTTTGGATTGGATTAACTAGCAGAGAGCTTAGTCACTTGGGAAATCAATTTCCAGATTTTTGACTTCTATGTGTAGTTTTTCCCAGAACTAATCTTCCCGCAGCTGAGACTTCCTGCCAGTTCTCCTTCCTACCACTCCTTTCCCCCATGTAAAAACCCAAGAAGTCACAAACAAAAAGACAAGACAAAATAAACACCTTGTTTAATCAAAGTACCATAACCACCTTTTCTAAATTGTTAAGAGATATATTGCTAGCTTTGCTATTTACATATAACAATTATTTATTTTAAAAATTATAATTCATTCACATAGTTTTCATCAGTTTTATACTAACAATAATTCTAAAGATAACCCAATCCAGAGGGGAAAAAATTAACACTTAGAGACTTATGGTAACAAGAAATTGAAAATAAATGCAGTTTTATTAATATTCACATTTTTTCAAGAAACCATGACAGGATGATCAATAAGAGATGTTCAAACATAGGATAATAATCTCTAGGAGAAGTGGAATGAAAATAGTCTCTCCAAGTGGCAAAGAACTTGTTCCTGTTATTTTTTAAAGATGATATTAGGTATCAAATTAGATCAAATATTCTGTTGTATACACTTTAAGGAGTGGTATAATTGTTTCATTTTAAACTATCAATATTTACAACATACCAGAAGTAACACAGTTTTCAACTTACTAAAATTAAAAGAGTAACCACAGTGGAGAAATCTAAAGGACACCATCTTAACCAAGTGACCAAAGTTAATAGACCAACAATGGGACAACTGGTATCCTATGACTCCTAATGTGTCATAGTGACAAGGACACAACACCACTTCTGGGAAATTCCTGTGAAAGATGCATTACCTGAATGCAATCATGAGGAAATTTCTGACGAACCCAAATTGAGGGACAGTCAACAAAATAGCTGGTTTTTACTCCTCAAAATGTCAAGGTCATGAAAGCAAAAAGATGGAGGAACTGTTTTGGATTCCTACAACAGGTGATCCTGGGCTAGATGAAAATGCAATGCATGAAGACAAGTGGTGAAATTTGAATACAAAACTGTAAGTGTGATAATGGTTTTTTATCAAACTTCTTGACTTGGGTAATTGTCCTGTGATTATGTTGGAAATGTCATTGTTCTTTGGAAATGTACACTGAAGTATATAAGAATAAGAGAGTACTTAACCTCAAATGGTTCAAGGGAAAAATTAGATAGATAGATAGATAGATAGATAGAGAGATAGGCAGGCAAACAGATAATGAATGAAGACGAAAACCGGCAAAATGTTAACAATATTAACAATGAATTTGGTGAAAGGCAGATGGGTGTTCTTTGTACTACTCTGGAAATTCTCCACGAGTTTGTAATTATTTCAAAATAAAAAGTAAATAAAATAAAATCTACATGTCAAATTAAAATATGGAAGGGGTGCCTGGGTTAAGTGTCTGCCTTCAGCTCAGGTCATGATCCCAGAGTCTTGGTATCGAGTCCCACGTCAGGATCCCTGCTCCACAGGGAGTCTGCTTCTCCCTCTACCCCATCCCCCTTCTTGTGCTCTCTTTCTCTCTCAAATAAATAAAAATAAGATCTTAAAAAAATTAAAATATGGGAGTGACTACATCATTTTCCAGAATCTCACCAGGTATTATTGGTCAAAATTTGCCAAAATGCTGCAAATTCCAGATTGCTCCTCTCTCTCAACAGAATCCTTGTCAATCGCACAATTTCTGCTCTTCTGAACTCCTCCTGTTCACGAATTTCCCAACAACAAGGTCTGTATATTCAATTTCATCATCTCCTTTCTCAATTTTGTCTAGCAAATTGACACTCTGTCTGCCACCTTCTTAAGAAATAGTAAATAAAGTATCACTTTTTATTTAATAAGCATGAACTGTTTGCCTAGAGAAGCAACAAGTTAATTAAGTTTAAAGATGAATGATCTACAATTAATCTGACTTTATATTGTCAGCATATGGAGAAAAAAGCCTTCCAGTAGAAAACAAAATGTATCCAAAACTCTTCACTATCATTAAATTACTTTAATCTATAGCCTATATATATGATATTTCATATATATTATATATACAGTATATACACACATACATATATATACCTGAGCATTGATATATGGATAAATTCTCTCATATATATGATAAAATATACAAGGTTTAATATTTAAATTTCTCTGTAAAGGGAATGACGTAGCTCTAAATGCATATTTCATATTTTTTAATATGTGGTCTTCAGTAAGGAAAGGGTTAAGGTATAGGCAGAGAGGGAGGAGGCTCCTGACTCCCTTGACCAGGCTCACAGAAATCCCAAATGTGGAGAAATGCTGTGGCGTACAAAACCAGGAGATAAGGGAAGAGACTAGACCACCTGGCCCTGAATGTTAGGGAGCATATTTTCTTGGCAGCTACATTGTAATCACCGAAAATGACCAGACCTTAAAGAAGTAAGCCATTAAGGATGTTATCAATAGTCCTTGCTCAAACCAAGACGGCACAAGAACTTCAAGGCAACAGGCTTCCCGGCTACTTCTCAATAAAATACCATCGGTGAAAGCCCACAGTGGCAAACCATTCGGGACCCCTCTCACTTTAGAGAGCTTTTTTCTTTCCTTTCTGCTCTCACCTTCACTTAATAAACTTTCATTTCACTTCACACTTTTGTGTCCGCAAGATGCATTCTTCGACTCCATGAGACAAGAACCCTGCAACCCTGCCACAGTCTCAGGGTGTATGGGATATGCTTTCATTTATCTCCACTCCATTCTTCTGAGGAAAACAGAAAATAATCCCATTTGACAGATAAGAACACTGGACAAAATGGGACAAGGGACTTGTACTGTAGAAAATCACAGGTGGAAAGACTATTCAACCAAACTGAGAAATTCGTCCTCCCAGGTACCCATCTATAGTTCCATAACGGATCATTCTGGGATATGCTGGAATTTTCCCATTCCCCACACATAAACACATCAACATACATATACGTGCTGCATAATATACACAGGGATGTGAACATACATACATGAATATATTTAACACTGACGTTAACAAGAATAGATCATTTCACTCAAACTCAGGCATGAACCAACACCAATAAAAATATCTCTAGAGGGCACCTGGGTGGCTCAGTCGGTTAACCATCTGCCTTCAGCTCAAGTCATGATCTCAAGGTCCTGGGATCAAGCCCCTCATTGGGCTCCCTGCTCAGCAGGGAGTCTGCTTCTCCCTCTCCCTCTTCCCATTCCCCTGCTTGTTCTCTCTCTCTCTCTCTCTCATATAAATAAATAAAATCTTCAAAAAAAGTCTCCAGAAATCAGTTTATTTCCTTTTGCACTTCTCAACAAAAGGAGTTAGTGAATATGTGAATAGAAGAAAGTGGATATCTGCAAAAACAAATCCTGCCTCAGGTTGCTGAGATGGCCCTTAAGCCACAGACAGTTCAGATTTCAAGACTCAGAGACAAAACTTACAGCCAACAATCCCAGTAAAATGTCAAAAGAAAATTCCTGATATACTGTCTATCTTTCTATCATGCCCAGAGTTTCATAATTAGAAATCAAATGCCGGTTTCTAAATCTTCAAAAGCCTTCCAGCACCTTTTCATCAAAATAGCACAAAATAAAGAGGCACTTTGTTCCCACTGACCTCTCGGGCCTTTTACTAAAAGAAAACCAATTCTAACTAAAGGAGCCTAGATAATATTTCAAAAGTGTTGCTACTCCTAAAATCTCTTTACCTTGTAAGCACCAAACTGCAGACATCTTTCAAAGCAAGTTCGCCTTGGCTGATAAGTGCCAACGACCCCCAAGAGTCTACACACAAAAAAACTGAGTCCTTTGTAATCGTTGTAATAGTTGTAACAGTTGCTATTTGTAATAGTTGAAAACCAAAGATTTCCAGTTTATGACAGTTCTGTGGAGACAGAAAATAAACCTTGCAATGGATAGGCTTATGGGCCACATTTTCCACTCAGAGATATGACTCACTGCATTCCGTAAGGGCTGTGGAGGGGGTGGGGCGAGGCTGGAAGGGTCAGAGAAGGATGGAAGAGGCACAAAATAGAACTAAAATAATGGGACCTTAAAATTCTCTGGTCAGAGAATAGAGAGAAGGCTNNAGCAGGAGACGAAAGAGGAGATGACACGGTTAATTTCAATGAGCCCTACAGAGAAACATGGCCGACAAATGGGAGGCCAGCAAACCAACATGAGGGTTCCAGAAGGGCAATGTGTCTCCCTAGGACTGGTCTTAGCCAAATGATTCAGCACTCACACATCTGAGTGTGCCATCTAACGCCTCTCCTGGTCTTCATGCCAGTCAAGACCCACACATACAGGTTAGGAGCTGGGTAGATACAAGGTTAGCAGGAATCACCTGAGAACCGAGGCAGGCCACAAGTTGAACCTGAGCATATGAAGGGTCTTCTGAAAAGACAGGTCCACTTGCCCTGTGACCAGGGCCCATAGCCAGGTCAACTCCACCATTAAGTTTGGCCCCTTTAAAGAATATCTGGCTTTTGGTGTTTTGGGGTTCTCTTTTTTCCTTCTGATTAAAAGCAACTTCTGTTAACTTCTTACTACAAAAGCAATGCATTAGAAAAATTACAAAATACAAAGAAGAAAAAACAAGCCAGATGCTCACCATAGACATAAACATCATTAACCACTATGTATATAAGTAATAATAAAAGCAAAATAAGAACAACTGCCTATATTTATTGGTCAATTACCACACTAGACACCCTAATAGATATATTCTTATTTAATCTCACTGTAAAACTTGTTTTTAAAAAAAGGTAAGAAAAAAAGTGTTAAACCCATTTTACAGATATTTAAAAGCAAACATCACACTGAATCACTAGGTTATATTGTTCAGGATATATTTGCATATTTGTTTATTTGTTTTGCATGTATGCATTTATTTAGCGATGAAATCATTTCCATATTAAAATTTGAAGTCTCCCCATTCAGAAACATGAATTTTTTCCACATTATTCGGAGCTTCTGACAGTAAAGAACTTTAGAGTTCTTCATATAAGCTCTGTCCGCACCTTGTTGAGTTTATTCTTTAGTTTCTTTTTTTTTTTTTTTAATGATTTTTTATTATATTATGTTAGTCACCATACAGTACATCCCCGGTTTCCGATGTAAGGCTCGATGATTCATTAGTTGTGTATAACACCCAGTGCACCATGCAATACGTGCCCTCCTTACTACCCATCACCGGTCTATCCCATTCCCCCACCCCCCTCCCCTCTGAAGTCCTCAGTTTGTTTCTCATAGTCCATAGTCTCTCATGTTTCATTCCCCCTTCTGATTACCCCCCCTTTCTTTACCCCTTTCTTCCCCTACCGATCATCCTAGTTCTTATGTTCCATAGATGAGAGAAATCATATGATAGTTGTCTTTCTCTGCTTGACTTATTTCACTTAGCATTATCTCCTCCAGTGCTGTCCATGTTGTAGCAAATGTTGAGAACTCGTTCTTTCGATGCAGTTAGGACTGGGATTCTTTTCTCCCAATTATATTATTGTTTATTTATTTTTTCAGGATTCTCTGTAATTTTGAGGGTAATCTGTCACATTTAAGAAAAAGACCAAAGAGATTTTCTATTAAGGATTAAAAGCCATGGTGAAACGGAGGAGGAAAGAGTATCTAGCAGTTAATTTGAATTGGTTTCCTTGCAAGACACAGAAAGAAGTGCAGATACAGTGAACATCAATGAGCACCTACTTATTGACTTGTTTGGCCAGTGCATTAGACACTAGAGGTTATAAAAGAATCCTGTAACCACTGACCTTGACATGAAAGAGAGTTTACAAAATCGGTAGGAGGCTGAAAATTCATGTATGAAAATCTGTTAGCACCTACAGAGTTAGTAAATACTAAATTGTGTAACATGACTCCACCTGTGCTAGGTGTTAAGAAAGTCCCTAGAAAGCTGAGCTGGCAAAAATAAATCCCACCAAAATAAACTAGCTTATGTTATCACTGAGTCCATGGCCAGCTGGAAGATCAGAAGCTGATACAAACACAGAGATTTTAATACTATAACACCAGAATAACATCTTAATGGTGAACTCCAAATACCCAGTAAACTCCATCACTGTAGCTCCTCAGTGAAAACAGTCAGTAATACTCTTACGGAAAAATCTTGGGGACAAGGAGGAAAGGGAACCACAGGTCTATGAAATTGCTTCTCAGAGTTGAACCATGTTGCTAAGATGCGGGGAAGTCAAAAAGCGCAGGGCTGCCTTCTTCCTTGAGTCTTAATTTATTCAACTGTTTTAGACACAAATCTCTTTTCTTTGGTTGAGAATTTATTGCAGTTTCACTTTTCCAAAGAAATGAAAATTGCATTGTTGAATAAACAACTTGTAAAGCCATCTATTTTCACTGGCACTTATTAAGTACCTTTGCTCCCTGCATTGAATTTCTATTTAGTCACTTACGCCGACACGTCACTACATCTAAACTGATGTCTGGATTAGAATCCTTGAAGGAACAAGGGGGAAAGACTGTTTAAAGCACTCCATCTCCACTGGGAGTAGGCATCCTAGCCACATGGGGCTGCAGACCACACTTTCTTTTTCCCCATTTTAATCTAGAAAGAAGATGACTAAGGGGGAGGATAGGAAGAGAATGAGTCACTACTGAGCATTTCCTATATGCCTGGGACTGTGCTCACACTTTACATTTACAGACTCTCCCTCAAAATGACCTTCCCAGATGGGTATATTACCTCTATTATACAACTTGAAAACCAAGGCTTGGAGTAGTTACAGCATAACTGAAGCACATACACACAGGCTTGGAAACAAGGGTAGGGCTCAAATACCAGCTCTACTGCTTACCAGCTGTATGATCTTCAGTGAGTTATTCAGTCACTCTGAGACTGAGCTGCTTCATCAATAAAATAGGGAGAAAACTCTTTTTTTTTTCTAGTAAGCATGAGAGCTGATATTTGAATCCAGCTTCATACTTCCAAGCCTGTGTATATGCACCTCAGTTATACTGCAACTATTTTAAACCGCAGAGTCCCTGTGAGGATTATGTATACAGAGTACGATGAGGGTCTAGGGACACTGAGGATTAGATATATAGAACACTTAGCACAGTGCTAGGCATGTAACAAGAATCCAATAGGTGCCAGGCATTATTAGTAATAAATAGCAGCCATTATTATTAAGATACACACCGACTCTTCTGTTTGTCTCCACTTCAGTTCTGAGTTATCCTCCTGCCTTTTCTGCCCTGCTTTATGACCGAAGACTTCTTCTTAAAGATGCATTACCAGAACTCCCTCACTGGTAGGGTTCTGGTTTGGATAAGACCAATGGGAACCACTAACAAGAGGTGAGAGGTCAGGAGGAGGGAAGTTCAAGTATTTCCATTCTCTTCTTCCTCTGAGTTACATTTTCTGGCAATGATGGTATCCTTCCATGACTCCAGCTCCTGTCAGGGGATCCCTCTTCCATAGTTCCTGCTCTTAATGGCTTCCTGAATTGCTAATTCCTCCCATTGTGGCTTCAGAACTAAGAGTAGTAATATCTTCCCATTGTTACTGGTCTCTGGGTACACCAACACCCTTAGGTGATCCCCTTACTTCTGGGCCTACATTTGTAAGATGTTCCTTCATTAAAATCTCTTGACCCATCTAATTTGGAGTCTGCTCCCTGCCAAACCCTAACTGACATCCTAACTCAAAAGTCATACTTTAGTAAATGAGGGACCAAGCCACCACTATGATCCATTGTCAGTGCTTTACAAAGCACTCACCTGCCAATGGTAATTTAAACTAAAGCAGAAGTTTACCACCAAATATTATTAAATAACCATTCTTAGAAGGGAGAGGAGCATTGTTAAAGTATAGGTAGCAATTACCAAAAAATGCATTTGGTGACTTATTTTGACAATAATTGAAAACATTCTCCGTCTCATTGAAAGCTCCACCCCAATGACACAGGTTGGTCCAAAACCAGTCCTGCACATAGCACCAACTACAATTCAACTTTCTTCTGAGAAATGTCAGTCTAACTTTATTCTGAGAAAGACTCTTCACAGAAACTTAGAAAAATATGCCCAAACTGTAGCCAGCACAGTTTTTCTTGGTCCTTCTGAAAACTGTTTATCACAAACCTCAAACTCTGGCAACCACCATTATCAAAATACCACCAGAGCGATTTTGCAAACCATCATTTTTAACCATGTTCAGTTAGGACTTGACAGAAGCCACTTTAGCAGGTCTCATTTTTTCCCTAGCAATTCCAAGTGTAATTGCTAATCAATCCACAGGGCATGAATAACCATGTAATTACTCAGTTAAAGAGTAATTATATGGGCATTTATTTGTACCCTCCAAGCTCAAGGGATATTGGATGCACTATCCAAAAGAGGCGTACTGTATGTTTTCAAAGACTCAAATTTGTATTTGCTTCAGTGTTTCCTTTTTGCTGTTTCTGCAGATCTTTTTATAGCTTTTGTTTTGGTGTACAATTTGCTGTGTGAAGCTTAGGCGCATTAGATGAAATCCTCCAAGTAATGTGCCACAGTGTTTCACATGACTATAATCAGTTTTGATGACTTGAAGCAATTTGATAAGTGACCTCACATTATTAGTGAATCATCGCGAATTTCCCATTTTGGAATGGAGCAATAAAACACTAGTCTTGACGATTGCTGGTCATCAACGAGCTCCAAGCTGACAAGGCAAGCACAGAGTATGAGCTCTGAGAACCTGGCAACTTGCCACTTTCAATAATTATATTCTGCCAATCCCAATTCCCAGCTGCAATGTCAGCTGGATACAGAACTTTTACCCATCTCCTGCCCTGTACACTGCACCACACAGCCACACAAGCTGCTGGGTTTTGCCCCAGATGGTAGGGCATTTCACGGAGGATTAAGTGATGGCTTATAAAAGTTCTTCCTTTTGGACAGAAATGCCGTAAGAATATTCTGGAGTCCAATGGATCCATGAAGAAAGAGGCAGCCTTGGGGCACCTGGCTGGTACAGTTGGTTAAGCATCCGACTCTTGGTTTCAGCTCAAGTCATGATCTCAGGGTCGTGAGATGAAGCCCCACATGTTCTGCGCTCAGTGCAGAGTCTGCTAAGACCATCTCTTCCTTCCCCTCTGACCCCTCTCCTCCAAAATAAATAAATAAATAAATCTTAAAGAAGAAGAAGAAGGAGGAGGAGGAGGAGGAGGAGGAGAAGGAGAAGGCGGCGGCTGCGGCAGCCTCAGGTACACTTTCTTGTCATCTGTGCCACCTTGCAGGCACACTCTATTCATCCGGGCCTATTCAACCTTTTTGCCACAATGGCTTTATATTTATATTCACCTTTCCTGATGTCAACCCCTACTTAGCTCTTAGGTTAGTGCCTAGAACATAGGCAAAAATAAATACTTGATAAATGGGTAAGTGAATAAATGAATGGATGAATGAATAGATGAGTCCACCTGATGTCCCAAAATGTTGCTCATTTTGCCATCTAATTACCCTTCCCTCATTGTTACATGCCAAATGTCATGAGCATCCTACACCCATCAGACCCTACCTGATTCTGCAAGCACTAGGAGAACCTAGCCTATGGCTCCACTTGGTATCCCTGCTGCTTCAACCAGAGCAACAAGCTTGGCCCCTGCCTTGCCCTTATCCCAGCTGTGACATTAGTTTTCTACTGATTTATTAAAAACGCACACCAGGGGACCCCACCCTGTCTTCATAGAGCTCCTCTTCCTGTCTACCTTTGCATTACCCATGCCAGACCCATTGTAATCAGCCACCACAGGAGTATCTATACCTGGCATATAGTCATTGCTCAATAAATGTTCACAATTGTCAGATGAACAATTTAACACATGCTGTATCCTCATCCGAGTGCTATATTAGTGATTTAAAACACACCTGTCAACTTTTACCCATATCTTTTTCACAGAAGTCATTTACATTTTGGAAAGAATAGTAGATAAAGTTAAGCAGTGGTACCAAGCCAAAGCACAAGGAGAAAAACAGAACATTTGGCATGGAGATATCAATAAAATCATGGAATTGTTTCCATTTGGAATAAAAGTACAGGGCATAGAGTTCATGCAGCCCCTACCTTTTCAAAGCTACAGAAACTCAGGCCCACAGAGGTGACGCTCATTAGCAGAAGCCACAGAGCTAATCGACAGCAGTCTGGGCCATACGTTGAGCTTCTAGCTCCCTAGATTGGAAAAGNGTGTAGGGAAGGAAGGACAGAGGATAAGCATGACCAAAGTGAAGTTAGGTTCAATCACTTCATGACAAAAAGAGGAAATAAGAAAGTAAGAAAACTTTAAAAACCAATGTTCCCAGTTCTTTCTGCACAGCACCCCTTCACTGATGAGCACAGGGGTGTCTAGTAGTTCAGAATTTGTCAAGGTGGGCATGATAACCCCTCTACCCCCATCATGGGCTGAACTGTGTCCCTTTGAAATTCGTATGTTGAAATCCCAACTTCCAGTATCTCAGAATGTGACTGTTTGGGGAGATAAGGTCTTTATAGAGGTGACTAAGTTAAAACAAGACAGTTAACATGGGCCCTAATCCAAACAGACTGGTGTGCTTATAAGAAGAAGACACAGAGAGACACCAGGGCCACACGCACAGAGGGAAGACAAGGAAAAGAGGCAACAAGAGGGCAGCCATCCACAAGCCAAGAAGAGAGGCCTCAGGAAACCAATACTACTGGTGCCTTGATCTTAGACTTCCAGCCTCCAGAACTGTAAGAAAATAACTTTCTGTTGTATAAGCCGCCCAGTCTGTGTGGTATATTTCTTATGGCAGTCTGAGCAGATCCCCCAATTCAAAAGGCTCCAGTACTACAGAATATGGAGGTGAAGAGGGGGGCACTCTAAATGAACCCACTGGGCCAGGACCAGATTAGAATCAAAATCCTAGTTCCATCCCCAGCCCTGCTGCCTGATCCTGCAAGCTGTGCGACTGAACGAAAGTCCCTTCCCCTTTCTACGTCTTGAGAGTCATCCTCTACGATGGGGTGGGGGAGAGATGCCGCAGCCAGTTCTAGCCTTTGCAACCTCACAGACCTGTTTTGGGGACCAAATGAAATGATAATGTCAAGAAAGTGCTGACAAACATGTAATGTATTTGAATAATTCTTATTCTTATTATCATTTGCAGAAGAATTCCAACTGCAATTCTTTTTTTTTTTTTTTAAAGATTTTATTTATTTATTTGACAGAGACAGAGACAGCCAGCGAGAGAGGGAACACAAGCAGGGGGAGTGGGAGAGGAAGAAGCAGGCTCCCAGCGGAGGAGCCTGATGTGGGGCTCGATCCCATAACGCCGGGATCACGCCCTGAGCCGAAGGCAGACGCTTAACTGCTGAGCCACCCAGGCGCCCCTCCAACTGCAATTCTAAATCTAAATAGGGTAATTGTCTGCTAAAGTAGAGAATTAAAATAGGATCCAGAATCTCCTAACATAATATCCAAACATTCAGGACACAATTTTAAAAATCACGGACCATACTAAGAATCAAGAAAATCACAACTTGAGTAAGAAAAGACAATCAACAGAGACCAACACTGAAATGAATCTGATGTTTGAATTCTGGCAAGGATTTTAAAGTAGCCAGCATAGAAATACTTCACTTTTTAATTTAATAAAGGGATTACAAATGCCTTTGAAACAAATAAAAAATAGAAAATCTCACGCAAAAAAAAGATATAAAAGAACCTAATAGAAATTACAGAACTTAAAATGCAATAACTGAAATTAAAAACTCTCTGGAAGTACTCAGTAGCAGAATGAATAAGATAGAGGAAAAAGGTAAGTTATCTTGAAGACAGAACAATAGAAAGAGACACCAGTGAAACAACAGTGAAATATCTAATAGTCAGATCATCAGAGTTCCAGGAGCAGAAGAGATAGTTAGGGCCTGAAAGCATATTCAAAGAAGTAACTACTGAAAACCTCCCAAATTTGGTGAAAGACACAACTACAGATTCAAAAAGCTGAGAGAACCCCAAACAGGAAAAACGCAAAGAAATCCACCCAAAGACACATCCTAATTAAACTTCTGAAAACTAATGACAAAAATACATAATAGGATTAATATTTAAAAAGTCGAAGTTTATTGATATTATGCACTGGGAAGTCTTTGCATATAGAAAATGCAAATAGATCTCTGACAAATAGATACATAGAAACAGATATCTATATTTATAAATATAATACAATATAGCATTTACAATGTGTCAGGTACTTATGAGCCCTTTGACAAACATTAACTCATTCAATTCCCAAAACAATCCTATTAGGTGTTATTATCCTCATTAACTTGCCCAGGGTCACACAGCTAGCAAATGGCAGAGCTAAGGATTCAAACTCAGGCAGTCTGAGAGTTTGTACTCTTAACTACAATGCACAGAAGTAGTAGTACAATCAATTACCAAAAAGAACAAGGTCTTTAAAAACTAGACAAGGAATAATGCAGAACTTGATTCCAGGTATTTGTTTTAAATTTTTTCTTTAAATTTTTTCTTTAAAATATATTAGGGCTGAACATTATGGCTTAGGCAAGACTAAATATTAATAACTTTCTTTGTTCAGAACCGAGTCTAACCTGGAGCTGTACTTAGTGAAAACAATACTCTTTTTAGCCAGAATCACAGAGTAAAAGATATCTGTGATTTTTTTTTAAAGATTTTATTTATTTATTTGACAGAGATAGAGACAGCCAGCGAGAGAGGGAACACAAGCGGGGGGAGTGGGAGAGGAAGAAGCAGGCTCATAGCGGAGGAGCCTGATGTGGGGCTCGATCCCAGAACGCCAGGATCACGCCCTGAGCCGAAGGCAGACGCTTAACCGCTGTGCCACCCAGGCGCCCCGATATCTGTGATTTTTTAAATCATACCAGTGTGCTCAATGATTTTTATAAAAACAGTTACACTCTCAAATACGGAAAGCAGATCACTTCACTATTCTATTAATTAAAAGGGAAAACACATACACAGAAATTAGACAGCTAAACAATACAGGTACACTGAACAATGAAAATCTTTTGCAAATTTGAAAATAGTATAGGTCTCAAAATAAGACTGTCCTTTTTAGGACTTCCAGGCCAATATTATCTTTTTGTTCTAATATGTAACTATTTCCAGAAATGTGGTTTCCTGTAAACCAAAAGGAAACTGAAGTGTTTTGTCACCCTAAACCACCCTAACACTCCCTCTGTAGGCGACAGCACTGTTATGAGTGACATTTACTCTGGGACTGGAGGAGGCCCCTGGGATATACTGGGACATGCTAAGTGTCCAATAAATACAAAGGGAGAAAGAAAGGGAAGGAGAGAGACCCAGACTCTGGGCTTATCTCCCTCAAATCCCCACCCAACTCCTAGAATTCTTGAATAAATGCCAAACTAATGTCTTAGTAAGTCTGCAGAGTGGGAACTGACTGCATGGGGGCATGAAAGGGGGTGGTGTTGTGGTGATGGTAGCACAACTCTGTAAATTGACTAAAAATGACCAAACTGTATATGTAGATGAATTTTATGACATGTAAATTACACCTCAATAAAGCTGTTTTTAAAAAATCTCCTCATTGCCCTTGGAATAAGGCCGAAGTTCATGAAAGCATTCCTTGATAAGGCTCCTGCTTATCTCACATCTTATTTTTTTTACCACCCAAGCTCCCCAGCCCTCTGACCCATCACTCCAGGCACTGCAGATATTTTCAAGAGCAGCTGTGCCATTTTCCCACTCATGAAATTCCTTCTATCATATCCCACACACTTAGATCTCACAGTTCCCAGTCATCCCAAAGGACTCTATTTCCAGCTCACTTGATTGAATAAGGATCCTACCGAGGGCTGCTGTCTACTGCACAACCTGCAGTTTCCAGCAGGTCTGAGGTGGGTTTACACCCCATGTATCTGCTCACTTTGCTCATTTGCCTTCTGCCTTCCGTCTTCTTCACCCCAGCTGTCTGACAAACACCAAATGGTGTCAGAGACACAGTTCAACCTAATTCCTATTCTAGGAAGCTTTCCTGACCCTCTTGGTAGAATTGGCCATTTTTTCTTGTGTACCCCCAAGGCACTCAGTCAATGTCTATAAATATTTTTTTCCTTTAAGGTGACAAAGACATCTGCAATTCTACCAGAATTAGCACCAATCCTTTCCTTCTCAGACCTATAAAGATAATGGGCAGATACACAGAGGCTAACAGGATGGAGTCCCATTGTGGAAAGGAGCCAAAAGAATAAAGATTGCTGTACGCAAGTCAAAAACCATGTTAGCAGCAATGAAAAGAATGGATTTAAAAAAAAAAAAACTGCCAAAAACCTAAGTCAAAGACCTAAGTTCAAACCCTAAGTTCAACCAAAAAAGCATCACAACTGAGACAGATAAGCATTCAGTCTCGCGTCCCACAGCATCTCCATTTGCTTTTAAAACCGCACATCTGTAGAGATTATTCCAATAAATGAAGTTTGTTCTGAGGCCATGAGACATCAATAAAATACTAACATCTGCTTAGTGAAAAGTATTTCAGTAAAGAATCCATTTGTTGAGGGGCACCTGGATGGCTCAGTTGGTAAAGCGTCTGCCTTTGGCTCAGTTCATGATCTTGGGGTCCTGGGATGGAGCCCTATGTTGGGCCTTCCACTCAGCAGAGAATCCGTTTCTCCCTCTCCCTCTGCACCCCCACCCCTGCTCATGCTCTTTCTCATTTGCTCTCTTTCTCAAATAAATAAATAAATAAATAAATAAATAAATAAATAAAATCTTTTTTAAAAATAAAAAAAATTACTAACATCTGTTTAGAACACTATGTAAGAATGCAAGGAAATATACATGGACTACAGTCAGGTCTCCTTCAAAGCAAAATTAACATTTTAGCACCTAAAGAATTAGCATATAACCTAGGAAATTAAATAATATGTAATTGCATGCTACCACAGTAAAAGAATTATTATGGGGGTCTCTGTTTGCAATCCAGTGTAGGAAGAAGAAACATAATCATTCAATAACCACTCAAGCATTTGTTGAACAAATGATGTATGGAATGATGAAAGAACCAGTCTAGAAGGTGGTAACCTCTGATCTGCAGGTGGAATGTGTGCTACAAAGGGGCATAAGTGAAATGCTTTGGGGCCCTTAATTTCAGCAGGTTAACAAAAGATTCAGGGTCAATGATGATTAAATTCATGATAAGTATATGAGATGATCTAAGATGAACATCTCTTAGGAGATACAGAATTTCCATTAAGTATTCAATATTAGTTAAGTCATCCTAACTAGTACTTTTTCCCTCTAGCCATAACCAAACTATCAGCAAGCATGGAAGTCTACCTCCACAATGCATGGTGAATCTGTGTACCTCATTGCTGCCAATCTGGTCTATGCCACTACAGTCCCAAATATGGACAATCCTGGTAGTCTCCTAACTGGCCTCCCTACAGCAGAGTAAATCTTTGAAAACATCTATCAAATTAAGTTACTAAACTTCTTTGGGGGAAGGGACAAATTTGCTGATTATCCTGACTATAAATTTATAACATCTACATGAAACATTTGAAAAGAAATGGGTTGTTTTTATTCACGGCAAAATTGTTCTAAGAAGATAAAGATGGGGAACATTACAAATGAAGTCTACAGCATAAAGGAGCATCAATAAAGACCCAGAAAGCCACCCAGGAATCTGAGTTGGGAACTGAACGATGACTGGTACACACCTAAGAGAAAAAAATGATGCCTGCTATGTTCCTTAAGATCCCCTCAGTGTGGCCCCAGTGGCCAACACCAAGTTTGGCAGCAAAAGAGTAAAGAAGATAGAAAGTAATAATAACAATAAAAAGAATAATCTGGTGCAAATGGACCCCAAATGTAGTAGTCATCCCCGTGTAAGAATCACCCTTCACTGCTATTTACTGCAGCGGCTTCATTACAATACAGCTTAGAAGGCGGTAAGCTGCGGAGTGTACTAAAGTCACCTATTTCACACATATCACCCTCACAGGCACTGCTGGGAGTGCCAAGTCAGACTGTTCAAAAGTGAAATTACCTATACAAAAAGAGGATAAAAAGTAGCAGGGAAAAGTGTTTCCTTTTAGTAAATATTAAAGACATTTAAAGTTAATATGAATTAAAAGATCTTTTGAAGAGGTAACAACTTGTGGCTTTGTTAAAAGGAAAAGATAAAGAATATGATGCTTCCTGTTTGAAAATACAAACGTCTCTGTTTCCTACTCTTTCGTTCTCCATCAACTACATAAAAACTACATCTGACCCCAGCTACTCTCTATCATACGATACTGTTTCCATGATAACACTTAGCCCAATCTGATTTCATTTTATTTGATGTGTGTGTTGATTTTCTGTCTGTCCACTAGAACGTGAGCTCCTTGACAGAAAAGATCTTCTCTGTCTTATTAACCACTGGGGCCCCAATAGGTTGCAAACAATAGTTACTCAACAGCTATAAAATAATGAATGAACCCTGTATAAACCCACTTAACATAAGGTTAGAATAATAGTGATAAAGACTCGATATTGATTAATAACAACAAGTATCCAAATTGTCTGCTTATTATAAGTCAGTCCCTGGGTTAAATCTTTTCTGGCATCTTCTTCCTTAATTCTCCCTAGAGCTGATGAAGTAGAAATATCATCATCTCCACTTTAGAGATGAAGACACTGAAATGTAGAGAAGTTAAATAAATTGCCCAAGACTATAAAGCCAGTATTTGCTAAACTAGGGTTCAAACCCAGGCTGTCTATTCTACACCATCACCCTATCCTGCCTCTGCTGAAAAAGGCATCTGCCCAGATATTTTCAACACGGATTTTAGCAGTCTCCCTGCAGGGGTCCCCCAGTGAGGAAGCAGTCTCTCCAAGTCAGATCTACATATGGAAGCTAGGCAGAGAGGTAGCCAATTCTGTCATCTGAGCCTCACAAAATTATAATGTTAACTGATGGGTACTTAGAGAATGTACATTTCAGAAGACTCAAATTGAGTACAGATGTTTAGAAGATTAGTGTCAAATTAGAAAGCATTAAGCAGACATTAAGGCAGACCAAATTGGTCTTTTTTGGAAGCTGGGTCAGGATGGGAGAAATGTGTGCTTGCTTAATAGGCCAAGTTACTCAGAGGTGGTCCTGTAACTCTGAAATCAGTGAGAGAAGCTCAGCTTTGCCAGAGAACAAGACAAAGTAGGAGGCCTGGACCCTGGGGCTGAAGGACTGAGCTAAAGGCTATCAGATGGGGTGGAAAGAGAATGGATTCTCCTGCCAAGACTTTTCAGCAGCTTATAGTTGCAGCCCTAGAATACAAGACAACAGAGTGCTTTCTTTCCTTTTTTTAAAAATTGTGGTTAAAATATATATTATTTATATTGTTAATATAAATATATATTATATGCATGTAACATGAGATTTACCCTCAACAAATTTCAAGTGTGCAGTATATTATCACTGACCATAAGCACAATGTTGCATGGCAGATTTCTAGAATGTTTCCATCTTGCATGGCTGATTTTGGAAACCTGCACACTACTGGTGGAAATGTAGAACGGTGCAGACACTGTAGAAAACAGGATGCAGGTTCCTCAAAAAATTAAAGTTAGACTATCCTGTATTCCAGCAATCCCACCTAAAGGTATATATCAAAAAGAACTGAAACCTGGATTTGGAAGAGATACAAGCACTTCCATGTTCAATGTATCAACTCACAATACCCAAGATGTGGAAGCAACCCAAGTGTCCATCAGTGGATAAAGAAAATATGGTATACAAATAGCCAAAGCAATCTTGAGAAAGACGAATAAAGCTGGAGATATCACAATCTCAGATTTCAAGATATACTACAGAGCTGTAGTAATCAAAAAATTAAAAAATAACTAAATAGATAAATAAAATCAATAGAACAGAATAGAAAACAAGGAGGCAAAAATATACAACGAGGAAAAGACAGTCTCTTCAACAAATGGTGCTGGGAAAACTGGATAGCTACATGCAAAACAAAGAAACTAGACCACTTTCTTACACCATACACAAAAATAAACTCAAAATAGTAAAGACATACATGTGAGACCTGAAACCATAAAACTCCTAGAAGAAAACATAGGCAGTAATTTCTTTTGACACTGGCCATAGAAACGTTTTTCTAGATATGTCTCCTTAGGCAAGAAAAATGAAAGCATTTTTCTTGGGAAACTATTGGGATGACACCAAGCTAAAAAGCTTTTGTACAGTGAAGGAAACCATCAACAAGACAAAAAGGCAGGCTATTGAATGGGAGAAGATACTTGAAAATGATATATCTGATCAGGGGATAATACATAAAATATATAAAGAACTTATTCAACTCAACAACAAAAGAATAAACAATCCAATTAAAAGATGGACAGAAAAACTGAATAGACATTTTTCCAAAGCAGACATATGGATGGCCCACAGACACATGAAAAGATGCTCAACATCACTCATCATCAGGAAATGCAAATCAAAAGCACAATAAGATATCACTTCACACCTGTCAGAATGGCTAAAATAAAAAACATAAGAAATAACAAGTATTGGCAAGGACGTGGGGAAAAAAGAACCCTTGAGTATTGTTGGTGAGAATATAAATTGGTGCAGCCACTGTAAAAAAGAGTATGGAGATTCTTCAAAAAATTAAAAATAAAATTTTATGATCCAGTAATTCCATTACTGAGAATTTATCTAAAGAAAATGAAAACACTAGCTCAAAGAGATACATGCGCTTCTGTTTACTGAAGCATTATTTACAATAGCCAACATATGGAAGCAGCCCAAGTGTCCATCCATAAAGGAATGGATACAGAAGATATGTTAGAATATTACTCAGCCACAAAAAATAATGAAATCTTGCCATTTGTAACAATATGGATGGATCTAGAGGGTATAATGCTAAGTCAGAAATAAGACTTAAATAAGTCTGTAAAAGACTAATGCCATTATTTCATTCAAATGTGGAATTTAAGAAACAAACAAAACAAATGAACAAAGAAAAAAGAGAAACAAAAAGGGAAGAAAGAGAAAAGAGATAAACAAGCAAAGAAACCACTCTTAAATACAGAGAACAAACTGGTGGTTGCCAGAGGGGAGGTGGGTGGGGGATGAGTGGAACAGATAAAGGGGATTAGGGTACACTTATCTTGATGAGCACTGAGTTCCATTTATAGAATTGTTGAATCATTATATTATATACCTGAAACTAACAGAACACTGTATGTGATTTATACTTCAATTTTAAAAATGTGGTATTTCATACAATGGAATATTGTTCCGTTTTAAAAAAAGGAAGAAAATCTGGAATGTTTTCTTAACCAATAATCTGATTCTGGGAATACTGAGACTGTCTTAGAACTCCACTTTTCAACAGAACTCCACTTTTCAAAACAGTGCTAGGAGAAATGAATGAGATCCTACTCCTTCAAAGGCATACTCACATCATTCATCCATGTGTTTCTAGAGGAGTCCATGATCTGTGAGGTCCTTTAAACCAAGCTGTTTATTTTCATTCAGTGGTTTCATTGCATTCAGAAAGATTGGGTATATTTCCACATTATGAAATCTCATTCCCAAAACTGCTTTTGGAATACATGTGTTGGTCTCCAAATGATGCTGACACCCAGTCAGATCTGCTTATAAGACTAGATGGGAATAATAAATCCTCAGGTAAAGATATTGAATCCTATGTAGGAGAAGATGCTGACCATTCACCTTCCCAACTGCAGGAGTCATGGCAGACATGGTTAATAAATCAACCTTAGAGTCCTTAATCCATGCATCGGAATAGCACTCAAAAATGATGGGCCTTCACTATCATGAGTAATTGTGTGGAAAGAAAGAAGTAGATGAGGCTGCAGAGATTGGTAGTTAAGAGCATTGCTCTGAAGTTCAACAAAGTTTCACGTCTTAGCTTCTTTCACTTACTGTGTGCTGGTTTCCATCTGTAAAACGGAATAAAAATAGTCCCTATCATATGGAGGTTATAGAGATTAAATAATTCAAGTAAGCGATAGTAATTATTTTATTTTAAAAAAAAGTGCTAGGTACTACTTGTAGGTTTTCACATATTAACTCATCTAATCCTCAAACAATCTTAGGAGAAATAAGTGTCCTTATCCCCCTTTGGGGAAATAGGTACACAGAGAAGAAAAGTAACCTGCTCAAGGTCACACAGCCAGTAAGTGGCAGAGCCATGATTCAAACCTAAACAGCCTGGCTCCAGAGTCCACATGTAAAAGCCACATGTATTAAGAAGACAATTCCCACGCTCATGAGCTTCCTGCTAGGGCTTCCTGAAAGTGCATTAAAAAATATGTGCATGCTTTGCTTTGAGGCCTCCATATGAAAGCTACTAGAAAAATACAAAGAATTACTTTATTAATCCAAACATCAGCCAAGAAGAAATGCAAGCAGCAGAACTGCCTACAACCACGTACTATATAATTATTTTGCCACAGGTCAACAACTATAGCAGTTGCTGCTCTCCGTCTTCCTGACAGGTGACAGGTAGTACCAACACTCTTTAAATAATAAGGCCTCAAAGAACTCATCTTATCCTGATGGAAAGGGAAAGATAACATTTAAACACCATGGGGAGATGGTGGCCTAAGTAAATGTTCCAGGAGAGTGCTCCTTTAAGAAAAAGTAGCCTTCTTTGCACCTGCTCAGACTTCAGGAAGTACCCCATAGCTGCCAGCTCTCCTCTCCTCTGCAGATGATGACGCTTCCAGCGAGCCAAACACTGGCTTCTTCTAGCAACTCAATCTAGCATTCTGCTGGTACCCCAGCACAAAGCTGCGCAGATCCACTGCACCACATAGTCTCAGGTGAGTCACGATAAAAAGTGAATCCTTAAGTATCAGGGATCAAGATTTCAGGAAGTAATTATTTTTTAAGAAATAATATTTGATTTTTTAAAAGTATGAAAATTAAAGCTTTATCCTGTGCAGCATGATTTAAATTCTGGCTTAATTTCCACCTACTAATAGAATTATGATGACTAATCTTGATGAAAGTACTCTGAATTTGTCTAACACCTCCTAGATGATGAATTCCAAGGCTTCCGTAAATCCTGGGTAGCAAGATTATTAGTTTTTTCTATATTTCATAAGACACTTGGGTTGATACTCTATGAAATGAGCCACAAGCAGGTTTTCACCTTCACCTTCCTGGTCAAAAAACATTTATTCCTATGAGCAGCTTGCTTCCTGACTGTGTTAGTTTCCTATTGCTGTAACAAATTACCACAAACTTAGTGGCAGTTCTAGAGTTCAGAAGCGTAATATGGGTTTCACTGGCCCAAAATCAAGACATCAGCAGGATTACGCTCCTGGTGGCTCTAGTGGAGAATCCATTTCCTTGTCTCTCCCGGAGACTGCCTGCTGTCCATGACTTATGACCCCTTCCTCCATTCTACAGCCGGCCAGCATGGCATCTTCAAATCTCTCCTGATCTCTGACATTCTGCCTCCTTTGTATGGGTAGCCTTGTGACTACATTTGCGCCACTGGATAATCCAGGATAATATTCCCATCTCAAGATCCTTAACTTAACCATGTTGGTAATGTATTCACAGATTTTAGGGATTAGGATGTGGACAACTGCAGGGAGGGCATTATTCTACCTACCATGTTGATCCTTAATACTTTCTTAAAGCCTATTCTTCTGCTCTAGGAGGCCATTAAACGTCAAAAATAACTGAATTTTAAGTTATTTTTGCAACTATATACCACCCGTACATATCTAATAATTCAACCTTATAATAAGTTATACCAAACTACAGCCAAGAATATTGACATTATAATATCACCTATAGAATCAGGGGGACAAAAAATATAGAAAAATTTTTATTTTTATTTTTTTTTAAAGATTTTATTTATTTATTCGACAGAGATAGAGACAGCCAGTGAGAGAGGGAACATAAGCAGGGGGAGTGGGAGAGGAAGAAGCAGGCTCATAGCGGAGGAGCCTGACGTGGGGCTCGATCCCATAACGCCGGGATCACGCCCTGAGCCGAAGGCAGACGCTTAACCGCTGTGCCACCCAGGCGCCCCATAGAAAAATTTTTAAATCTTAAGTTCTGCTTTTGTGCATTTATATGCCTATGGATTTAAGGATAATTGAGATTTGGTAGATGAGGTTATAAGTAAATTTGAACAATATAACATATCACTGGTCTTTAATTGGTCCATTTCACATACTTTAATTATAAAACTCTTTGCTAACAAAAATTCAAATTAAAATAATTTGCTTCATATGCAAATGTCTCAATAATGAAGAACCCAAAACAAGTCTTCTCTCTGGATTTTGATAATACTTTTACTCAAGAAAAAAGACTTTTACAGACTGTGATCTACACATTACCCCACTACCTCGAGTGACAATATTTTATCAATGCTTTAGTTTTAAAAGTATATCTGCCTCCAAGCACTTTTTCTAGACACTCATGCCTACTTTCTTAGCTTGCGTAGATGACACACACATACTACTATATATAGTTGTATGTGTCAATACACATAAAAGAAAAGAGGAGATAACAGGGAAAGTGTTAACTGCATATATTTTATCTTTTGATGATGTCAAAGCAATTTAGAAAGTTTTACATCTGAGAATTAAAAACGAGACAGAAAAAAAAGAAAGTCTCCTATCTTACAGATGAAATTGATGCCTTGGAAGCAGGATGAAAATAGAACATTTTCTGAGTAAATTTCAAGTTTGAGGCTTTGTTCTAGGTGCTCTCCTAAAACAACCAGTCTCAAATATATCATATTTTTTGTCAGTATCTTAAAAATAGCCTATTACATTACCTTAGATGACCCCCTTCTAAGGGGTACAACACAGTTCATTCACTGTCTTGCCTGCTGTTCGACCTGAAGTACAGAGCAGAAGATCATTCTTTCTACTTGAAAATATCCAGAGTTACGTGGAGGTTAAGTGTCTCCTCTAAGGAACTAAAAGCAACCCTGGAAATGGCTCTCAACTTGACCTCTGACATGGCAGCCATTCGGTCCTGTTGCCTGGACAAGCAGTCCTTCCAACAGAAGTCATGCTGAGGTTCCTTTTTTTCAAACATTTCTCTCTCTGTCAACAAGGACATCAGTATGAATTCAAAAGAATGAAGAACAGTTCCATATGACATGAATCTGACTTTTGTCCTGGGAGCGGTTGTGGTAAGTTACCAACCAGGAATTTAATGGCAAAACCCTGTGTTCAGTGAGGCATAATGGTCAACTCTCAGTAGCCTACACAAAAGAAGATGAAAGGATAACAATAAATAAAATTTACAGAAAATAGGAATACTTATTGGAATCAATAGGTGTAACAGATTCCTGACATTGAAGATACTAGATATAGATATAGAAGATACAGAAGGTTCCACACTTCTTTTTTTTTTTTTCCACATGCATATAGGCAGAAATCAATGGGACCCTTTTTGTTTGGATAATTCTGAGTATAAGCCAAAACCAACAAATTTTGAAACGGGCCTGAGAATAACACACACACACACACACACACACACACACAAATTGCCTCATTGCAATCAAGAACCAGCTAACTGTGACAGTTGTTGAATCTAGATGGTGGGTATAAGAATGTTCATTATACTGATCTTTTAACTTTCCTTTATGTTTAAAGAAAATTTCAAAATCAATAGTTGAAAATAAAAAAGTAAAATAGAAAAAAGTAATTCGTAAGATACTTTTAAAACACTTAGACTTTGAAAAATTTGTATAAATTTGGGACATATCCTCACAAATCAGTTAATTCATACATATACAGCCCTATCCCCCCAAAAATTCATAAAAAATCTACCTCCTGAGGAAATGGAAATCCACACTGCTTCATACCTCTTCTGAATGAACAAAATGTGACCAATGTAAAGTTCAGTTCTTTAGAGAAATTTCCTTTTGTAGATCATGTCATAGTGACATATACTAGAATAGTAACTAAAATATTCTAAACCCATCCCCCTCTTCATGTAACTGTCCTTGCCACACTGTTTTTAAGTCAGACTACTAACTGCCCCAGGGCTAAGCAATGACAGAAAAATCTCCCAACTGCTCCTAGTTACACGGACTCAAAGACAGGTACAATGAACTTAATTGTAATGACTACATACTCCTTAGTGAATTTAAATTTCCCAAAACGATGAATAATCAAAAAGAGTTTTATGGAAGCTTCTACACAAGACAAAGGAAATGAGAGCCAGGATGGAGAGTGTCCAGGAGGACGGAGCTATAGAGAGAGCCTCAGTTAAAACCAATTTATGGATGACTCCCTAACACGCCACAGAAGATAGTACAGAAGTTGAGGCATCTGGCTGGCTCAGTAGGTTAAATGTCCAACTCTTGATTTCGGCTCAGGTCCTGATCTCAGGGTGGTGAGATCTAGCCCTGCCTCAGCTCCACAATGGGCATGGACCCTGCTTAAGATTCTCTCTCTCTCCCTCTCCCTCTACCCCCCCTTTTCCTCCCCTCCTCTAAAATTAAAAAAAGAAAAAAGATAGTACAAAATTAAATGCACTGAAACATGAATTCCATTTACTATCACAGCTGACAACCCAAAATATTTTTTTGTTACTAGAAAGTGAAACTAGTGCTCCTGAAAAAAATAAAATGAGAATCAAAAGGGGCCATGGTTTACAGGGGAAAACACTGCTGCTACTTATGACCCATAGCATCGTGCTATTGCCTCCGTATTTCTTCCACTACACATGAGAGTTAATTTAAACATTAGAAAGGCCTCTGAGTTAACTTACGGATAATTAATGAAATACCTGATAAAATGTAATCAAGTTTTATGGATGCTTCAAAATGAGATGTAGTCTCTATTGCTTTTAAAAAGTGTGTGCACGCTCTCTTTAAGTATTTCTATTTCTTTCTTAATTAGATTTTTTAGAAAAATTAGTATCTCCTTAATATCTATTTCATCTTTCAAAGGCTAGGAGAAGACAGTATATGTAAAAATCTATAATACCAACTGAATTTCTAATTTTTTAAAACTTGTTTGATACGTTTTGGGCTTTTTGGATATAAAGTTCATATTTTCTTCCTGAGTTGTAGTCTCACTTATACAAAATATTTACTGCTTCAATCTCTATTATTGATCTATCAATTTTTTGGGGCAGAGGGTGAAAGAGAATCTTAAGCTGGATCCACGCCCAGCACAGTGCCCAATGCGGTCTCATGACCCTGAGATCATAACCTGAGCCAAATTCAAGAGTTGGATGCTTAACCAACTGAACCACCTGGGTGCCCCAATCTCTATTATATATATATATTTTTTAAAGATTTTATTTTTTATTAGAGAGAGAGTATGCAAGCAGAGGGAGCAGCAGGCAGAGGGAGAGGGAGAAGCAGGCTCCCCACTGAGCAAAGAGTCCAATGCAGGGCTCGATCCCAGGACCCTGGAATCAGGACCTGAGCCAAAGGCAGATACTTAACTGACTGAGCCACCTAGCGCCCCATTATATTTTCAATAAAATTTTCATTTTTTATCTTTTTTTCCTGCTGGGCTATTAAATATATATTTATTGAATGGGTAAAAAAATAGCCCTTTGATTTGTAATTCTAACACCTTATTTATTTTGTTTGTAAAACCAACTAAACAAAAAAATGAGCAACTCTTGGCAGAGGTGCAAGAAACATCCCTGAGTTATGGTGGGTACCAAACCTTATTCTCCACACACCTCCCTCTTCTCCTTCCCTCTCTCCCATCCCACCTCTTAGATACACTACCTTCCCTTTTGGCTGCTTTGACAACCCCCTACTCTGGGATTTTTTTTTTCCATTTTCATCTTTCTATTTTGCCCACTCCTTTCTGGCAATCTGCAGCCCCCAGCACATGGCCATCCCAACTGGCTATAGGTGGCTCTAAAGAAATAACACTGGCAGGACTTCACGACCTAACCATATAGAAAGTTGTTTTAGAAATTAGTGGCCAAACTAGATAGACTTAGTAAACAAACTATACAGAGAGTAAAAAGAAAGAATAAGAGGCCTGCTTATCTTTTGCAAACAAATCTTCAACAAGCTGGTGAATCTTCGGTGAGTGGCTAACCCAACCAAACTTAGTTGAAGAAAGTATTCAGTGCGTATACTAGGCTTTAAAAACCAAGTTACCCGAAACCACTATAAAAAACATAAATTGAGAATTATCAACTTCTCAATGGTAGTATCTGTCACAGAAAGACCAGCAACAGATGGATGTGGGTACCACCCAGCCAGGAAACTTTGGGCAAGTTATTAAACCTTTCTGAGCTTTGTTGTTTGTCTATAGCAAAATAACACCTATCTACCAGGGCAAGAAGAAATGTGTGAGTATACATAGAAGGGCCTGTAGTATACATTCAGTAAAAGAATAACATGAAGGTGAGTTATTGAATAGCAGACACTGTGAAAAGTGTTTTGTACATGTTGACTCATCCAACCTTGACAACAATGTGAACAGATGAAGTTTTAGCCCCTTCCTCTCTGAAGAGATTAGAGTCATTGTCAACACCAGCAGTTCCCAAATTTGACTTCATGTTTGAATCACCTGGAGAGTTTTTAAAAATTGTGATGCATGATTCATCCCCCCTTCTGCTTATCCCCCTTCATTCTTCCCTTCCTTCTCCTACCGATCTTCCTATTTCTTATGTTCCATAAATGAGTGAAAACATATGATAATTGTCTTTCTCTGCTTGACTTATTTCACTTAGCATAATCTCTTCCAGTCCCAACCATGTTGCTGCAAATGTTGTGCAATCGTTCTTTCTGATGGCTGAGTAATATTCCATTGTATATATGGACCACAGCTTCTTAATCCAGTCATCTGTTGAAGGGCATCTTGGCTTCTTCCACGATTTAGCTATTGTGGACAATGCTGCTATAAACACTGGGGTGCCTATCACCCTTCTCTTCACTATGCCTGTATCTTCGGGGTAAATAGCCAGTAGTGCAATTGCTGGGTCATAGGGTAGCTCTATTTTTAACTTTTTGAGGGACCTCCGCACTGTTTTCCAGAGTGGCTGTACCAGCCTGCATTCTCACCAACTGAGCACTGGGATTCTTAAAAGCTACTTAGGTGTTCCCAATGTGCAGCCAAGGTTGAGAATCACTGTTCCTAGAAACACCTCTCCCCTCCACACCTTCTGCGTTGTTTTTCCTTCTCACATTCTGGTGGCCCTCATCAATGAATTCACCAACCATACATTCACTCATGCACTGTAAATTTAGAGAGAAACAAGATATAGTCACCATTACAGGGAAAAACTCAAAGTCTAGAGTGTAGGCTAACAATAATAATCTGAAGTGTTTGATCATGCGCAAACAGATACTTAATTGAATGCCTACTATGTACCCAGCACAGTGCTGCTAGGCACTGGAGATAGAGCAATGACAAACACAGACCCATAGCCCGACCTAATGGGAGCTTCTCATTAGTCGATAAGAACTATAACCAAGGTAAGTTCTGGTTGCTATGGAGGAAAGATTCTGTTTCCCAGAATCATCCTTCTAGGCCAGAGAAGCACTAAGCCTTCCAGCAGACAGTCAATCAGAACGCACTACAGTATGAGGATGGGAGGGTGGAGAAAAGGACAAGTCTAGCTAAGTACAGGCATAACTGAAAGTCAAAGTGCAAATACTGACTTATCTGCAATGCCCTGACAGCATCTTGCTCTCCCACACTCAGCCCAGGAATTCAAGAAAGGTCTCCAAAAGTTGAGGAACTCTGCACTGACTCTTCAAGGAAGAGAAAGTGATACTCAGGTTGGGAGATGGTGTGAGGATCCTCAGCAAAGAGAAACCAACGACTTTGAGGCAACGACTTTGAGGCAATGTGGGGGGGGGGCAAACTGCACCCAGATGATCTAGCCCATTCCCTCTCCTTCTCTCCCATACCATCTTACAGTTACACTTCCTCCGCTGTCTCTTTTGAGTGTCTGTCTTCCCCCATCCCTTTGTTTCCCTGGGGTTTTTTGTTGTTGTTGTTTTGTTTTTTGCCTTATTCTTTTCTTGTTCCTTCTAGGCAGCCTTCAGCATCTTTGACCTACCTTCTCCCACCTGTACCCTCTACTCTAACACTTTATCCTGGGTGATCATCCTGGAAGCAGGGCCAGATTCATCAGTCCATGGCCCCACACTTGATTTAATGTTCTGATATCACTGTCCAGAAATTCTTAATGATTTTTTAACAATGGGCCTGTCCATTTTCATTTTGCACTGGGTCCTGCAAATTACCAGCTGGTTCTGCCTAGAAGATTTAGAGATGCACCAGTCTAGACAGAGAGTTCTGGAAAATAATTTCTAAGGAAGGTCACCTCTGGTGCAATGATCTTTTAAAAATTGGTTGAGTTTGTGGATTGTCTACAACCTTGGTTTATAAAAACACTGACTGCTAAATCAAATGTTGACACAAGTGGATTTTGTCAGAGAGGAATACAAACTCTTTTTCTCTCTGAAAAATTCCAGTAAATCAACAAATTACAATATAGAAGCCTTAGACAGGAAATCCAGGAAGTTAACAAGACATAGCCCTTCAGAGCAGCTGTTCATTCAATGTGCTCCCCCGGGTCCATTCCTCAGCTCCTCTGAAAGAAAGATGACCCTTACTGCAAGAGTAGAGAGAAGTGTAGGGAAATGACCAAAAATCAATGTTTACAGAAAAAACACTAGGAGACTGCTGTTGAGATACCCTCAAGCCATGAGTGCATAATTTCTCTTCTGAGGAAAGATTTACCAGTCCAGGGACAAGGGCTGAGAGCAGACTAGTCAACTGGTACTACAGCAGTCATGAAATAATACCACATCTTCACAAGGAAGGGATGAGCTTTCCCATGATTCTCCTTTGCTCCACTAAAACACAAAGGGTCCTAGCTCACATTTTTTAGATAGTAAGGCTGTTTATACAATTGGGTAAATTAAATTTATGATTGACCCCAAAGGAATGGCTTCTCAGAAACCTTGAGAATTCTTCTTATCCCCAAAAGAAAAGAATTTTGAACTTCAGTTTACAAAATCAAATCAAATCCATTCCCTACTCTGCACCCTCCCTTAGTATCTTGTTCCCCATTTATATAATAGGTAGAACAACAATGGCCAACACATCTCACCATGAGGTTGTCTTAAGGGACAAATAAGAAGCTCATTTATATAAAAATGTTTTTTAAGCTGGGTGAATTAATCACTAATGAAAAGTATTGTTATTATACATTGGACAACTCCCTTTCTTCACCTTAACTCAAGATATCCTAAGATCCCCTTTTTCTCACTCAGACTAAGTCTGTCAGTCCCTGCCCCCCCTTGCCTTGCCCAGCTACAGATGCTGCCCAGGATCTCCCTCTTCACCAGCAACATGGCTTTGAAATTAGGGCACCTGCACCAAATCCCAAAATTGTCATAAGCAGAGTGTGACCCCAGCCAAGTCCCCACCTGTCATCTATCAGTGGCTCTCCTAAAACCCTAAAATGCATGCTCCGCTCTAGCTTCCTGGTTTCCTTGAAGAGGATTCATCCTTTAGATCTCAGTGTAGATACTGGTCACAGTGTCATTTCTTCCAAGAGTCCTCCCAAACACATATGTGTGTGCATGCACACCACAGAGCCCAACACTCCTGATTAGATAGCATTCCACCCTACCATAGCACTTGGTACAGTACCTTGTAATAGTTTCCTTCAGATGTCTTTCTTCCCCCCACTGGGCTGTGAACCCCTTGAAAGCAGGGCCTGTGTTTATTTTATTTTTTCAGGCACTTCTCTTCAGAGTGCTTGTCAAGAGTAGGCATTCAGTAAAAAAAACAAACAAACAAACAAAAAACAGCCATTTATTTGCTCAGAGTTCTATAGCCCCCACAGATTCCTGAGAAGAATCCTTTCTTGTCTCTTCCTAGATTCTAGTGGCTCCCAACAATCCTTCATGTTCCTTGGTTTATAGACACATTACCCCACTCTCTCCTACTTCACATGCCTTCTTCTCTCAGGGTACCATCCCCTTCTTATAAAGATACCAGTCATTGGATTTAGGGCCCACATTAATCTAGTACGACCTCATGCTAACTAAACTAATTGCATCTGCAAAGACTCTATTTCCCAATGAAGTCACATCCTGTGTTTCCAGTAGACATGAATTCTGGGAGGAACTTGATTCAGTACAGTGACCTATTTGGAAATAGGGTCTTTACAGATGTAATTAGTTAGGGATCAAGGTGAGATCCTACTAGATTCAGGTGTGCCCTAAATCCAATGACTAGTGTCCTTATAAGAAGTGGGAAGGACACAGAGTGAAGACTGAGACAGACATTGGCGCCCTGCAGCCCCAAACCAAGGGACATGTGGAGACACCAGAAGCTGCAAGAGTCAAGGAAAGATTCTTCCCTAGAGCCACCAGGGAGCATGGCCCACCCATACCTTGATTCTGGCCTTCCAGACAACAGAACTGTGAGAGAATATGTTCCTTTTGTTTTAAACCACTCAGTTTGTGGTAATTTGCTGGAGCAGCCTAGGAACTAACGGGGAAGGGGAGCGATGAAGAGTTGATGAAGATGAATGATTACAACACTTTTATGAGCTTCCATTTTCCAGAAAAAAAGGGGAAAAGAAAGAAACTAGGGAAAATTCATCTGTTTCAAGACAAATTTCAAACCTGTGCAATTTAATGTCAACACCAATGAAATCAATGGAATATGAGTCAGAACTGTTTAAATTTTCTTGAATCTATGCCTTAAACAGGTATGTGGAAGAAAACATTCTTGGATGGACTGGGATTAAACTAATGGATATTTGTTTGTTTTTAATTTATTCATTCATATGTTTATTTCATAGAGTTTTTTAAAAAGACCTTTAAATTGTTTATCTGGAAATCCCTGCTGAAGAAACAACCTGTTCTTGATAAACCAAGGATTCTTCAGGAGATTAAGAAAAGTAAACAGAGAGATGCAAATGGGGTATGCAATTTAAAGCATTTATTCCCAGTGGCATTTAGGAACCAGAACAGGGTGGGCCCATCCAGCTGAGCTCATTTTACCTCCGCCTCAGACCTTTTCAGGAGCAGTGGAAGATATTACAGAGCTCTGGGACTTTTATAGTTGCCTAAAGAGAAAACCACACCTGAGCCTGAAGGGAAAAGAATCAGCTTTGAACCCAGGAAAATGTCTCCAGCTATGATCTGGTAGAAGGTCTTTGTTCTCTCTCCGTAAATACCCAGATGAAATGAAGGGAAAGGGTCTTGGATAATAAAATATCCCCTTCCTTAATAAAACTAACTTATTGAAGCATCATCACAATTTTTTTTTCCTAGCGAACCTTGTTATAGCTTCATTAGCATACAAAGTAGAATTAAAAGAGGTTATTTCTGGTAACTTGAGTAATAAAATCCCTTTGAATGATATCAAATACAAGGCTATCTTTTGCTAAACTCTTCTCTGATGTAACAGTTCTGTAATGAACTCTCAGTATGACGCTGGCATGAGTAGAATATGTTACATGTCCGTGTTGGTTATCTGCTAGCTTAGACCCATCCTCCGCCCTTCTCAGGGTGCCTCCCATGTGGGTGACTCCCCAGGAGTCACTGTGGCCCTCCACTCCCTTACTGAGCTTCTGTTGGAGGCACCAGCAGAAGATCAGAGAGCAAAAAGAGAAGGAAGTTGGGGTGGTGGGGTACTTAGGACATGACCCATCCCAAGATCACTATTGTCCTGACAGCACCAGGTGAGGCCTTTCCTTTCATACTTTTCTGAGCTATGTCCACCCCTCAGTCAGTTCACCCTTCCCCTACCCCATCAGACTCAGGCAGTAACAGGCTCCTGCCATTCCCAGTCCCTGGGTGTCTCATTATTCTTTTTGGTTCTGTTAACTCTGCCCATTTGTCTGTAAAGAACTCCTTTATTAAGTGGCCCTGAGGTAAACCCTTGGGTCTGCCATTGGTTTCCAGCCAGAGCCATGACTGATAACAATGCCAACATCTGTTAAGTCAATTTAAAATATGTCCATGTAATCCATATAAGTAATCGCAGCAACTCCTAGGTTGATTTGGCCTTACCTGCCTTTTCTCCATTCCACCTTTATCTGTTGAAATTCTGTCCATCCTTCAAGAATCATCCTTAACATATATTCTAACTTCAAACAGTTTCTTTCACATTTGGGCCTCTTCATATATTTTTTTTTAATTTTATGATTTGGGGCTTTACTTAGGGTATTTTTCTCATTCTGTTTTATTTTCATTCGTGTTCAGGGCATATCTCCCTTTTCCGGCTAATAACTTGTTAAGATCAATGACAGAATGGTACTAATTTGTATGTCTCCTCCCAACCCAGTAACTAGTTCATTGTCAGTACACATATTGGCTAACTGCGTGCTGCTGCTGTAAACTCCAGCCAGGCAGGTATTTCCAATTATTTTCCTACCATAAAACCAAGAACATTTTCATAAACATGCATATCAGGGTTTTATTTATTTATATATAATATATTACATATTTACATACACACTCTACACTGAAGTTTTCCTGATAAACCAACTTTACCTTTTCTATTTTGATAGATATAGACAGAGACATAGACATAGATGTAGTATAGGTATAGATATAAAACGAGTCTTCACCTTTGGTCAAGTAGTCTTCCAAACACTCTATACATTCTTATACTTCAGTATCTCTGCTAACCCGGAGAACATTTACTTTCTCCCTTGTTCCATTTTCCCTTTAATGACGCCACTCATTACAGCCCTTGTTGGCCCCTGACTGGTGAACTGTCCTTTGCTCTCCCCAACTACGGTAATCCAGAGACTCCTTCAGCCTTCTTCTGGGCTCACACTTTCTCCTGCCTGCTCCATCACTTATTACTATATGATCATATTCAATTATCTATCCTGTCTTGAGTTTCCTCAACTGGAAAAAAATGGGAATAATTTAGTCATTGACCAAGTCGATTATGGCGTAGAGACTTGCTGAGGATTGGGCACTGGACTGGGTGCAGGGAAGCCAGTAGGTCTGAAGCAGCCTCTCCCACAAGGAGCGTGCAGTCTGGTGTGGGGGCGCAGAGGAACAGGAAAGCAAATATGGTGCATGAAGACTTCTCAGAAGAAGGGACCACTAAACCAAGTCCCTAATTCTAAGCTGGAATTAGATAAAGAAACACCCTCAACAATTTGGTTGATTTTGAGAATTCTGGGAATAGTTGCAACAGCAAAGAAATCCTTTTCATAGCTGAAATTAATACAGATTTACTTGAATTCTACTAGGTTTAAAGAAAAAGTATCTGCTTTGGTGAGTCTGACTTCTGAACTTAATTCAGCTTCAAAATTAAATTATTGCTCTGCTGGAGAGTCACTTAGAGCAGCAAGATGTAGGGGAAAAATCCACTTACATTAAAATCATACTTAAAAATTCAATACATTGAGGCACCTGGGTGGCTTAGCATCCAACTCTTGGTTTCGGCTCAGGTCAGCCCTCATGGGGCTCTGTGTTC
>NW_024425563.1:43688094-43688437 GCF_017311325.1 Ursus maritimus | reverse complement strand
CTGCTTGAGACTCTCTCCCCTTCTCCCTCTGACTCTCCCCACACCTTCTCTTAAAAAAAAAAATCAATACATCATTGAGATCTTACTATGATATTTATTTCATATTTAAACTGCTATGGTTTACTCCTTGTACCAGGGAGGCTGTTACATATTTTTTACCAGCAACTCTGAGCTGCCTCCAGATAGCAAGTGAGGCTCCCAGGTCCTGGTCTTCTCACTTGGCCAAGTTGTGCGCACTGATGAAAACATTTTTATATTTTAATAAATTTAACTCTGTTTACGCTATGAATATCCAACTTACCAATTTTCAAAGTTTTTTTACATATATATATATATATATATA
>NW_024425563.1:43594364-43688084 GCF_017311325.1 Ursus maritimus | reverse complement strand
ATATATATATATATATATATACCTATATATATAGGTATATATATATATATGTATTTGAATGTGTATTATATAGTCAAAGTTTATTTGTGAGCCATTTAATTGGAATGTGACATGCATTTCCCTACAGAAATGCTATCTAACAGTTCCTGGATTCCCAGGCTAGCCCTCAAAAGTCTATAACACGACAGCATCTGGTCACCACATCAAGCAACATCTCCACAGACAGAATATGGGCAGGGTTAAATTCGGAGGCCCAGAGTTCTGATTCTGATTACGTAAATGAGGTTAGGGCCTCTGAGGCAAAGTTTGGAAACACGTATGGTGGGCACAGGGTTAAGTGGGGTGTCTGGGGCCCTTGTGCTGCACAAAGGAGAGAGCTAAGGCTTTGAACTCGAACAGACCAAAGTCAGAATCTCAGATTCATCAATTCCTAACTTTGCAGCCATCAAGAAATTCCACTCTCTGTTCTTCATGTCCTTACCTACGAAACGGGAATGGCTGTAAGGATTAGTAAGGCAGCGCATGCCATGTACCTCCACAATGCCTGGCACAAAGCAGACACGCGTAAACACTGGCTCCCTTCCACTCTTCCCTCTGCTTTCTGAACCTGTTACCTGTCCTGGACTATGAAGAAATTGGCTTCCACTGTAGGACTGAAAAAAAGAACTAAATGAAATGCATCTATGTGTGCATGTAAGTGTGTACATATTGTGTATATCTGTACATGTGTGCATAAAATCAGTAAATACTGATTTTACCTGGCCCAGTGAATACTCAGTAAATACCAGCTTATTTTTCCACCAGCTCTAAGCAAGCTATTGAACAGCCTGCTTCCTTTTCCACTGACACAGCCTATAAATTCTTGCTCACCATTCTGTCCCTGGGCCACTGGAATGTGAATCACAGTGTTTCTTCTAACAGTAACAAAGCCATCGTCTTTGTGGTTGGTATATTATAGGGTTTCTAGTTGGTTCCAGACCTCCAAGTTAATCTGGAAAAGGCATAGGGAGGCAGCCTGGAGAAATCGATTGCCATGAGTTCATCTTCATGGCCTGAAAAAGGCTCTGGGGTCAGGGGTGAGTCCAAAGAGAGAAAGAGTACCTGGTCCCCAGTGGGGTCCCACACACCAAGCCTGAGTCCAGTGCAGAGGAGGCCTGTGTTCACAGGCTGCAAGAGTATTTCACAAGGATACCCAGGGTGTGAGCAAGTGGAGAAGAGGAAACCCTCCTCGTGTATGCAGAGAACACATATGGCTTCAGCTCAGTGACACCCAGGGAACCACAACACCCACTGGGACGATACCAGAATTTGCACTTTTAGGATGGTCAGGAATCTACACCAGTTCAGGGAAGCCCTTTTCCTAAAGGAGATACCATGGGGCCAGGATGAACGAAGCACTAGGACCTAGCATCTGCAAGCACTGTGGACATCAGGGAAGGAAGGCTTCAGGGAGGAAAACCATGACAGAATTCTTTTGTCACATATGAGAAACCCCCACGAACTCCCAATCAACCGGGACAAGACTTCTCTGGGAGGCAGGGAGGTGGTCCTGAGACTTCAGTGGCAATCTCAGGCTGGGAGGGTCTGAGAAGGATGTAGAGGGAAAGGGACAGCCAAGGACGAAGTCCTGCAGCCTTCAGTCAGGTGTGTCTACAGCAGCACTCACAGTCACGGAGGGGGGAGGAGGGGTGGCTTCCATCCACGGCTTCATAGCAGAACGGAAGAAATGGTGACATTATAGGTGTGTAAATAATAGCGTTTCTAAATATTATGGCACCAATATTAATAACCGTGACTCTTTTTTAAGCAAACCTGCTAAACCCTTATTGTTCATCACGACACAGACATGACAGATAATGATGGCTTGCTAGCACTTGTCAGGATCTTGGGAGGAAGACACCGTATAAATATCAATTATAATCAGTTGAAGTTTTATTGTTTTCCATTCTCCAGTGGCATTTTATATGTAACACAATGAAGTTCTGATCGCTAATCTTCACACCATGCAATCAGTACCTACTTAGTGTATTGTCCATAATTGTGAAACTCTAATTAGTTTATGCCAGTTGCTCTGGGAACATCTCTTAGAGGAGCTTTTCTTATCCAATAATTATGCTTTTGTTGTCTTCCAATACAAGCCAATATGTACTGGTTAATATTTAAGTGGCTTCACACTGAGATAATAAAAACAGTGTTTTGAATATGTCTCCGCTACGTCTGAGACTGAGAATGGCTGTGACCTTACTATCTGTCTGAACTCTAACATAATCATTCCTGATCATTCAGTATGAATGTTCAATCCAATACATAACCCAGGCTAGCACTCAGCTTGGCTGATTTAAAGACATCCTGGGGTATGCTAAGGATCACAGTCTGAGCTAGCCTCAGGGGAAGAGGGCAAACAGCTCCAGAAGACCTGGCTCCGCAGGTACTGGGAACGATAATTTAGGAAAAACAAGAAAGGGAGACTTGGGCCTCAGGGCATATATGTTCAGATGTCCTAAGTGATCAATTAGAAATCAGGAGAATGGATGGATATCCTCTACAAATTTAATTTTTTTCTCTATTACACAACATAATAGTTCATAGATATAAAAACTTTGCATATGGGAAATAAAAGGAAGAAATTTTGGGGTGAGGAGTCTCATAAAATCTTGTAAAACAGTAAGAAACATTAAAATAATAAATAATTGGAATGCTAACATCTGCAAAGATGTAAGAGAGTAAAAAGTAAATAGAACAGAAAATTAGAAGACCTAAGTGCTGATCCTAAAGCTTACACTAACTTATTTGTGACCTTAAAACCTACACTAACTTACCTTGTGACCTTGACAAGTCTTTTCATCTCTCTCAATCTCTTTCCTTATCAGTAAAAAGAAAATGATGGACAAACTTCATCTCAAAAAAAAAAAACAAAAACAAAAACAAAAACCTTTTTGTAACTGGCCAAATGCAACAGTCCTGAGTTTTTCCCTTTTTTGGACAGTATTTACACTGAAAAGCATGCAACCAATTTATCAGTATGTCTTCCCAACTGCCCCGTGTAGAAGATAGAATAAATCATTAGCCCCCCAAGGAAAAGAAACCAGAAAGTGGAAAGTCCATGATGTTGCTGAATCACTGTCGGTGTCTGATACCGAAGTCCCACTGACTGCATTCCTTCAGTGTCACAAGCAGTTAGCAAGGGCTTCAAAACCAGAAGCCAGGTACAAAGGCAAACAACAATCACCGTGTGGGGTAGAAGGGCCACAATTCCCTGGATGCTCTGCCTCGACTTTCATTTTATGGCCTTGAGCAAGCCCCCAAATTTCTTTATGCTTTAGTTTTCTGATCTGGATACGTGCTAATATTACCTAAAATGCCATATTATAACAAGAATGAATATTTTAGACAATATTCGTAATCAAAGCATTTCAGAATAGAAAGTACTAGTTTTTAGTGCTTATGTGCTTAATGGAAATAGCACTGAACTCGGAAATTAAAAAACTAGTTTGAAAGCAGATTTGCTATCTGTGAGCTGGGTGATATTCTGACCTCTCTCTCTCAGTTCTCGCATTTGATAAGGGCAAATTGTAAAATCTTCCCTGTCCACACCAAGATTACCAAATCCAACTAGGATTATCGAATGCATGGCATCTTTGAACCATAAGAAGTGAGTTCTCCATAGCCTCATCACAATCAGAAGGAACACAGGAACCATTTTCCCACTCTCCTTCAGCCACTAAGTTTTACAGGTCCAACAATTAGAGATCAGGAGACTTCAGGATCCCCAGTAAGTAAAAGAACATCTACAAAAGAAGTGAATTCAACCTAAGCCTTATCCACACCCGGGAACAGTAACTGACAACCGTTAAAGCCTTGCTTAGTTACCATTCTTAACTGGCTTGTAAAACAACAGCAGCAGGTGCTAGCAAGTGCTTATTTACCAAGGACTCCATATTACAGCAAAATCCTTGGTCCCATCAAAATGTAGCAGGAGCCAGTCTGCAATGATTTGGGTTTTCACCCCTGATACAAAAACCCACATAGCGACTGGACCATGATAATGCATCTAGAAATGTTTTTCCATCCTGTATCCTAAACAGAATCATCCTGGAGAGAAGCCCAAATAACCCAGATGATCTTTGCCCATTTCATGGATATGCTTGTTTCCAGATACTATTTCGGATATTTTTTCTTATTCAGATGGCAGCTTTTTCTCTCCCCTGAGAATTCCCTTAGTTACAAGTATAACATTGCCCAAGGGTCTCCTAGAATTATAGTGGGAGGGGAAGGGGAAGGAAGAGAGTCAGCGAGGCCCCTTTTGGTTGGAGGTCTATTTTGTAGAATACTAAATGGATAAGTAAGTCCATTTTGCAATTTTTAAGGAGCCAAAATACAGACATACATCTACCTTCCAGTGACTCATTCTCTACCACACCTTCAATGCCCAGAAGTCCTGTTCGATGGTAGACAATATTTCCCCAACATTTTTACATTTTTCAAATCTGCATCTAAATCCATGTAAGAGTAAGCCATTTTAAAATTATGTTTAAAATTATAACATAATTATATTATGTTCCTAATTATGAACTAAAGAGTTGTTTCAGAGGTTTTCGTTTGTTTTTCATTCCCTCTAGGTTTTGGCATTGAAAAAACTGACTGGATCACCAGTTTCTTATAACCAAGAACGGATTTTCTACTCAACTTTGTAATTCCTCAAAGAACTTCATGGAGGGAGTTTTATATCTATACAGAGTGCTGCTTATAGCGGATAGGTAAACTGGCCTCCTAGCAAAAGCACCAAATCTTAGGACCAAAACAAACAAAAAGCATCAATACTGAACTGTCACCAGCATCTAGGCTAAACAGATGCTTATGTATTTGTTCACAGTTTCTGGTTGGTCCATGCCCCCCTGCCCTATGTACTTGAGGTACAGGTGGCCTATTCAAAAGGTGAAAGAATGGTTGGCAATGGGTTTAAGTGCCAGAAAACATAGGTTTATTGGGCAACCAGCATTACCCCAAGAGGGACATCTGTTCAGCAGGAAGCTCCCACTCTGTGCCAGCCTTCAGAACCATCTGCCTCCTTATGCTTCAGGACACACACACACACACACACACACACACACACACACTCCTCCATGCACTGACTGGGTATGAAACCCAAGCTGGAGAGTGAAGCTGGCAACATAAAATGTCTACCTCACAGCAGAGGCTGAAGGAGCATTCAGTGAAGAACCATCATAATTACTATGTGGGTTGGTCTCTGTATGGGAGAAAGAGTTTCTCATCCTGCCCATACCCTGCTCCAGCCCCAGCCCTCATGCTAGAACAGTAATTTATAACCTGAAAGCCTTAATAAAGATCATCCACAACGATGTCCAAAACTAAATTTTCAAGGTCATAGACCTACTGTAAAGTCTCCAAACACTCAGAAAATGCCCTTTTAAAAACAGTTTCCACATGGGGAAATTAGAGGAGGAAGAGGGAAAATGTCCTTTGGATGGATGACCTTTCCTTACACTGCGCAGTGGGTGTGATCAGGTGATTAAAGAATAGTCAGTGAGACTAATGTCACACAAGACAGACCAATGCAGGTCATGGACAGGAGGCTCGCAGGGCATGCCTCCCTAATATTTGTGTGCACATGTGCTCGCATACACTTCTATACACACACGTGTGTGGAAGGGCAAGACACAAATTGTATTGCTTAAATGCATCCAGTATCTCCTTATTGCTGACATTGTTAAGCTAATGTCCAAGATGAGTAAAACGGTTTAACTGTTTGAAAAATGTTATGATGATTTTATAAACTATACCTTAACTTTAAGAAATAATTTGGAAGTTTATAAGGCAGCTGAAATAAGAGAATAGAGGGTAGTAAAATTCTAGATAGAAAGGGGGAGATAAAAGTACCAGAAATCAGAGATGAGGATTATTACAACTGAGCACTCAATTTCACTCTCCAGTCAAGCAAAAAGAAAATCATGAGAAGTAAAATAACCAGCAGTATTACCAGGTTACAGAAAGACAGGTCTTCCTGGCACTGAATTTAGGAGTAATTCATTGCACGAAAATGCAAAGATGGATGGACAGATTGACAAATATTAATAAAACAAAATAACAGTGCTACATGAAGCAAGTCAGCATAGAAGTTTTGACTGTGGATTTCTCAATAGACAAATCTGAGTTCAAATTAGTAATTAGGACATTGGTCAAGCTACTTAAGCACAGGAAGCTTCTGATTCCTCATCTCTAAAATGGAGGTGATGGTACCTACCTCACATGGTTGTCATGAGGATCAAATGAGATAGCACAGGTAAAGGATCTCATACAGAACCTGACCAGCAGGTGCACAAGAAATGCTGGTTCCATCTCCCATTTCTCATCTCCACTCACAATGGCTGGCTTCAGGTCTCCATGTGGATGGAACAAAAGTCAGAGACCTAATGCCCTTAAAGTCCTTCTACTGAGACCGTAGGTAAGATACTACGATGGTCCAAATAAATTGCTGGCGAGATACAACAATAAAACCTGGAGAAACTAAAGGAACGGTAGCTGGCCTCTTAGATTCACAATGGTCTCAACCACAATCTGGGAGTTGCTACAGGACTCATTGCCAAGTGGCTGGATTAACATTTTTTGACTATCTCACCCAGATAGTGGGCCATCCCACCTCCATATTGAGGGCTGGCTATAGGCATGATTATAGACAAAGCCAATTCTTTGTCCCAAAGAAAACATATATCGTGAACCTGTCAGATGCTTAGACAAGAATGAATTGAGATTTCAGAATCTGTATCATAGAGCTCTAGAGCAATAATTTAAATTTGAAATACATAAGAATAAATATCATCTACTTAAAAAAATAAATAAAATACTTTCATATGGCTGCTAAAAAATATTTTTAATGGCACCATCACCAGATGGAAAAATGGATATACACATATTAGATGGATCACTAAATACTTAGCAATCCTTTCCCATATGTCTGACTCTGTGCTAGGCCAAGGTAATACATCGGATTATTATCATCAATTATGCTTGCACACAGCTAGGTACAACTGTGAGTTTATATTAGTGATCCACAAAAGAACTGTTAAACTAAATTAAAGAATGCTACAGGGGCGCCTGGGAGGCTCAGTCAGTTAAGCATCTGCCTTTGGCTCAGGTCATGATCCCGGGGTCCTGGGACTGAACCCCACATCAGGCTCCTTGCTCAGCAGTGAGTCTGTTTCTCTCTCTCCCTCTGCCCCTCTGCTTGTTTGTGCCCGCTCACTCTCTCTCAAATAAATAAATAAAATCTTTACAAAAACAACAAAAAAAGAATGCTACAGGATCATGTATACAGTTCACAATACAATTAAAGAGACTAAAGCAGAAAATGACCATTCTTAACAAAATTACGGTAATTCAGTCACCATATACATTGCTTTGTGCATAATTAACAATTTGGTTAACATATGCAAATTGTAATACTAGAAGTTCTTTTAGCTAAAGGGAGGATTATCCGAAATTCATCTCCACAGCCAAATTCTAGCCCCTGGCAAATTTTCTAATATCTGCACATTTTCTCAAATGATGAAAGCAGGTCAACCGCACTAAGCCAAAGCAACAGTTTAATTTTAGCAACTCTCTGTACAAAAGCTACTACAACCAAGAAGGTCACAGCCAAGGTTACTATGCCACCTCCTAATGGCTGTGCTGTCAGAAACACCATGAATCATTTGCCAGTATTGAAACATGAAGGAAATGTTGGGGGTTCAGTAACAGAGGAACCAATACACCTGGGGCATTTTCAGAAACTCTTTCCTACCCAGAACCTTTCTCACTCCCTAAAGACATGACCATCCGTGCACAGTGGTTGCTCAGTGTGTGTCTGGTACCGGGCTAGGGGGCAGTTACATCAGATACGGGCACGGCTAGAACTTAATAGGCATTTTCAGACCTAAGCGCAAACTTCCGGGGCATAGTCCTAAGGAAATGAAGGGCTCAGAATCAAAATGCAGGCACATTAATATGCAAATATGCCCTTCGATAAGGGCACATCATCTGTTCAACACGCACATGGGTAAATGAGGCAGAGTAACCGACACTCTACTACAACCCCATCCACACACCCATACAGGGTCCACACAGCCAGGCACAGACTTGGCCAGGGGATCTGCGCCAACCACACCCAGCAGAGCACAGCAGAGCCTGGGAGAAGCACCAGGAATCCCTGCAGTTTCACAGCTCTTGGACCGTGCACCCACTTCCCACTCAGCTCCTGATAGGCCCCATGTGACACTGATACATTATTATATCTGTTGATGACATGCCAGGTCAAGAACATGGAGGGAATGGCCTCCTATATGAATGTAAAAACACTTTCAAGCAAGAACACAGATGAATTTCAGGTGATATGTCCACGTTAAGTCAACACAGGTTTTTATACTCTTCCATATATAGTTTCAAAATTATATATGGTGAGACATGCCTCTAAGTTTAGGTAAGGTAAGGAACCCACACACACAGAGCAGCCAAGAGACAGACAGATCGTGCCACAATTACTTACTGAGTGCCTGCCATATGGCAGAAGCAATGACAAGAGTGGCTATGGCTGGGAGAAGAAAGAGACCCCAGTAGTGGTGGGTAGATCAGGCACAAGGGTTTCTAGTATCAGAGGTGTGTGTACAGAGGCAGCAAGTTAGAGGGGAATGAACATGAGAATCACATGGAAAACCCAGTTCTGCCTCTTTATCTGTGAAAATGGAAACAACCTCACCTACTTCAAGGTCATTGTGAAGACCAAATAATAGCAGTTATGGTTATTATCTCAAACAGTTGAATCGAACTGCCATAATTTGAAACTGGGTTTCCCCACTCTTCAAAGGTATGACCTTTCTGTGCCTCAAGCTTTCTCATCTATAAAAGGGGGATATAGTCTCTTACAGAGTGGTGATAAGGATTCAATGAGTAAATTCAGGTAAAGAACTTAGAACTGTTTCAGGAATGTAGTGAGAATTCTCAATAAGTTAGCTCTTATCACTGCTATACTCCCAGTACTGTAAGAAGGAGCTGCGAGGGTGTTGAGGAAGATTTTGAAATTAAAGCAAGATTTTACCAGTTAAGGTTGGTGGGAGTATGGGTGGAAGGGGAGGGGTGGAAATGTAGAAAGAGCAAAAAAAAAAAACAAAAAAAAAACAAAAAAAAAACAAAAAAACAAACACAGAGCAAGAAAGTAGTGTGGGAAGGCAGGGGCCCAAGAGGACAATCCTTGTGTTCCCAGGTCCCTGTCATCGGCTGCTTCTGGCCCATTCCATCCCGGAGCCAATCCTAACCAGCGTAGGACCCTCCCACCAGCCTCAGATAACCAGCTAGGAGAAGAGAAATCACTGTTTTCATTACAGACCTGGGGCCCAAGATGAGCCCTGGACACACACATGCCCAGGAAAACCCTCTCCATACTCAACCACAAACCCACAAAGCCACGTTGCAGTCTCCATTGGGTCCTCAAGCTGCCCCAGAATCTGGAGTCCTTTACTGAAGCCCCTTAGCTCAAGCTCCAATACTCTGCCCAGTTCTTATGGTTACAGTCACTTTTTAATATTTTAACTTTTACAGAACACCTTCACATAATATGATTTTTTAACCTACTGATTCTCTGAGAAAGAGTACTAATCTTTATCAAAAATAATGAGGTAGCAACTGATTTTTTTGTATAAAATTGTATGTAATATGGTTGCACCTGTGCAAAAGAATGGATGTAAATATATTGCCTATATGTGAATAAGAATTCGTGAAGGATACAAAAAAATGTTTACAGTGAGTTTTCTTTGGAGAGTAGGACTAAGAGATCTACAGTAAAAAGGAGACTATTTTTTCATTTAATGTAGTTTTGTATGTCTTAATTTTATACCATGCATATGTACTACTTTAAATGGTTTTTTAATGAGTTTTAAAAATGAGCACGAAATCCCATCTCAGAAGTTCATTCTAATGCCTAAATAAAAGTATGTTTTGCTAGTACATAGTAAGTTGTTAGTAAATAACAGCTGCCTATCGCCACTACTATCATTATGTGTATAATAAAACTTGTAGGGGTGCCTGGGTGGCTCAGTCAGTTAAGCATCCAACTCTTGGCTTCGGCTCAGGTCGTGAGCTCAGGGTCGTGAGACTAAGCCCCACGTGGGGCTCCGTGCACTCAGTGTGGAGTCTGCTTGAGATTCTCTAACTCCCTCTGCCCCTCCCCCTGCTCACCCTTGCCTCGATGAATAAATAAAATCTTTTTAAAAAACCAAGGGCACGTATTGCATGGAACACTGGGTGTTATACGCAAACAATGAATCATGGAACATTACATCAAAAACTAAGGATGTACTGTATGGTGACTAACATATCATAATAAAAAATACATAAATAAAAAAGACCTATTACATAATTAATAACTAATAATTATTGTATAATTATTTGTATAATAACTATGTCTGTAGTAGTGACTGCTCAAGCTTATTCATGTGCATCAGATCTCCCCAGTGGGGCTGTGAGCTCCATGAGAATAGCTCCTGTCTGGACTGACCTTGGCTTACAGGCACACACAGCACCTCCCGCAGAGATGATCACCACAGACTAACTGACCGAACCAATACACCCAGGAATAACCGCCCTGCCCAACAACCCATGGGTTGGGCGGGGGGCAACATATCCTCATCTCCGCGTTGCAGATGTGGAAACTGAGGTCCAGTGAGGTCATGTTGAGAGGCCAAAAGTCAAAAAGTTGGGAGAGGAGCTCAAACAAAATCCAGGTCCCCAAGGCTCCCAGGCAGACCCGTCCATCAGCTGTGGCGGGCACATTAAAACACAGTAGCTTGAGCTCAAAGCCAGCATTGAGACTAATGCTGAAAACCCAGCGAGAACCACGGAGGGACTACTAAGTGAGCTCTAAAACAGACCAACAAACATCATTTCATTACTCACATAGGTAGTAAGATTTTCCCCTGATATGAGTTATATTAGCCAGGGTTCTCCCGAGACACGGAACCAATGGGCGAGTATACATATATAATATATACATACACACATACACATATCTAAAAAGAGATTTATTACAAGGAACCGGCTCATGGAGTGCTGGAGGATCTGCTGCCTGCAAGCTGGAGACCCACCAGGAAAGCCATCGGTGTCAGTTAGTTCCAGTTTGAAAGCCTGAGAACCAGGGAAGCTGATGGCATAAATCCCAGGCCAGAAGCAGGAGAAAACGAGATGAGATGTTCCAGCTCAAGCAGTGAGGCAGGAAAAAGAGAGGCAAATTCCTCCTCCCTCCACCCTTTGTTAGATTCAGGCCCTCAATCAATTGGATAAGGCCGGTCCCACTGCGGAGTGCAATCTACTTCACTGAGCCCACCAATTCAAACGCTCATCTCATCCAGAAACACCCTCACAGACACACCCAGAAACAGTGTTTAATCTGGCACCCCACAGCCAGTGAAGTTAACACATAAAATTACTCCTCCCACCAGTTAAGTCACCTTAGGGACACACAGGTGTGTGCATTCCAGACAGGAACAGAGTAACCCGTAGGGGAAGAAAACAACCCCATACAATCCACAGAGAGCACTAGCGGGAGCACCCTGCCAACCAGCGTGGAAGCTTGAGCCCCGTGGTGCTGGGCAGCCACCGCTGACAACAGTCACCTAGGTAAATACCGGTTCTGCCACACGACCTGGGACAAGCTGATGCTCTGTGAGCCTCAGTTTCATCGTTTGCAAAATGAGGATGATCCAGGTACTTACCACCTAGGGTCTACTACAAGGATTACATGAAATAAAAGGTTATAAGTCATTAGAAAACTGCCTGGCTTAAAAAGCACTCAATGAACATTGGTTGTGTTTACTGTTCCTGTTATTGTTAGAGATAAAAAGTCAAAGCCACAGCATAAACACCACACACATACACACACACACACACACACACACACACACACACACACACACATTTCACCCCAAGAATTACTTCCCACATCCTATGGTATTTTGCACAGACTATATCATACCACTTATCACGGATACTAAAAGGAGTTGTGTGCAGATCCGCCTCCTTTCTAGACTGAATGTTTCCTGAAATCAAAGCAGTTTGTATCTTATTCAATTTTATATCCTCAATGCTTAATACATGGAAGGTGTTCATACATGTTTGTTAAAAATGTCAAAGTGGAATGAAAAATTCTGAATCATTTAGACTCACAAAGTGGTAACTGCAAGCAATATTTTAAAAATTGAAATTCAGTTTCTTTTCATTTTGTGGATGTCTTTTTAGACAGTCCACCATAAGAGCAATATCTATAAATAAAGCTAACTTGTACTCTGAGGCCCACTAATGTGCTAAACCATCAGCCCTCCAGCTTCTCTTGATGTTCATTCAACTTCATTTCTGCAAAGTTTCAGCCAACACATTTGACCAAATGAATACAATTCATCAAAGAGCCCAGGCTGCCACAGACCTACACAGAGATCCAATCAACAGGTTGTCTCTACAATGGGGACAGGCAGAGCCCCTTTAACAAGGGCAATCTCTCAAATCAGTTCTCTTTCTCACAGCTTGGTGGGAGAGGGGAGGAATGCATGGGGGTACTGGCAAAGGAAACTCTAACTCTTTTCCAGGCACTATGGCAAAATTCTGCAAGCTGATATCTCTGTCAAGCAGGCTGTGAGACTGTGGGCTCCAAGAATGCACCAATAATAAACCTTATTCCATTTCTATATAGTGCAATCATGTTTGCCCTCAGATATCATTGTGTGGCTCAAGATAAAACACTCCATACTACAATGCTTACTGTCTTTAACTGTAAGCCCCATTTGTCATGGAAGCCAGACTCACTCCTTGCCTAAAGCCAGTAATATGTCTTTGGGATAAAGCACAAATTTGGGGAGTTTAATAACTTCATTACACTATATGACCCATCCATTACAACAACATCGCTACGGCTGGACTCAGCTACTGTAGTTACTCAAGCCAACCTCATGTTTACAAAGGACAGTTTGATCCTAGGGAGGCAGAAGACTGGTTCTTGGAGCCATTAATTTATTCCCTAGTAACTGTTTGTTGAGTGCCTACTTTGTGCCACACACTGTTCCAGGTACTGTGGCTATAGGAAAGGAAAGGAAAGGAAAGGAAAGGAAAGGAAAGGAAAGGAAAGGAAAGGAAAGGAAAGGAAAGGAAAGGAAAGGAAAGGGAAGGGAAGGGAAGGGAAGGGAAGGGAAGGGAAGGGAAGGGAAGGAGGAAGGGAGGAAGGGAGGAAGGGAGGAAGGGAGGAAGGGAGGAAGGGAGGAAGGGAGGAAGGGAGGAAGGAAGGAAGGAAGGAAGGAAGGAAGGAAGGAAGGAAGGAAGGAAACATTTTTTGTTCTTATGGAGTTTAATGTTAGTGAGAAAAGACTGACAAAAAAATTAAACAAAAGCTCATTTCAGGTAATGATGCATTGTTAAAAAGAATCAGGAAGGCCCTTCTGATGAAGTGAAATATGGATGATGAGAAGGGGCTTCATGCAAAGACTGCCCTTTGCACAGAATTTAATCTGGCTGTTCTGTTTATACCCCTGCAGAGCTCTTCGGAAGAACCACATGCTCAGTTTTCCAGAAACTCACGGCTAAGATGGATCATGAAAACTTGAACTCAACTCCATGCACCAAAATCTCTCAATTTCCTAGGTCCCTAGAGAGATCTTGTCAGACCCTTGAGTGTGGTCTAGACACTTGGGGGAAGCCTCTGTTGTTTAAATGGCCCCCAAGACACATGAAAACAAATAGGACTCATATAACAAAACAGTTTATTGTGAATTGTCATTACCTCATTAAGGAGAAACTTTACCAGAGGAGGAGTGAGTTACAAAGGCCTGGAGAAGGCAACTGAAAGGTCCACAGACGGAGTGAATATTTACGGCAAACTGGTCTCCTGGTGTCCACTCCTCCTTCCTTCGAGCAGTAGTGCACTCATCTCATCCCCACCTTGAGGCCTCCTGCTTTGAGAGCACCAGACTGCCAGCTCCAGGAAGGAATGTCTCACTCAGACCTAGCCAGTGTGTACACTGACCCACTCCTTCCCCACAGGACCTGCTACAGAATGGACATGTGGCCCAAGCTTCTCCAGTCCAAGTAAGCCCTGGGGTTTGTGCGAGAGTCAGAAGAGATCATGTTTCAGTCTGCTGGACTGACCCTGGTGGTACAGGAGGCCCAGCTGCAACAGCTAAGCCTGGCACAGAACACAGCCTATGTGGAGCAGGAACGTGGGAAAACAGAGTGAGACACGGGGTCTAAATGCCTTCATCTGAACACCTGGATCAAGCCACACCTAACGCAAACATACTCTCTGATTTTGGTTAATAAATTATGTCTATTTTTCTTATACTAGCTTAAGATGGGTTTTCTATCACGTGCCACAAAAAAAAGTCCAAACACATACCACAGGTAAATTCTCCTTAATACCAGATTATTGAGAACCAAACACACTTCTCAATATAACCAAAGAGCCATTTGTAAGGAATTCTAGATTAGTATAAGAGAAAAATGAGGTCTCTTCTGATTTCCATTAAATAATAATTGTTTAGTTGGCACATATTATGTTTTCATATTGGTGCCAGCTTCTATAAAGGGGGAAAATGTATAAAACATCGCTTCCCTATGCAAAGTGCATATCATACAATCTATCACTGTTACTAATGCTTTACTAATCCATAGAGCTTTCTAGAATATAGAGCATTTTTGAAACTTGAACTTCAGGTGCAAAGAATTAGACTAGATCCATCCACATCCTGAGTTTATAGACTCTCATCATTGCCCCATACATGCCCTTTTTTATCAAGTCCCACTAACCCTTACTCACACCATTTCACTGCATCTTCACAACTGAACAAGGAAGCTGAGACTCTGGGAAATCACCCAAACCCCGCAGTTAGTGAGCTCCCTCTCCTCCTCACTGGCCTGTTCATAAAAGTAGAAAAGAAGGAGTTCCTTTAATCACAGTAGCAAGGAGCTATACCATACTGGCTGGTATGTTTGAAAGGTATAGTTCAGAACAGACACTTCACATTTGCCAATAAGCACAGAGCCAGAATTTATGGGATTGCTTCTAGTCAGCTGCTGATTTCTCATCTTTGAATGCAGTCATTTTAAAGAAATTTTGCACAAATTCAGTTGATACCCACAGATCACTGAAATAGTCAAGCCAGATGTAAATCAGATTTTTCCAGGATAACTTTTTTTCAAAAGTCACTTCTTTAAAAAGTCATTACTGGCTTTCTTTAGTGGCATTTTCTTTCTGCAGATCAATGATAGGCCTATTTGTCCCCTTTTTGGTTCCACTGGTTCTGACTGAAGCAAATCAGGTAAGAAAAGGCACAGCGGTTTCATTTACTTAATCTAGAAATAAAATCACCTAAAAAAAGAATTTAAAACATTTTACTGGTAATTGATTTCTACTTCTTTGCCTGAAAATGACTCTCTTTTTATTCTTCTGGCACATTAAATTGGTGAAGCAGTTTCACTTTTTGGGTACTACGCTCCCAGAAGAATTAACATTTTCTACATTGATTAATTTAGAAAAATTGTTGAATTCACACTTAAATACAAAATGCTCTCCCATGCTATATAATTCAAGGGGGTAGAGGATATAAGTGAAAGAGAAGAAATGTTTCTATAGTAGTGGATGTTTGCAGGGGGCATAAACCATGGCCTACATCCCAGATCCTCCAGACACCACCCATGGATGGCTGTCCTGGATCAGAAGTCTGGTGTTCAAGGAGGGCTTTCCTGCTAGGCCCATCATCCACAGTTGGTGTTAGCAGTACAAGACAGATTGATGCCATTTCCCATGGGAGGATAAGAGCTCAATATTGGAATGTTCTCTTTCTGCTCATAGACACAGGAAACAAAAACATGATACAAATCCATATATGGGTAAGTTGGGTATGAATGAGAAACATGGCTGGCACTGGCAGTAAAGTGCACATACAGTTGACAGACATGAGAAAGAGGAGGACATGGTGGTCCTTGGGGTCACCCAATGCAGTCAGAAAAAAGGGCCACAATGATTCAAAGTGCTTTATCTATGGAGTCAGCCTGGTCAGGTATCAATCCCACTCTGCCACCTTTCTGCTTCATGGCCACATGGGGCAGGACAAGAATAGGAACAAGTCCAAAGTCTGGCACATCAACACTTCAGTGCTGGTGGTCTCCCTTTCTCTCCTCCCCACTCACTCTCTATGATAGTCCTTGGTGTAATCAAAGCCTCAGGTCTTCCAAAGTTACCTTATTTTTATAATATTCAAGTACAAGCATCATGACTAAAACAGTGAGTCCAGAATTTGGAATCCCATAAGCAACCCTATTTTCCATTAAGTTCACCTAATTAACTCTATTAGGATCCAGAGAGGTTTTAAAAATAGAACTTACCTGTGTCAGAGTTAACGCATGCTGTTGTCTGTTCACTACTTCTGTCTGTACATAGGCCTTGCATCCTAAGAAACAAACTTTACCCTCATATATGTCCCATTAACTCTTTCGCCCAAAGAGCCGCCTCAGCACACCTACCATACTTTGTTCTTAGTACTCCTAATTGTACTTTGTTTCTATCATAAGCCTCAGCCCACCGGCTTTTAGAATATTGTAAATCAGAGCAGTTGTATCACTAATTCTCTTGGCTGGGATCAGGAATATGGGGGAAAGAGGCCACTGAAAGGAACTGTAAAATGACTGTAATTATTATTTTTCATATACCATGAAGGTTTATCCTAAGATGAATAATCAAAATAGCTAGTAACATAAATAACGATCACCTGCTTTGGGTCTTTGCCTTTCCTGTCCTCATATTTTTACCTGCACACCAACACCACTAACACCACCACCACCACCACCGTCAATCTCAACTGGCCTTATTTTCCTCCATAGCACTGCTGGTTCCATATATTTTACTTATGTACTTTATGTCTCACTCTACTAGAATGAGGCTTGAAGAAATCATCACTTTGTTTTCACTTTTATACCCTCAATATCTATAACACTACCTGGCACACAGCAGGAACTCAAAACATTTGTTGAATATCTAATATTCAGTCCAGATCTAATATTTCTTTGAGACTCTCTCTCTACAAAGAATTTCATAAAAGTAAAAACTAATATAATATGACAATACTAAACAATGGGTTTCAGAGAAACTTCCAAGGTAAATGGTAGAAACATGTTCTTTACAACCTAAATCCTCTGACAGTGATTTAAGTGCAGCTTTTAGTATTGCTTCTGAGAATCCCTTCAATAAATATTTAGCAAAAAAAGCCCCTTTCCAGACATTTGCCACAACCCTAGCGATATTTAGGCCTGACCCACCTATGTTCAACCCGTCAGACACAAAACATGGCAGCCGTGGATAGACTAGTACCATTTGGAAAAATGGCCTAGGCCCTTACTCCATTGGCTTAGCTGCCAACCAGCTGCTATTTTATTCCATGGCCGTAGATTCCTGCAAGCTGGATGATGATAAATGGACTCTTCACAAACAAGCAGTACAAAGCAAGGTTATGAGAAAAAATATGGGGAATGATGCTTCTAACCAAGCTGGAACAGCAGTGGTCAGATTTACCCTCCAGCCGAGATGCCCTTCAACAGATGACTGGATTAAGAAGATGGGGTCCATATACACAATGGAATATTACTCAGCCATCAGAAAGAACGATTACCCAACATTTGCAGCAACATGGACAGGACTGGAGGAGATTATGCTAAGTGAAATATGTCAAGCAGAGAAAGACAATTATATGGTTTCACTCATTTATGGGACATAAGAAATAGCAGGAAGATCGGTAGGAGAAGGAAGGAAAGAATGAAGGGGGGTAAACAGAAGGGGGAATGAACCACGAGTGACTATGGACTCTGGGAAACAAACTGAGGGCTTCAGAGGGGAGGGGGGTGGTGGATTGGGATAGGCCAGTAATGGGTATTAAGGAGGGCACATATTGCATGGTGCACGGGGTGTTATGTGCAAACACTGAAGCATGGAGCACTACATCAAACACTAAGGATGTACTGTATGGTGACTAACATAACATAATAAAAAAATTATTATTAAAAAAAAAAGATTATCCTCCTGTGAGAAACAACCTAAAAACAGACAAAATTTGTAATTCACTGGTTTTCAAGACACTGGACATCAAGGCAACAAAGAACAGGCAAAGNAGAGCGGTACCTGAGGCATGGGAACCAAACAAGGGGAGCTCTCTGACTGCCAGAGCTTCCTGCCTTGAGAAAGTTTCCAGGGCTCAGTGCAATGACAGGGAACCCAGGGGGAGCCTGGCGGACTCCCCGAGTTAGGAGTCAGCGCTGAAATTCCAAGGAGACCAAGGCAGCTAGAATGTGCAGGACAGACTACCTGAGAAAGAAGAAGTGCACAAAGAGAAAACATCAGCGATCTGCAGCGAATCCCACCTGCGTATCTAGCTAAGTAATGCCAGCGCATATATGTGAGGAAGATATGGCGGCTTTTTATTACAACAGCACAGTCACGCAGTTACAGCAGCAACCACATGGCCCTCAAAGCCAAAAAGTTACTACTTTGCGCTTTACAGGAAAAATCTGCCAACTCCTGACTAACAACATACTTAATGGTAAAAGACAGAATGCTTTCCTCCTAAGATCAGGAACAAGACAAGGATGTCCGCTCTCACTATTTCTGTTCAACATTATTCTGGAGATTGTGTCCAGTACATTAAAGCAAGAGAAAAAAATAAAAAAGGCCAATAGATTGGAAGGGAAGAAGTAAAACCGCCTTTATAGACAACATGATCTTTTATGTTGAAAACCTGATGGACTCAACCCAAAAGCTACTAGAACCAATCAGTCCAGCAAGCTTGCAGGATACAAGATGATTATACAACAACCGGATGTACCTCTATAAACTGTAAATGAACAATAAGAAGTTGAAACTTAAAAAGAATGCCACTTAGTATAAAAGAACAAGTACCATCTTCTTTCATTAAGATAGAAGTGTTTAGCCTGGTGCTTCACTCATTGAAACTACACTGTATAAGAACCATCATCGAAGTAACTTCTTACATCAAGACACAAGAGCTTGTACACTTGGGGAAAAAAAGAAAAATAAAAGAAAAAGAAAAATAATGCCACTTATAATAATACAAAAATAATATAAAAATAAATCTGGTAAGAGATTGTTGAGACCTGAATACTAAAAACTACAAAATGTTGTTGAAAGAAATTAAAGGAAATCTAAAATAATGGTGAGATACCCAGTTTAGAGGTCAGAAAATTCAATATCATTAAGGTGTCAAATCTCCCCCAAATTTATCTATAGATTCGGCACAATCCAAATCACAATTAGAGAGGGATGTTTTATAGAAATTGACAAACTGATCCTAAAATTCATATGGAAATGGAAAAGTTCTAAAATAGCAAAGCAACTTTGAAAAAAGAGCAAAGATTTTCAAAACTTTGGAAATGCAACCTAATTTCACAGCTAATTACAAAGACAGTTTGGCATTAGCATCAAGATAGACAAATAAAGCAATAGAACAGAATAAGAGTCTTAAAGTAGACATACAAACATATAGAAAACTCAACAAAGAATCACAAACTCATTGTAATTCTCAACAAAGATGTAATTGCAAAGCAGTGGAGAAAGGCTAGTCTTTTCAACAAATGCGGCTGGAACTACTGGACATTCATACGCAACAATCTAAGCTTCAATCCATCCTTACCACCACATATAAAGATCAACTCACAATGGACCATGGACCTAAATACAAATCCTAAAACCTCTAAAAGAAAATATAAAAGAAAATCCTTGTGACACTATATTAGTTTGCTATGGCATAAGCGAGTGCCATGAATTGGGTGGCTTAACAGAAACTGAGTGTCTCACAGTTTTGGGGGCTAAGAAGTCCTAGGATCAAGGTGTTAGCAGGTTGGTTTTTTTTTCTGAGGGCTGAGAGAGCAAGATCTGTTCCAGGCCTCTTTCTTTGGCCTGTAGATGGCCATGTTTACCCTGTGTCTCCATAAATCATCTTCCCTCCATGTATGTCTGTCTTTGTACCCAATGTCCCCATTCGTAAGGATACAAGACATGTTGGATTAGGGCCCACCTAATATACAGGTGGCAAATAAGTACATGAAAAAAAATGTTCAACATAATTCTATGACACAGAAATATAAACTAAAACCACAATGAGATACCACGGCTCATCTATTGGAACAGCTACAATTAAAAAGACTGAGTGCTTCACAGCTAGGTAGTAACTGGAACTCTCATACTCTGCTGGTGAGAATATAAAATGGCACACATTTGGAAAACAGTTGGGTGGTTTCTTAAAACCTTAAACACGTAGCTACTATATGATCTAGCCATTCCAGTTCTAGGAATTTAGTTTACGAAAGTGAAAGTCTATGTCCACACAAAAACTTGCCTATAATATTCTTAGCAACTTTATTTGTCATAGCCCCAACTGAAAACGATTCAAATGCCCATCGACAGTGAATGAATAAAAATACTGTGGCATTTAGTCCATAGAGTGGAATGTTATTCCACAACATAAAGAATGAAGCACCAATACATGTTATGTGGAAGACTCTGAAAACAGTGGTACTAAGTGAAAGAAGCCAGTTTAAAAAGAGTACCTACTGTATGAATCCATATATGTAAAATTCTAGGAAGTGCAAAATAATCTACAGAGCTAGAAAGCAGATAACTGGACATGGACATTTTGAGAGAGAAGGGCAACGCAGAGCTAGATGGAGGCATTAAAAGGGTCATGAGCAACGCTTGGGAGGTGAGGGATATTTTTTTATCTTGAATATGGTAATGGGTTCATGGGTGTATGCATGTGTTAAAACTTATATTTTACACTTTACAATTGCTTGTGTGTGAATTATACTCAATAAAGCTGATGGTAAAATACTCATTTCACATTCCGATGGTCTCTGTTTCAAGTCCTTGCTCTATCTCTTACTAGCTTTGTTATCTTAAGCAAGTTTATCTCTTGCTCAGGCTCACATTCTCTGACTGCAAAATGGTCATTTATAACACTTATTTCCCAGGGCTATTGTGGATATCAACTGATAACTCAGTGTCTGAAAATAAGAAATACTCAGTAAGTTGTAGCTATTATTAATAATCACAATAAAGACGTTTCTCATTCTTAGTTCTTAACTTCCTATAAAAGCTACCTTGAAAGACAAGACAAACAATTCGTATTTTCAGAACCTAGAAAGCTGAGTGTTCTCCACTTTCTTATTCAGTATTTCGGATAGTGCTAATGTAAATGAGTTTTGCTAAATCGAAACAGGCATTGGCAGAAAGTCGAAGTGTATTTTTCTGATCCTTTAAAATCATGTTTTCAAATATGAGTTGTGACCTACCCTGCTATTAACACAATGGGTTTAGCTTACAGCCTCAGCAAAATAATGTTTTTATACTTATATAATCCGTCTTCAACTGCAGTTGGCAAAACTACATTACGAGTTTTACACGCACACAAACACACACACACCCCTCAAAATTTTCAACTTAATGGTCTTTTTACATATGTGCAGTTTAGACCCTCAAGAAAGAAAGTGTGAATAATAGCTATCCCCTCACATAGACCACATGGGTGGGCCTATGGGACCGTGCAGCGAGAAGAGACAGGCCTGGGTAGCATCCGTATAATGCGTGCGTGGAAGACCCAGCCCAGAAAGATGCCTTTAAACACTGCAAAAATTAGTAAAAAGGCAAGATACACAAATACTTTGCTGAGATTTTGGAACATTTACATGCAAAAGGTATTAATGGGGGTGCCTGGGTGGCTCAGCCGTTAAGCATCTGCCTTTGGCTTGGGTCATGATCCCAGGGTCCTGGGATGGAGCCCACCATCGGGCTCCCCGCTCGGCGGGAAGCCTGCTTCCCTCTCTCACACTCCCCTTGCTTGTGTTCCCTCTCTCGCTGTCTCTCTCTGTCAAATAAATAAATAAAATCTTTAAAAAAACCACACACACAAAAGGCATTAATGTCAAGTCCATAAGAAGACAGTTTTAAAAACACTAAAACCCATATAGTCAATGACACAAAATATTTCTGATATAGTCTGACTCAAAAGATGACACCTTTATAGCAATGGTTTGTGAAAAAGTGACATTGTGATAATGCCTACAGACCTGGTTTATTTAGGGGCAAAAACCTTCAAGAACTTTTATTTTACTATATCTTTAAGAAATATATCAAAGTTTTCTTTTTAACTCTGAGATTAGAAAGTACTCATTTATTCCTAGCACGTATTTTCCAAGTTCACAGAAAGAGACAGGGTCTGCAGTTCTGCGTGGAAATCTCAATGACAAGTATGCTGCTAAAACCCTAGCTTTCAAGGTGTGTATATTTAGAACTTGCAGAGGCAAAACAGATATTACTGAACAAATGACCAAAAAATGAGGAATCAAATGCTTAACTGACAGTATAAATGGGACCGTCTAGTTTGCAGGGGCTTACAAATGTAATAACACTTATAATAATAATGGTTTCCAATATGTACAGCCACTAGAGTTTATCTCTACATGAGTAAGGGTTCCACGAGGCGAAAAGTCAATAAAGTTCTTTACCTCCTTTTCTCTCCTGAGCAAAGTATTATAGCACATCCTTGCATACAGTCTGAGGCCTGGGTTTGAATCTGTAGAACTATTTCCTAGCTCTTCCATCTAGGGCAGTTTACTTAATCTCACTTAGTCTCAGTTTCCTTTTATGTAAAACATGCACAAAACTGGTATATTTTATTGTGAGGATTAAATGAGATAAAGCTTATTTAATAAAGTGTTCAGCACAGTGTTTTGCAAAAAAGTACTTACTTAGTATTAGCTTCTAATGAAGGCCAGCACATTTTTGTCCTCCAAAAAAGAATAAATCAGAAATGGAGCTGGAATCAAAATTAGAAATGTATTTCATACATATGGAAAAAACAAATTGAAAATGGGGGAAAATCCAGTTTCTAAATCAATTCTGTGAAATCAGTCTGATGGCCATTGTCATCTCAACAAACCAGATTAGGAGGCCAAAAATGGTCCCACTGTTTGAGGGATAACCAGTTCATTCAGGCAGAAAATCCCAAATCTCCATGTTGTGTTGAGATGGCACTTGAATGAAGTTCATGATTAGATAGTCTGTGATTTTTCTAACCAACGTTTCTGTAAAAGTCCACACTATCTCATACAAACCAGTTATTTGAGTTTTAAGATACTGTGGCTAAATGCTAGGCACAAATTTAAATGAGTACAAACCATAGAGGGGAAAATTTTGCTGAAAACCATACAATTTAGAGGAGATCCCCACTTCTCCATTCCAGCCTGTCTCACCACTAACATTTTTAATGCCAAATGGCTAAACTGATGCTTTATTTCTCCGTAAGCTAAAGGAACACAGATAACCAATGTTTAAGATAAAACAAGCCTGGAAAATATAAAGGAAAATTACTTTTATTTCTTATATCCTCCCCTCAGTTCATGGAACCCAGGTATTGGCAACAATATTTTGACCTCTTGTTTTTAAATACAAAGATGGCATAAAGGAAAAGGCTAGTATACATTTTGCTAATAGATTTGCTACTGAAAAATTTAATTTTCTACACATAAAAAGAAATCGTAAGAAAAAATTTTGAAAGCAATGATAAACTAGAGGGAAAGCAAAAATAAAAGACATAGGATTCATACTTTTTAGCCTATAAACAGTTCTTAGATGGAAATATGGACAAAATACAAACAGCTAATTCACAAAAGAAAAATTATAATTGTTGTTACATGTTCAGTCTGATAATCAAAAAGATGCACACTAAAGCAATGTATGACTCTGATCCTATCAGATATAAAATATAAAATATGAATGGTAAGCATATAGGAATTTCCTAGAGAATAATTTCTCAACATGCATTAAAAGCTTTATAGATTTTTCATACTCCTTAAATTACCACTAAAGGGATTTTTCCTAATCCTAGGGAAAAAAATGGAAGAGTACATAAAAGAATGCATGCATCAGAACAGTGTCTATAAAATGAAAAATTAAGCAACTTAAATGTCCAACAATAGTGGATTAGTTAAATCAATAACAGTACAAACATATGGAAGAAAATTATGCAAACATTAAGAACGATGCTTTAGAAGCAGACTCATGGACAAGAAAAGTCATTAACATATCAATAAAGTACACACACCTGGATGGCTTGGTCCGTTAAGTGTCTGCCTTCCATGCAGGTCATGATCCCAGGGTCCTGGGATGGAGTCCCACATTGGGCTCCTTGCTTGGCAAGGAACCTGCTTCTCCCTCTACCTGCCACTCCCCCTGCTTGTGCTCTTTCTGTCTCACTCTAACAAATGAATAAATAAAATCTTTAAAAACATATCTATATCAATAAAGTGAATAAACCATTTCAAGAATGTCTATGTAGTCTAATCCCATTGTTATAACATTCTTTTGCAGTGAACAAAATTTGGAAGACTGTGTATATGAAAATGCTGACAGTAATTCTCTGGAAAGTAGAATTTTGACTGTTTTAAATTGTCATGTTTCCTGTGAACAAGACACAGTCAGACATAGCATAATGGTTAAGAACATAGGCTGTAGAGTCAGCTTGACTGAGTTCAAATCCTGGCTCCAACACTTACCAGCTGTGTGTTCTTTTTCAAATTATTTAACCCTTCCATGCCTCTGCTTCCTTTCTGTAAAATGGGGATAATAACTGACTATCTCATAGAGTTACTCTGAGTATTAAATGGCAGCTCTCCTCGAACAGTTCATGACACCTAGTAAAGACTTAGTAATGCTAATTATTATTATTAGTAGTAGTACCATTTTCTACTTGTGTTACTTATATGGTAAATAAAAATAATAATGCTGAAAACAACTAATACAAAAATACCTAGACAGTGAGACGGGTGCCAAGAAAATTCAATGAGAAAGTAAGTCTTCTCAACAAATGGCTCTGGGACAACTGGATATCTGCACACAAAGAATGAAGGAGGAGTGCTACCTTACATCATATACAAAAATTAACTCAAAAGGGATCACAGACCTAATTGTAAGGGCTAAAACTATAAAACGCTTAGAAAAAAACATAAGAGTAAATTTTGTAAAGTTGGATTAGACAGCATCTTCTTAAATATGACACCAAAAATATAAGTAACAAACAAAAAAATTGACAAACAGGACTACATCAAAATTAAAAGCCTTTGTACTTCAAAGAATACCATCAAAATAAACCAAAGAGCAACATCCAGAATGGGAGGAAATATTTCCAAATCATATATTTGATAGGAGACTAGTACCTAGAACATACCAAGAATTTTTAAAACTTAATAATCAAAAAGACAAATAATCCAATTAAAAGCAGCCAAAAGATCTGAATAGACATTTCTCCAAAGAAAATATACAAATGGTCAACAGGCACATGAAAAGATGCTGGGTATCATTATCCATTAAGGAAATGCAAATCAAAACCACAATGAGCTACTACTTCACATCCACTAGGATGGCAACAATCCAAAAGACAGATAATAACAAATGCTGCTGACAATGTGGAGAAATTGAAACCCTCGTTCACTGCCGGTGAAAATTTAATATGGTACAGCTGCTCTGGAAAACTATTAGGCAATCCTCAAAATGTTAAACACAGAGTTATCACATGACTCATCAATTCCACATGTAGGTATATGTAATCAACAGAAATGAAAACACTAAAATTATGTCCACACGAAAACTTGTATAGGAATGTTCAGAGCAGCCAAATTCATAACAGACAAAATGTGGAAACAACCTACAGGTCAATAAACCGATGAACAGGTAGAGTCTAGTATATTCATGCAACAAAATAGTATTTGGCAATAAAATGGGGTAAAATACTAATACATGCTACAACACGGATGAATCTCAAAGACATCATGTTAAGTGAAAGAAGCCAAACACAAAAGACCACATATTGTATGATTCTATTTATATGAAATGTCTGGAATAAGCAAATATATACAGGCAGAAGGTAGATGAGTGATTGCCTAGAGCTGAGGGAGAATGGGAGGTAAGAATAAAGAATGAATACAAATGGATATAGGGTTTCCCTTTCAACTGATAAAAATGCTCTAAGCTTAAATTTTGGTCATGGTCATACAATTTTGAATATATGAAATATATTGACTGTACATTTTAAATGGGTGAATATTTTGGTATTGAACTACATCTCAATGAAGGTATTTAAATTTTTTTTTTCTAATTCCCTGAGAACTCTGAGCTTCACTTCTTAAGAATGTCCTTGGAAGAGCCAGCAGTTTATAAGAGAAGCAAAAAAAAAAAAAAAAAAATGTAGTTTAAAAAAGATCTCCTACTGAACTGTTAAAGCTCCAAACACTTCCTTTTCATATTCATCCATGACTGACTCCTCCCCCATGACTCACCCGTAACTCTTTATTGAGCACCTGTGCTAAGCGGGGCAAGCACTAGGTAATGGGACACAAAGGTTATCAAACCCTACTCGAGTTTACAATTGAGTGGAGGGGCACCACAGGTCACATTAATGCAAGACGGCAAAGTATAAGGTACTTGGCAGCATGTGGCAGGCTGGCAAAAGGAAGCATCGTGGAAGCAGTAACATAAACATGGAGAACTGGAGGATGAATTAGGGTTAGCAAGCAAAAGTGCTGGAGAAAGAAGGCATCGATTTGGGCAGAAGGAACAGGTGCAAGGGACTGGAGGCTCACGCAGTGTCTGGGGAAGTAAAGTACAAGCAATATGGCTGGAGAAGACAGTGTGAACTACGGTGGTAAAAGGCAAATAGGGTTCTTCACAGAAGGCCAGGTGTACCAAGTGAGGGAGTTCAGATATTACTTTGAAAACAACGCAGAACCATTAAACAGAAAACTTACACAATAACACTGGTGGTTGGTGTTTTAGAAAGATTACTCTGGCTTCAGGATAGCTACACATGACCCAAAGGAAATATGATAAGAAGCAAATATCTGAATTTGGAGGTCACCAGGTAAGAAATGGCAGCCCCAACTGTGCTACTGATGGTGTGGGCAGAGAAAGGCAGCTGGATGCAAGAGGTATTTCACAAATTGATGGGACACAACTTTGTATATGAGACAGAGAAACCAGAAGAAGGAAGGACAACCCCAGGCTGTGGCTTTGGCAACCAGATGGATGATAATGCCATTTACCAAAATAGAGAGCGTGCAAAAGCAGCAAATTTGGAACAGAAGATATTAAACATATTCCATTTGGGCTTCCTAAACTAAGGTGCCTATGAGACTTCTCAGTGAAGACAAAGGTTGGATATATAGGTCTGAAGGACAGGGAAGATAGCTGGCGGAGGGATATGGATTTGGAAATCATGAGTCTGAACAGACTAGATGAAGTTCTGGGAGAAGCTGAGTTGTCAGGAAAGAGGATGAAGAGGGCCTGGGGCAGACACCAGGGATACTAACTCCAGGGCCATGGGAGTCCCAGTCCATGCTCCTTCAGCATCCAAGGGACTCTCTTCTGCCCTCAGTCGTCAGCTTGGTCATCACAGGCACTCGCGGTCTGACCACTGAAGAACCTGGTCTTCTTTCCTTAGCCTCCAGACATCCTAGCCCCCTTGTGCACCTTCAGTGAGCTTTTATCCCAAGAATGTCAAGGGAAGGCTATATGCCAAGCACTATCCTGGGTGCTACAGTATAAAGACACCAACGAATCCCCTGCCCTGACAAAGCCTAGTTGGGCAGAGGACAAAAAGAACACAGGTGAACTCAGGACACCACAGCAAGTGGCTCCAGTAAGGCCACACCCACGAGGAGAGCCCCTTCTACTCAGAAGTATGGACAGGCCCTAGCATAGAGTGCTTCCAGCATGTGAGTTTTAAAGGAAGAGGATTAATCAAAAACACAGAAGTGAAACAGGCCCAGGAGCCTTTGCGGGATGCAAGCACTTCAGAATGGCTGTAGCTCAATGTGCAAATGAAGAAATCCTTTTATCTCAAGAGAGGGGACATCACTGAAGTATACTCAGTTGGAGAGGGTTTGATGAGGTTTGTGGTTTCTAAAAGGAAGCAGTAAAAAGAAAATTCTAATCCATGAGCCAGATCCCAGATCCCACTCAACAGGATGCTTTTCAAAAGCGCAATGCAAGTGTTAGTTTATAATCATTTTGCTATATGCTCACATACTAATAGCAAACACTGGGAATGGGAGGATCGGTTCTATGCTGGCTCAACAGGATGAACAGCTCCCAGGCAGTCTATCTCCCAATGCGCTTACAGTTTCTGAATCTCTTCATTACAGCTGAAATTTTAAAGGAAGGTAAATTATTTTCTTTCCTGAGAGAGGGGTATGTAAATGGAGTCTTCCTGAATGGCGGCAGATTGGTTAGGACCCATTTCACAACCAGATCCCTGATTGTATGAATTTAAGAAAAAACGTGTTCCTAAGTTTTATTGACAGAATGTAATTTAATTTTATAAATTCTAAATTTGTTTTTCTGAAATAGTAATCACATAAAATGATACAAGGGCTTCCAAAATACCAAAATTGAAAAAGGTCTTTTGCTCAAAATTGGGCACTTAAGCCAAATCCCACAGACCCGAAGCAGAGAAATTTGCAGATACTTTAAAATCAAGACAGGGGGTGGGGGGGAAACCCCAGAGATTCTTGGTTTTACAGAGTAAAGACATTTAGTGTAAAATTGCAGTTATATTTTCTGAAAAGCACACGAGAGTCTCAAATCCTGGCAATCTGTACAAGGGTAAAGTGTATTCAAACAAGGCCCAAAAGAGTTCAGTGTGTGTCAGACAAATTCCACACAAATCTAGAATTTTGCTCTGGGGAGCAAGTCAAAATCTTCCTGACAAAGTACCGATTATATCCTGTTTGTTTTCGTCAAGACCACCACCAACATCAACTTCAAAGCCACGTTTTGCACTGCGCTAATTGCCATACCCTCAGTCTGGTTCAACCATTATGGCCACGGCACAGGTGGGACAATCATATTCTCTGCTGCCAAATGCTCTGCTCCGCCTAGAAACCAGCTATACACAGGAGGAAAACACAAAACTAACATCTGAGAATAAGAGAATTTTAGAAACAACTCCTCAATACATTCTTCTAGATTCCTTCCTAATTTGCATTCAGATCCGTTTTACCGGTGCTATCACTCTTGATTCAATCCCAAATGAAGCCCGTCATGAAAGGCTGCCCTGACTCTGTACTTTCTAGGTGCATGTCCTTGGTATTCCCACACTCATACTTCCGTAGGCCGTCCTCACACTGCATTGAAAGGAAGGTTTCTTAGAGATTCTGTTGTTTGGAAATGGACTTCTCCCAGGTACGTGCATTCTTCACTTAAAATCCAAGGCACTGAACTTCCTGACAGCTTTGTAGACTTTGCCCTACAAATCCCTACTGCACTAACTTCTCTCTAAACAAATTATGCTCAGTAGATGTTTCCAGCTTTGAGTGTGTTCTTTCCACAATATTTTCTTTTTTTTTTTTTTGAGAAGGGAGAAAGGCAGACAAGAGGTAGAGGATGGCGTAAGGAAAACACAGCGTACCTTGTAGAGACACCATTCCTGTTTACCATTTCTCAGGCACTTCAGCCATGAGGCAAGATACAAATTAGATCCCACACAGGTAATTAATACTTATTCTCTACTTCTGCATGTCTTTTTTATATTTTCAGAGCTTTCCAGAATGCTTGGCTGAAACATTTTGTGCACGATTTGAATTCCAGTCATGTCTTATTTCACATCTTCAGTTAGTATCATCAGCTGACATCCACTTGATATCTATCAACAAAACTTAGGAACATAATAATTTTTCTTAAATTCACAGAATCCTGGACATAGGAGTGAAATGGGTCCTATTCAGTCTATTGCCATTAAGGAAGACCATATTACACACTTCTCTCTCAGGGAAAAAAATAGTTTACATTCCTTTAAAATTTCTGAAGAGGAAAATTCAATACGTTCTCTCTTAGGATGTCTCTAATCTCTCTAATAATTAGAGAACCTTTTTCTCATTCCTAATGTTTAACTTAAATATATAATCAAGCTATCCCCAGGGACCTAATATGTGTTTTTATACTCTCTATCCAAAGCCCCTATTATAGCACATAGCAGGTGGTCAGCAAATATTTAATGAATACCTATAAAGGGGAGAGAAAAAAAATGAAGGAAAGGTAGAAGAGCCAGAGGGAGGAAGGAAGAAAGGAAAGGGAGAGGAGGAGAGAAGAAATAAATGCTAAGAAGGATCAAAGAGGAACCCAGCACTCAAGAAATTAACAACAGAGTAGAAAAGATGTGACTTGCAAATAATAACCATTATTAAAAGTAGAAAATATTAAAGGGCCACAGATAAAGTGTTGGGGAAAATCAGAAGAAAGCTATATAATTTCTAGCTAGGAAAAGTCAGGAGCAAATCAAAAGAAGGGCTTTGAAGAACAGACAGAACTCCGTCAAGTGATCATAAGGGGCAAATGTAATTCCAGAAAGTCCTGAATATGAGAAATCATGGGGTTATGGGAAATAAAGTGGTTTAAGGGGAGCATGCAATATGGGATGGGGCCCCTTCAGTAGCCAGGCATACAGCAAAAGTATTAGTAATGATTTAGGAGACCATTTAAGTGAATAAGTACATGAACAAATGAACAAATGAATAAAGAAACAAATGAATTAGCTTAGGCCTGGCACTTAAAAGATAAAAGAAGATTATGAATATGGTTTCTACTATCCATCCGCTGATGTCAACTGCAAATTACATCTTTATCCCTTTGTAAAGAATATTGTTGGAAAGACTTCTTCCGGGGCGCCTGGGTGGCACAGCGGTTAAGCGTCTGCCTTCGGCTCAGGGCGTGATCCCGGCGTCGTGGGATCGAGCCCCACATCAGGCTCTTCCGCTATGAGCCTGCTTCTTCCTCTCCCGCTTCCCCTGCTTGTGTTCCCTCTCTCGCTGGCTGTCTCTATCTCTGTCGAATAAATAAATAAAATCTTTAAAAAAAAAAAAAAAAAAAGAAAGACTTCTTCCATTAAATTGGATCTACTTGAACAAAATAAATGAATGACAAAATTTTATGTATTTCATTGTATTTGCATGTCATTTTATTTTAATCCTAAGGATATGGGAAATCAATATGAAATAGATTCTTATTTTCTTATTACCAACACTATAATCCAGTGTGAGTTTGCTTTTCTTGACTTCCTTTTCATTTCTGATTTTTTTTTAACTTTTAAAAGCAAACCAAAAAACACTTTGTTCCTACTCTTCGTCTTGCCTATTTACTCCCCACCATCTAATATATATACACATTAAAGACTGGCCAGTCAATTTGTTAATAAAATACTCTCCTGCTGGCTTTTGTGACTGAGTTACTTCTATTAAAAAAAAAATAGAACATTCTGCCATACAACTGGTTCTGGCAGAAATGTTAACTCTAGAATAAGGTGGATAAAACAAAATCAGTATAAAAGCCAGTGGGATTAGTGAAAGCTTCAACATATGGCTTACAATGGTTGAAATCTCTTCTGACCCATGATGTTTGCTAAAGATTCTATTTGCTGAAAAACAACCTCAACCATGATTATTAAGCCATCAAACGTCCCACACAACATGATGAGTTTTTTCATGCTTAAGCTCAAATGAACTTTTAAACATACATCAGAAGAACTTAACCTCTTTTTCATGCAGGCACTTGCGCACAAATGTTCGTAACAGCCTTATTTGTAATAGCCCCAAACTGAAAACTACCCAAACCATCTTTCAATAAGTGAACTTTCCAACAAACTGTGGTATATCCATACCATGAACTACTACCCAGCATTCAAAAGGAATGAAGTAGTGACATGTGCAACTTAGATGAACCTTGAGGAAATTATGCCAAGTGAAGAAACAGCCAGTCTTCAAAGGATACATACTGTATGATTCCACTTATGTAACACCCATGAAATAGCAAAAATATAGAGATGAAGGACAGATCAGGAGTTTACCAGGGGTTAGGGATGGAGGAGGGGGGATGGGTATGACTACAAAGGAATAACATGGAAGTGTCCAATGGCAATGGTACAGTAGAGTCTTCTGATTGTGAGGCTCATTACACAAAGCTACATGGACAAAATTGCATAGAGCTTCACACACATGCAAATGAGTTTATGCATAACTGATAAAATCTGAATAAACTCTATAGATGGTACTAATGGTAACTTCTTGGCTAGGAGATCATACAGTAGTCACATAAGATGTTACCACTAGGAGAGATTAGATGATGGATACCCAGGACTTCCCTGCACATTTCTCTGTAAACTCCTATGAATCTATCATTATTTAGACATTAAAAGTTCTTAAAACGGTAGATGTGTATCAGTACATGTCATGAGGTTTACCTCTACTGAGATATCAATACTGAGTGCAGAATAAGCTATAAAATATATGCCTTTTTGAAGAAAATATGGGTGAGAGGAGAAGGGAGGAAGATGTGTAACATCCCTAGTAGATCAAAAATTGATGAGAGGTGTCTGGGTGGGTCAGTCGGTTAAATGTCTGTCTTTGGCTCAGGTCATGATCTCAGGGTCCTGGGATCAAGCCCTGCATTAGGCTCCCTGCTCGGTGGGGAGTCTGCTTCTCCCTCTGCCTCTCCCCTAGTTGTGTTCTCTCTCGCTCTCTCTCAAATAAATAATATCTTTTTAAAAATTTAAAAACTGATGAAAACTTGATTTGGGAACAAGTTACAAAGCTGTCTTAAGCTTTCAATATACCTTTATACAATGGGGGCATACACACCAACTTAATAAGGTAGTTTTGCAAAATAAAGAAGCATATATGGTATTTAGTAAGAGCCTGGGACTCAGGAAATACGATGGACCCTTGAGCAACAGGAGTTTGAGCAACAGGTCCACTTACACATGGATTTTTTTTATAGATACAGTACAATTCTATAAATGTATTTTCCCTTCCTTATGATTTTCTTAGTAACATTTTCTTTTCTCTAGCTTACTTTATTGTAAGAATACAGTAATATACAAATATGTATTAATTGTATTAATTGACTGATTATGTTATCAGTAAGCTTCTGGTCAACAGCAGGCTATTAATAATAAAATAATAAAAATAATAAATAAGGGAATATAATAAAATAATAAAAAAGGGAATCAAAATTATATGCAGATTTTCAACTGCATGGGATGGGTCAGTACCCCTAACTCCATATTGCTCAAGGGTCAAGTGTATTAATTTTTTTTCCAATGAGCATAAAGAAAATTCTCTATCATTTTATTCTTCTCTCCCTACTCTCTTATTGCATGACCTTACTTCTTGAAAAAAATATTTCTTCCTCCTTCAACAACCATCAGAGACAGCAAAGATTAAGCATAAAATCAGAGCTCATTTCATCTAGGCGCATCTGTTTTAAGGAGGCCCAAGTTTAATCACTGAACCACTGAGACACGGTTCTGTAAGCTCTCAGAAGCACAGAATCCCATACACGGTTCACCCACAGGGCTGAAATGTAGCACTTTAACAAGATCCTGCTCTGAACACTTAACACTCAAGCTCTCTACCATGGTCTCCTTCCCAAGGTAACTGCAATTTCACTTCTCTCAGTGAGTATAATCCCCCCACCCTTTTTATTCCTTTTAATGAATTGTAATGACCTGGACAGATGGCAAAGAGACCACTAGAAAAGTGATGTCTTCAAGTACCAGCCCAATGAGGGAATCCGTCCAGGAGGTTTAAATGGAACAGTTGAGGAGGCCAAGAACCAGCAAAGCAGGAAATGGTCCCAGAATCTGCTGTTAGAAGAGGCAAATGTCCCACAATGCAAAGGATCCTCCCTGACCTAAAGGGTCAAAGTAGACGAGGCAGAAAATGGGCAGAATGCTAAGAGTCATCTTCATATAAAGTTCCCATCTCTTCAGAAAACTTTTTCCCATCTCTATATGTGCCGGCCTATTTACATGCATTTGATGCCAGACACCAAAAAGACAGTGTAAGAGAGAGGTCAGGCACAAGGACAGCCTGAGAGCCAAGGCCAGGGTCCAGGTGGGGGTGGAGAGGAGGTGGAGGTAGGAAACAATGGTGGAGGGAATGAGAGTCAGCAGAAACCAATGGGCAATGGGGCATGAAGATGGTAATTAGAAGCATGTATGTATTCACGGCTTGAAGACATCACTGAGACAGCTGCCTGCTACCACTCAGAACATGAGGAGCTGACCCCAGCAGGGTTGGCTGGGGCTTCCAAGATAGGGCAGACAACCAGAAGGCAGAAGGGCAGTGCCAGGAAGAGTGGGAATAGCAGCTCCGGGTGAGCCAATTCTAACAGCGTCAGAAATAAGGCAGAGCCATGAAGTAGGTCTGCCGCGGGTGGGATTTCACTCTAACAGGGAGAGGACAGGTGAGGTCAATTCCTGGCTGATGCAGACTGGCTTGTCCACAATTACTTCTTCAGCACCCACATTATAGATGCAGTTCCAATCTGTATGTACAGCCACAGGCCACACAGTCAGGATACAGGCCCCCACTCCACCGCTCTGTTCACAAGGGAGCACATTCTCTTTTTGATCTTAAGGAGGAGGGTCAGAACCCCTACCTAGTTGTGTCTTTTCAGGCCAACCAAGTTCTGGCAGCTTCTGTTTCCTTGTAATACCTTCCCGGGAATTTGCTCTGCTAATGAGGCCCCTCCATCTGACAGCTGGTTACACAAGCTGCTCTCAGAGAACAAAAGCTACACGTTGAGGTAACCGATATCCCCCCACATGCGCACAAGCGCTCATTTGTACACACACACACACACACACACACATACATTCACACTCCCCCTGATATAATTCGGAAACCATGGTTAGAATGAATCCACACCAAATGGAACAAAGGCTGCCTCCAGCTCAAACTGAGCATTCCCACTTTTTCCCTTGCCTGTGCTATACTTACGTTCACCCACAGAGCAGAGCCGGCTACAGCTTGCAGTGTTAGATGAAATGTTGGTGCCCCATATGGTCTGCCATCCCCTCTTATCCTTCGATAGCCACCACAGAAGGGACTCGCTATCCACCCCGGAACATCAAGAACATACCTCAGTCCTCTAAGAACAGTACTCTGCTGGGACAAGAGAATTCCAACCGAACCACTCACTGATCTGGGCATATTAAAGCAATCATCACCAGTACACACCTATTGGAACAGCTAAAATCCAGAACACTGACAACACCAAATGCTGGCAAGGATGTGGAGCTACAGGAACTCTCATTCCTCGCTAATGATAATGCAAGATGGTACAGCCACTTTGGAAGATGGCTTAGAAGTTTCTTACAAAACTAAACATACTCTTATCTTGTAACCTGGCAACCATGTTCCTGGGTATTTACCCAAATGAACTGAAAACTTATGTTCACAGAAAAACTTGCACACAGATGTTTATAGCAGCTTTATCCATCATCATCAAAATCTGTAAGTAACAAGATGTCCTTTAGTAGGTGAACGGAAAAATAAACTGTGGTACATCCAGAGGATGAAGCATTATTCAGTGCTAAAAGAAGTGAGCTATCAAGCCACGAAAAGACATGGAGGAATCTTAAATGCATTTGACTAAGTGGAAGAAGTCAATCTGAAAAGGCTATACACTTTATGATTCCAACCATATGACACTATGGAAAAGACAACACTATGGAAACAGTAAAAAGATCAGTGGCTGCCAGAGGTTGGGGAAAGGAGGGATGACTAGATGGAACACAGAGGATCCTTAGGGCAATGACATTACTCCATATGATACCATAATGATGGATATCTGTCATAATGCATTGTCCAAACCCACAGAAAGTATAATGCCAAGAGTGAACCCTAATATAAACTATGGACTTCAGGGGATATTTATATGTCAGCATAGGTTCATCAAGTAGACGGTAGGGAAGGCTGTAGATGTGTAGGGGCAGGGGCATATGGGAATTTTCTGTACCTTGCACTCAGTTTTCCAGTGAAGGTAAAACTAAAAAATAAAGTTATTGATTAAAAAAAAAGTCTTCAGAGACTGACAAAAGCCAAACCAAAAATACTGACATGCAAAATGAGTGGTAGTGTGTGTGTGTGTGTGTGTGTGTGTGTGTGTGTGTTTGAATAGATACCAAGTTATGACATTCCAAAGAAATGCTGTCTTTACTAATATGGGAGAGGATAAGACTCCGAATATGCCACAAATGAATGTAACTGCCTCAATTTTCTTTGCAAAGGCAAAGAAGCCTATCAAAAATGGTAAAGAGGCTAAAGTAAGGAATTTTTATCAATCAAAAATCACAACTCTGAATCTCTACCAAGATGAGTCTCACTGCTATGAGCTGCATTACAATCTACTGCAGAAAAACTTCAAAAAGAAATTGTTTTTATCTGTTAGGCTAATGTAGTGATTACCATTTCCTCTGATTCTTCACTTCATGTTTTCAGAGCAGCAAAAATCTGATATAAGTCTTACACTGAAACCGTATTAAAGCTTCAAAACCAATCAGAAAAAAAGCACAGGCAAGTCCTCTTGGGATTTTGACTTAATCATCTTTAGGGACTAAGGGTAGGATCAGAACTTAAGTTGTCTTTACCAAAGAGGGGAATGCAAAAGCAAAGCTAGCTAGGGACAGCCTTCCTCCTGGTTCCCAGCTACAACAGTGCTGTCTAATAGAAATTTACTGCGAGTCACAGGTGGCATTTAAAATCTTCCAGTAGCTACATTTTAAAATAGTGTATTTAATTATTTATTTAAGGTATCCCAATGTTCATCATTTCAACACGCAGCAGTTGTTGCCACATTTCAAGGGTTCAATAGCCATTTGTTTCTAGTGGTTGCCATATTGGAGAGCACAGATTTTGGACTTTCAGTGTAAATCTAAAAGATTCCATGCTTCCCCCTTCTCAAATGTTTATTTATTCATTCAAATGCACTTATTAAATCTCTTCATATAGTTTATTACTCTTGCTATTAGAAGTTAAGCAGAGTAGGGTGGCTCGGTCCAACTCTTGATTTCAACTCAGGTCATGATCTCAGGGTAATGAGACCCAGCACTTCCTAGGCTCAGAGCTTAGTGGGGAATCTGCTTGAAGATTCTCTCCCTCTGCCTAGCCCCCCCCCACACACACACACACTCACATTCGCTCTCCCTCTCTCAATCTCTCTCAAATAAGTAAATCTTTTTTAAAAAAGTTTAGCAGAGTAAGTAATAAGAGCACTTAAGTCACCCCTTCAATCTATGCAAATCAATAAAAAATCAAGGTTAAGATCTATGCTAATGTGAAAACCAGCTCAACCACAGTTTTACTATTGTTGTTAATTTTATTTCCACTTCATATCTTTCCCATCCTGTTTGGAAAAGCAAAGAATTTCTCATCCCAAGTTGATCTTTATGACTCAAAGTAATGTTGTACATAGTTCTGTTTTAACAATAATATACAGATTTTATAGAAGCAGAATAAATCAAGAAATAATATGTGCAATGCTATTTGGGCCTGCAAAAAAAGTAGAGGGAGGTGTAGTGAGGAGTGGAAGGAGAAGAAAGAAGGAATGGAGGAGAGAAGGCAGCAGGGAGGAGGGCAGATATCACAGCATTTCACAGAAATAAACTCAAGAAATCAAGAGTTCAAGGGCAAGATTTTCACCTTTAACAACTTTTACCCAAACAGATAATGGGACCTAGGTTTAAATAATTGTGTAAATGTTATAAAAGAGATTTTCAAACCAATGAACATTAATTATATGCACCAATACCTCTGAAAGACCAAGAAAGCACGGAGTTTAGCCATTGCAATTGTGCATTTTAAAGACTGTCCCTTTAATAAACACTGTAACCGGCCTTCTTATTTCATTGCAGCATAACTTATGCTAGCAAAGAACTGGAAACAACCAAATGTCTGTCATTAGGCAAGCAGCCCAATTAATTATGACTTAGCCATATTATTAATTTTTTAAAGAGATCAATTTTTAGGAGCTGACACATAAAAATTTCCAAGATATGGGGGCATCTGGGTAGCTCAGTCTGTTAAGCACCTGACTCTTGGTTTCAGCTCAGGTCATAATCTCAGGGCCATGAGATCAAGCCTGTGTCAGGATCTGTGCTCAGTGGGGAGTCTGCTTGAGATTCTCTCCCCCACCCTCTCTCCTCCCCCCAACTTGTGTGCTCTCTCCCTCTCTCTTTCTCTAAAATAAAATCTTTAAAAAATGTCCATGATATGATTGCATAAAAAAGCAAGTTGCAGAGAAATACATGTTATATAAAATACACATACCCCATACTGATAATAGTTATAATATCTTAGGAGGAACCTGGGATCAGGATGGGTTGGGGGACAGAGGGAGAGTCAAAGGAGACTGGACGCTTTGGCCTTCTCAGTAATATTTCAATTTTTTATAGGGCAAATATACTCATATTTTACTTGTATAGAAAAAAAGAATTTTAAAACAACAAGCCATACTCTCAGATGTGTTTATCCCAAATCAAAATTTAATGTATTGGAACCAACCACACTCATGCTTAAGTATTTGTGCTCGCCTAAGAATAAAGCTTCTCCCATCATATCTGTGTAGATGTTTGAACATGGGGATGTAACCATGAATACAGAGAAGTAGTTCCTTTGAATTGCATATTTTTAAAAATTCACATCTCTGCAAATCTTCTTGTGTAAACCTGAACAACATCAGTATGCTTCTACTTGTGTGTGACTCAAGGTCTTGGTGATACTGTGAAATAAACATAAAATGGATAAATTAACTGGGTGCTGAGCTTGATGCAGGATTGCAACTGTGATTCACAGGTCCTCTTTGTCTTTGGCTGACTTTATAATAAACCTGATTAAGAATTTATAAAATAAACACAAACTGCGGTAGATGCTATTGTCATTTGCTAATAGAGAACTCCTCTCCCCCTGTGAGAGGACTTCTCCATCCCACTCTTGTTGGACTTGGCCATGAGACCATTCTGCCCAAAGGACTGTGAGTCATGACATATACTCCACTGAAGCAAAAGCATTAAAGCTGACCAAGTGGCTTGTCTCTCCTGCTTTTGTCCTCACCACGAGAGGCGTAACCCGTATAGACTTTGAGCCACTTGACAACTCTGTAAATTGTACATAACTGATAATAATACAAAATAATTCTTGCCTATAGACATGCAAATACATTCTGTCTGGCGGGGAGGCAGTCAACTTCCCTCCTGCGCTGTGGAAAAAGCTCTGCCTTCCATTGGCACATTTCTAATCTATACATGTGCCTGTTTCTTGGATGGCCATTTGAACTGGTTGTAACATCTTACCAGTTCCTTCATTAATGACGAATTAAATAAAATCTTAAACACATATTCATTTTATATCTGACTGAATTGTAATTTTATCTTTTTTTAAAGAAAAGTATCCTGACAGTGCTTAATATGTGCTAGATAATTTTACTATACGTTTAATCCTCCCAACAACCCCATCTTTTACTGAGAAAATGAGGCCCAAAGAGATTAAATAATGTGCTTAAAGCCACACACTGATTAATAACAAAGCTGAAATTCTAACTCAGGTCTAGCTAATACCTTCTCCACAGTGTCTCAAGGGCAACATTCCAAGAAAGGAGTAATTGGTGTGGAATTGGAGTATCAAGAAATCAGAGAATATCAAGGTCCAGTTCCTCTGTCATATGAGGGAACTGAGGCACAAAGGCATAAAGATCTTAGCCATGTTGCATAGCTTATTTTGGGTAAGGACTAGAACTTGGGGCTCCTGACACCCAGGCTAGTGATCTTGGACTCAAGAAAGAAGGTGGATTTGACCAGAGCCTCGATGGATAAGTAGAATCAACAGACTTGGCAGGACACAGGGAACAGAGGCAAGGACACGGTGTGTATATTTGGTGTGATGAACAGGAGAAGGATCCTATTCCGACCACGAGGGTCCATGGGCACGCACACGGGAGGAGGCGTGGGAGTGGAAGGAAGCAGGGCAAGGAGACTCGATTCGGTGTCACAGTGTCTGCACTGGAGAGCAGAAGCCATAGGTCTCTGATCCAGGAGCAGCACTGCTTGGTGAAGAAATAACAAGAGGTTGTAAAATAAGTTTTCTACTTTCCTAGAAGCCAAGGGAGTAGATGCAGACTATCTGACCTTGGGCACAACCCTTCACCATATGAGCTTGCTGCTTCACCTGAGGCTGAACAAGATGACATCTGAGATTCCTTTTAGAGCCAAAGCTACAGCAATGTCAAAGGAGCAGTCTCCCTCTTAAATTGATCGTGGTAGTGTACTGAGTTCTAATCAAGTGTTACAGAAATCAGCGATGCCACCACTAGTTAGAAAAGCCACGTGCTATCCTGGAGAGAAGAGGCTGCATCAAGGGTTTGTTTCTGTTTTTTTTTTTTTTGTTTGGGGGGGCTTTGGAAGGGGGGCTAGGAGGAGCTTTCCTGAAGAGGAAAACAAAGCTACTTGCTATCACTCCACTATCAGGGCACGTCTCTGATCAGCAGGGACTTCACAACAAGTCCTGGCTGCTTTTTTCTGGTTAAATGTGTCACTCTCAAGAATCTCACACCCTGAGAATTTTCCCATCTCTGCCACCTGGGCATACGCTGGTCGTCACAACTCCAAGGCAAGACCAAGGTCTCAGTGAATCCATTCACTGTTGAGGGTGTGTAGAGACAGCCCCTGACAGGAAAAAGGACCTTTATTCCCAAAAGAGGGAAGAGTGATCAGACTAGATGGTACAGCCCAAATCCACCTAGAAGGAATAATGATTCCTGATTCTCTCATTATAGACTAAAATCTACCCACACTGGGTACTGAAACCAATAAACATCCACACACACAGTGGCCTCTCAGGCACTACGAGCCAGCCTATGGAGCCTCATTATTCAAAGGGCCAGGCACCAGGGTCACCAGCATCACCCAGTAGAAATGCAGAGTCTCATGCCCCACCCCAGACTCACTGGACCACAATTTGGATTTTAACAACAACGTGCTTAAGGTGATCACAGTAAAGTCTCAGAAGTGCTGTTTGCAGAGTTCCCAGGAGTAACACAGCAGCAAAGCATGTGTATACAAAGAACTAACGAGTGAGCAGAGAGATGCAGATGGGAGAAGACCAGCCCGTGAACTGGAAAATACAAACTCTATCACCAACACAATTAATGCGGAAGGTGACTTCTCAAAACTCATCTTCAACTGAGATCAATGGACAAGGCTAACACCTTTCCCTGGTGAACTGAGAAGTGAATCCACAGGCAGGGGTGGGCAAGAGAGGGGGTGAACTCTCTCTTCACTGCATCCCAGCAGAATCAAATGTCAGGTCCCAAAGCTGTCCTAGGATGCAGGATGCTCTGGGGTGAATGTGCTGCCTCTGTGACTCACCCACAGATGAATGAGCTTAAGAAAAGGGAGAAGTAAACCATGAAACAGAGCAAATGGCAGCTTCATCTTCCTCACCCTGGAATTCATTCAGTAGTTTTAATGAACTCACAGTCTGGAAGGCAGGGTGAAGAACACATACGGAATACGGAATACATTTGCATTTCGTGCTGCCCTGTGCATCAGAGAAGCCCAACTCCCTTTGTTATCAAAGGGATAAATATCCTCCTTCCAGTCAGTAATCTGGAAACAAGAAAAACCAAAAACTTGCTTTCCATTACTAGTGTTATCTACTGCGAATTCCCAAAGAATGCAGATTCCCAGGGGCTTATTTGAGCCAGAAGTGATTCCTAAGACACGGTCTGCTCCCATTACTTTGTGCTTTCACCTTGAACCACGTAGGCAGGCAAAGGCCAAGGGCCCTGGGCCTTCACTATGAAACTCTACCGCGTTCTTCCTCTGTGGGCCACTTCTTTTGGTTCAACCTACAGACCTGAGAGAGGTTCAGACAACTTGCTTCTAATTTAGGTTGGCAGAAAACCCCAAGACTCTGGGAGGGATGTTAAATTATCCCTAGAAGAAAACACAGCACCTGGGTTTATTAATACATTTACGGTAGACCTCGAGGCTCAAACATATCCACAAGAGGGTATAGTTTATGCCCTTATTTTCAGCACCCACTGATCACCACCAGTAATTTTCAAATTATGGGTTGCTACCCATCAGTGGATAATAAAACCATTTTACTATGTTAATAAAGTAGAACAGAATATGAAATATCAGGTTTAATTATTCGTAGTAAGATAAACTTTTATTTCAGTTGTGCATGTGTGGGGGTGTGAGTGGTGTGTACGCACACACTAAATCGGGGTATAAAATTGTCTCTTATTGTGGGTCACAGTAGGCAGGAAAACCACTTGCTGATTTAGAGCACCTGGAAATCAGCCTCTGGAAAGAAAAAAAAAAGGGAGGAATCTTGGGGAGAGAACTGGAAAAACCGGTTTCCTCAATGAGCTTCTAAAAGCAGACAGAAAGAGAAATCAAGTCCTCTTGTGGCCCCACAGATGGGACTGGAGCTTCTAGATACTCCCCCCCCCCCCAATTATACTTGATCACAAGCCACATCTCATCACAGATCTCACAAAAGGGAAGAAGTGCTGACTTGTGCCAGCACAGATTTGTGCCTCGGACAGAGATGCCAGTCTGGCATGTGGACTCCCCTGAGCAGCACAAGAAAAGGCTGAGCAATCTGGAGATCCTTTTCCTTTGCACAGTTTTCATCAAGGTCTTCATTCGCTACAAAGATTATTTTCCTTTTCTCCCCCAGGTATGTTTACAGTAGCCCCCAGTCATGCTCGGCTTCAAATGCACAGGGAAACTAAACAGAGGAATGAACCAAATGCCCAAATCACCTGCATCAGAATGACTGTCATCAGCACTGACAATGAGCTGCAGTTACAACAGTTAGAACCGCACTTTGTCACCACATCCCCATCTCCCAGAGTCAAAGAAACAGGCAGGATAGCAGAGGACTTAAGTGCCAAACTGGCCTCAACTGAAACCAAGTCCTACTATTTTCTGACCTTGGGTAAGTTGCTAGTGTTCTCTAAGACTGGTTTTTCACCCATAAAATAGGAACAACAAAAGCACCTACATCAGAGGTTATGGCAAAAATTAAATAAGATATATGTGGAAAGCTCTTAGCCCAGTGCCAGGAATGCAATGACTATCACATATGATCATGCATCATCATAGCTATTATTATTATCACAGTCATTGTGATTTCTAACCAAAGCTTAATTTCTCCTCAGCCTAGTTTATTTGCTTGTTTTGAGATCTATACCTCTGGTATGGATTTAAAAGTCTGAGAATAAAGTAATAATATTTTGTTACAAGTGTTTATTGTAAATGGCTTGTATAATGATGGGCCTCCAAGCTCAATCCTCCAAGGATTGGGAAAATTCCCATTTTCCCTGGGGAAACAAACACCATAATGCTTCTCCCTTTGGACAAGTTGCCAAAAGCCAGGAAATCCATGCATGTGAGAGTTTATATCTCTGAAGACCCAGTAGTTCAAAATTCCAATGGGATCAGTCGGTATCTGATCATAGGACATTAGCAGAGGGCAGTTCTGGCCTCTGACAGCTACACATGCCAGCTGCTTCTGTGGAAACAGGAAAAGTAACCCCACATTTCAGCTATAATGTACCTGGTCAATTGTGAAATCCGACTTGAAGGGAGAGAAACTTCATTTTGACCCCATTTGGTAATGAGCACGAAGGGCAGCCTGGCCTCCAAAGAAAATGCCAGAGAGGGGGTAGCTCAGAGAAAATGCAACAAGTCAGGCAGTGGAATAATATTCTCTGAGTGCCAAGCAGGCCTTACTGCCGCCTATTACAACAGTTTTTCAAAACAAGGACTTCTCCACTCCCACATAGTTTGCTTCAAAAATGACTTTTCCTTCCATAAATGGTGTTCCTGTGTCTGAGAACCACACATGTAAAGAAACAAGGACAAAGGAGGAGGCATCTAAGCCACCAGGTCAACCACATTCACTCATCCACTTGCTCTGACATAGTTAACTTGGGTTTATTAGGCAAACAAAAAATGATTAAGAGGGTCTTTTATATGAAGGAGCTTATGGGATGGTTAGGGAGATGAACAAACTAGAATCCATTGTGATGATGTAACACTGTAGGCATAGACATCACGGAGATACAGAGAAAGAACTGTATAGCTTATAGAAAACTGTACAGCTTAAATGTTTATATTAGAAAGATGAAAGATTTAAAATAGATGCTCTACGTTTCACCTTAAGAAGTTAGAAAATTAAACCCAAAGTAAGCAGAAGAAAGGAAGTAATAAAAATAAGAGCAGAAAGCAACAAAAAAAATAATCAAAAGAAAAAGTTAGAGAGAAAAGTTGGGTTTTTTAAAACATTAATACAAGTAATAAACAAGTAGCAAGACTGATCAAAAATAATGAGACGAAGCACAAATTACCAATATCAGGAATAAAAGAAGGGGTATCACTGCAGATTTTGCAGAAATTAAAAAGATGGTAAGCAATATCATATCAATGAATATCACAACATAGATGAAATGAACCAATTTTGAGACAAACAACTTAGCAAGAATGACCCAAGAAGAAACAGAAAATCAGCGTAGCCCTATACTTATTGAGGCAGTGATTATCCAAGTATGGTTCCTCAGTCTAGCAGCATCAGCAGCACCTGGGAACTTTCTGAAATGTAAATCCTCAGGCCCCACCCCAGATTTACAGAATCAGAATTCTGCGGGTGAGTTTCAGCAAGCTGTGTTTTAGCAGACCTCCCTGGTGTTTCTGATATCACTGTTTGAATATGTTCTTCCCACAAGAAGCCCAGGCCCAGATGGTCTCACTGATGAATTCTATCAAACATATAAAAATGAAATATAAGAAAGTTGATAACAGGGGCGCCTGGGTGCTCAGTTGGTTAAGTGTCTGCCTTTAGATCAGGTCATGATCCCAGGGTCCTGGGTTGGAGCCCAGCGTTGAGCTCCCCACTGAGCTGGGAGTCTGTTTGTCCCTCTGCCCCTCCTCCCTCTCGTACTCTCTCTCTCATGCTCTCTCTCTCTCAAATAAATGAAAAATAAAATCTTTAAAAAAAAAGAAAAGAAAGTTGGTAACAGTGGTTACCTGGAAACAGAACAGGGTTAACCAATGATTAAAAGAGACTTTGGCTTTATCTGTAATCTTTTGATTTTTTTATAATGAGAATGTATTCACAAATTATTTAGGTAATTAAAATAAATAAAAATATCTAAAACAGAAAAAAAAAAGACCAGCCTTATAAAAACTGAGAAAAAAGAGGACAGAACACTTTCTATCATTACTTTTAATTTCTACTCTATTACAGAAGATGTAGGAGATTCTTTTTCTCTGCCTTTGATTTTTATTTTGAAGTGGTTCCTGGTTTCTTTGGGAAGAGCCATTCTGACAGGCAAGTGGTCCACAGGGTCCAGATGGCCATAGTACATGACTTCAAGTAAAGAAAAGTCTTTATCAGTCATCTCCTTTCCTTTACTTGCAGCCTTTACAGAAGCAATTACCTACTTCTCTGTGCAGCAGCTAACTACTACTCATGGCACACCCACTAAGAGACCCATAGCACAATGATCCTGCCCTACCCTTGCATATCAAAACCCACTCAAGCCAGAGCAGAGACTGGGGCTCAGATAACAGAAGTTATTAAAATCAAGTATCTGTTCATGTTACTCCTTCTAAATAAATACTCATAAAAACTTTCCACATCTGGCTATTTTCTCTTATTCATCCTTAAATCTCAGCTCAGGAGTCATCTCCAACAAGATTTTCTGAGCCCCCAAACTAAGCAGAGCATTCTTCCCCTATGCCTCTGAAAAAACGTTATATTGAAATAACCTTTCTGGGTCCCTATCTCTCTCTCATTATGTCAGTAGCTCCTTGAGGGTAGAAACCACAACTTACTCTTTTTATTTTTATTTTTTAATGTCTCACAGTGCATGACCATCACATAGTTGATACTCAGTAAGTACACAGTAAAGTGAAGAGTCTAGGAATGAAGTCAGACAAGCCAAAATCTACACCTACAAATAAAACATGCTGATTTTATTTTACTCAATACTTTTGGCAGAACTCATTTTTATCTTTTTTATTTATTTTTATTTATTTTAGAGAGAGAAAGAGAGAATGGGGGGGAGGGACAGAGGGAGATGAAGAGAGAGAATCTCAAGCAGACTCCCCACTGAGTGTGGAGACCCATGCAGGGCTTGATCCCATGACCCTGAGATCATGATCTGAGCCAAAATCAAGAGTCAGACACTTAATTGACTGAGCCACCCAAGCACTCCAGCAGAACTCATTTTTAAAACTAAATACTTTTAATTTGCTCTTCGTTCAACCTCTGAGTAGTACTGTTAATGAAAACCATGTGCAATAGCTTCCATTTTGCAACTTGACTTCCCCTTTTAAATCTCTGGCAGGGATTGACATGTACATGGCAGGACATCTTAAAAGATAAATACAAGGACATCTTAAAAGATAAATACAAGAGTATCAGTGAGAAGGTAACACCTAGAATTTTTTACTAAATAGTTGGATTCCTTCTCTTAGGCTCTTTCTAGAGACCTGTACTTAATCTTCACAACTTTAAGAATCAGCCTGAAGCGCAAGGCAGAGTCTCCCACCTCTGCCCATAATTTGCTGGCACCAGTCCAACTACTCCTCTGACTAATGAGATCCTGAAGAATTAATCTCCTGTACAAGCAGAGTAAGTCCTTGAAGGAGGCCAAGTATTGCAGAGAGTTTGCAAGGTCTCATTCTTTATTATGAGGAAAGGTGGCATTCTATAGCCATTAATTTTTATAGGGAGGGAGGGAATTATCTTAACAGCTAATATTTATTAAACACTTACAATATACCTAGAACTGGGTCATATACCATACATACATTGTCTCATTGAATCCTTATCAACAACGTTAAGAATTAGGAGCTATTAGTAGCCCACACCCTGAGAATATGCATGTTTATCAGGCTGAAATATCACAAAATTAAGGAGAGGTGGAAATGAGATTTACATTTAGGCCTCTCAGACCCCAAAGGCCATGTTCTGAGTGTCAATGCTGTGTTGCCTTGTTAATAGACTTCTGGAATCATTATGCCCCTATAGTATCCCACAAGAACCAAAGGCAGAAGTCACAGATATCAAGGAGGGGGAATCATCCACCCCACCAATCTAAAGATCAAAAGTACCCTTTAAATATCATTCATTTTCCACACAAGAGACTAATTTAGGGAAATTTTCTTTCTATTCAAAATAATGATGCTAAATGGGAAGCTATTGAAGCTATACAGTGGTTTCATCAGCACCTTATCGGTCAAATCCCCAAATCATGCTCCTGGAACACATCTCTCAATACAGAGAAGTCAGCAGGGGGAAAAAAGCAGATGTAAAGCAAACAGGTGGAAGTATGAAGTTAGTGTGATCTAATGAACATAAGCCACAGTCTTAATAAATAACTGTATGCATGGGCCACCACCACCACCATCACTGTCGCCATCACCGTCCCCATCACCATCATCACCATCATTGATACTGTTATTATTCAGTACCTTTGTTCCCACCCTGGAGCAGCACTATGAGCCCTGAGGGAATGAGGCTTCTGTTTAGTCATCAAACAGGCACTCTTTGCCTTAGCAAAAGGGTTCATTTTCTTTTTCTCTCTCTCTCTTTTCTTTTAAGATTTATTTATTTATTTATTTGGGAAAGGGAGAGAGCATGGGAGGGGGTGGCAGTCAGAGGACGAAGGAGAAAGAGACCCAAGCAAGACTCCCCACTCAGCTCACAGCCCAAAGCTGGGCTCAATCCCATGACCCTGAGGTTGTGACCTGAGCCGAAACCAGGAGTCAGATGCTTAACCGACTGCACCACACAGGCACCCCATTTATCTTTTTCCCTTGATAATGGATCATGAGTGAGCAGTGGTGACTAGTACATATATTTCTACTGTTATTACTAACAACACAGGACATGGGAATTAGTAAAATTACTGCAAAATTACTTGGAATTATCAATTCGGCATACCAGCAGAGAATGATCACGTACCGCGTAGTCCGGCTCTTCTCCTAAGCTATTTAACTGTTGTGCTAACTCTCAGAAACACCTGATTATGATCTAAATGATAAAACACATCTTAAAGATTAAGGAACTGACTACAGGAAAGTCATCCCATAAGTCCTCCATTTGTATTTATATCAGAGGGCAACAAGGCAACCAGGACAACCCCAGCCCTGGTGGCAGAGCGCTGGCATGCCCAAACTCAACAGCCGAAAGGAGCTTGCCCTGTGATTCCAGGTACAGCCATATTTTCAGACCTACTACAGTACTGCCGACTGAACTTGCATTGACTTGTACAATCCATTCCAATTTATACTGGGGCTTACTTTGTGGCAACTAGTTTTCATTGAATTACTGATAATGCATGTAACAGATGGGACTTCATTTCTCAGTAAATTTGTTTTGCTTTATTGCCTCCTATGTAACAATATGCAACAATATCACAGTGTTTCTTTTAAAATCTGTGATTTTATGCTTTTTCAGGGCTAATAGAATATAATAGCATGCAGAATTTATGATTTCTGATTTATTTCAGAGTATACTGTATTTACATAAACCAAACAATATTATCTCTTTAAAACAATTTCAAAATCTCTTCCAATGTATGATTTTAAGTACTTTAAAATTTTTTCCTTATAAAACTTAAATGCATCTAATACACTATAAAATCATATATGTCAACTACATAAACTATGAAACAGAATTCATAAATGTGCTACATAAACAATGAACCATAGGTCAAAATAGTAACATGAATAATAATAGCTAAAATACTCTTTACGTTTACAAAACGCCAGGAAGTTCACTTAATCCTTTCAATCCTTTGACAACAACCCTATATAGGTAAGTACTATTATTATTCCCTTTGTACAGATGAAGAAAGTAGAGGTTAGAGCAAGTTTCTCAACATTGGACCAGATAATTCTTTGTTATGGTGATGTTCTGTGCACTGTAAGATGTTTAACAGCATCCTTGGCCTCTGTCTACTATAGGCCAGTAGTATACCCCACTACTCTCAGATGTGACAAACAAAAATATCTCCAGAATTGCCAAATAGCCTCTGAGGGGGAAATCACTACCACTTAAGAACCACTAGCTCAGAGAAATTAAGCAATTAAGGTCATACAGAGGAAACAGTAAAGCAGGGGTTAGAAGCCAGGCATGTTGATTCTAGAATGCATGTTACCAACCAGTAAAATACAGGGCTATTCATCCTGTCCTCATTTAAAGAACACACAATTCCCTCAAACTGAAAACTGAAATATGAAGATGAACTATCCTTTCTGTGGAAAGATCTTCCATGACACCACACCAGCCTGGGCCATTTCAAACTTGTTTCCTAATTAAGGGCCATGTTCCAATGGCTATTGACTTTGCATGGTTTGTTCCCCTGCCCTACCTACCCCAACCTTCTTTCTGTTCTATGTGCCCCGAAAGACAGTCACCAATCACTGTTAATGCCGATTCCATCCTTCAGTAAATAACACATAGTCTCTGCCCTCACAGAGCTCCTAAAAAGCAAGGCCTATCTTCTTCCTACATTCTCCTTCCTTAGAAGAGCGTGCACTCCAACTGCAAGCTCTCTGCACAGTGGCCATAGAATTCTGATTTCTCTACGTGGGATCTCCCAAGCACTCAAGTGACTGAGCACTATCCGTGTGCCAAAGACTTCCAAAGGTTTCATACATACCATTTCAATCTGAGCTCCCAAGAATTCAAGGAAGCAAGTATTATTATTTCCAAGCATTGCTGGCCAAGAAGAAACAGGTTCAGGTAAGTAGGGGCACCTACCCAAGCATTACAAAGGTCTCATGCCAGGACTCAGATTTCATGGATAAACAAAGCCTACAGACATGCCTCTTTCAAAGAATGTTCTCAGCTTAATCTACTCCCTCCAGCTTGCTTAAAATGTTTCCTTCAGGTACCCTCTCCTGACATCCCAAAGTTATGGGAATAAACAACCCAGAGCTAAGCATGAGGCCACTCATGGAGACACAAAGGGAAAAATTCAGGCAGTGACCTCATGAACTTTGAAAAGGCATTATATCTTTTTAAACCAGAGGATAGAAAAGTACAGAACAAGTTTTCTTTTATCTGATTCTCTTTTTGTTATTTATTTTTTAACCATAAAAAGTTACATATTCATGTATGACTGATTATATTGCTTCAAAGTACTTTAAGTTGTTATACTAAAATAGATGATTTTGAAAAAAAGAACCTGGTGGTAGAGGTGAATTTCCCCCCCTTCAATCACATTACTTCAATATAGCTTGTTGGGCTGTTTTGTTGTTTTGTTTTTAAGATTTCATTAAACTTTTGTGAGAGCTCCAACTTGCAGGAGTTTCAACAAGCTTCGCCTGTGGAAGCCAAATCTGAAAATTTTCAAACATAACATGTCCCAATGGAAAAAAGAACAACGGGCGGAGTGGGGAAATGAACTCCAACGGACATTTCTTTCCGACCCTTTGATTTTATTCACCTTTAAGCTGCTTCCTTCGGGAGGTTGGGGGGTGGGGGTGAGAGAATTCCAGAGCTGTAAAAAATCATGAAACGACTTGAATAGAAAGATCCCAAGAAGCTTTTGGCATCTCAAAGTCCTGCCTTTAAATCCTAGCCCAACCACTTCTCTGCTTTGTGACCTCAGTCAGGTTACCTATTTTCCCAGAGCTCCTCATCTGTACAACAGGATCATTGTGAAGATTAAATACGATAATGCACGTAAAGAACCTGTTACACAGAAGATACATAACAAATTTAACTAATAGGGTACCCTTTACACATATCTATGTTTTTGCCAAAGTCTGTGTTTCGGCAGTTGTCCTTTTAACGTCTTTCTCATGATTAGTTCACATTACTTAGGTGAAATCAGAAATACCTAAATCAAGGGTGATCTGCTTGGTGGCCAGAGAAACATCACTATGGGGAAAGTCTATGTGACCTGCTCAGTGACCTCCATGCTCATCCACAATGCTGCTCCTCTCCCATGATTCATTATAAGTCCTAGAGTGCTTGCCATCATGGCAAAGGTTGTTTGGTGGTCTAGGCTTTCTTCCGGAAGGACCTCAGTAATTAGAATCAGAGAATAGGCATTTTTGAGCCAAAAGGAACCAGAGAAATCCTCACATTCAACCTCAATCTCTTCACAGATGAGGACCCTGAGACCACAGAGGAGTAATTTGGCAAAGCTAAACTAACGACAGAATCGAAATCTGATTCTTAATTTTTCATCTACACCAGTGGTTCTCCATCGGAGGTGACTTTGCCGCCCCCAGAAGACATTTTCGGTCATCACAAGTAAGGAATGGGGGATTGTTATTGGCATTTAGTGAGTAGAGGCCAGGAATAGTCCTAAACATTCTATATGCACAGGATATCCTCACAATGGAAATATCAATAGGGTCAAGCTCAAGAAACTCTGATCTACACTGTTGGAGCCAGTGTCTCCAGAGACTCCAAAAGCTGCCTCTTAGGCTGCTACTGTTGGGTGTTGGACTTGGCCCCAATTTGGAAGCATTCACCAATGACTGAATCAATCAAGTCAATTCTGCCTCTTTAGTATTGAAGGCCACTGGGATTAGGAGGGATTAGAGACTTGCCTACCCAGGCAATTTAAAGTCTGGGCTTAACTTTGGAGGCACAGTGATATGTCCAGGAGTGCTACTGAAGTCTTAAAATCATACTTAAGTCTTACGAGACAATCTAAGAAAATGATTCTCAAAATCATTTTGGCAAAATGCCACAGAACAGCCAAATGATGTACACCACAGTTATCAAATATTTAGAATAATGCACTGCAAACAAATACATTTGCCACTGCACTAAACATCTCTAAAATTCATGGTTTAAATGGAGGAAAGATAAAGACTGAAGTATTGGTAATAGAGCAAAAATACTCTGTGTTTCCACCCAAAGCTGAAGTTCCACATCGAAAGAACTCATATAGAAGAGAAAACCAGAGTCAATGATCCAAGCAATTACACACTTTCTGGTTCTTGACCATGTATGCCATCTGGCTTGCTGACCTCATAGGACTCCACCCTGGCCAGTGTGAGGACCAAACAAGAGCCTGGATGTGGGAGTATATGGTGATCTGCAAAGCCATTTATAAGTATGAGTCATGTATCAACCCGAGGTTATTTACCCACAATTCCACTTGGTAATTCTGACTTTAGTTCTGACCCAGGGTAAAAATATATGGAGGATCCCTATCTGATTCACTAATAAATTCAGCCCACATTTAACAAATACTAATCATGCCCAATGCACATGCTTTGAGGGAGCATATTCCCTACTCGACAAAATCACACTGGTGCCAAGAAGAATGACATGCACGCAGCTATTTCTTGCACATGGATTTAGAGCAGCAGAAACTGGGAGAGCAAGATCTCTTTTAGGTGGAAAGATCTAAGAAGCTCCATAGAAAGAAACGACATTTTAATTGGATCTCCAAGAAAAGATGGGCTTTCTGGGACACCTGGGTGGCTCAGTCGTTAAGCGTCTGCCTTCAGCTCAGGTCATGGTCCCAGGGTCCTGGGATTGAGCCCCACATCAGGCTCCCTGCTCAGCGGGAAGCCTGCTTCTCCCTCTCCCACTCCCCCTGCTTGTGTTCCCTCTCTCGCTGCCTCTCTGTCAAACAAATAAATAAAATCTTAAAAAAAAAAAAAAAGAAGGGCTTTCAACAGGCAAAAATGAGAACATTTAAAATACTAGAAAGGTTATGAATGAAGAAAGGATGATAGAAAACACGAGGCAAATATGGCAGTCAGTGAGGAGTTCAACTTGACTGGAACTTGGGATGAACAGAAGGGAGTAACAGAGACAAAGCAGGAAAGTGAGGCGGTTGCATTTGCAGAAACCCTTAAAATCCTAAACAAGAAGACAGCCTTTATTACCCAAAAGGAAGCTAACGGAGGTGTATTGTTGTTGTTGATATGACACATCAGAGACACTGCAGAAAGAGTAAACAGATACGGGTATGCAGAATGAGATGAAGAAACCAGAGCGAAGAGAGTGGTTAGGAAAAGGCATTCAATACTCTTCAAGAGATGGGTAAGGAGACTGGAGCTAGATCATGAGAATGAAACAGTGAGAAGGAAAAGCCCACAACCTATCAGAGACCCGTTTATCATGGAGGAAGGGGAAGAACCAAAAGTTAAAGTTAAAGAAATACAAACAGAAGCTCATATGAAGTGACTCAAAAGTGTTAATGCTGGGTGAGTGGGAGAATGGTAGTAACTACCAGACATGAAGATGGGAGAGAAATGAAGACTGAATTGTGCCTGGATGATCCTCCAGACTCAGAAAACGGCAGCTCAATGACAAGGTCATTACTGCTACTAGTACCTAGATATACTACTCAGACTCAGTGCCTGAGCTACTTACTATATCTCAGCGCCCTTTCTCCCCAACACCTAGTTCCTAACTCCTGCTACACCACCTCTCTGGCACGAGATCCCTGCACCTGTGCTCCCCAGCCTCCTGTTGATGTGTTAAGAGGGTTACTAAGCAAGTAAGGGTCACTGAATGAGTGAGTGGTAGCCGCCCGATACTCTGACCTCTGACCAAACTATCTATGTAGACCCTCCATCACCCCCCTTTCTCCCCTGGTTGTGTTTCACCTGGAATTATAGTACCTGTAGGCCATTTTCCATGTTAACTGCATTGGGTATTATCCTTTGTGGAAAAGTCTCAGTGTCCATCTGTGATCTGTGCTCTAACCAAACCACTTGGCTGCTCTCTCTGGTGTACCCTGACCTGCCACCGGTGATTCACTGTAAAGTCTCTGATTCTGCTGGCAATCTTGGAATGTAAATTGGACATATTCTCATAGCCGATGCACATGTCCTTACTACTTTGAGAATTTCATAGTCATCACAAGTACAGAAAAATATTTTTCAAAGGACTTTATCTCTTAGAGGGTTCCCTTGTCTCTGATTTCACCACTAATACCTAGGCCGTAAATATCAATACTACTAAGTAAGTAGTAGTATGCAAGATCGGTCACTCATAAGTATGCGAAACTATGTGCCTTGATTTATCCTATATCCTTTTCAACTTTCCCCAAAAGTTATTTGGTTGTCGTTTTCCACTGCAGAAGAGACAACAGTCCACTGATTATATGTCTGTGATGCTGAAAGAGCTTCAGAATTCACCAATGAGGGGCACCTGAGTGGCTCAGTTGATAAGCATCTGCCTTCGGCTCAGGGCATGATCCCAGAGTCCTGGGATCGAGCCCCGCATCAGGCTCCCTACTCCACTGGGAGCCTGCTTCTTCCTCTGCCACTCCCCCGGCTTGTGTTCCCTCTCTCGCTGGCTATCTCTCTCTCTCTGTCAATTAAATAAATAAAATCTTAAAAAAATAAAAAAGAATTCACCAATGAGTCTTACTGTGTCCCAGAATGAGAAAGGGGCACAGCTCAGAAGATGCACTTGCTCATACAAGGATACAATTGCTTGGAAGGCAGCCTTCCCGGAGGGTAAGATCCACTGGTCTTCCCACCTCCCCCCCACCCCCTACACACGACAATCTATTATTAACAGCAAAGGTGGTGGTTCTGCTGATGACTCATTAAGCATGCTGATTCGTGACAGCAAAGGCAGACCTGACTAAGGGAATAGTTTGCTGGATTTAATCAATTATTGGGCTCATCAAATGTGATTACTAAGCCACATAAAAATGCAAGTGAAAGAAGGCATTAGACACTTGGAGGAAAAAATAACTCTTTGTTTTGCTTGGCAACAGATAGAGGCCACTCTATTATCTACATGTGTGATACCCACTTGACTGATTATCTCCACACATTTTTATCCTGGGCTGTCTTCCTCCTAATGTCCAGAATATTTTTGAGACATTTGCCTTTTGAGAGAAAGCCTAAAGACTCAGCAAAACACACAGTACTAAGATAACTGAAAACATGGAGGAAACAGAGAGAAACAGTTCTCAGCTACCCTATTAGACTTTAATATGCCCATACTTCCAAGCACCGTGAATAAGAACCAACACTATAGGCTCTCTTTGTCATCTAATGAGAGAAGAGCACATATTAATGTAAATATTATCCTAAATGACCCAAGTGTTCCCAATGACCTTCAATACTTCTATCTATTATAGCACTTACCATATTCTTCACATGTGTCTTAACTACAAAACCATGTACCTCTTCACAATTCACAGGCAATTTCTTGTACAGCTGACCCTTGAACAACACGAGTTGGAACTGCACACGTCCACTTACACACAGATCTTTTTTTTTAGTTAAATATAGCACAGTACTATAAATGTATTTTCCCTTCCTCATGACTTTCTTCATAACATTTTCTTTTCTCTCAGTTTATTGTAAGAATACAGTATATATAATACATACAACATACAAACTATGTGTTAATTGACTATTTATGTTATTGGTAAGGCTTATAGTCCACAATATAAGCTATTAGTAGTTAAGTTTTCGGGGAGTCAAAACTTATACACATGTGACTATCAATCTAATTTGATTATCAAAAATTTAGTTGGTCACAGAAACATCTAGATTTATAAAATGAGTAAATCAGATACAGTCAGAACCAGAGCTAAGATTTGACAAGCAAGCAAGCAACCAACCACCCAACCAAGCGAGAACTAATAACTGATAAATCAACAAAAACCTTTATTCTAATGAAGTTTTCACTATCTGATGTTGCTTAAAACTCCAACTCCTGACCATTCTGACCTAAGTATTTCCACAGTCCAGACACGAAAACTGGACATGTGTCTGCAGAGGTCCCTGAGGTTTGTGGATAAGTCATTATTTGTACCTCTGCCTCTGATTATGCTGACCAATCACAGCCTTTCCAGGCACACTAAAATAGAGGTGTGAGTGTGCGTTTGTGTGTGGGAGTGTGGGTGTGTTGGAAACACTTCTAACACAGATTCAGCTTATAACACCATCTCTGATAGCAATTCCTTTCTTTAGTGCAGCCCAGAAGTATTAGATTATTTCTAAGTATTTGTGATTATTTTGTACATGATCTGGCATTCTTTCTCAAAGATACAAACTTCTCAGACCAGACCTGATAACTTGAAGCTGCTGCCATTTAAAAACAACCTGATGAGAATTGTAGGGGGAAGCAGTTCTCCTGGGTAATCCTCTCTAGCTGTCAAATTACCATGTCACCACTTCAACAAATCTCTTGGAATGAGTGGCCCTCCTGGGCAAGACTCAATCACAAGGCAAAAGGATGGCTCCCCTTAATTGTGCTGATTTAAAGCCTAATCCAATAAGGGTTTCTGTGCAGGGAGAAGCTTATCTTCTGCTTGCTGGTGCCCTCGCTAACCCTATAAAGAGTTTTTATAACATCATTCCCTTGGTTGAAATTATGGTCTTGGAGGAAATGAGTACATTTCCCTTAATATTAACAGTGAGATTCCGAAGAATCACTATCATAATATACTCTTGGGCTACTGAGATCTGCCTACTACTTGATAAAATATTTAAAGAAAGATACCTACCTCAGTTGAGCTGTAGTAGAATGATGATGACTTTAAATGCCAGAGGATTTTTTTTTCTTTAACATGGCTTTGAAAGGTGAATAAATACCTAAGTGAAATGAAAGGAAGCCTAGTACGAGAAGTTTAACCAAAGGTAGACTATTTTTGTATCCTGGGCTCTCTTTTCTCCTAATGTCCAATGCAAACCTGTAAGATCTAAAGCCTTTTAATATAACATATTTAGTTTTCCTACATGAAGCCACCAGCTTTATCTGACTAATTATTAACTAAAGCTGAATAACTACACTTAGCATTCAAATAACCCATTGAGGCCACACTAGTATGTTTGCCCCAACAGGAAAAAGGAATCACAGCTCCCCCCAGTCCAAACGAATCATCAAATAGACAAACACAGATTCAAACAGACCAGCATCTGCCAGAGACACCAAGACACATTTAAAAGTGTCTACCATTCATCAAATGAGGTGTCCACTTAAACCAAATTTACAGATCCCTGGAAAAGTTCTCAAGCAAGGTCATTCTGAAAAAGGCTATAGGTTTGGTAAATGAAGAAAGTCTCAACTTCTTTAACACCCTTCCATCAAGACCTAGAATCTATGTCCCCTTCTCTTGAATCTGAGGGAGTTCTGTACTACCTTCACCAATAAAATACAGCAGAAGTGACACTGCCCCAGTTTCTGGGCCCATGCCAGCATCTTCCACTTCTTGTCTGTTGGAACACATGGCCCAGGAAGACAGCAAAGAGTGCAACTACCCTGAGACCACCCTGCAGTGAGAAGCCCAAGCTCCATGCTGGAGGATGGAGCCATGTGCAAAGACAAAGAAACAAAGAGCACCAAGTCTCCCCACATATGAGTGAAGAAGCAATCTCAGAAGTGGACCCTCCATCTCCAAGTGGACCCTCCATCTCCAGTAGCCACAGCCCACTCCAGCTGCATCAGGTTCAAACCACTCAACCAAGTCCTTCCTGAATTCCTGACCCCTAACACTGTGAGCAGAATAAAATGGTTGTTTGAAGCCAGAAGTTTAGGGATGGTTTGTTATCAGTGAGAGATTAGTAGACATGGATCTATTTTATATGAAAATATGTATGTGATTAAAAATAGAAGAGCTCAAATCAACCGTCTATTAATTTGCACTTTACATGACTTCAGTGAAGCTGGTACAAGACAGTCTATTTTTTTATTACATCGACATAATAAAAAATGCGACAGCATTCATGTAAGATATGCAAAAATATACTTCCAAAATAATCGACATAGTAATTTGAAACTTGACAGGTTTGAGCCGCTCTCTTGTAAAACTCCCTCTAACCTGTCTATTTATCTCTTTTTAAATAAAACTGAAGCAACTTTGAAATATTTCATACCCAGGTTAACTACATGCAAAAATGATAAATTACTTTTACTACTGAAGACTATTATGCCCTCTAATCTGAGTGATTAATTTACATCCTGTTCAGTGGTTCACATGCAATTACTACCATGAACCCAGTGAACCTGAACAAGACAGAATTATTTAGCCATCTGTGTAAGCTCACTATATTTAGAAAAGTATAGCAACCTCTAGGAAGCCCCAAGGTTTTATTCATCTTCTCCCAATGATGCGTGCACCTCTACACTGCAAACTGAATACCACTACTGTGGATTACTGACTTTATTTGGAAACCACAGCACAGGACTCTTTGCCATGAGATGATGCTCATTAGAAAACGTAAGACTAAAGTGGTCATCTGACTGAAAGTACCATTGCTGAAACCGACTGGCCGATTTTAAGTGCATTGGTGCCTTCTTAAATCGGAATATAATGCTTAATGTCGTAATATCAAAATCAAATACAATCAGTGAAAAGCAGACACTAGCCTTTCAGACTGAACTGTGGGCTTCTAATGCTTGGCAAACAACAGATCGGATCAACTCTATTTCTTTGGAATGTGCTTTCCATACTCTTCTCAATAAAATGAAGTAATGGAGGATGATAAAAGATGATATTCTACTTTAAATTACCTTTTCCATGGCTAAAAAAAAAAAAAAAAAAAAAAAAAAACAACCATTAGTGCCCTTAAGCAAATTTGTACCTATGCTTTGAGCTCAACAGCATTTTGTCAGAGAATCAGGCAAATAGGAATTGCAAGCAAAGGAGAATTCAAACACTAAAAGTGTACTTAAAGATGCTTTTGTGCTCCCATCCATAAACCTTCAGCACCCTCCAGCCCAGGCCCTCTCTGGTCAAGGTTTTAGTAAAATCCCTGGGCCTTTTCATCCACCAGATCCACTCACAGGAAGGTATGCACTCACAGTGCCACACTAAATGTCTGCAATCAATTTTGAATTACAGCAGCAGTAGTGATCCAAAGACGAAGCAGGCACCTCGCGGAGAAGGAACTAAGAGACTGGTCATTACACTGAAGGTCCACCATGAGCCAGGCTTGCGAAGAGCTGCACCACAAATGACTCAACCAACGAGCTCCCCTTTCTCAGAAAGACACTCTTACCTCTGGGATGTTTTCTTATATTTCCGCCTGTAGGAAAAGAAGCATAAACACACATCAGAAAAGAATTTGTGGCAGGCAGTGAGTTAGAAAAGATAACTTCAGCATGGACAGGCATGAAGGGAAGAATTTTGTGGCAGGTTCTTTCTGTGAGGTTTATGGGTTTCAAAGTCCAGCTAAAAGTTTTGAATTATTGTGTTATACTATGGTCAGATGCATATACCTGCTGTTAACACTTACAAATAGCATCCCAAGAGCTCAATGGCTCTGCCCTCTTATGTTAGTTCTTCCCCTTTGAGGACACTATAGTATTTGGGTTGAGGTCAGGTTTCAAAGGTTTCAAATCTCAGCCCCTCCATTTATTAGGTTCATGGGGTTGGTGAGGAGTAACTGGCCAGGGTCCTGTAAACCATTTCTTTTATCTGGCACATATTAAATGGCCAATAACTATTAACTATTCCTATTGTCACTATTGTTACTATTACATCCACCATACAGCACTGAAGTCCCTTTAAGGATGTGCCTTTTACAGTGAAAATGAGTAATCATGTAGCTAAGCCATAAGATCAGACATAAGCTCTTCAGAGAAGGAAGAAGGGAGGAAAGGGACAATGAGAAAGTCTAGAAGCAAAAGCGGTGAGAGCAGCAGTAGGGGCTTGCTCATGGCTCAGCTGTGGGCTATCTCCTAGAACACTTACCCAGGAGCACAAGTGGCTGGAGTTCTAGTCTACTTCTGCTATTTAGCCTTAGGCAAATCTACTGGGCGTAGGGCCTCTTAATCTATCAAATGGAGATATTATCTGCCTTGGTTATCTCACCCAGGTCATAGTGGCATTCCAGGGGAAAGTGGCCATCAAGTTTATTATCCCAATATCTCAGTGGTTTTCACGTTTGTGTCATTTTTTGCAGACTCTGAGGTGTCTCAAAAGAGTTTGAACAGGCTCTTTACTAGAGGGGATTCAAGGAAAAAAGTGCTGGGAGAGGAGAATGCATCCTTCTGGTAGCATCTCCAGGAAGTGCAATGCTTCCCAGTTGTCCTCAGTTCCACACCTGCATTCCCATTACAGTCACTGCTTCCAGGAAGCCAAGCCACTAATTTGCTCATAGAGCTATATATCACACATTTTTTAAAAAGGGCACAGATTTTCAAATTCAGAATCACTATGATCTGTTACATCTCTGTTCAAATGAACATACGCATGGTGGTGTTGGGTGTTAAGCGAAGAAAGCAGAACCCAACATAAAACCTACAGGGTGATCTTGCCTAATGTACCAAATATTTATCTGAAAGGAAACACCAGAATGATAACCATGACCCCAGGGTAGTGGATGAAAGGATCACTGCTTTTACAGTTACTATTTTTACTATTATTTTACTTATATATATAGTCACATATATAGATATATACATATCAGACTATAGGAATATATAAAGATATTTATATGTTTGAATTATGCCATATATAAAGAGAGGAAGGTCAACTAACAGAGTGGGTTAAGGCTTGGGCTTTAGAACAAACTCCCTGTGTTCCAGTCTTGGCTCTGGCACTTAGTTCTACAGTATGAGACCAGTTATTCAACCCCTCTGAGCCTTGGTGTCTTCGTCTATAAAGTGGGAATAATCAGAGAACCTCTCTCAAGACCTTATGGTAAGAAATAAATGAGGTAACTCACATGAATGTCAGTTCCACAAAGGGAGGTTCTGATGTGTTTCCCCACAGTAACCTAGTGCCGAAGACAGTGCCTTGCATCCCCTCTATTTTTTTAATAATAATATTTTTTGTTATATTATGTCAGTCACCGTACAGTACATCCCTAGTTTTTGATGTAAAGTTCCATGATTCATTACTTGCGTATAACACCCAGTGCACCATGCAATACGTGCCCTCCTTAATACCCCCCCTCTAAAAGCTGTGCCTGGACCCCATCAGCAGAACAGATCACTCCTCAGGCAGTAGTGAAGGGCAGAGGTTTCATCTCCAGGCACAGAGCATAGTGAGTTATGGGTGTGGCCTGTGCCCTTGGCCCATGTTAGGACCGCTGTCTACTAAACTGGGCTAAGGAGCCTCTTAAGGCAAGATCAAAAATAACCCATTGAAAGTGTGCAAAGACCAAAGACAAGGAGGCAGACCAGCCAGATGAGCTGCGAACCAGAAGCTCAGAACCAACTAATTCTATCAGCGGAGGGCATCTTCAAAGGTCAGAAGAAGACAACGTTTGTCGTTGGCTTCTACAGAATTCTCCTAGCATTTGCCAAGAACCATACAAAGCCCCTGCTGGGGGAGCACTGAGACAATCGAAGATGGACAAAAATAAGAAGAGCTTCCATTTTCAGCACCTACTAGTAACAAGCACTTAACATGTATCACTAATCCTCGTAATAACACGATTAAAATTCACTCTCTGAAAGAATCTGAATTCTAAAAATGGAAGTTGAAACATGTACCTAAAAAGTGTTATTTTATGATAACAACCAATACAAGGGGGGGATGGCTCAGAAAGCTTTGTGAAAGAGGTAGTCTTGATTGATGGCTGGGATTTCAGAAGGAAAAACACTTTAAGTAGGAGGCAAGCAGGTAAGGAGGGCATGTCTAGTGGCCTCAAACCAGCCCAGCCAGATATGGAAGGAGATAACAGGCAATAAGGCTAAAAAGTGATGGGGACAAAGTTAAGAAAAGTAATACAACGTATACTTTAAAAAAAAAAAAAAAAGATACCTGGGAGAAGGGGTCACCTCTTGCATTGCCTTGTCTCACCTCCGATTATGTGGAAAGACAATAGGGCTCTGGGGTGTGACAGACCTGGTTCAAAACCCAACGTCCACCCCCCCCAAGCTGTGAGACCTCAGGCATGCTCTATGCTAAATTAAGCTTTAGTACCCACATCTGTAAAATAGAAGGAATGGTCTCAGAGGACACAGTGTTTTGAATTTGCCGGGTACATGCATGCCATGTAGGCATTCCGATAAATCCCTCTATCCCTGATTTTGAGCTTCTTGAGGCCAGGGGTCCTGTTGTATGGATCTGTGTATCTACGCTAAGGGCTTGCACATCAAATGGCACATGGGTAGCACACAACACGTCTGCTGGCAAAATAGATGAATCATTTGCAGCTGTCACTCACACTTATCAAAATACTGGCGGTGCATTTGATAGACCCAGAGAAAGACCCAAAAATTTGATTTGCAGTACAATCTACCTTCTTGATACTCACTCCCCACCTTCCTAGATGCATCCTTGGCTTCATAGTCCTAAAGTTCTCTCATCCCATCTTGTCCTATTTAGACACAGACAGCTTCAGAACCAAGACAGATCCAATCCAAACAGTATCATCTTATACCGGAGTTGAAAGGTCAGCACTTGAAGTATAAGAGAAAATATACTTCTATGGAAATTACCCTATTCAAGATTCAACTCACACATCATTTGGACTGGGCAAGATCAGTGAGGGCTGAATGGGCCCTACTTATCCTTCAGCTCTCAGCTGAGACATCACTTCCTCCTGAAAACCTTCTACAGTCTCCCAAACTTGATAGTGCCCCTTTGGTATGCCCCATGGTGACCAGAGCTCACCCACATCACTGCACTGGTCACTCCAGATAGTTACGATCTGTTACACTGATGGCAATGATGGCTTGTCCACTACCTGCTGGTGTTTCTCTCTTTCCTAACACAGTGATTGGCAAATGGCAGCTGCTCAATATATTTCTGGGGAATGAATAAGTGAATTTATCAAGAAGCTGATTAAAAAATGCTTTCTTTCTACTCATTTTCCTTCTGTTTAGCAATGATTTACAATGAGCAGTGAGGACGCCTACCACAGCCACGGTTTTCTGCACACAGGAGAAATGCAATGAGAGGAGGCTGGGGGCCTCACAGTCATGCAGCATCGCCTCTGTTCCATGCCTATTATACAAATAACTCACTTTGACACCTACGGACCCTGGGAGGTCTACCTGACTTTACACTTGACGGAAGTGAGGCTCACAGAGGTTAAGTAACTTACCTAAGGATACAGAACCTTCAGCTGGTTGAGAAAGAAAGCAAACTCTGAAGCCTTCAAAGAAAATCAAGAAAATTATGCAAAGAAGTCAAAGGATGTCAAGGGGGAACTTAGACACTAGACAAAAACAAACAAAACCAACAACAATAAAACAAACTGGGTCCTTTCTTTCCAAACGCAGGAAATGAACTGGAAAAGAACCCAGTTTATTTTTGGCCTTTTGTTTTTAAGAACTTTGGAAGAATTTATTCCTGATTCATAACCTGAAAGACAAAAGGAATGTTTTTAAATGTTCTGTTTTGGTTTTTCAAACTTACTTCATATTTATAATTTCTTGAAACCTGAAACAACACATCACAAATCTCAAGATTCACATAGCTGGGCTGAGTCGACGTAAAAAGTAGAGAATGACCAGGAGCTGTTATGCTCTGGGATCTGGCAAAGCTGGCCATGTGGGAGATGGAGACAGAAGGGCTTCACGCTCAGGCAGAAGGCAGGTCATCTCCACAAGGCCGGGCCAAGGAAACCACATCCATGAAGGTCTAGAGCAGTGCTTTGCAAACTGTTCCCCAGAACAGCTTCCACCCTCATTCTTTGGAGAGACACTACAGCAGAATGCTTAACATCTCTTGCCTGAGCTCAAAGCCTCCTCCAACTTACCGTGTCCAATCAGCTATGTGACCTTAAGCAACTGACATCATGTTCCCAGCTACCAGTCTCCTTATCTGTAAACGCTGGGTAATAATAACACCCTCTTCACAAGGCGATGTGAGAAACAAGTGTAAGAACAATGAAAAGCCTTTAGCACAGTGTTGGGTACCCAGGAAAGGTCTGAGAGTCAGCTACTGTATTAATAACAGTACTGCATAAATAATAATGGTATTTTAATTCAATAGGTTTCCAAATTTTGTTTGGAAAAAAAAAAAGCCTTTCATTAATTAAAGAAGTAAAGAAAAAAAGCTGCAGATTGCTTTCTAAAGGTAAAAAAAAAAAAATTAAGTACTTGCAATTCTCCTTATCTTAGAACACTTGAACCACAGAGAAAGCAGGTGCTATTCTAAGTCCTGCTAAGAAGAGGAGTAGCTGAAACCCTGTCCAGCTTTCCCCCCAAGCCCAGCAGGTTATACACCCTGCCACCCACTCTCTCTGTGGTCCCAGTTAACCTAGCAGAATTATGCTTCCCCTCTAATGTTGAAGTAGGCCATTGTTGGGAAGGCAAGAGGGAAGAAAGGTAAAACTGCGTATTTATGAACCAGACAGCATAACAATCCTTAGAAATATGTGAAGTGTATCTTTTGATAAAGATTCTTCTTATCAACAATTCCCTAAAAACTGAAGCCCAGTGAGTTGCTTACGCAGAATCTCCAAGCACACTCCAGAAGTTGTAACTCAGTGCAGACACATGATGTACTATAACCAGCACTGGCTCACCCTTATCCACCTCGTAGGCTCACCTCTTAGGCAAATTAAAAGATTCCTGGTCTTCACTGAAAATTGTTTAAGTCTGGAATGTTTCTATGGAACCATGGATTGCCCAAGAACTATCAAATGGTGTGTGTGTGTGTGTGTGTGTGTGTGTGTGTGTGTGCATGTGTGTACAGAATAGGAAGTGAGGAGCTGGAAAATCTCCCCCAAAGGCTTCAGTCCATTTACATCCAGCTGATCACATTTGAAGAAGTGAATACTCAGACGGGAGCATCATCAAAGAGCAAAGAGCACTGACCCCCCCCCCCATACTTAAAAAGTTTCCCCAAAGCTCTCCATAGCTGTGTCATCTAGCAGAGGCTTCTAGACCCTGAACTTCATGTTACCTCTCCTGGCTCCAGACAGACAGAGAAAGGATGAAACTAAGCAAGTGTAAAAGAGGTGATTCTGTCCACTATAGACCTGGACCTGCCTGGGGGCAGAGCACAGACAGCAAGGGAACAGCATGAAACAACAATGAGGTGGGAGTGAGCATGTTTCTGAAGGGCTTTACTCGCTTTTTGATGGCTAGGAGCTCCCAAAGTACTGGGCATGCCCACAATCAAACAAATGTAAGTTGCACATACTCCAAAGTCAAACAGATGATTTGGGAATCATTCCTGATAGCCTGGATAAGTGAGAGTTGATTAAGCACTGATGTTAAATTATGAAGAGGCTGGCTGGCAGTCTTTCACTTTTTTAAAGTGAGTATCTTTGAGTAAGAGCCATATGGGTGCTGCAATAATGAAGTTTATAAATAGGCTTAATATTCAAACAAGCTGGCTTAAAAAAAAAAAAACTTGTGTTCAGTTTCAAAGCTGACAGCAAGATCCCTCCCAGTTGGGCACAAGAAGGTTTTCTGGTATGGGAAGTTGAATATACGACAACTGTACGTGCACAGTGAGAACTCTCCCGCTTCCAGGCAATGATGACTCATTCTGGTCCAGATCCCGTCAGATCCTGTCTCCATCCTACCCTACCAAGGTCACTACCGCTTCGGGGCACAGACAGCTTTGGAAATCTTGGTTCTTGGCCCTCAGTTCCCTCAAGGGAGTGGAGACGGGGGGACAGACTCCGAAAAACAAAGTGCACAACAGGACTCAGAGTTAACTGAGTGGAGTTAACTACACGTTCTCAGGAGTTCAGGTCACATGCAGCTCCCTTGTGGGAAAGTGGACTAAGATAAAATGTCACAAATACCCATGAAATGAGCAAGGACCCAAATAACCATCTGATCCTCCGGTTTTGTTTTTCATTGGCATATGGGGTGCAGACTGAACAGAACTGGATATCTGGAAATTTCTACTGAACATGCCTTAAATCATTTGTAGGAACTACCCTACATGTTGCTGCGAATGGAAGGTCCTTGTATATATCTTCTTATTCCTACAGTGATTTCATTTCCATGATGCATCCATTAAAACCCAGGTTTGCAAAGCTATGTATATATTGACTGCTTGATGGCAGTTCTCATTGGAATAAGTAAATGCCAGTAAGAAAATGTATATAAATTGCAGTCTGCTGGCTACTTCTGGCAGAGTATTGGGGAAGGGGAGAAGGTATTAGAGAAAATGAAAGATTCTCTTCCCTTACTAGCTCAGATTTTTCTTAACCGGTGAGCTATAGAATGAAAAATCCATGTGGGCAATGATTCTGTTTTCCTGTTTGGCCAAAGATCCAAGGCAATACAAAAAATAAAAAATAGTGAAATGACATAAACTCACTTTCACCTGGAATAACCCAATAATTAGAAAAGGGTTGTTTTTGTTTAAATCTTCTAGAAAATATTTCTGCTAGTTCTTTTATTGGGGAAAATTGTCCCACAGACTTGCACCCTTCCATTCAGCCTTCTTAGAAAAGGAAAGTCATATTCAGGGCCAGCAATTCCCAAAGTACAAAACTGCAATATGTTTAACCCAAAGTGATGAGATCAAATTCAAATGAAGAAGTGAGGTTTGGGGGTAAGGGTGGTGAATCTGAAGAATGAGAGAATGCTAATCTGAAACAGACCTGTAAATAAGACGATCATTTTTTTTTTTTTATTTGACGGAGAGAGAGACAGCCAGAGAGAGAGGGAACACTAGCAGGGGGAGTGGGAGAGGAAGAAGCAGGCTCCCAGCGGAAAAGCCTGACATGGGGCTCGATCCCATGTATTTACAACTCTGGGATCATGCCCTGAGCCGAAGGCAGACGCTTAATGACTGAGCCACCCAGGCGCCCCAAGACGATCAATTTTTAACTCACTTTTGGAAGCAAATATGTTTCTATCTAGTTGCTGGCTGGACAATGGAAAGAGGAGAAATCTCTGAGAAGGTTTAACCCAAACTAAACAACTCCACAGGAAGTCCCACCTGGAATAGCACCAATTCGCACAGCCAATCCACATCGTGCCCCATGCTCCCACATTCCCGAAACCCTGTTTCTTCTTTGTTCTCCCTCCCCAGCCCCCTTGTCTGCCTGCAGACAGCTGGCCAGACACAGAAATCCAAATCTCCTGTGCATGCCTGCTTCTCTCCTGGGTTTGGGTTAGAAATTCCAGCACTCAAATTACTGTCCAACAAGCCCCCAAATGGGACCCCTCTCCAAAGAAGGCTGAAATCTTCCTCTGGAAGGCTAGGCTTTTTGAGCAGACCAAGCATTATTTCTGTCTTGCTTAAAGCAAGGCAGTGAGCTAATCACTGGCACCAGCAACAAAATATGGAAAAAGGTTTTTTGAGAAAGAAAATAGAAAGTAAATGTCATGCTTGTAGAAGTCCAGGTAGTACTTTTTTGCATAAATTATTTATCCCTCTATTCACGTATTTACAACCACTTGCTGTGTTATAAGTACAGCAAAACCGTGTGGGTGGGACTGGAAAAGATTTTTGTGACCTCTTTCCTGGGAGCCTGGCTCCCATTTAGATAAACATCAATGAGAATGGCTGAAAACAAAAATATTTCTTAATATCTGTGCAACACTGCCCAAGTGGGGATAAATCCAAAAGATTAAGACAAAATCTTACTCTTCATAGATATATCCCTGTAATTAGGGGAGGGGCAGAATTTTTTAAATTGAATTATCCAGAGAGTGGCTCTAGCTCTCTACTTCGTTCTTCCCCATGTGGATTTAGCCAGAACAAAAACTGTATCTTCTGCCAAGTTTAACTTCAGTGACTGGTCTAATTTTTCTAAGCCTTTCCCATGTACTCTAGTAGTATTCCTTCCCTCTCCGCTCTCTTAGACCCTTCCTCCTAGCCCTTATCAAAACCTCCTTCTGGCAGAAAGCAGGGGAATTTAAATCAATACACCAGCTCCTGCGGAGCAGAGGTCCTTCCTATTTCCTCCAAAACCTTCTCTCCCAGCAACATTATCCACATAAGGCTGTTCTCTGGACACAGACTCTGTAAATTTCAACAATTTAAGTGTGGCAAAAATGAGGCCAATATCCAAAATACAGAAAAAAAGAAAAAAAAATTTAACTGGTAGATGCATTCACAGGGACCTACTTTGAGCTCTACTGCGGATGGCAATCAGTTGAACATTCAAACCAAATTCTCCTTAAGGATAGTTACTTGTACTGAAACCATCCAAAGACTCCCAGAAATGGGTACTTTGAACAATTCCTTCGTTTTTTTTTTAACGATGACTAATTTCAGTCCATAGTTTTACAGAAAGAAGGACAATTCTAAACAATATTTATGGAGCTTCAATTTATGGTAATTAATCCTTTTGTTTCACAAATAAGCAACACAGGACTCTAGTCATGAAAGTGTTTATGGTTCCTCATAGTTGGCAGATTTCCAAACAGCAACCACCTGGAATAGTTGTATACTAAATCCAAAATACTTTGGGGGAGGTAATTTAAAGGTATTATAAGACTCATCAGAGTCATCCTTAGACAACACTCAGAGAGGTAAAGGGAAAAGGGGTCAGATATTCGTCTGAATTTGAACTATTCCTAAAACACACATGGAAGTAGCTTTCAAAAACTAATCTTTCACTACTGGATTTACTCAGAGCCTCTCTCGAGTGCAGGAAAAGTCTTGGTCATTTCAGCATTTTGGCTGTTTGGAATCTGGATAAACAGAACTTAATGTTCTTTGGATGTCCAATAGTGACTCTCAGCCAAAATATTCAACGCATTCTTATGCTGATTGTTTAAGTTTTCACTCTTCTGGTGGCCTGAAGGGAAAGGAAAGCTATGTTTCAGCAGAATATTGAATATTGAGTCCTTGCAACAGACCTCGCAAAGAGAATGAAAGTGAAGAGAGGGAGGGCCATTTGGGGAAGGCCTTAAAGGGCAGGCAAAGGGCCGTGAACAAGGCAGATGTAGTATGGAGGGTGAGAGCCACAGCAGGACCTATGCACTACCCCAAGAGACAGAGACCTGGTGTGTCCATCACAGGGCACCTCTGGGGCGGCAGTGTCCCCACAGGGCACCACTGGGCAAGCCTAGACAAAGGATGGCCTCCTATAGAATCCAGAGAGACCCCACCTGGCCAACCTTCAACAGGCCCTTCGGTGGTGGCTGGGCTCCACACTTCTGCCTTTTCCCAGAAGGTCTGTAATGGGGACCTCATTCTATTTGGCTTCTTGAGTCATAGTCTCTTTCTTCCCTTAGAATACTGGGAATGATCCTGCCTACTCTCCAGGTTTCTGTCTCTACTCCAAATCTATGTTATGGTGAGCATAGCATCAAGTAGTCAATATAAGGATTCCAAGCAAAGCTATGTACACTGATGGCTAGCTGGACTTTCCCATATGTTGGACAAAAAAATGCCAATGAGAAAATATATACAAATTTACAGTCTTCTGGCACCTTCTGTCAGACTATTTAGGGTATCACACTAAACTGTGTTCTCTCTACGTGTGTATGTCTATGTGTATACACAATTATACAATTTTTTTTCTTCTTACTTTGTTGGGTTATACATTATACCTCCAATCCAGAACTTTCCTTTTGTCTCCAGACCCATTTATCCAACTGCTCATGCCTTCCCCACATCTCCTCAAGGACATCTTCTAGGTCCCTCATATTCAATACGTCCAAAACTGAACTCATTATCTCTAATCTCTATTCATTCTGCTCCCATGCACAACAAAACCTGCAATCTTGTTCCCCCTCAGTGGTCCTGATCTAAGTAAATAGTATCTGGGAATGTAGCAAAAAACCTGGGAGTTATCCTAGATTCCACACTCTTCTTCATTTCCCACATCCAAGTCCTGTTGTGTCTACCTCCCGAAAATCTCTCAAATCCACCCCTACAGACCTACAATAGCTTCCCATTGCTAAAACTCCCTGGTCTAAAAGAAGCCTCTTGGCCTTCTTCTTGGAAATTTCTGTACCATGAGAGCCAAGTACAGGAAGAAGCGAATGAGCAGGCTAAAGCGTCAAAGAAGAAAATGAGGCAGAGGTCCAGGCAAACCGCTAGCTGTGCACCCATGACAGCCACAGGAGCAGAAATAAGGAAAGCCAGAGGCCAGAGATACTAGTACCAATTGTTGGACTGCATGCCTACTTTCTAGAGTTTGAGTCCATGGATCTAGGACATCCATCGCCATCTGATCACAATGACCACCTTTGAAAGACCTACCCTGCTTATATCAAAACAGCTCCTTTTGGTCCTTTGCCTTGGACCTGGGACTTTTGGGACTAATTCTGCCTTCATTTGTGAATGAATGTAACATGTGTATAATAAACCATCTCTTCTGCTGCCTTGCCTAAAGAAAAAGAAAAGAAAAGAAAAGAAAAGAAAAGAAAAGAAAAGAAAAGAAAAGAAAAGAAAAGAAAGAAGCAAGATCTGATCCCTCTCTAGCTGTGTCTTGAGTCTCCATAGAGTCTTGGCTACAGCCACTTGGCCCTCCTGTTTTATTTCAGAGGTTCCATGTTCATTTGCTCTTTGCACATGCTGTTTTCCCAGGTTTGACTACCTTAGAACACTCTCCTTCACCTCTTTACTAATACCTACTTGTTCTTCATGGCTCAGCTTAAATCTCGCTTCTTCAGAGAAGCCTTCCCTGATTCTTGGACCAGGTCTGGGCCACCCATATGTTTCCACAGTGCCCTATAGTTCTTTATGGCACTCATCAGTGTAAATAATTACTTGTGGAATTACATGTTTAATATTTGCTTCTACCAGTAGACTGAATGTTCCCTAAGGGACGGAGCCTTTATCTTGCTTCCCACTCCCTAGTGCCTGGTGCGTGGTAAGTGCCAGGGAAATGTTTGCTTAGTGAATGAGTGATGGATGACATATAGATGTATGTGTATTCATTCAAATATGTAAATAAAATTCATTACCTATAATCATAAATTATGTCTTCTTGATTGAATTATTCTCCTAAGCTTTTCATTATTTCACAACCTAGAAACATCTAGGCTGTTCTTACACTCATGAAGGCTCATTTATTTTGTTTAATAAGAGCTGTCGAAAGAGTACACTCCAGTAAGTCTGAAGAATACCAAAGCTTTACATGAACTCAGTATACTTTCTCCAGAAATAGAGTATTTCATTTGTTGTAGAATTCATTTTTTATTACCGATGAGAAACTGTGATGGCCATTCTCGAAGCCGTTACAGACTATTTTATGGGCCTCATGTTCAACTATCATTTTTCTTAGTGTTTTATTGAAAAGCCATGAGTTAGGTCAGGTGAGCACTTTCTCCCCATATGGGAAAACTGGAACCAAGCAGTCTTCGGTGAGCCAAAGAAAATTAAAGACAGAAAATGGAGCTAGAAATGCAGAAATCTCTCTGCTTAGGGCTGCTTCCCAGCCAACAGAGACTGTAAAGCTTGGTCAAAAGAATAAATACTTAACTGATAAATACTGAGTTGTAAGTAGCTAATAAGTCAGCACAACCAAATTATGTCAAGTGATCACGTACCAATATACTGCATTAGTATTCAAGTAAAGAAAACTTCATTCTAAGTGTAAGACCCTACTTACGCTTTTTCTATTCACCTCTTTCTTCCCTTTAATACACATTAAGAAAGTATTCAGGGGAGACTTACTTATCTTTATTAGGAAAAGAAACACAAAAACAATTCCTCACACACGAATGTCTTCCTTCTCTGAACCCTAGGACACTGTGTCAATAGCACTTACTTAGCAATTAATTATTGTGCATACTTCTGTTGTTTTGAACTTTTCACATGTATAGAGAATTATCTTGTCTCCTTAACTAGACTCTAAATTTCCTGAGAGCAGGGCTTTACTCCCGATAGTTCTATATGTCTTCTGAAGCTCCTAATATCTGGTATATAATAGGAGTCCAACAAAAAAATGCTGAGCCGGGGCGCCTGGGTGGCACAGCAGTTAAGCGTCTGCCTTCGGCTCAGGGCATGATCCCGGCGTTCTGGGATCGAGCCCCACATCAGGCTCCTCCGCTATGAGCCTGCTTCTTCCTCTCCCACTCCCCCTGCTTGTGTTCCCTCTCTCGCTGGCTGTCTCTATCTCTGTCAAATAAATAAATAAAATCTTTAAAAAAATAAAAAAATAAAAAAAAAATGCTGAGCAACTTGACATTTCCAATTAAATGAGAGAGTGGAAGGGCCTATTAATATACTAGAATATGTAATCTGGAGGAAATAAATAATTCTTTAGATTACTGTTTTGGCATTGCTTTATTAGAGAGATTCAGGTGAAGCCCCTCTTAGGTCATCTGTTGGCAAGGCTTTACCTCAGAACCATGACTCTCAGACCCAGTGTTCCCAGCCAAAGGTCTCTCCACAGTTCCAGACTGCTATCACCAATAGTTACGTGGATCTTCCCGAGGCTACTCCATTCAACATGTCTAAACCCAAGTTTATCATCCTGCTTTATCCAAGCCTGCTCTTCTCTCCACAGCCCCAAACAAGGCAAATGGCAACAAACTCACTAAGACATCCAAGCCAAAACAAACTTGGAAGACAACCTCTCCTTCTCTCTGTCTCTTCTCCAAAACTAAGTAGCACTACCCTAAATTCAAGAATCCTCTCCAACTGATTTCCAGGCCTCAAATTCCATCATCAATCTGCCCTCCACATTTCTTCTGGAATAGCCCATCCTAAAATTCAAGTCTCAATTTTTCCTCTCCAGCTTAAAGTCTTTTAACAATTCCTTATAAGGGATAAAATGTAAACTCCTTAAAATTACATGTATCAAAATAAAAAAGATTCTCTGCAAGATGAGTGGAGAGTGGGACATCCTTTTGTGTGTGTATAATGTAGTAAAATGTGTTCAAATACTTACCTCCTTAAATTATAAGGATGTATAGCTTTGAATAAAACAAAAAGCAAATTTTTAGAAATTCCATGTATCACTACCTGGCCCATGCCTTCCTTTCCAACATTATCGCTCACTCCTCCTCAACGTGCTAACATCTCCCATGCCTCTGTACCTTGCACACCCTGTTACCTCCACTCATTAGCTTTTATCTATCCCTCAATATTGTACTTGATAAGCTGCAAGAGGCTATTACACAGCTACCTTTCAAGGAAAGTAACTAAGGTTCTTTGGAATTGATTGGTAGGGGAAGGTAACCCTGTGAGGTCCCTGAGGGACCAAGGACCAATTGGGAGCCAACTGCTTTTGAGGTGACCTCAGAGATTTCTGTCCAATAGCTCAATGTTAGATGACAGCAAATGAACCCAACTACACCCTTCCCTTTTAGGAATTTATAGTGAGAGGTGAGCACAGAGAAGGGCCCTAGGACTCAGGCTATATCCTTAGTAAGTAGAAGCAGCTTTTCCAATTTTCCATAAAATCAGCTCAGAATTCCGGGCTGGTTTATTCTGGGCTGACTAGAGGATTCCTTGTTTCCTCGAATCTTTGCAAAAGCTTTCTTTGCATTTTTGCAGAAGGGTGATATGAATGAAAAGAATCTGTGCAAGTTTCTTCCTTGTGACTTTAAGGACTCTGCTAGAATAATCTGCGGCTCACTGCTAGTCTGCAACACCTTCTCCGGCCACCCCAGGTGGAGGAGCTCCCTGCGCATCCCTCTGTAACTAGTCAGCACTTCCGGCTTTGCCTTTCAGTCTTTCCTGCTAGCTTGGCAGGTGCTGAAGGGCAGGTGTCTTATCTACTTTTGCACACCCAGAGCTTATCAAAGTGCCTGGCACAGAATAGACACTCAGTAAATGTTAATTGAGTAAACTAATGTTGCCTGAACATTGATGGCACTATTAAAAATTTCAGATGAGTACAGAGAAAATACAGCATAAGAGGGCTTAATGAAATAAGAAATATGAAAGCAAAGATGCAGGCTTCTTTGCCCATGGCTTCCCCCCACATCTTTGGAAGAGTCACTTAAGTTCTCTGTGCTTCAGTGGGGTATTAGTGAAGACTCTTTGAGACAAACCAAACTCAAAGCAATCTAAGCAGAAATAGCCCGACTGGTCCTGTAGCTGGGAGAGCAGAGAATCAGAGAAACAAGTGTGGGAACTGGGGCCTCTGGGATTTCCATTCCATGTTCTCCCCTCTGCTTTTCTCTGAGTGTTGTTTCTCCTGTCTCCTATGACAGAAAGTTCTTCTCCATGAAGTAGTAAGTGGAGCCAGTGGCAGCCACCAGGAAAACTCAGAAGAAGGGCAAGCAGCATTCCCCAACAGCCAAGAGAGCAATCTCAACGAAGGACTCCACCGCTCGTGCTTGGTTTCCCTGCCACACCTGAGACCTACCACTGTTGCCACTAGGGGGAAATTCTAAGACTGGCCAGTCCTGGACCTTGAGCTCCTCCCTAAGCCAGGGGTACAGGGTGGAGAGAGGCAGGGTCTATTACCTATATTAGGGAGTGGGAAAGCTCACTGAATAGAAGAAAACAATAGTTCCAGTCTGTTACCTTAATAACCATTTACCTCCCTTTATGTCATAATATTGTTTTAGATAATGCAAAAAAAAAATCATCTTCATAGAGCTATATAAGCATAAAATTTATTATACTGACTACTTCATAGCTGGGCAAAATAAATACACGATGGCTTAATTACAATTGTGACGATACATGCCCCAAGGAGTAAGTGAAACCTGTTGGCTTGCTCTCAATTAAAAAAAAAAAAAAAAGGCATAGAAACACTTTTTTTGTCATCATAGAACAGGCCGGCAGTAGGAAAACTCTAGGTCAGGACCCAAGGTACAAGTCATGACTGAAACCTATGCAGCCCTGAGGTTTCCCCACATCACCAGAGGAATAAAGCGTTGCCCTTGTCATTTTCTCCCTGATTGGAAGATTCCCTGACAAAACAGCCATTGGGAGGGGCTCTTACAAATTCCACCCCCTCTACCGAGGAAAGAGATATGACGACAGCACTGGGGGTCAACCGAGGTCTGCTGAAATGGAAATGGGTAAATGGGTTAAAAAAAAAAAAAAAGGCTCCTCCCAGAAACGTAAGCAGACAGCATCTCTTTGACAGAGGTCATTAAAAACTCAGGTGCGCAGTATTTGTTCCCTCCCGGCTTAGAGGAACGTGAACATGGGTATGAGAGGGTGGCAGGGCTGCACAGGGAGGCTGGGGAACACCGCCACCCTCGAATCACAGTCGGCCTCTACGCACTGCTGTTCAGCACCTCGCTCAAGGGAGATGAGAGTCGTCATTATAGGAAACACCAAGGCTTGCAGGGTTTTGCAATCTCAACTGGGGTAGACAGTGTTTAAAATTCACATTTCTGATAGTCAATGTGCTATTAGCATCCTGATGTTGTTACAAGGCTAAATTAAGAGTTTTTCCCAATCTTCTCCCAGAGAAATATGCTAATGAGCTCTAGGTTTCAAATGCGTATTGATAATTTACTCTAGACCAGGTAGTACTATAGGGGCTGGGGATATACCAGTAATCAAAACAGACCAAGACAACTATGTCCTCATGAAGTTTACATTTTAGTTGGAGGAGACAGACAATAAACATAAGTAAATAAATACACAGCATTCCGATGGTGAGATGTTCAGGAGGAAAGAAACAAAGCATAGCGGGAGCCTGGGTGTTTCAGTCAGTTAAGCATCTGCCTTGGGCTCAGGTCATGATCCCAGGGTCCTGGGATCAAGATCCCATTGGGCTTGCTCCTCAGTGGAGAGTCCGCTTCTCCTTCTCCCTCTGCCTCCCCCTCAACTCATGCTCTCTTTCTCTCACTCACTCTGTCTCTCAAATAAATAAATAAAATCTTTAAAAAAAAAAAAAAAAGCACGGAAGGGGGATGGATGGAGGTTGTCACATACACAGATCATCCCTATATTCTCCAGTGCTGTAGATTCTCGGCAGCTAAGAACAGCAACAACAATCCTCTTACTGCTGGTAAAGACCATTCCTGGCTAGTGCACTAAGGGGAAGGAAAAAGAGAACCTAGGTAAACCAAAGAGTGGGATTCATCCCTGGGTTATGACTTTCCCACATCTTACCCTGTTCCTACTTCAGTTTAGATTTCTGTGCCCAACCTGGATAATGATGTTAACAAAACCTGCCTCCCATCTACTTCATGGAATACTGTATTAATAGGTCATGTGGCCTATAAGCTGATATATATTCATCTTCATTTTGACTATTAAAAATGAAGTTTTTAAATTTAAAAAATTAAAAAGTTCAATATGTGGTTCTTTATGTTTCCTTCATCACCTATTGATTGAACAGCCACTATGTGCCAGACCCTGCTCTACACACTGGAGGTACAGCAGTAAGACACACAAAGTGTCTGCCCTCAGGGAACTTACATTCTAATAGAGGGGATGAAAAATTCAACAGTAGATTGAATAGATAAGATACTGACGAGAAGACCGATGCCATTGAACAGTCCAGGTATGAGATGATCAAATCCTGAACTTAGGTGGCTCTCAAACAAACTGAACCGAACGAATTCTTGACTATCTGTGGTTGCCTACAAAGCCCTTTCTATAAGGGAGTCATGGTAATAGTGAACATCCAATTGTGGCTCTTGGGTCTTTCTAAAATGTTGAAAGGGCTGCCTCCTTTCTCTTACTGACAGTCTGTTGTGTGGACAAACAGAAACATACCCTTCTACTACCTATGGGTTTCTATTTTGTGAACTGCAGGCGTGTTATTCCAAGTGGTATAAATAAGCACGCCTTTGGTTTCCAGAGTCTTTAGCAACTTAGCACTACTGTTTTGGGTTTTTTTAAGTGGCAGTAAGAACCATTAACAGTAGTAAAAAAAAAAAAAATGTCATAATAACGATAGTAACATGTCCTTTTCAAAATAGAAAGTGGAGCAACAGATCTCCTCAGATTGCTGTTAGGCAGGGCATTTCAGTAGGAAGGGTAAAGAGAGGAATTCAAAAACACACACTTGGAGAAGAACCAACCCACACCTTTTATGTTCAAAGGCACCGGATGCTGAGTAGATGCAAGAGATGAGAGAACGAAAATGTGGTTATATCACACCCCAACACCTTGGGGAGAGAAGCCTAAAGGATAGGAAGCAGAAAGCTACAAGACAGTGTGTTATAAGCACTAAATGCTTGTTCACACACACGCTCAGCTTGGCTGCTTTACCCAAACACTCCTCTCTAGCCTGAGTAGCTCCATGGAGTCGGCTGTAACTGGAAAGCAGGCAGAGAGAAGCAGTTTCTGAGTGTGTGCAGATGAGTCCCTCCAGCCGACATAGCAAGGGGACCTGACCTGCCTGACAGCACTTTGACCTTGCATACCTCGGACCCAGACTTTGCAGACACAACTTTCTGTGTGCACCCCAATATGATCAGATGTAACGTTCAGTCGCTCATGTCTTTCACATACAACATGCGTTTACTGTAAACACTGCTCTGAAAGAGGTGCTGCCTTGCATGCATCTCAACGGTCAGGACAGCCTGCCAACCAAAAAGACAAGATCTCCAAGTAAGTTTGCCGCCTCTGCCTGCAGCAGCCAGACAACTCAAAAATCGTGTTGTTTGGCATCCTTTCCTATGTAGGTCAGTGACAATGAAACTCACTTGGGTTACTGAGGGAAGGGCTTTTATAAATTGCACTTGCAATGGGAATCCCTTAAAGAAATACACACTACCTATCACTTCCCTTTAGAAACTATGAATATTCCAGTCAGGATGTGGTCTCTTCTAAGATGAAGCTAACTTAAACCAGTGCCTTCTTTATTTTGTCTTGGGTTGTGTGTGTGTGTGTGTGTGTGTGTGTGTGTATGCACGTGTGCGCTTTCAAAATACAATAACTACAGCAAAACAAACCGCCAAGGAGCTAATATTCCCATCACTGTCCATAAGGAACAGGATGTCTGGAGAATATACTTGGAGAAAAACTGTTGTTGTTGTTATTGTTGTTTTTAACTGCGCTAGATAATTGATGCCAAATGTCTAATGAAATGAGTATCTGGTAGTTATGAAAGGTGTCTTGGGGATCTGCCTGGTCAACTGAGGAGTAATGTACAGCTATCACTATAGCTTCCTGACTGGGGTGACCAGCTGTTCATTGCTTATGAAATCTTTTCACAGAAAACACCGTGTATTTTCAGGTCACCTCTCCTCAGCACCCAAAACCAGACAGGACTCAATGAAGTGAATGAAATTCAGAGATCTCTGCCCATCAGTCCAACTAGAATTCTGGCCACTGTACTGAAAGCAAATGTGCTATTTCACCATTCCAATATTGCTAGGAAACTCTAATATTGGTTCTGACCCCCACTTTCTCCAAAAATAGCCCTTCCTTCTAGTAATTATTTCCCAATAGAAAGAATCCTAAGAAAATATCAGGTGAACTAGGAGAGGGCGAGGGAGAGGAAAATTTAGCAGCCAGAATGAATGCTGAATTTGAACTGTTGGCAAGTTCTTGGACCACCTGCCAAGATGCCTGCAAGCATTTTGCAGAGAATGTCTTCCTTTGATTAATAGTCTGTGGCCTGAGTCCCCAGACTTTTCTCTTTGGGCAAAAAGGACCAGAAACATCTCAGTGGATACTGAGCTACTACAACTGAAATCTAAGCACACTGCCTCTTCCCCCAAAGAAAGTATGCTTTGAAAATGGCAAGGCATTCTAAAACACTCAAGAAAACAATTCTCTGTTTAAAAAAAAAAAAAAAAAAAACGGTTGCAGTGACTGTAATTAACAGAGAAGCAGTTGTGGAACTTACAAGGTTGTATTTAAAGGGGCCTGCAGGCACCGGGTTGAGCAGTCATGGCTGTAGCTTGGTAGTAAAATACCTATTGCAGAGAGAAACGGGGCAAGAGAAGTAAAGAGATTTACTTACAGCCCTCGGAGCCGAAGCCAGATTTTCTCGATCTGTTCGGGTTGCAGGTATTTCAGAGAGTTGCTCTCAAATTCTTCAATCTCCTTGGTTGGCGACTCCATAGCTGCAGGTTATCACTGGGAGTGAGGCTGTGAGAGTTTGGGCTGTCCCTCCCGCCTCCTCGCCGCTCCAGGCGCCGCGCGCCTTTGCCTGTCACTTTCTGTGTGCGCTCCTCCTTCCGCGCCCCCAAATCCAGACTTACTGCGGGCTCGCAGCCCGGGCGACCCCCGGCCCAGGTGCCTCGCGGAGGCAGCTGTGGGAACCAGCCATGGTCCCGAGCTAATATCCAAGAATAGGGAGTGTGCTTCTGCTCCAGGAGAAAGCACCTAGGACCTCCTCGGATTTTTTTTTTTTTTTTTTTTAAACAAAGCCACAGAAGCGATCAGTGTGGCAGCTGAAGGATTTGGGGGAGAAAGGGAAGCCGAATGGGGAGGGGAGACAGTGAGAGGGGAGAGAGGGGAAGGGAAGGGCCAAGGGGGGGAGCTGGTGCGGGCGGGGTGGTCCGACCCGGAGGCCGCGCACCCCACTCCGCCTGCCTCCCTCGCCCCCCGCCCCAGCCCCGGGCGCCCCGCGGCTTCCCTTCTCCCGTCCCACCTCTTTTCTCCCCTGCCTCGCCGCCTTCGCGCCCCGTCTCTGTTTTCTTTCACTTACCAGCAGCTCTGCTGACAAGCGAGAAAACTGACAACTGAGAAAAGTCGTCTGTCAGCGCGCCGGGGCTGGCGTCTGGTCTGACACCCGCGGGCGCGGAGGGAGGGGCGCGCCGGGCAGCGCGTCCGCCGGGCACACGCTCGCCGGGCTGGGCCTGGGACCGGGAGCCCCGCGCGCCACGCACCGCCCCGGCGCGCACAAAACGAGGCCCGAGGCGCCCCGCGCACGGTCCCAGGGAATCGAGGGCTGCGGCCCCCCAGGGGTCTGTGGGCCTAACGGCGCGGCGAGCTTCTGCGGAGTCCGTGCTGGGAGCTCGCAGGTGCGGCTCACCTACACGCCCGGTTCCATTTTGAAGTATTAAAGCAATTGGCAGGGACGAAAGTAATCACACATCACACTTAGAAAGTCCTGATATGTTCTTGCTATGGGAGTCTTCATTTCTCCCTCCCTCCCCGCACCCAAGGTGGGGGTGGGGGGTGGTGCCCGGGAAGGAAAATATAAACCAACGGTGAGGAGGTAGGAGTTTCCACCGATTAATGCCACATATCCCTCAAGAGGTCCCTGCAGGACGCGATGGCGTTGAAACTGGCAAAGAGTTTCAGCTCCACAAAGTGGCAACTCACTGTGTCCCCCTAGGTCATTCACAATGTCTATAAAGCACTGTGCTCTGGAAGAATGGGACCAGGTATGGAGTTGGGAAGGGTGGAAGGAGGGAGAGAGAAACCAAAGACAGAAAAAGGGAAGATCCTGGCTCAAGTTGATTGCAGCCTTGACATCACAGAACTGGTGGGCAAACTCCCATCTAGATGAAGCCACTACCACCTCCCAGGGCCATTTCAAAGCTGGGACTCAGGGCTCCTGAGATTCTGGGTGCAGCTTGCCCCTTAACCATATTTCCCTCCCTGGCAGATTCTTCCAGTCACACTCCCAGCATCCTTTGGCTAGCCAACAGTTATATGCTTGCTTCTCAAAAGTAAGATAGAAGTAAAGAGAAGAGCTAGTTTTTCTTCATTGTTTCAGTGAAGTTACATTCACATGACCTTGATAAAAGAATACAATGATAGTGTCTAAATCCTAAATGCTCACCCATTTGGTAGTTGGCATTTACTTTCCAGAAATTAGAGGTGAGAGTGATGGGGATAGCATGACTAGCCGCATTCATTCCAGTGGACGAAGATACCTTCCTCAAGGAGAGATGACTGACCTCTCTGACTGCAAAGGACTTACATACTCACCTACCACACAACCTGAAGTCACCTCATTAAAGTCAGTCCTTGATTTTCTGGAAGCACATATATTATCACTGAGTTAACACATTACTACGAGACAAAGGTAGCATCGAGCAGCCAACATGCTAACATGAAATTCATTTATCTGAAAAGAACCAATAACCTACACAATGTCACCCAGCAGGGAGCAATAACCCAGTAAAACTGGATGTTATAAAAAAAAACACATTATTTTAATAACTTGTTTTGGGGATGCAAGATGGGAGGCAGCATGGTCCCCAAACGAAGTTACCATCTCTGTGCACCTTGGGCAGCCTGCTGACAGAATATGGAAGTGTAGTAATGATAGTAACAGCAAACAGGTATCCAAAACTATCTGTAGTCCAAGCACTGCTCTAAGGTTCAATGCTCACGTAATACTAGCAACAACTCTAAGAGCCAAATACTTTTATTATCATCGCTATTTTACAATAAGAGAGCCGAAGCGCAGGAGGTTATCCAGACCTACCAGAAAATGAACTGACCTGGAAAAGACCAGCGTTTGAGTTATGGCTCATTACCCTATCCAGTATAAATTGGTCCCCCTCACAGGGTCCCATTTTCCACATGGTTAAAGTAAAGAATTTAGGTGCAAAGATTTTTTACATCTGTTCCACCTTTATGATTCTACGAGGTCATCTGGAGAGAACAGGGGTAAAGGAATTGCTGAAAAGGGAGACGCATATTGCTGAAAACATATTTTAATTATGGGATGGTTTCTCCGAGGACTGGCCTGGGATGAAAGGATGCAAGGGAATAATAAAGCATATTTGTCTTCCTGCCCTCCACCATACCTATCACCTTTTCTTCGTATGAGCGGGATTTGGATTAAGTCAGAGAAAAGAAAATTTTGGAAGAAAAAGAAAAGGAACAGCCTTTCAATGCAATTAAGCCAATCAGAGAGGGAAGACAAAAAGTATTATTCTAAAAAGTTTCTAAAAAGTAATTTCGTTTCATTTTTTTTTTAAACTGAACATGCATCAGAAAGTTACTAAGGCTATATATATATCACTTTTATTTTAGAGACATATAGTTTTTGGAGCTAGAGGGACCTTAAAGATAATCTGGCTTAGAAGTTTACAAATTTTTTAAGCGACAGAATAGTTTATTTAGAATAACATTTTATTAGAGACTCCAATGCATACCTCATGTTGAAAAATTAAAGAAAGCGCTGCTCTGGTTGAATGGGGAAGGGAGGAAGTGCTTAGTTCTCAGGGTCAGAGTCCACCTCTGCCCTCTCTATATCCCACCTCTGTGTGAGGAATACTCCCATTTCTCAGATGAGGAAACTGAGGCCAAAGTACCTTAGACTATCTTAGGATTTCTTGCTCCTAATCCAGGGTTGTTTCTAAACCACATTAGGAAAAATTTGTCTTCTCTCTGCCAATCAAGTATTACTACTATTAGATGCATCATGTTATTATGTCACTCAGATTTTACTCTTTTTATCTATCACAGAGAGGATATGCTTGACAGTTGCAGCAACATTACGAGCCACAATTTCCATGGGCAGTCTGCTCAGAGACAAGCAATAAAAAGATGCAAACCCATCGAGAAACAAAAGATCTAAGAAAATGCAAAGCCACTCACAACTTTGCTTGGGAGGTTAATTTCCATTGTGACTTCCTTACCCAGCTTTTTCAGTAAGACTTTTTAGGAAATCTTATATGGTGAAACATCACTAAATATATATATAGACATGCATACATACATAAATATATAATGCACATACACATACATACACATATACATAAATACATAAATGTAACAGCCAATTTAAAATAGTTCCCCAAAGAAACATAGAGTAACTTAGTCTAAGTACTAGCAAGCCTCTGCATCATCAGCATTAAGTATCGTAAGATCAGAGAGAAAGTGAGCTCCCTTTCTGTGGCAGAATTCAAGGAGAAGCTGGATGACCGTCAGACAAGGGAGTATAGGCATAAGAATGACCCCTCAGGTCCCTTTCATCTCTAAGATTTCACAACCCAATGATAATCCTAATAACCACAATCACCACCCTTACCAGTTACTGAACACCACCATATGCCAAGCACCACGCCAAGCACCCCACAGGGTGTTTCATTTCATCCTCAACAAAACACTTCAGAAGAGTTCATCATGCCCATTTACAAGTAAAGACAGAAGAGGCTCCCAAAGGCCAGATTACTTTTGAAAGACATACAGTTAATAAGAGGCAGAGCCAGGTTTTAAACCCAGACCAGAGTGCAAAGCTCCTGTACTTTTCCCTCTGTTATACCACCTCCCTGCAGACACATAAGCATATAAGTTAAAGGGTATGTAACAGAGAGGGTGGGGCTGCAGGAACACAGATGAAGGGTCACTGATACTTGGGGGGGGGGCATTAAGAAAGCAGAGGTGACATTCAAACCAGATCTTGAAAATGGATGAGAAGGTGCTTACGTGGAAGATGTGGAGGCAGGTGAAAGAGCACACTGCACGAAAGGACACACAGAAGCACGAGAAGGTGTGGAGTGTGCAGCCGCTCACAGTTTTCGATGGCCTGACTGTGAGTGCAGGACTTACAAGATCAGGAGAAAGCGCTGAAAGGGTCAGCCAGACTTTGTGGTCCTGGAAGAAACTCAGGCTCTCTCCAGACAATGGAGAACGGGATGTGACACTAGGTAGAGGAAGGCATGGTCACATGTCGAAGGTACCCACTGCCCTGAATACATAGCATACACCGAGGTCAGCTCTCCAGGAACCTGCCATGGGCATATGCAACCACCATGGGGCAAATGATAACCCGGACTCCATAAGAGGAATCCGACTATACAAACAAGCTCCTCAGCCTACAAAGAAGGAAGAGTTGCACAAAGAAAAGAGACAACAATCAGAAAAAGCACCGCATGGTCTCCCATGAAGACCCATCTTCCAGCTTCGAGATTAGGACTGCTTGCTTTGACCTTCATGAAGCACACCAGCACCCTTGTTACGTTTTTCACGATTTGGCAGTGGCATCATCCAGAGAGTCTGTTGAGGGGGAAATTCTGGAGAAGCATTTCGGATATGGGAGGTAGCACCACCAGGCACCACAGCTCCTCCTTCCTGCTCGCACCAGATGTGAGCCAGCCCCATAACACACTGTCAACAGAGGCTCTTCTCTCCCCTTGGCCTCCCCTTTCTGGCAACGGGCCTCTCTGGTGACAGTCACACTGTCTTTTCCCTTTGACGCCTCCTCATTTTGATTTTATAATTGGGGGCAGACTCTGTCTCAGGAAAGACCTCTACCAGAAAAAAAAGAAAGTACAAGAAGAGGGGTGAACCGCTAAGCCCAGAGACCCCCATTCTCTGGCCCATCTGAAATGGGGCTCTGAGTAGCCACCATCTGAACTACCCAGAGTTTGGCTGAGCGGGGTAGGGAGAGCAGACAGGAGAAGAAATAGGATGGAGTCCCAGCTCATGTGTGGTCTCATCAAACCTGCATGTGACCCAGTTTTCTCCCCGCCATCTGGCAGGATCCTTCAGTGGCTGTGACAAACTCATGTAATGCTTCCAGTGGAGGTGGCACAGGCAAAGTAGAGGACTAAGCGTAGCACTGAATCGCATGTGACCTGGGATAAGATACTTCTCTCCTCTAGGCCATGGGCTAGGTTGAGCTCAGTGACCTCCGGGATCTTTTCAGTTCTCACATACCTTTGAAATCCACAGCCTGGCCTGGGATAACCAAACTTCTCATGGGCCCCCAAAAAAGCCACAGGAAAATCTAGAGTCTGACTACTGCCTAGATTTTACTCAATAAACATAATTTCGGTTGGTCAATCAGAGCCATCCACCCTGTATCTCTGAACAAAGTGACCAGTCAAAGGGTGACAGGTAACTAAAGCAGATCTAATACTGGTTCCTTATGAGAGATTTGATATGGTTACTGGGAAAGGGTTTATCTGTCTTTCCTTTGAGGTAACATTATAAAGCTTGAGGTTATCTTAGCCCTGGGGTTATCTTTTTACCATGTAGAGAGAGTATACTGGAAAAATGACAGCAACACAGAGAAAAGCAGAGAGAACAGCTAAAGACACAAAGAAACAAATGTTAAAGGATCTTTTGAGCCCCTTGATCCTGCAATGTCTGAAGCCAGAGTTATCCACGGACTTTTTAAGTTATATGAACCAAATAAATGTCCCCTCTTGCCATGTTTTTTTCACTTAAACAATTTGAATGAGATTTCTGTCACTGACAACCATTAATATCCTGAATAATAGAACTTCCATAGAGGAATTCTGTAAGGAGTTAAAAAAAAAAAAAAAATGTATGGCCAGTGCCTTAAACACTGAAAGCTCTCATAAAATAGAAGAGTTCCTCCCACATCTCATCCATCCAATGGGACATGAAGGTAAGGAAACTGGAAATGGTACAGGACCTTGGAGTGCGCAGGGCACCCGAGGTAAATGTAAGGAGACTTTTTATCTTGATAAATAGATACCCCAATAATTTTGTTTCAATATGGTTTGGTAATGGCCTATCAAAGCATTGCCATTATTTTACAAGTGCGTTCCTCAAAGCGATCCTGAAGTGAGCAAAATATGTTATTTTTATCCCCAATTTAAAAATGAAGTGGATAAGGTCCAAGAGGTCTGCTGGCTTACCTCCACTGGTCTACCCTCCAGCTAGTGGCCAGGTAGCACAACAGTATGCGGCTTCCTGACTCCTGGCCCTGGTAGCCACTCTGCCTCTCAGGACACGTTGCCAACCCAGCAGAATTAACGTGGCTGGACTCATGAAATTGAAAATTTCGTTCATGTAAAACTGATGCCACGGTCAGCCAAATTCTGACCCAAATGCACATAAATCAGCGGGTTGTTCTTCCTATGGCTGTAAAGCAAATTTGAATGTGGAAAACCTCGGTGCTGAAAGGGACCTTAGCAATCCTTTTAGCCAAGATGTTAATTATATTGAGAGGAACGAGCAGCCCAACCAGGTTCGGTAAGGCCCAGCGCAGAAGGCCGGGTGGCAGAACTAAGACCAAAAGCCATGTCCCAGCGCTCCATTATCCCTGAGCCTCCCTCCCCGATCTCGAGAATGGCTCCTGCTCCCATCCGAGGATGTGGTTCAACGGTTCGTTCACAGATAAGAAGAAGGAATGCCCACTAAAAGCATAGGCCATTGGCAAAGGCTTCCCCGAGGAAAAAACCAGAGAAGAGAAACTCCAGAAAAGTGAAAGTGCATGTGGTGGCACAGGTGATGGCAAGGAATCGGTGTGATTGGTGTAGGGGCCTAGGGAAGGGCCAGCAGGCAAGGACTGGATATGTAGACTGAGGTGGGCCAGGGTCAACATATGAAAGCTTAGTCCTTCTATGCCCTCGTCGGTAGGGAATCATTAAAATCTGTTGAGCAGGTATGTGGTAGATACAAAGCAGAATTGTGATTGAACAAGTATAATGCATAAAGAATGATAAAACTTTGTTTTCAAAAATTGTTTTTGAACTGCCATGAGAGAAAAAGATTTGCAGATTCTTGTCCCTGTGGCGGTGGGAGGGGGAGACACAGACACAATTTCACAAACAAATGCTAGGACTTTTCAAATCCATTCATTCATTCAACAAACTTTGCTGAGTGCTTACTATGTGCTAGGTGCTCTGTGATAGTAGGTATGCTGTAGTCAGTAAAAACCCCAGTGCCTGCACCATGGCATGTCAGTCTAATTAGGGAAACAGATATAAACGCATCATCGTAAATCAGGAAACGGGCTAAACAGATAATAAACAGAGTCCAGTACAGAAAACAATAGGGGTGCAGCCTATTTACAAATAACAAACCACCCTCTATAACAAACCACCCTCTAAAATGTAGTGGTTCAGAACAACAGCAACCATTTTTTGCCTCTCATGATTTTGGGGGTTGACCAGGCAGTTCTTCCACTGGTCATGTTTGGGGTCTCTCATGCACTTGCAGTCAGACGGCAACTGGGGCTATCCTGTCCAATATGGTTTCACACATACGTGGGGCCTTGGCTTGTAAGAGCAAGCATTCCAAGAGGGGGGAAGCTGCCATTCCTCTCAAAGGCTGGGCCACACGGGCACAGCATCGCTTCCATTGCATTTGCTTGCTTTAAGCAATCACGGTGCTAGCACTGATTCGAAGTCAGGAGAAATAAATTCCACCTTCCAAGGTTGGTGGGGGGAGAGGAGGGGAGGGGAGGGAAGAAAGTGACACAGATTTTGGAGCCATCTTTAATCCACCTCGGTGGTCAAGAATGGCCTCCATAAGCATGCGACGTGGGAGCCAAGACCTGAAAAAGATAAAGACGTCATCCAGCTAACAGAAAGGAGGAAAACATTTCGGACAAAAGGGAAGAGCATATGCAAAGATTCTGAGGCAGGAAGGAGCTAGAAGGCAGTTAGGTTGTGGCTGGAGTGTTGTGGCCAAGGGCAGAGTGGCCCGGGGTGAGTGGGAGAAGGAGCCAGGTAGGGCCTTAGTAGGGCCTAGAGGGCAGAAGTACAATGAGCAATCACTTAGGGATTCCAAGAGATGTGTCTGTGAAGGGTCACTCTGATTGCTATGTGACGAATGGTTGGGAAGGAGTAAGAATGCCCCCTGGCTTAATCAGAGATGCTAAATGATCTCAAAAAATGACCTGGAGCACCTGGGTGGGGCTGCCAGTTAAGAGGCCCACTCTAGATTTTGGCTCAGGTCATGATCTCAGGGTCTTGGGATTGAGCCCTACCTCAGGATTCTCTCTCCCTCTCTCTCTGCCCCTCCCTCCACTCTCTTTCCCTCTCTTTCTCTTTCTCTCTCTCTCAAATAATCTTTATTAAAAAAAAAAAAAAAGTGACCTAAACTGAGGAGAGACTCTAGACCCATGAGCTCCAGCATCCAACCCAGGGTGACAATACTGAACTAATCCAATCAGTGATGATGAACTAATTTCCCTGTCAATAGTGTTACTACAGGATTTACCAGACTAGTGTCCCAGAGGGCAGAGATCACAAGCTTCCTGTCCACCACTGTCCCTGAGGGCATAACAGACCAACTGGCCCATGACCAACTGGGCTTTTCCGAGAAGGACTATGAAATTTATTTCATTTATGGTCCAAATTTGGGGTTGTTTGGGGAAAGGCAGTAAGGCGCTGGCCAGGTTACACTTTGGTGCATAAAGAGTTAACTTTAGTTATCTGGCAGCTGTACCTCCAGAAAAGTGAAATGTTACTTTTTGTGTGATTAAGGACACAAGGGGAATTCGGGAAAATACCCCGAGAGCATTTTCAAAATTGTCCTCCAGGACACTTAAATGGCCCGTTCTAGTCCCTCTGATTCTCAGAAGTGAAAGGATTTTTAAGACCCAGGAGAATAAAAGAGTAATGTCTCCATGAATGCCTTCCACTCATACACTTTTGAAAGATTCGTGCTAATAAAAAAGACCCTGAAGGCACCCTGATCTGGCCCATAATCCTTCATACATACAGACTGACAGACGCATCAGAAGTTGGCATGTGCTTATATTTCTACTTCGGAGATATAAACAGACTCCTATAAGCAGGGCGTAGGACCTGATTTATGGAGAGGAATGGAAACTTATGGACGCAATTGAAAATTAATTAGCATGCAAAGCAAATCTTAGCCAGAGGCTGTAAAAGCCCTGTGTGCCACCGGTACCACCATGGAACAGAGTGGACTCCCACAGGTACAGTTCTGTGGCTTCTCCGCTGCCTGGGCTAAACGGAAGTGAAGAAATGAAATGGGATTTCAGAAGCACTTGAGAATTTTAACCAAAGCATTGAAAAGAAAGAGTGCTGAGTCCTTGAACATAGCTCCGATCATGTCAGTTAAGATCCTGTTAGCAGCCATTCTGCTTTCACTAGGGGCAAACCAAACACAGCCTTCCACATCAGTCTCTAGGTAACAAAGATTCCATTTCCTACTTCCCGTGCCCACTCAGGCACAAAGAGCATTTGTGAAAATCAGTCCCCACCCCTCACCCATCCATACGACATAGCAGGAGTACCCTCTCCATCTTGGGCAGAAATAAGTCTTATTTGCACGGAGGTTCCAATTTTAATGATCACAGTAATAATTTCCCATATACTGCTATTCTATATATGACCCAATCTATCAGAAACCATTCTGCCAGATCAATTTCAAGCAATTCTTAAAGATACTACTATTGCCTGGGACTTGGGACCACATTTCCTATTCATTTACTGCAGGATTTATCCATCTCTGTGTTCTAGAACCAGCTGGTCAGAGAGGAAATTTTAATGCATGCATGACCCTTTCAAAATCCCTCCACCTTCCATAGCAAAATCAAACTTGGCTAAGGGTTTATTGACAGTGGGCTGGTTATTTACTACTGGTCACCTCGGGAGCTTTATTTGATAACTATGGTTGTTAGAAACAACATTCTCATCAAAATGAAAATGTGCATATGTCAGAATATTAGCAGGGAGACTTATATCATTCAATTTGATTACAAAATTGATTAAAATTTCAGAGATCACCTAACTCCCGCAGTTACTATCTAGCCCCGGAAACTGCCACTAATAAATGCATCATCATANCAGAAATTTAAAGGGGAAAAAAAAAAACTTCTGAAAATGTAGTGATTGGACTTTTCCTTCTTTCTTTTTTTAAACCAATTAAGCAGGTGCTTAAATTCGAGTGCTTATCAGAGTTTGCTCTCCAAAAGTACATGTGAACGCATTATTCTGGGCATCTTGGCAGCAGCCTGGCGCCGCGTCATTTCGTGCCGCTGGCTAAGCCCATCTCGCCTGTCATTTGCAAACATTCGGGACACGCTTTTCTCGTTTGCCAGGTCCGCCAAGGCGGCCAGAACCCCGCAGCGGCGAGGAGACTCCATTTGTCCCAGCTGCTGCTAACCATCGCGCCAAATCAATATCCCCTCAGAAGGCGCTTTCACCGCAGCAATTGATAGCGCCCCTGAGGCTCGGTGACGTCGCTGGGTGTTTGCTCAGCGAAGGAAAATCCCTCTTTGCACCCGCCGGCTCTGTCCTCACTCCCAGCAGAGCGCGCTTGCCTGTCCTTAATCACCCGTGAAATGGTGCAGGGCGGGGGAGTGGTGCGGAGCGGGGGCAGTGGTGCAGAGGAGGGGCAGCGCGGAAATAACCCAGGGGGATGACCAGCTGTGACTCATGCTTTTCACCTTTGAAGGGAAGTAACATTTTGGAGCAGGATTCCACTCTGGCCTGCCTCCAAGGGACACAAGAGAGAGAGAATACCCTTCCTGTTCTCCACTGACAAGGACCGGGCGATTCAGCTGGAAGAAAAGGGCCAACATCAATAATGCATCTGACGGTGGCTGACATAGTTTTCAGCTATCTGGGTAATTGAGCAGTTGTCAAAATATAGCTCTAAAAGGCCATGTGCGTACAGAGCCTTCACTGTTACTGAAAGGGCAGGCTTAACCCTGCAGAGTGTCCAAAGGACATATCCAGTCTCTCCTCTCCCCCAAAATAAATATTTGCTACCAATGCAAGTTAGTAATAGTAATAGTAGTAGCGTAGTAATAATAATAGCTACTGTTTATTGTATGTAGTATGTATCACCCTCTTTGTAAGCATGACAACCCATGAAACCTTCACAGGGAAGCTTAAATAGCCCCAGGTCATTTAGTAAGTGGCAGAACTGGATTTAAACTGAAGCCTGTCATCGGCCTCCCCACTACGGTGTCTCTTAGAAGTAGATATCTTTGTGTAAGCTGGAAGGCTAACTCTACGTGTCTGATTAACAAATAGCCCTCTGACAATTGTACAATGACTTTGCAATTGCAGACCATTTCAAGCCATCTTTAAGTAGCTTTATAGACAAGAACAAGGAGAGTAGGAGAGTAGAGACGTGACCACTGACCCAAGACCACTTGCAGACCGTGGCAATATGCTGAAATAAGAAGGACCCTGCAGGGAGAAACTTAACAGCTAGTCTCTTAGCAAATTTCAAGTATACAATACATGAGTATTACCTATCGCCACCACGCTACACATTCGATCTCCAGTATGTATTCATCCCGTGTAACTGAAACTTTGTACCCTCTACCCCGCAACTCCCTGTTCCCCTGCCCCCTCACTGTCCCTGGCAACCACTGTTCAACTCTCTGCTTTTATGAGTTCAACTGCTAAGAGAATAAATCTTCAATGTTCTCACCACCAAAAAAAAGTAACTGTGTGAAGTTAATTAGCTTGATTGTAGTAATCATTTCACAATGTATACATATATAAAACATCACATTGTGCATGTTAAATATATACAATTTTTATTGGTCAATTATACTTCAGTAAAGCTGGGGGGGAAAAGAGCCTATAATTGTCATTATGGGAACTGCATTGGTCATTCATCTGAAGGTCTACAAACAGAGCCTCACCTTCAGAAAGCCACAGCACAGCCGTGCCATGTACCACACCGGTTTCCCAGGGAGCCATGCTCTCTTCCCAAGGGTTTCCAGTGACCAAAAGGGAACACACAGTGAGGGACTCCAGAAAGAAACCCCGCATATCACACACCCAGGAAACCTTGTCTCACTCACTCCGTGGTCTTGCTTTTGCCTCTGCAGCATTTTCCTCCAGAGGAGAGACCACAGTAAAAATGGTACTGGCTTGCGTCATTAAGGCAGGACAGAATACTTTCCTGGCACTGTTTTCTTGTCTTTTAAATTTCTCTCATTCCTCTCATCTAATTTTTCTCTTGCAAGAAATGAAATGCAAATGAAGAGACAATGATGGGAGCTGAGATGAAATGCTACAGAGCTGACAACGAGGCACAGAGCTAAGAGAGCCAGCAGGCTCCTTGTTGATAACACAAATAATAATGATAGTAATAATAATGATAATAATAACAGCAACCCTTCTGAATTTATCTCCCTTTGGGACAACCCTTTTCTCGGGCTTCCCAAATCAGAACACGGAATTATGCAGAGGGCCCGAGGGGCTCTGCCCTCTGTGATCTTTACTCAACCCAGATTAATGAAGCATTCATAACACCTGTGCTTACACTTCTCACACTGTCATCCCAGCCATGTCAGGATTGGTTTCATCTGCCTCGGGAGCAAGCCTTTAAATTCCAGTGGCACCAGGGATTCAAAAGGCAATGACCTTGACATACACAGGCTTTCCTCTCACCACCCAGGAAGCTGGGGGCTCAGCACCAATACCACACAAAAGCCACCTTCCACCCTGGAGTTAATCATCATTTCAGATTTTCCATTACCAATCTTTGTTTAGAGAAGCCCAGAATAGTGGACCAATCATGGGGTTTTAGTGTGGTTTTAAACTTTTATGGATCAAGGGCACTCTGAGAACCTGATAAAAGCTACAGAGTTTCTCTCTACCTATTTAAATAAAATGTTTACACTATGATTTGCATATATAAGGAGACTCTTGGACTCTCCTGGAGATCTTCCAGGCTCCTTTCCCAAAAATCCTACTGTGGTTCAATGACGTGTGTATGTGTGTGTGTTCTAATCTAGTTTGCTCTTTTTAACACTAAAGAAAAATGGTATGAACTAAAAGGAGAAGATAACTAATAAAAGGTATAATTCAAGTTTTTCAAAAAGGGAACTGTATTTAATTTTTTTAAATATTTTATTTACTTGTCAGAGAGAGAGAGTGAACACAAGCAAGGGGAACACAGGCAGAGGGAGAAGCAAGCTCCCCACTAAGCAGGGAGCCTGATGCGGGTCTTGATCCCAGGACCGTGGGATCATGACCTGAGCTGAAGGCAGACACTTAACCAACTGAGCCACCCAGGCGTCCCTGATAAGGGAACTGTATCTAATGAACACCAAATACGTGTCAAATTCTCTACCAGGTATATGATATGCATATGTGCATTTAATCCTCTTTACAATCATGCAACAACAAGGACTTACTATTCACCTCTCCCTCCCCAGTGCCTTTCACAGCGCTGGTCCCCCTAGATTACTTGCTGAGTGAATTCATTATTACTATTTTGCAGATGAGGAAACTGAGCCTCTGAGAGGTTAAGCAACTTCTACAAATCAGACAGGGAATAAATGCTAGTAGAGGTGGGATTTGAATTCACATCAGCCCGTCCCCTTTCCCCTGTGCCTTGATGAACATTTGGTGTAAAAGACTAAAGCAAAAACATACACAAGCGATATGCTGTGTTGGTAGCAAGACTACGGGAAAGAGGAAAAGCAGAGTAGGTGAGCAGGGAGTATGTGGAGGGGCCAGGGCAGATCATGGTATGCAAACCAGGGTGGTCAGTGATGGCCTCTCTGGAAGGTGAGATTTGAGCAGAGCCTGGAAGGAGATGAGAGCATGCGATAAGCAGAGAAGTATGCCAGGAAGGGGAACAGCCAGCACCGGGCCCTATTCAGAAGTATGCCTGGTAGCTCACGGAACAAGTCGGGAGACCAGGGGGAGAGTCATAGGAGGTAAGGTTGGAGAGGGGATGGGGGGCTGCAGAAAGACCGTGTGTCAGTCATCGTAAGGACTATGGCTTTTACTCAGGGTGAAATGGGAACTCACGGCAAGATAACGAGTGGGGCAGAGGAATGATCTGACCTCCATCTTACAATGTAGACCATTTTGGCCATTGACATGAGGGTGGAAGGTACGGGTGGGGAGACTAGGTATGACGCCACATCTAGTTTTTCAGGCAAAAGATGATGGTGGCTCAGCCAGGGTGGCAGCTGTGGAGATGGAGAGAAGTATATTCTGGAGGTGTGAGAGAAGAAAGGAGTTAAGGATGACTCCAAGGTTTGGGGCCCAAGAAATAAAACTGACATCTCTTCAGGCACATCCCTACCTTCTAAGTAGGCAAAAAAGTCTGCTTTTATTCTCAAGGCCTCAAAACCAACCCAAGAAAAATAATATGTTTACAGTTTCCAAATATGTTTCTTTTTTTTTTTTTTTTTTTTTTTTCATGAGAGATAGATTCTTGTGTGCAGGCTTGTGAGAGAAGAGGAAGGAGTTCCTTAAAAACTGCACATTTTTCACTTTTGAGTTTTAGAAAGCAAGCTCCGGAAAGTGTTTCCTTTTCTTACTCCCTATCTTCATATCTAAGGCTGCATGACCTTCTCTCCTGCTCTGTTGGATGCCCGGTCAGTACTGGAATGCGCTCCTGCTGGCCACTGAACACTAGTGTTTCCAAACAGCTTTCTGAAACAGGGAGCTCCGGGCGGATGCTGACTTCCAGGTGACCTGAATCTGACACCAAGAGTGAGAAGCCAGGGCTGTCCCCTCTCCTCCTATGAAAAACACAGGCATTCC
>NW_024425563.1:43539114-43594359 GCF_017311325.1 Ursus maritimus | reverse complement strand
AGCTTGGGCTGCCAGGCAAATGTCGAGCCCTCAGCTCTGGACACAATCAAAAGTGAATGTGGAGCTCGCTTCCGGATCACACTGCGCAGCCAAGGAGACCGTCTACAGGAGGTTAAAGCAAAAGCGCTGAAGGGTTTGCAGAGGGTAAGTCTCCCACTTACTTCCATCAAGGGTTCGCTTAAAAAATTGCTAAAGTAGAAAAGCCAGGATGATAGAAAAACTGTATTCGTGTAAAAAAAAAAATGTATTGCACATTGACTATGTGCATGGCACTATTGTTTTGCTGAATTCCACACAACATCCTGGGAAGCCAGCATTATTTCCACCACTGTTCTGGTGAGAGGGGTCAAGCAATTTGCCCAAAGTGATCCAGCAAATCGGTACTACAAATAACAGCTCCCACCATAGCTGCCTCTAGGATGACCGGCCATCCATCCCCCATGTGCCTGGGACTCAGAAGGTCCCCAGGACTCAGGACTTCCAGTTTGAGATGCAAGAAAGTCTCAGGCAAACCAGGACAAGATAGTTACCTCGTCGCCTCTTGAAACAAAAATATGCCCATAAAAATGCAATCATTTCATGAATACCTAGAAAATGGAGTAGAATAACTTTAAAAACATCGTTGGGAAAATTAAAAGTGCACACTCTCATTTAAGGTAAATACAGGCTCTGAAGGGGTTCTGCCTTTAAGAAGAGTAGGTTTCCTTCCCGCCCAGTTAATAGCCAATCTTCTGCAATCACAAGAGGGAGTCCTTGGTGAGAATTTGCTGCAGAACATTAATCCCCAATTTTGTACACATTCAACTCCACACTGAGATCGGCTCCTCCAGCTGCCTCCCAAAGCAAGCTTGCCAGTTGTGAGTGTTCCCACATCCAGTTGCCTTTTGCATCTGTTTGCTGAAAAATGTCAACTGTATCTCTTACTTGGGCCATTATAATTTATATCCCTGACCAAAGTACCCAATGTCTTGCCGAGGGGACATCAATGAATTCAGCTACCTGAGATAAAATTCTCCTGCTTAGAAAGGTGGTGTTATTTCTCCAGAGCCTTGTTGCCTCATTTGCTGGTACTGCTCCCTCACTCATTCCACAGACATTTATGCCAACTTTGAGCCAAGCCTAGCGATGTCTTCACATAACTTGTCAATTGGCAAAGGACTTTCTTTTCAAGGAGTCTCGCTGGTATGATGTCCTGGGACCTAGACCTTGACAACTGACACAGAAGACATCATCTTCCTCTTTATCATCTAGTGATTTGATCAAAGAAACTGAGGGGTAAAAATAAGCCAGAATAGTTGGAACTGTTGCACTAGGCCCTGTGAGCCTTGAGCAGCCAGACCAGCTGTGCCTGGGTGACAGGCCCTTGACATGAGCTTATGTGTTTTAGATACTGCTGGCAGGGTAGACCCACGGGGCAAAAGAGCCCTTCTGTATACCTTTCTCCACAAGGCTGGGAGCACAGGAAGGCATAGTCTCTGGCTCACCTCTTAATCTCAGGGCTAATGCCCAAAAGGCAAAGAATGTTGAGTGTGTCACTCTGACCCAGAAATAGATGGAAAGGGACTCCACTAGCAGGAGTCTCTCCTCCCTGCTTATCTCTGCTCTTGCTTATGCAAATCTCCCCCCTTGCAACAGCATGCTGGTAAATGTTTCATCTGGTGCAGGGTGAGCCCTTCTTTGCAGCATTCGCTGATTTCTGCAGTGTAAATACTCCCACCGTGGTCCGTTTCAAGCTACCAACATGATGTCAAGAACACAGAGCTGGGAAGAAATGCTAACAGTCGCCTGAAGCACATCACCACTCGAATCCCCGCACCAAGAACTCAAAGCCTTGTCCTTCTTTAGTCCCACTTTTCCAATTCTTGAATGATGGAGGAGGGAAACTGTGCTGTTGTTAAGAATGACCGAACCACAGAGGCAGACAGAGGTCATGCATGACATTTTGCTTGACTATAGAGGAGGGTGTGTACATTTTTACTACTCCAAGCCAAGTAATTTCTTTCTCTTGTACTAAACAAGTTCACATGCTTTATTTCAGTACAACTTAAAAAACTGCTGTGAAAGAGGGGAAGCGGTTATTATTAAACAAATAAGCAGACCACCTCCGAGTGGGTAAGACGGCCAACCGAACAGCTAAATCTGAGTCCTATTTATGATTTATTCATCTGTTTGCATCTCCCCATAGAGGAGTCCAAGGGTTCTGCCTACGGTGTAGGTATGATGATGGGGCTCTCCTGTTGTAATTCTTTCAGCGGCTCCCTATCAATCATAGGGTAAAGTTCCCAGATATATATGTATGATGGCACAAAGGCCATCTGGCCCTGATCCGACCTCTCCTCACCAGCCCTGCAACCTCATCTAACTCCAGCCACAATACTTGGGATTTCCGTAAAATAACTGGCTCTTTCCCAGCTCTGGCCTCAAGTCATACCTTCCACCCCCACTATTTTTGACACTCCCCTTTCGCCCATCCACCATCTCCAGCTAAGATCTGCATAGCTTTCTACTATCTTATTGTCCTTACTTCTTTAAAAGACACTCTGCCCCCTCTAAACTAAGTAAACTCTTTGAAGGCAAGGACTAGGCTAGTCTGTCCTCCAGAACATAGAGGAAACGTTTAATAAATGCCCGCTGAAATCATCTTGTTATTTTATTAAGAAAAATAGTCCTGCTGCTCAAAAGGACTTCTGCATGCTTAGATTGCCCGAAGCCTAAAAATCTCCTTGGGAAAGAAAGCACACATTGGTGGCATTTCTGATGAGGCTGAAGTCAGACAATAATCAAAAACCGTGTTCCCAGGATGGACAGATCCAGCACCCTTGATGGGTTTACATCAAGTCCCACTTTCGCGAACAGTTTCTTCCTCCCAGACAATGGGGACAGAGCTGTGTCACCCCAAGCAGGACCGGTCTGCCCTCTGCTACTGTGTCACAGTGCCCAGCCTCAGAGGTTATGGGGCTTGGCCAGAATCACACTGGGTCAGGGAAAACCAAACAAGACACAAGCACTTGTTATCACAGCTCTCCAGCCCACCTGGGGCTTCAACGTGTGGCTCTGCGTCCTCCTAATGCACCCAATGTGCTGCTGCTAGAATGGAAGTCCATCCACTAAGTTTGCAATTAGATTGCTGCTTCTGGAAAGCTGCTCTTTCTGCTTCTTGAACTTTAGAACAGGGTGCATCAGATGTGACTATCCTTATACAAATGCGTATGTCCTCCAGGCCTTCACCTCAAACAAGACCTAAACAAACGAGGTTGTAAGTAAAGCATCTATAGAGTAGGACAACACGAGGTCCTTCACACCGGGCCCCTCTCCAGCCTTAACAGGTACCAAGTGCAAACATCTATCCCATGCTTAGGCCAACATTTCCCATAATATTATGTTGCATAGAGTTCCAAAGTGGCATCATAAATGGCCTTTGGTCAAGTAAGTTATAGAAATGCTGGGTTACAAAATATGAAGAGGGTATCTTTATTGGAGGACCACTGAGAACTTAACACACTAAGATGCATCATGACCTCCAAAATGAGGTATAGTATGCAGCGCTCCCCAGACTTAATAGACCGTGGACACCCCCACTCACCTCTTTTTTTGGTGGATCACCTGTAGGCACTGATGTTCTCCCAGTATAACTTCGAGAATCCAGTTCTAGCCTCATGAATTTATACAAGCACTGAGCAGGTGAGGCACTTCAATCAAAGCCAAGGAAAGAAAGCATTAATGGTTCTGGAAGATTTTTTTCAAGCCCTCATACAGAGTGAAGTCAGACAACAGAATGTTAAACACAAAATGTTAAAACATCTCCAAAACAAAAATTTTTAATCCTAAGCTGTAAAGCATACAGAGCATCAAATCCTGCCAAGAGAATAAACTATTTCTCCTGACATCTTGGGATTCTCTTCATGGTAGAAAGAGCATAGGCTTGGGGATTCAATACACCTGCATGCAAATCTTGGCTCTGCTCTTGTTCACTGGCTCTAAACCGCCTTGCGGGCTGCGGTGAGAATTTCATAAGACAATGAATACCATCACATAACAAAAAGCAATTAATTCATGCCTTAAAATTATTATTTTTCTATGATATGGAAAACATCTCACTATGTCTTATGCAAATAACCTACGCTCTATCTCTCTAGAAGTGACGGTTCTATTCCAAGCTCCGCTTTATGGTCTGACGCGGGACAAATCTGTATTAATAAAGACTGTCCAGGGGCGCCTGAGTGGCTCAGTCGTTAAGCGTCTGCCTTCGGCTCAGGGCGTGATCCCGGTGTTCTGGGATCGAGCCCCACATCAGGCTCCTCTGCTATGAGCCTGCTTCTTCCTCTCCCACCCCCCCTGCTTGTGTTCCCTCTCTCGCTGGCTGTCTCTCTCTCTGTCAAATAAATAAATAAAATCTTTAAAAAAAAATAAAATAAAAAAAAATAAAGACTGTCCAAAGAAACAGAATGAATAGGATATATAAATGATCATATATATGTATATACAGTTGACCCTGAACAACACAGGTTTGAACTACACGGGTACACTTATGTGCAGATTGTTTTCGATACAGTACAGTACTACAAATGTATTTTTCTCTTCCTTATGATTTTCTTAACATTTTCTCTAGTTTGCTTTATTGTAAGAAATGGTATGTAATACATATAACATACGAAATGTGTGTTAATTGACTGTTTCTGTTATTGATAAGTCTCCCAGTCAATAGGAGGCTATTAGTAGCTAAGTTTTGGGAGAATCTAAAGTTATATGTGGATTTTTGATGGTGCCAGGGGTCAGTGCCCCAAACCTTACCTTGTTCAAGAATCAACCATATATGTATATATGTATAGATATGATTGTACATACGTATACTATGTATGTGTATATTTATCCTAAGGCATTGGCTCACAAGATTATGGAAGCTGAGAAGTCCCTAGATACGTAGGTGGCAAGTTGGAGACCCAGGTGAGCCAATGGCATAAGTTCCAGTCTGAAAGCCAGAAGCCTCGAGAACCAAAAACAGATATTTCAATCTGTTGAAGGTTGGAAAAGACCAATGTCCCAGCTCCTGGACAGGAGGCATGAGAAATTCCCTCTTACTCAGGCTTTTTGCTCTATTCAGGTCTTGAATAGAAGAAGAAGATGGATGATAGAGGGAATCTACTTTACTCGGTCTACTGATTCAATCCCCACATCATAGAGGGAATCTACTTTACTCGGTCTACTGATTCAAATGCTAATCTCATCCAGAAACATCTTCATAGGCAAACTCAGAATATCAGGCCAAACGTCTGGCCACCTCATAGTCTAATCAAGTTGAAACATAAAATTAACCATCGCAACATCGAAATACATCTACTGAATTAACGAAGTTGAATAGATCTGGGATTTGGGGCTGTCAGAAGACCAACGTGCCAAGAAGTAAATTGAAATGCCAAGTGACAGTCCAACTCCAGTGCCAAGATGCCTAAATCACTGGAGGAATCACTTAATAATCTAGCTACAGTGAATTATTCAACAATCTGGTCTGCTGCCCACTGACTGACCCCCGAAGATCAGCAAATCATGCCTCCCACTCTAATATCAACATTTGGAAAACTGTAAATGAAAGTGAAAATGCTCTTAGCCATCGAACAAAGCAACCCATGCTGGCAACAGTGTGTTGTCTGTTTGCTAAAATTTTTAATCATATAGCTCTACCTTGTTGGTGCCTGTTAAAAGAAAAAAAAAAAAAATGAAGCACCCCAGCAAACTTCTGCCTGCACTGCAAAGATGAACAATTAAAGAATACACTCAAACTATCTGGGAAATGTGTGGGTAAATAGGAAAACAGTTGCCATGGGCACTAGAACCTCAATTATGAGACTCTAACTAAAACCTCCCTTCTGCTGGACTCTTCACACTCCACCTTTAGTAGAAGCACAAGTCACAAGGTAACACGGCAGGAAAGGGGAGAAGGACTAACAAGTGCGAAGCACAGATGTGCCAGGCAGTGTGCCAAGCCCTTTAAAGACAATGACCCACATGAGTCTCACCACAATCCTGAGACAGATAAGCATTTGTATTCCCCATTTTACAGATGAGAGAACTGGGGTTCACACAAGTTATGTGACTTGACCTTGGAGAGCCTTTCTTCTCATGGACAATGAGAATTATATAAATGATTGTATTTGCTGCCAGGAAATTCAAATTCAAATGATCTTAACACAATCCCTGCTAATAGATTTTAATGTCTACTTTTCTTATGCCTTTATAAGCCACATCAAATCCCTTATGAATCATTGTAGAAGCAGGATGGGTAGAAAGATGGACACATAGGACATCTGGGATGAAGATCCAGATTTCTCTGATTCCAAAGCTTTTACTCCTTTTACCTCATTAAGTTGGAGAGATTTAGTTGAACTAAGTTTTTGGTTTGTTGTTGTACTCTGTTTAAGCATCCTTCAGGATTTTCTAGGGTGAGTCTAGATATATATAAGTATATATCGGGCCTGCTATAAACCTTTGAGTAATTTCCTCTAGGATCACTCTCATTTTATCTCCCCTATTGCATGGTTTAGAGTTCTTTTTCTAAATCACCGAACTATCCAAAGAAGTTGGTCCCTGGTGTTGAAATTTAAAACATCTACTCGTGGTCGTAAACAAATATTGAACTCTCAGTAAGACATGCATGCTGCAGTATTTAGGGCAAAAGATACTGATGTCTACAACTTACTTTGGAGTGCATCAAAAAACGTGGGGGAAAAATAACATGGATTGATAGGTCACACCGAAATAGGTAGACAGATCTGTGGAAGTGCAAATATAGCAACTGTTAGCTACAGACTCAAGGTGATACATATATGACGGTTTCTGTACAATTCTATCACCTTACCTACGTATTTGAAATTTTTCATTAAAAATACTGGGGATTCATAGAGACAGTGTGAGGTCAGGGGTGGAGAGAAGGGTTGAGTTTCAGCTTAAGATGATGGAAAATCAGATCCAGATGAAAATGTATATGGAGATGGATAATAGTGATAGTTACACAACAGAATCTGACACTCTAAAAGAGTTAAAATGATAAATCATATTATATATGCTCTACTACATTAGAACTAAAAAGAGAGAGAATGAAACATTGAATTATTCTGAGCAATTGCTACAGCAGCAATAATTGCTCTTGAAAATACACCTTTAGGGGCACCTGGATGGCACAGTGGTTAAGCGTCTGCCTTCGGCTCAGGGCGTGACCCCGGCGTTATGGGATCGAGCCCCACATCAGGCTCCTCTGCTGTGAGCCTGCTTCTTCCTCTCCCACTCCCCCTGCTTGTGTTCCCTCTCTCGCTGGCTGTCTCTATCTCTGTCAAATAAATAAATAAATAAATAAATAAATAAAGAAAGAAAGAAAGAAAGAAAGAAAGAAAGAAAATACACCTTTAGAAAGGACAGAACAAAAAAATAGCTTTTCAAATATTTTTACATAAATATGAAAAAAGTGAAGTAAAATATAGTAAATAAGCCAGACCAAAAAAAAAGGTTTGTCTTTAAAGAAAAAAAGAAGGTACACACAGATTATTTGGTTTCAACAGAAGAAAGTACCCAAAGGGAGGAAATGTTATCTGTGACCTTATGAAGAACCCTGGACTACATCTGATTTTGCTTCTAAAAATTTCCCCTAAATCGTTGTGTGCTGTTCATGTGTGTTTCACCTCCACCGTGTTAAGATTGTCATCTGGAAGAAAAATATGGAAAAGTGATACTTTGGGTCCTTTTCAGCTCTCACATTTTATAAATTGTGGAATCTTTTGCATGTTTTATACAAGTCCTTATATATTGTATGATTAGGTAAACACTAAACTGACTGAGTAAAAAGACAAAAACCACCAAACCTCTGCTGGATCCCTCTTGTCTGCAAAATCCCATCTGAGTCCTGAACTTGCATTCAAGGCCCCGCAAGCCTGCTGCTCCAGCCTCCTCCTCTCCCATGATTCTCTCTTTTCTCAAGTATACCATCCACCATGCCTCTGAGGATGTTCTCTCCACTGGCTAGAGGTCCCTGCTGTGTCTCCCCTCCCCTCACACCTACCTTCAATGTGGGTACACTTTTCCCTGGTTCACTCTGAGCTATCCTTTGACCCGCCCGGCTCACCTAGCACCTCTCCAGTGAGCTCTTCCTGGCCCTTCACCTTCTTATGGCCCCCATCCTTCATCGTCATCACCACCACCATCAAAGCAGTTGGGCCACCTCCTGCATCTTCATTCTGTTCGTTTGTGTAGGGTTTGTGTTGGTGTTTCTGTCTCCGTTTTGCTTTGTTTTATAATTGAGATATAACTGACATAGGACATTGTATTAATTTTAGGTGTACAACACAGTGATTTGATATTTGTAGATAGTATGAGATGACGGCCACCATAAGTTAGTTAACATCGTGCATCCCTACTTTCCACCTCCCACTATCAGTTGTACTCACAATGCACTTTTTAAAAATATGACTTTCTCCTTGGAGAGTGAGTCTGTGCCAGGAAACAGTCCCTCAGACGCCCCTCCACTCCCAGGTACCTAGCACAGCAGGTGGAACATGGCCATTTCTCAGCTAAGGTGGATACAACAAAAGGCAGGAAGAACGGAAGGGAGGGGGGAGGGAGGGAAAGAGGGAAGGAACATTTCTGTATGTCCCATTGAACTACAGGATGCTTTAATATGGCATTCCTAAAGAACTTGTTGTTTGAGGAAATCAGTGGTGTAAATTCTGCTGTGTTTGATAGGAAAATAAATACAAAGTTCTGGTTGCTCCCATTAGTCATCCAATGCCATAAATTAAACTCCTGCCTTGTGGCGTATTAATCTACTATCCCCTAAATTACATACTCATGCCCAAATGCCAATATCTACTATAGTAAGGGAAAAGTGAAGACAATGTTTTATTTGAATTCTTTAGAAAGCCATGTAAATACTTCAGTCCTGGCTAAGGCAGTATCCCCTGGGCCTGTACTTTGGGTGTGCACTGAACACAGAGCACGATTCCTTTTAGCCTTCCCGGGAATGGAGGCTCCCTTTACCAGCCTCATCCACAGTAGTCTACTGAAGGTCTTCTAGTTTTTGAGCTTGACAAACTTGGGTTCAAATACCCATTCTGCCACTTAGCCACCATGCCCCTGGGCAAGCTATTTAACCTCTCTGAATCTCAGCTTCCTCTTCTACAAAATGAGGGTAATAATACTATTCTCAAAGGGCTGTTATACAAGAATGAGGTTAGCAAGCCTGTATAAAGCACCTAGCATGCTGCCTACCTCAGTCAATGTCAACTCTTTTCCCTCCTTCCTTTCCTATCTGGCAGGAGGCAATAGTTTGGGAAAAACAGTACTCATTCCTGAGAGGTCTGGAGTGACAACTGCTTCTACAGCATAGCACGCTAGCAACAGGGAGACAGAGGGGCAAAGAGCGACTTTTGAGGTGACTGCTGTTTAGCCACTGTGTTTTTGGTGTGGTCTCCTGGGATTGCTGCCAGAGGCATGGGCCCCTCACCTGCTGCCAAAGGAAGGCCCTGGAGAAGTTGGTTCATTACAGATATTTTTCACTCTGCACATACATCCATGGAGACCTTTCAGACCTCCCTTGCCCTCAGTGGGATTGCTTCACGTAGAGAAGTCAGGATTGAAGGGCTTTCTCCAGTGACTGAGGTACACATGACAACCCACATAAAACCATATCCCTTTCAATAAGGAAAGAAGTTCCTGCCTAGGCCAGGTGAAACTCAGTTGCCACTTACAAGTACAGTGAGTTGCTTGGACTAAAAGTACAGGTCTAGGGGATACTGGTTAAATATAACCAATTACATTCAGGGTTTTATCAGCCTCTCCCACCCAGTACTCCACCCATAAGCATAAAAATGGACAGAAAGAATGTGAAGGAGACACAAGAGAGTAAAAGATTCCAACAGATATATGGAAGTAGGAAAGGGCAAAGGGTACAGTCTGACTGTGCTACCAGAGCATACTACAATCAAAATACCTGTACCCTCTACAAGAGGAGTGAGTTGATTCATCCTGCAGAATCCTAAAACCCAAAGTCTGAGCAGTCGAGTTCAGTGGAAGGTATGGATGAAGATGGAGCTAAGGATAGGGGTCTTAGCCTGCTTTCTATCCCCGTGGTACTGGCAGCCAGAGAGATATCTCCCACCCATTTCTGCTCAGGCAGGAGGCTGGAAGATTCTTGGGAAAAAGAAGAAACTAACATAGGATTCCCCAAAGGGACCAGCCAGAAAGCTGCCCAATTACCCTACAGTAAAGCCCAAGAGCTTAAAAGTCCAATCACAGAGAGAGGGCTTGCTATTAGCTTTTCGTGCTTTTAAATATGAATGGACAATGGTTGTAATGTATTTAAGAAAATCCTTCAACATGATAAGAGTCAAAAAATAGCTATTAAAAGCAATATATATATATATATATATATATGTATATATATTAGAAAAAATAAAAAGACAACACAAAGGATAGAAAATAAGGTTGTAAAAATCTAATATAAAGTAAAACAAAGAGACAAAGACATGGAAAATCATAGAAGAGATCTTTAAAAATAAGAGAACAATCCAGAATATCTAACATCTAACTACAAAGACTTCCAGATCAAGGAAAGAGAATAATGGAAAGAAATTACCAGAGAAATACAGAGTAACAGTTCCCAGAACTGGACACAAGTTCCAAGATTAAAAGGGTCCTCAAAGTGTCCAGCATAATGAGAAATAGGATGTATATCAAGGTATATCACCATAAAATGTCAGAATACCAGGGCTAAAGAAAATATACTAAAAACTTCAGGGAGGAGGGTAATGTCACAGTTCACGTTAAAAGAACTGGAATCAGGGAGCAGGCAGTTCTCAATTATAACCCAAGAGCTTAAAGGCAATAAAACAATGACTTAATTGTTTTAGAAAAAAATATCTTCCTCAATCCAAAACTAAGCATAGCTAAAATTTCAAACAAGTATAAGAATAGAATAAAACATTTTCAGACATACAAGTTTTAGAAAGATATATTCTTTTTCTCAGGCAGCTATACAGGATATGCTACCCCCACAGCTCAACTTGACTTCTTCTTAAATTGGATTTCCTGTTTCTTGGGTCCCATATTAAGATAAAATAAAGACACTGAATAGTGGTGATGAAGCAAAAGAATAATGTAGGACACTGAGAGGATGAAGGAAGAAGAAATGCAAATGTGGTCTAAGAAAACTGAAAATTTTTTACAAAATTCTCATCTGTGCAATCTGCACCAGCCCAAGAAAAGAAAGGAAAGGAAAGGAAAAAGGAAAAGGAAAAGAAAAGAAAAAAGAAAAAAGAAGTACACTGATCTCACAGATTCTGCCCCCAAACAATTCAACCAATCATGGTGAAGTCCACAATCTAGAAGCACCATCCCACCACTCCCTTCCCACCCATATATAGAGCTTTTAAGTGGCATTTTAGTGCCCCTTGCTTAAATATGAACAGCCAATAAAGGAGTACCAGACATCTGAAGGAAGTCTCTAACATAAAAGATCAGGGATGAGAGAGGAGAGGTTGAGAGGAAAAAAAGATTTTGTAAGGAGATTTAAATTTACAATTAAAAAAGAAACTATCACCCCCCCCACACACACACACCACATCAATAGGGCTCCTATATAATGAAATGGGATTACAGCTAAAAGAACTGCAAGCCTCAGGTTCCATTTATGGAGCCCCCAGGAGAACCCAAAGACAAGAGACAAAAACAAAGACCCTAGAGAAAATTTTCACCTTTGACACCACAGCAATGGTAAACATAATCTAATTCTTAAAGAAATTAGGCCTATCTACCTTCATTCCCTTTAGCTGATACATAATATATGGCTTTTAACAAAAAAATTATAAGCCATACTAAAGGCAAAATAGTCTGAAGAGACAAACATTAGAACCAAACTCAGATTTTGGAATTATCAGACAGGGAATTTAAAATAATTATAATTAATATACTAAGGACTCCAATGGAAAAAGTGGACTACAAACAAGAATAGATGGATAACGTAAACTTAGAGATAGAAACTCTAACAAAGTATAAAAAGGAAATGCCACAAATTAAAAACCGTGTAACAAAAATAAAGAATGCTTTTGATGAGCTTGCCAGTATAGTGAACAGGGTTAGGAAGAAAATCAATGATCTTGAATGTATGTCTGTCAATAGATACTTCCAAAACTTAAATGCAAAGAGAAAAAAAAAAAAAGAAAGAAAGAGAACAGAATATCAAAGAACTGTGGAACCTACAAAGCGTCTAACATATATATACATAATGAAAATACCAGAAAGAAAAGAAAGAGAGAAACAAAATATTTGAAGTAATAAAGGCTGAAAAATTTCCAGAATTAACAACAAACACCAAACCACAGTTCCAGGATGCTCAAAAAACACTAAGTAGTATAAATACCCAAAATCTACACTTGCATTTATCATATTCAAACTCAGAAAATTAAAGACAAAGAGGAAATCTTGAAAGAAACCAAGGGAGGGGTATCCCACTTAAATACAGAGAAACAACGAATAAGAAGTACACTGGACTTCTCTTTAGAAACCACGTAAAGCAAGAAGCTGGAGTGAAACATTTAAAGTGCTAAGTGAAAAAACAAAGGCACCAACGTAGAATTCTGTATCCAGCAACATTATTCTTCAAAAATAAAGGAGAAATAGACTTTCTGAGACAAACTATAACTGAGAGAATTTGTCACCAATAGACCTACCTTGCAAGAAATGTTCAAAGACATTCTTCAGAGAGAAGAAAAATGACATAGGTCACAGACCTGGATGTACGTAAATTAAAAAGTAACACATTGGGGAAGGAATAAATGGAGCTAAAATAAAATATATTTTCTTATTTTTAATTTATTTAACATAACAATTTGTGGGGGCGCCTGGGTGGCTCAGTTGTTAAGCGTCTGCCTTTGGCCCAGGGTGTGATCTCAGGGTCCTGGGATCGAGCCCCACATCAGGCTCCCTGCTCCGCTGGGAGTCTGCTTCTTCCTCTCCCACTCTCCCTCCTTGTGTTCCCTCTGTCACTGGCTGTCTCTATCTCTGTCAAATAAATAAATAAAATCTTAAAAAAAAAAAACACAACAATTTGTACAAAATAATAAAAGTAATCATGTACTTGATAATTATAGCTTATGGCTAAGGAAAATAAATGACAGTGATGTTATAAAGAATGGGAGGGAAGGATTGGGAATTCTTTGTTATAAGGTGCCTACACTACCTGTGATGTAGAATAGAGTTATTTAAAAATGGACTTGAATTAATTGCAAATGTATATTGCAAATTCAAGAGCAACCACTAAGAAACATTTTTGAAAAGAAATATAGTTGATACACTAAGACAAGAGGACATGCAATCATATAAAATGCTCAATTAAACTGGAGAAGGTAGGAAAATTAGAAGACAAAAAAAGAAGGAATAAGGACAAGGAAAACAGTTGTAAGTATGGCACGTATTAATCCAACTACAGCAATAATTACTTTAAATGTGAAGGGGGTAAGTACACCAATTCAAAGGTGAAGGGGGTAAGTACACCAATTCAAAGACAGAGACTATCATAATGAATAAACTAAAAAACCCAACTACATGTTGTCTACAAAAAACCAAAACTATGATATTTACCTTCAGTGAGATAAGGAAATAAGAAATAACTCTTAGAAATTAAAGATATGATAAAAGCAATTAAAAATTCAATCAATGTGTCATAATATAGGTTGAAGGACTCTTCTACAGAGGAGAGTAAAAAAGAAAAAACCACTTAAACAAAAATAGAAAATGTTAAAAAAATTAGAGGATCAACCCAGGAGATAGTGAAGGCTCGAAGTGTTTGCCCAGGTCATGATTCCAGAAGAAATTTATAGAGAGGCAAGATCCTCAGCCTCAATCCTTCCCTAAGCATTAATTGTGCACTGACAATGTTCCTAATACCATAACAAACATCAACATTTGGCTCCAAACCTATATCAAACTGTTCCCTCCTTGTGCTAATAAGCATATAGGATGAATAGCATAAATGTTCATAATTTAGAAAATCTAGCCATGGTTTCTTCCTGCATACCACATTGTCAAATATCAATCCAGATCCCCCTCTGGCCTCTCTGGCCCGTCTGTCAGATATCAACCCATGCCCACAGTACCAGGCCTCTAGGTTGTGTCAGAGCATGGAGATTTTAAATGGAATCTGAGTCATTCAGTGCAATCCACTGGCTACCATATGCTTCCGTTCCAATGTTTGTGCCTTCTCTTCAGTTCAGCCTTACCCCTGGCACACATATATTCTGATTCAGCTGGTCCACATTCCAAGACTTGAGGTAAAATAAGGCCCCTTGGCCAAAGGAACATGCAGGGAATTGGCCACAAATACTGTTGGAGCAAAGGAATGAGGGAGACATGGAAGCTCCGCCTTGGGATACATTTATCAAGTACCCACTCTATTTTAGGCACGATGTGTCACTGGGGTACAAAATTTACCAAATGCATAAATATTGATGTACAAGAATTCTCTTCATACTGCTGTGTATGATCACGAAAGCAAAAACAAAGAACTGGAAATAATCTAAATATCTGAAAATAAGGAAGAGGTTTTTAAAATCATGATACATCCATATGAAGAAAGGGATAACACAGGCTTTAATAACAACAGAGAGTTTATCTACATGGATAGATGGATAGAGGCCTATTGCTCTGCCAGGGAACATATGACAAAATAGTATATAGCTTTGATTCCATTTTTCTTTTTTTAATAAAAGTACAGTTATAAAACAAATGAATTAACAAACAAACATTAAGCAGAACTGGACCCATAAATACAGAGAACAAACTGATGGTTGCCAAAGGGAAGGGGTATGGGGGATGAGCAAAACGGTTGAAGGGGAGTGCATGATACAGGCTTCCAGTAATGGAATGAATAAGTCATGGGAATAAAAGGCACAGCATAGTGAATACAGTCGATGGTACTGTAATAATGTTGATGGTGACAGATGGGTAGCTACGTATGTGAGCATAGCACAACGATTAGAGTTGTTGCATTACTGTGTTGTCCAGCTAAAACTAAAGTGATATTATGTGTCAACTATATGTAAGTTTTTAAAAAACAGCACATCTAATAGATCTAAATAAGGCTTTCTCAACCTCAGTACCAGTGACATTTTGGACCAGCTAATTGTGGAGGCTGGCCTGGGCACTGTAGGGTGTTCAGAAGCACCTCTGGCTTCTACCCACTCAGTGCCAATAGCTACTCAAGTATGTAACTACTCAGTTGTAACTACTCAAAATGTCTCCAGACATTGCCAATGTACCTGGTGGTGGGGGTGACCAAAACTGTCCCCATTGGAGAACCACTGCCCTAAATGAAGAAGTGTGAAAGGGCATGTGCTATAGATTTGGTATTTACTGTTCAGTAAATCTTAACCATGGCTGTCTCTGCTTGGTGAGATAACAAGTGATTTGTCTTTTCTTCTTAGAATGAAGAAGTCTTCTGAGGTACCTTCTGATTTTTATAGCATGAACTTCTATTTCTTAAGGAATTGTTAATATTTTTAAAATACTGCATTGTTCATTTGAAACAAAGAGCTCACCTTGGTCAACAGAGTTTGTTAATAAATCCAAAAGGAACTGTATAATTTCTGAGCTTGGATCTTGAATGTCTATACTTAGATACACCTGAAATGAAGATGACTTTTTAAATTTAGGGAATAACAGAATTTTAGAGGTGAAAGGGAACTCTGGTGACCCTCTAGCCCAGGGATAAGCAAACTACAGCCATGGGCTAAATCCAGCCCACTACCTGTTTTTGTAACTAAAGTTATTTTGGAACCCAGCCACAGGTACGATCTATGATGGCGTTCACGCTACACTGGCGGAACTGAGTAGTTGTGCAGAGACTGCATGGCCCAGAAAGCCTAAGATATTTACCATCTGACCCTTCACAGAAGGAGCTTGCTGACCTCTCCTCCCATGCACAGGCACTTCCTCTAGGATGGCAGGCCTCCGCTGGGGCTCTCCCAGGCACCAAGGCTTCACCAATGCAAGGGCAGTCCATTTCTTCACTGGACAGCTTTGACTGTCAGTTTTGAGTTGTTGTTTCTGAAATTTCTGAGCTGAAACCAGCTCCTCTATAACACTCTTTGTCCCCGCTTCTTCCTTCTGGAGTCACAGGCAACTGTTTCTACTTGCCCTTCCACACTTGGACATTCCTGCTTCCTCTCACTGCACATCCACAGATCTCATTAGCTCCACCTTGAAAATATATCCAGGACTTGCCCACATCTTACATCTCCACGGCCTCTACTACACCATCTCTCACCCTGACTCTAACAGTAGCTCTTAACTAGTCTCCCTACTTCTGCCTTCACCCCCCCTCAGTCTCTCCTCAGAACAGGTGTCAAAGTGGTCCTTTTAAAATAGAAGTTTAATCATGCCCCTCCCCTGCTCAAAACCATCCAGTGGCCCGCATCACTCATTGAGTAAAAGGTGAAGTCTTTCAAGGGCCTACAAAGGCCCTGCATCTGATCCCATGTACCACCCCTACCCTACCCGTCCCCTCCCCACTCTGCTCCAGCCCTTCGTCCTCCTTGATGTTCCTCAACCAACTCCCTCCTCTGGGCCTTTGCACTTGCCCTTCCCTTGGCCTGAAATTCCCTCTCACATGTCTGCAGGACTCGCTTCCTCCCCTTTTTGGGACTCTGCTCAAGGTTGCCTTCTCAGGGAGGCCTTAATTGAAATTAGACCCCCTCGCTTCACTCCAGCACTCTCCACCCACTCCCTTTCCTGATATGACTCTTCTATAGCTCATCTCCATGTGACACACTCTACGTGTTACTTACTTACTCCTAGCTATAGGAGTATATGTAAGCTAAATATGAACGTGGACTTTTGTCTATTTTGTTCACTGCTGTATGCCCAGTGCCTAGAACAATGCCTGGCACATGCAACATTCTAAATAAATAAATATTAAGCATGCAAATTCACCACCATGGGTATACATGTTCCTCCCTATATATGCCTGAATTGGCTTTTTTGGGGGGGATTATACTGGCATTTTTTTGAAGTATAGTTGACATGCAATGTTATAGTAGTTTCTGGTGCACAATATAGTGATCTGACAATTCTATACATTATGCAATGTTCAGCACAATTCTTGAGGCAACCGCCAGGAGCCAGTTCTGACTGGGAAAATATGCATGCATTCTCACTGATTATCCCCATTACACATTGAGAGAGTTGTCAGAGTATATTCATTATCCACTTAACTCTGCCTGGCCACAGCCTGGCCTTGCAGAGAGGAAGTGGAGGAGAGCTGACCATTGCCCTCTGCAAGGCTTTGCATTTCAAGATAGACATGTGAATGGGCACAACATGGGGGGACAGCCAAACAGAGCCACTAAACCATTACATGGAAGGAGAGTAGTATGTTTAGATTAGGTGTAATGAAGGGACACTGTGATTTATAGGGGCACAAAGAGGCCATGTTCGGGGCTGAGATGAGCTGTGCCAAACCCAGGTCAAGAGAAATCGATGAAGGATCATGAAACAAAATCGCCACGAAGGGCCTGTCATGGGCCCCTGTTATAGCAGGTTCATTTACTACCCTTCAGGGTCAGGTTATATGTAAAGAAACAGAGGTTTAGGAAAGTTACGTACCCAGGACTACAACACACAAGTGATAAATCCAGGTGTGTCTGTCTTCAAAGCCCATGAACTTTCTACTAAATGAAATCTATTATCCAGAGCTTAGGACAATGCCTAGCACATAGGATGATACGTGTATCACCAACGTTTTCATTACAAAATCCTGCTGCCTTATGTGAAGAAATCATGACACCTGAGGAAGAGTGGGTCTTTCCCTTAATTGACCAAAAGACTGCAGCTACACATTTGGCCCACAAATCCCACTCTACTGGTCCTTTCCATCATCATCTCTTCCCCTTTCCACACTTTCCCTCTCTCTCTGCCTAATTTAAAGGGACAGATGAAACTCTATCTATACACTACTCTAACAATCATGCTGATGAATCATCGTCCCTCAAGATGGTGTCACTGCCACCAACCCAGCAGCCTTTCAGAGACTGCCATCTGATTAAACCCCATAGATGGGTGGTATTTTCCAAACTACTGCATTTTAAGATCTCAGAAACAGGTGGGGAAAGCAACAACTGAGCTTATTAGAAGATGACTTTAACTGCCTGAGAGGAAACTAAAAAACTCCTTAAAATCCCCAGAGAAATTTCAGAAACTCCAGAGTGGCCTGAAGCACAACTACACACTTGCTAGAAATAAAACATCTCACATTGAACGTACTCTCATTAAGCAAACAAAGCTGGAGGGTGCTGTTGGGAGGCAGTGGACTGACACGAATTACACTTGTAGTGAGGCCTTCCACACACACCACAGCAGGAAATGGGGTTTGTAACCAGATGGTAGAACAAGGCTTCTGAGAGTAAGGGGCTCTTCCCATCCCTTCTCTGTCCCACAGCAAACTCAAGAGCACTCTCTGAATCAGGCTCAAAAGGATGAACTCTCTTAAAAGTCTGAAAACTGTAAGCAAGTGAAACCAGAAAATACTAAAATTACATATCACTAGTTCAGAGCCTTAGACTTTTAAGCTTGGAGCAGAGGGGTAGGTGTGAAGTGACAGTAAGGATGTTTCTGAGACACCAAAGATAGTATATTTGATTATAGATCCTGAAATCTTCTAAAAATTATCAGCACCTTCATAGCATTTTAAAGACACACAGTTGCGTGAGTGTAAGGTGCTGGTTATATTAAATTTTTTGGAGCCTCACCCTCATCATACAAAATGGTGCAGGGAGTAGAGGTGGAATGAGGTGACAGAGAAGGACGGCTTGGTCACAACCATTTAGTCTGAGATTGTGGCACCACGGATGGGAGCTGGGTTCTTCTGGAGCCACAGAAATGTTGGGAGCCATGAGCCCACCAAGTCAAAGTCTGTTGGGGAAACTCAGGTTCAGATCAGGAGACCTTTGGATTACAATCAGGCAGCAGCAAGAACTGCAGGAAAGAGTCCAGAGCTAAGAAGACAAGATAAAAACAAGGACAACTTGAGAATGGGGGGGGGGTGTACCCCCACTCTGTCAGGGCTGGTTGGTACAGGAATGGTATAGGGTCAGAGAAAGGTAGACAAAACAAGATCTTGTAATAAACCCCAGAAGTTACCTGCCTGCCCACTTTACGGGAAAATTCCACAGGAAAATAAATAAAGTTGGATTTCCTTGATGTTCTCCCAATCTCATTTTGGTATCTTCACCCAATACTGCTTGAACTCATTCACAGCTATAATATTAACCTTCAACCAAAAAAACCCATAATTCTCTGTTGCCAAAAGAGGAGTCGTCAGAACCTAAACTTTCTAAACACCCTGGGAATTGTAAAGGAATCTCTGTATTGAAGATTGTGTCTCCCTCAAGGAGGTTATGGGTCCTCTCACGGGTTTTCACCCAAATTCCAGGTACTCACTGCAGGCTGCTGGAGAGCCCCCCACTCAGCCTTCTTCGTCTCCAAAATGATTTTTTCTCCTACTTCTGTGTTATTTTCCTCTACTTCCTCCTTCTCATGCTTCTTCAACTTCTTTCCTCTTACTCTTCTTTTCACATTTTTTTCCTTCTAAAGCTTATTGTGTGAATGACATAAGTGATACAACTTCATTCTTAACAAATGTTTCACCAATGGTACCAACATGTTTTTTTTTTAATGATTTTTTATTATATTATGTTAGTCACCATACAGTACATCCCCGGTTTCAGATGTAAGGCTCGATGATTCATTAGTTGTGTATAACACCCAGTGCATATTGAATTGGCCATCCTTTGCCCATCAATTAAAAAGCCTTCTTTACTATATATACAACTCTTACATATACGTTGGTCCATTTCTGGACTTTTTATTCTATTTTCTTCATCTATGTTTATCTATGCTTGAATCTGTATACAGTGTTTTAATCATTATAGCTTCATAATACATCTTTCCAGTAGTAAAAACCTCCCTCGTTACCATTCTTTGAGTTCTAAAAATAACTTTCCTTCTATTTCTATTTTTGTAAGAGATTTACTGAGAAATGGACACTGCCAACATTACACTTAAAAATCTGCTAAGAGGGTAGATCTCGTGTTAAGTGCTCTTACACAATAAAATAAAAATAACTTAGGGGAAAAAAAGAAATGGGTGTTGCCTTTTGAAATCGATTTATCTGGCATAGACTTTACTTGGTCATGACACTGCAAGATTCAATTTGATAATGTTTTTAGAACTTTCATGTCTATATTCAGAAATGAAACTGGCCACCAGTTGTCTTTGAAGTCTAATTTCTACAAAAAATCATAACCAAGATTTGCAATATTGAGCTCACTATATCTTCTAATTTCTAAACTCTATGGGGCTAAATATTCCTGATAAAGGAAGATAAGCCAAAAAAAAAAAAAAAAAAAAACCAGCGAGTCTAAGCAATGTGCCAACTGGTCAGTCAATAACAGTGTGATAACTTAATCATTATAGGATACAATTATAAATGTAGAATACTTTACCATATTTCTCCAATTTCTTTGCCCCCTTAGATTCCTTGTCCCCAACTCTCTGAAGAGAGACAGGATGAAAGGTGCATGGCAGATTCTGCAGAAAATAGCCATCAGACGAAAGAACTACACCTCTCAGAAGGCTTTGCACAGTGGAAAGATGTGACTTGTCAGAAGCCCATCTTGCAAAGCTACACATGACTAAGGAACAAATATGGTAGGGACAAAATGGCATGGACGCAAGAGTAAAAGTGCAAGAACATTCCATGAGATTGGAGTATTAAAATGAGAGAATGAGGGTGTTTTAGAAGAAGACTCTTAGACCAAGCCCTTAAAATCCCTGAAATACTACAGACGTGTGAGTCAAGAAAGTTTTGTCCTTAAATGTGACATATCTCTGGGGAGGAACTAAAGGGTGTTTTGAAACTTGAGATGATGTTTTGATAGCATTACCTTAGTCAATCTATTCCCCCTTTCATTTCTCCACCTAGGTTTGCTAGAGGGTGCTCATACACTACTCGGTTTGTAGAAGATTTGATGTGCTTCTCTCTCCTAGTACAGAGCTGTACCTACCACATTGCCAAAGGACACTTCTAATGTGCTCAGCAAACCCCATAAGATAATACACCTGCTGTTCTCAAGGGATGGGAACTATCCTTACTGTGTGTGTGTGTGTGTGTGTGTGTGTGTGTGTGTGTGTGTGTCCTTACTGCTTCTGATTAAAGCTGATGCATCATAATAACCCAGAAGCAGGCAGGGGTTTGTCAGATTTATTCCAAGTAAACACCTTAATGATCTCCCCAAATGGCAGGGGGGCTGCTCATAATAGGCACATACATATGTAAAACAGCAAAAGAGAAGGTGCCAGATTTTTTCTGCCACCTATACTTCTCTCTCCCGATTGTACCACCTGGGGTGAGAGTGATGATGAGCTGTGGGAAACACAGAAGGTGCAGTAACCTTGGAAAGCTGGGAGCTGAGGGAGCAGTGAACTAGAAAGTGAGAGGAAACCAGAACAAGAGAGGTTGGTCTGAAAGCCCTTTGAGTCCATAATCCCTATTAGATGATTCGTGTCCTCTTTTGCCATTGCTTTGGACTACAAAACTGTAGAATTACAAAACTTGTGCTCCTTACAAACATACAGCTACTTCTTTCCAGAGCTTCAGTCACATCTCTGGACAAGTTCATCAACAGCACCCTATAGCCCATTTCATGGCAATAAGCTAAGCCATTAGAAGGAAGTGCTATCACTCCTCATCTCACTGTGACTTCCTCAACCATATGGGAAAAAGCATTTTTATTTGCACGTTATTACTTAACTATGCAAGTGAAAAGCTCTGCCTCTCTGCTCCTGGGAGTATGCAGATGCAGGATGTAGAAATCAAAACCCGTGCTTGGTATGCATCTGGAAGCCCATCAGAGGGAAAACATCCCTGAAATTTCTACCTCTCTTGACATGGTGATTCTTCTTTCTGTCCAACCCCTCAAACAGATTTTGTTTTAAAGGTCAAGAGAAAAATATTAATCTCAGGCAGTTTGGCTGGCTAAGCTTTCCAAACTATTTGACCAAGAGCTATCTGACCAAACTTCACTAGTAATAGTAACTACGGAAAACTATCTCATATGTAAATGGGACTTTATAATTTGTCTGGGGATTCTGTGTACATAATCCCTTTTGGGCCTCAGGGCCTCTGGGTACAGGTTGATTTACTCTTTTGTACACAATAAAGCTGAGGGCCACTGCAGTTGAGAGATGTGCTCAAAATTATTACCAGAACTATAAGCAAAACCTAAGTCTTCAACTTCAGTATAACACTCCTTCAACTCTTTGTGTCTTCAAGTCTTTCAAACTTATAACAATTGGTCAGTTTACCACATATGTGGGCACACATGGGGCTACATATACACATGTGTGTTCCAGGATATATATGATGTCCCCTATCCATTCCTAATATTGCTCATTTGTCTTCTCTCTTATTTTCTTGATCAGTGTGGCCAGAGGTATATTTCTTATGGTAAGTTGTGGTCAAAAGCATTCAAAATCCACTGCTCATGTTTTTCTCCTAAATGACCACAGAAATTCTGGACTACAATGAATTATTGAGAAACTAAATTGGTACTGTGCTTTTAATTTGGGAGTAGGAACTCATTACCCAAAAGAATTAAATCTATTCTCCCCTTCCCCTCCCAAGAGGGAGCTGGTCTCCATGTCCTTGAGGGCTGGTTTCTGTTACTTTCAAGGAAGGACAATACTTTAGGGGAGATTTCCAAGGGGAGGACAGATGGACACTGGTGCAACAGGAGGAAGAGAGATTTGTCTTTTCCCTAAGGGTTAGATTTCTAGAACCTGAGAAGTTATGTGAGTATGTTTGGGAAAGTAAGAGATAAGTGAAGAGGAAGTGGGAGGTTGCATACCATCACCATGGTCATGCCTGCAAGAAGGGACCTTGGGGCATCACCACAGACAAGTATAAAAGCAAAGCCTGACAGACATAAAGGACCTGGTCACAACTGGAGCATCTAGAAACAAATGGGAGGATGCCAATGATGGTGACCACCATGGACTTATGGTCAGTTCCTTCCTTCATTTCCCAAGATACACATCACTACAGAGATCCTTGCATGATTCCATAAAGAAGAGAACCCCAATAAAAATGAACATTAGAATTCTTCACCAACCATAGCTAGTCAGGTTTAAAGCCAGGTTTGATTTCATTTAGAAAAATAAAAGGAAATATGACATTTCTTGTATCTCTAGGTCAAAACAGTTTGCAGTTGCTATATGCTATTTGTGGTGATACGACTAACTTTGGATCCTACCCAGAACTCCTTCTAGAAGGACTCCTCCAGGATGGAGAGTAGTACCAAATGCCAAGCCAGATAATGTATGAGAGGGTATCCAAGGCATGGAGACTGGGGAGCTGAAAGTTGCGTCTTCAACGGAAAGCAGAAAATAAGTTTTTATTTTCTCCTCTGTCCCTTTCTCACTGAATCCCTCCTTTCCACACTGATTCATGCATATACTTGGACACACTCTGTTTATACTAAAATTCCAAGTCTACGAAAAGCTCAAGAGGATTCTCAGGGAACTGGAAGAAATAAAGGGAGACTGCAAATGCTCAAGCTGCTAAGCCAAAACTGTCAGCTGGAAACATACAGAATGACATTGAAAAGTCCCAGGTTAAGCCAAAGTCTTAAACATACCAGATTTGCTTCATTTAAGGCTCCTACAGGGAGATGCCAGAGGGGTCTCAGAAAAGCAACAGTGTAATGGGAGATGTTCCAGTCTCCATAGCAGCCTAAGACTGACCGTCGTCCCATGAGTAAGAGGGAACTCCTTCTGCCTGACTGCCTTAAGCTGGGACAACGGTTCTTTTCTGCCTTCAGACTCAAACTGCTCTTCTGGATCTCAAGCCTGCTGGCATTTCAACTGCAACTACACCATTGACTCTCTGGGGTCACCAACTTGCCAACTACAGATCTTAGGACTTATCAGCCTCCATAGTCACATGAACCAATTCCTTATAATAAATCTCTATCTATATATATATTCTATTCATTCTATATCTCTGGAAAACCCTAACTGGTACAGGAATTAAAACCAATTTAAGAGCTCCTCAGAATGCAAAGATAAACACTGAGAAAGTGCTTTGATATACTAGGATCTCCTAAAGAAAGAGTAGAACAATGAAACAAGAGTAGTAATCAAAGACATAATAGAAGAAAATTTTCTGGGTTGATGTGCAAATGTTATGACTGTCTACCAGGAAAACTCAAAAGAGAACAAATAAGAACTCATTAAAGTAACAAAATACATTACAAAAAATACTAATTTTCCTACACAATAAGAATAATGAAGATAATATAATGTGGAAGGAAGGTGGGGATTTCTAATAGCAACAATAAATATAAAATACCTAGAAATAAGCATAACAATAACCACATCAAAAAATTGATAAAATCTTCTTGAAGAACATAAAAGAGGACTAAAATAAGTAGAGAGCACACCAATTCCTGAACTGAACTAAAAGATTCAATATTGTAAAGATGTAAATTATCCCTAAAATAATGTATACATTTAATGCCATTTCAATAAGATTGAGGGGATGTGTGTCAAACAGACTCTAAATTTTTCCTGAAAGATTAAATGTGTACATTGATTAAGATGTTTCTTGGAAGAAAAAAAAACAAAACAGTAGTGAAAGTAAACTTGCCCAACCAGACCCTAATAGATGTTCTATGAAGCTACAGTAAATAGAACAATGTGATGCTAATGAAAAAAAAAAAAAAAAAGAGGCAGATTAATGGGTTAGAATTGGAAGCCAAAAAAGAACTGAAGTAGGGATGCCTGGCGGCTCAGTCAGTAAAGTGTCTGCCTTCAGCTAAGGTCGTGATCCCAGGGTCTTGGGATGGAGCCCCACGTTGTGCTCCCTGCTCCTTGGGGAGCCTGCTACTCCCTCTCCCTCTACCCCTCTCCCTGTTTGTGCATGTGCACTCTCGCTCTCTGATGAATAAATAAAATCTTCAAAAACACAAAAAGAACTTAAGTAGACTTCAGAATTTAGCATATGAAAAGGTGGCATTTAACACTGGTAGAGACAGAATTTTATTTTGGGGGGATGGAGAGTTTTGCATTGATCTTATGTATTTTGCTCTTTGTGTTAACCCTACTCCTCACAGCCCTCAGAACTGGTTAGCACAGCCTACTGGAAGAGCAATAGAGGGTTTGTGCAAGACTATGAGAGTGGTGGCTGCTGACTTGTTCATATTTCTGCAGTTTTGTGTGATAGATTTGTCTGATCTGCGTCAATTTGGTTCTGTAATCTGAGTGTTCAATAGAGTTATCTGAAGAACCTCCAGTGAGTCCGGCTGCTGCTGCTGCTGCTCCACCTTTCTCAGGACCTGAAACCCTTCCTGCTGAAAGCATGTCACTAGGGATCGGGAGGGTCCTCCTCCTGGGCTCCTCTGATGCTGAGACCTGTTTTCTCTTTGATCTCACACAGGATGCTGAAGAGCAAGAGCTTCATTCTACGATAGTTCCGGGCATGTTTCTTTGCTTGTGCCTCATCCAAATTCTGGTTGGTGATGGTCATGATCTGGTAGAGGATGTCACCCATGTCCCGCTTCCTGCTGTTGCTATTCACCCCTTCATGGCCATGGAAAGGAGACCATGCCGCCCTGCACCAAGTGGCCATCCAGGTTCACCCGGGCCAGAATCTACAGCATCTGGATTGATAATCCAACCCCAGAAGAGCATGGCACAGGTGGGACCATGACTTTTTTTTTTTAAGGAGATAGAATTTTAAGAGTTGGTATTCTGTTAACTACATAGCAATTTGGTTAAATAATAATAATAATAATAATAATTAATTTAGTGACTATCTTATGCAAGACACCAAAGTAAACATGGCTGTATTAAAGATATAAATTTTGAAAGTGAAGTCACATGACAGGCATTTGGGTGTCTCAGGCGGTTAAGCATCCAACTTGATTTCAGCTCAGGTCATGATCTCAGGGTCCTGGGATGGAGCTTTGCATCAGGCTCTGTGCTCAGAAGGGAGATTCTCTCTCTCTTCCTCTGACCCTCCCACCACTTGCCTGTTCTCTCTCAAAATAAATAAATCTTTAAAAAAAAAATGAAGCCATATGAACGCTAAATTACAGTTTAAGGAACTGCTTACATAATATGAAAGTAGAAATTTTATCTAGAAATTTTATTCAGAAATTTATTTTTCTAAGTATGAAAAATAAAAGGACTGAGAAATCTGACTTTGTAAGAATTCCTATGTGTCAACACATGACATAAAATTAAAAGTATACAACATATAATGGAGAAATGAGATACAAATAGAATAATGTAGTAATTTGTACTAATTCAGTAAAATAAATATGTATTATCAAGAGACAGATACCTACACAAAGAAGGAATTCAAATAGTCTATGAGATTATAAAAGTGTTGAGGCACCTGGTTGGCTCTGTTGGTTGAGCCTCTGACTCTTGATTTTGGCTCAGGTCACGATCTCATGGGTTGTGGGATGGGGCCCCATGTCAGGCTTCACACTCAGCTGGGAGTAAATGGGTTTTCTCCCTCTGCCCCTCCCCCTACTCATGCTGTTACTACCTGTCTCTCTCTCTCAAATAAAATAAATAAATCTTTAAAAAAGATGTTCAACTTCATTACTCAGTTTTAAAATGTAAATGAAACAATAATAATGTTCCTCTACCATCAAATTGGCATTGATTTTTTTAAATGGTCTTGGCTTAAACGGTAGAACATGGACAACCTCTTAAACTGTTACAACAATAATATCAACTTGTATAACACTTCTGAGAAAAATATGGCAATGGCCTAAAGTAGGCAATGGCCTACTAATGCAAGAAAGTTCTTTGGCAAAGTAATTCTACATTCAGAAATCTATTTTTAGGAAATAATTAGATGTGGGGAGAAGTCTGACATTAAAAAAATGTTTATCACAATATTAAACATTGTGGTTATAAATGAGAAATAACCTAAATGACCAACAACTGGGGACTTGTTTTTAAAACATTATAATTTACACAATCATTGAAAGTGATGTAGCAGATTAGTATTTGTCATATGATTTTTTTTTTTTTTTACATAACTGACCATCTTTGTTCCCTCCTCTGCATCCTATTTCTTCACCCCTTAAAAAAAAAGGTGACACTGAATATCACTATCAAGACTGTTTTTAGGGACACCTGGGTGGGTCAGCTGTTAAGCGTCTGCCTTCGGCTCAGGTCATGATCCCAGAGTCCTGGGATCGAGCCTTACATCGGGCTCCCTGCTTGGCAGGAAGCCTGCTTCTCCCTCTCACACTCCCCTTGCTTGTGTTCCCTCTCTCGCTGTCTCTCTCTGTCAAATAAATACACAAAATCTTAAAAAAAAAAAAAAAAAAAGACTCTGTTTAATCCCTCAATTGTGTTGGAGTAAAAAAAATGGTTGAGAGCAGTGTACTGAAGATGCACATTTACTGATATGGAAAGATGTCCCAGATGTTCCTGATACACTATTCATGCAGGAAGCAAATTATGATTTGCTTTATAATTATCACTTATATTAAATTATATATTTATAATTATAATTAATTTTAGTTTAAATTATAATTTAAAATTATAAAATTGTTTGTTTTTGAGAAACACATACACCAACAGTAAAAAGATATAAAGGATACTGCAATGATTATATCTGGGTATTAGAATTACACTTTTAAATTTTCTTCTTTTTGATTACTGTTATGCTAATTTCAATATATTAACATATACTTATTTGCTTACCAAATTCAGTATATTTTCTTAAGGTTTTGTTGTTTTTTTTTAATAATCTCTACACCCAACATGGGGCTCGAACTCACAGCCCCAAGATCAAGAATCACATGTTCCAACTGAGCCAGCCAGGAGCCCCCAAATTCAGCTTATTAATAAACATGCAACATAACACTTCCATAATGGGAAAACAAATTATTTTTAATTTGTTATAATATAATAGATAATCGCTCTCAAGTTTCTCTTTATCAAGGTAGTGATTGATCAAAAGAAAAAAACGACGTTAATGAATCATTCTTGCTTCTTCAATTGCCTTTCAGTTAACTAATTTTCCTCAGATTCAAAACCCTGCATTTACTCGCTTCAAATCACTCCACATTAACTTGAAATAACACAAAAATAATCTTGTAATAGTATAACTTCTTTATTGCTTCCATTCAAAGACCTTAAATTGTTTTAATGGGCTTATGTATTTCTTCTTTCGAATTAAGACAGAAATAATCTTCCCAATGACTGTTATCTCAGTTCAGGATTAAAATAAAGCACACATTGTTCCAATATAATTAGGCCTAAAGTTCTTTTATATGGTACCTTACAAAGTCAGAGAATTATAAAATTGTGATTCTGAGCTTCCAAGCTTTTCCTTCTCTGTAGAAGTAACATACCTCACCCAAGGATCACGGGAACATAGTCCAATACATACGTCCAAAAACCAGTCTGACTGCTTACTTATGCTATTTTTTAATAGTATAGATTTCTCTTTCTGGTTGTTTTTTTTTTATTTTCAGAACATAGTTTCAAATGTGCAACTAGGAAAGGCAGAGCCAACAAGAACGATGTCTCTTTCACATTCAAAACAACTATCTTTCTGTCTCTCACTACAGAAGCTACCTATCTACCTTCAGAGGGAAAAATACTATAGATTTTTTTTTTCCTGTGAGAAATCGGAATTAACGGGACACCTGGGTGGTTCAGTGGGTTAAGGTCTGCCTTCAGCTCAGGTCATGATCCTAGGGTCCTGGGACTGAGTCTGGCATTGAGCTCCTTGCTCAGCGGGGAGCCTGCTTCTCCCTCTGCCTGCCCCTCCCCCTGCTTGGGCTCTCTTTCTCTATAACAAATAAATTTAAAAATCTTAAAAAAAAATGGAAACTAACATTTCTCCATTATAAAATATAGAAAGTAAGTAATGAAGATAGGACAAATACATTACAAATTTGGTCAAGATATGAATATTACACAGGTGCAGGGGATAATGAAGTACTTAAAGAGCATCATCATGTTCGTTGTATCAAGGAAAAGGAGAGGAACAAAGATCTTAAAATTTATAGCCTCTCTCCCCTTACTACTTCCCAACTGGGCAAGTGATAACAAGAAGTACAAACGCATCTCCTGAGCTCACACTCTGCCCAGTCACCACTGCACTAACAATGGTGAGTAACATTACTATCGCTAACTTTTATTGGGCATTTTGTGTTCTAAGTTCTGTTTCACATTTAGTCTCTTGAAGTTGAGGAGGTCAGGGTAAATCTATCTGGATCAAGGCTGCTACATTCCACCAGAGGGTCCTGGAATTTTCCCACAGGTTATGAACCTCTTACAAATTTCCCCACCTGGATCTGCACACACGCCTTCCCCTTGGTGTCTGAAAGGCTTTCACTTGTCCTTCAAATGTCACAACTCAAACATGTTCTTTCAAAATTCTCCCTGAAACTTTTATACTCATGCAGAGAGTGAGAGCCCCTGCGACAACCCCGTTATTAGAGCATTTTATCATGCTGGATGGCGCTGATTGTTTTGAATGTCCGCCTCTACTGGTCTCGCAACATAAGGTATATATGTAATCACCTCTGTATTTCTAGGGTCTGGCCCAGGACCCAATTCTCAGTATGATAATAATTTGTTGATTGGTTGACTGATTCATTGGATGGATGAAATGAAAATTTTAAATCCTTAACGTATGCTTGGTCACTTGTACAACGGAGCTGAGCCTTGGACTCCCATTAATGTATTAGTGACCCTTAGGAGCCCTAATGAAGCCATCTCATTAGAGTCAGTAAGGCCTTTAGGCCTAATTCACTCACTCTCTGCCTTAGGATAATTTATTTATATTGAATTTCAAACTGATCTGATAATATGATTCACAATAAGGCATCTTCCTGGGTCTGTCTTTTCTTCCTCCTAATTGCCATGGCCCAAGTTCAGCTTCTCCTTGTCTCTAAACCACAGACATTATCTTCCAAATGGTTTCCCATTCTTTTCTTCATTCATTCAACAATTCTTCGTTTAACACTTCGAGGCACTGTTGTAGACAGTGGAGACAGCAGTGAACAAGACAGACATGGACCCTAACTTCATGGCATTTATAGTAGGGGGAGACAGAAAAAGAACTTTCAGTGAATCTGAAGATAGATATCATAGAAATCATCTAATGTAAAGAACAGGAAAAAAAAAATATTGAAAAAATTTAAAAGAGCCTCCAGGACTTGTGGGAAATTTCAAAAGGTCTCCCATAAAGGTAGTTGGAGTCCCAGGAGAAAAGAAAGAAATTGGACCAGGAGAAAATAATAGGAAAAGTGGCCAGAACTTCCCAAATTGAGTAAAAGACAAAAATTTATAGATTAACCAGTGGCAAAATTGGTTAGTGTGCAGTACTTACACACAACAATGCAAGCAGAAAAATTTACAGATCCAGGAATAGCACATTCAAGAAAACCGCATCTAGGTACATCATAGTCTAAGTGTTAAAAGACAAAGACCTGGGACAGATAAAATCAAGGTAAAGACAGAAAAGAAGATGAAGACTAAGCCTCAGGATTCTCTAAAATGGAGATGTCAAGCACAGGATGAAGAGTCAGCAGATGAAACTGAGAAAAAATGGCCAATAAGGTATAAAAACATAGAGGTTATGGTGATCACAGGAGCCAGGAGTAGGTGTTTTGAGAAGGAAGTGATTAACTGTGCAGTACAGTAGTATAGACCACGTGAGATGAAGGCAAAGAAGTAACAATCACATTTGGCAATGCGGGAATCACTGAAAACCTAGACAAGAGCAGTCCTAATGAAGAGGTTAGAGAAAAAAGTGTAAGAGCTTAGATTGAGGAAAGAAAAAAAGGCAAGAAGAGAGGCAGGGACTTCATTTTTCACTCTGATGAGAGGGAACTTCTAAATCGCAAAATTCATTATGCCTTACTCCTAAGTAAAACCATTCAGCAGACCCTAATACAGAGACCTAAAGTCAGAAGAAGGAGGAGGAGGAGGAGGAGGAGGAGGAGAAGTAGTTGTTGTTCGCAGCAGATTAAGGTTCTTGAGTACTGCTTCCCAACATGCCAATCTGGAAGGAACACTAAAGTATCAAGGGAAATGTGATGCAATACAGAAAAATGTGTTCCCAGAACTCCTCTCATAAAAAGTCCTGTAGACTGTTGTAAAGAATACTTTGAAAAACTTCTTGGAGTAGTGGTGATGAAAAGTAAGACATCTCAAGGGAGGTTCTGAAGAAAGCACAGCCCTCTATGGTCAACCCCAATAACTTTACCCTAATTCATTCATCCATTTTTGCTTCCTCTGTTCCCAGAAGTGTCCAGCATAGAGTAAATGCCCAAAAATATTTGTTGAAAGAATGAATTGGTTTAAAATAACTCAACACTACTTCTCCCTTGGATTTTATATCTTATCGAAGGGCTCTTTCTGACAAAAATGCATATTTAGTTACAAAGAGAGAGGAGCCAAAACAGGCAAGTAGCAAGAACAGTAAGGCGAAAGTTGCCGAAATGGTGATCCCATGTTGATGTAGCTTTTGCTCAGTTCCTCGCATCCAGGATAAATCTATACTACATCATTCACAATATGCATATACAAATACTTAATCATTATGCTGTACACCTGAAACTAATGTAAGGTTATATGCCAGTTGTAGCTCAATAAAAAAAAAAAAAAATCTCTACTGAACCATAATTAAACAGAAGAAGTGTCTGGGCCTAAGAGAATCTAAAATGTCTGTGCCTCCTTCTCCAAAAACTTGTCTTTATGTGAAAGAGACATGCAAAGTTCACTGGCTTAATTGGAAGTAGTTTGGTGTTGTGTATTTTGCAGTCCTTAATAGAAAAGAAGGAAGCAATTACACCCAGAAGACTTTCCTTTTAAACCCCACATTTATAGGGCGCCTGGGTGGCTCAGTCGGTTAAGCATCTGCCTTCAGCACAGCTCATGATCCCAAGGTCCAGGGATTGAGTCCTGCATCAGGCTCCCTGCTCAGCAGGGAGTCTGCTTCTCCCTCTGCCCCTCTCCCACACTCATGGTCTCTCTCTCTCTCAAAAATAAGTAAGTAAAATCTTTAAACCCCACATTCATAAAGCACTGTCTTTTCTTCATGTAGTTCACCCTTACTCACAGAATCATGTATTCACTCATTCATTCATTCATTTTATTCCCGTATATAGTAATACAGGATGCAGCATAAGAATATCATAGTGCTTTTATATAGTAAGGGTCTGGTTCAATAAAGACCCTACAAAACACTAAACAAAATATCTATCGTGAAGGGAAGTTTGCTTCCAGAAACCACCTTTCATGCTGTAAGCAAAGATGCATAGCAAGCAATCCACAGCAATCTAAAAATAGACCAGGGTCCACCTCCAGCGCCAGCACTTTCCACCTTCACTCTCCATTAGGAAAGACATCAGCACACCTGGCTCTTCAAGGGCTATGCAGTTGCAGCACCCTTTGAGCCCATGCTCCACTTTCTGGACAACACAATCAAATTAATCCCTGTCACGTGCTCTGCTTGGGCGTCACCATTATCAAAAAGTAATGTGAAGACTGCCTGGAAAAAACCTGATTAGCAACCACAGTTAAATAAAGGCTCTAAAATTGAATAATCAACTAGGTGAGGGATAGATTCATTGCCAGCTGTTGTATCTCCTCTGTCCCCTGGACAAGAAGCAGACAGGGAGGTGACCTAGGCTCTTCATCATCAGACTAAATAATGGAAAGAGCCAATAATCATTCTCCACTTCAATATTTGTTATCCAATTCACTTGACCTATTATTCAAGTTTTGTCTACACCAGTTGAAAGACTTGTTTCCTCTCTGGAAAGGGGAATACATTAGGGCAGAGTATCTGTCCATTCAACTCACAATCTCCTACTCATACTCTCCACTCTCTTTGACATCATCCCAGCATGTAAATGGCAATGGTTACTTACCATAAATAAGAGGCTTGTATCAATCCATAAGTGTTTACATTTCTGATGATCAAGGAAATTCTATTATAATTTATATGCCTCTTTATATAATCATAATTTAGCACAGCTTTCATGTCAAGATCCCTAAGCCCTTCAATGATTACTTATGAATTGAGTCCATTTATTTTGTATTTCACAACTTCCTATGAGAGTTTAGCATGGTCACATGTTAAATATCTCTGGCCAAGGGGAAAGATACTAAGATATAATAGAGAACAACAACAATAAAAAGGTAGCCAGAGATAATATAAATAACAATGAATTTTAAATCAGGAGTTCTAGATTCAAATTCTAGTTTTATAATCTTTTGAAACACTTACTGTGTATGTTCAGTGAGAGTTTTATTGAGCCAAATACTTATTTTATTAAAAAAGCATTAACCTGGGGTACCTGGGTGGCTCAGTCGTTAAGTGTCTGCGTTCGGCTCAGGTCATGATCCTGGGGTCCTGGGGTCCTGGGATCGAGCCCCACATCAGGCTCCCTGCTCAGTGGGAAGCCTGCTGCTTCCTCTCCCACTCCCCCTGCTTGTGTTCCCTCTCTTGCTGTGTCTCTCTCTGTCAAATAAATAAAATCTTAAAAAAAAAAAAAAAGCATTAACCTTCAACTAATGTACCACATTACACAGTAGTAGTCTAATCTCTTTTCTTGTTTAAAAATGAGGATGATATAATAACTTACATAGATTTATTCTGAAAATTAAATAGAATAAAAAATACGAAAGGGATATTCCATATAAGGTACTATTATTAATAATACCAGCAGATAATTAAATCAACAGATGGTCCAAACTCATTTGGACCAATGTTCTCTCTCCAAACCTTCTTTCCCCAAGACACTGACAAGCTCTAATTTTTCACTATTTGAATTTAATACACTCTCCTTTCCGTATCTTCTGGTTGATGAAGGTGTTAACAACTGGAAAATGCAGAGTACAGGGCAGACCAAGCCAAGAGAGAAAATGATAAAGTCAGAGATTATTAATCTCAGAATACGCAAGAGTTGAGGTTTGTGGGCATAAATGAGTAGGCACAAAATATATTAAATACTAATTAATTAAAACTCATATTGCAAATGTAGGCACATTGAAAATCATTAATTCCAGTTTATATAGATGAACTGACAACTTATGATAAGAATTTCTAAATGTTGACCCATAAATCATTCTTATTTGTTCTATTTTTCAACCAATCACTTTACCCATCAAATTACTAAATCCATACATTGACATCAGTAGTCCTGAGTCTTATGACTCCTTCAGAATTTTAAAAGTGGAAAAATCTGGGTAAGAGCACCGGTGTCCAGTAGAACTTTCTACAGTGATGGCCATGTTATATATTCATGCTGTCCAATATAATAATACCTATTAGCCACATGAGGCTATTGAACATTCGAAATGTGCCTACTGCAACTAAGGAGCTAAATTTGTAATTTTACTTAACTTCAATTAATTTTGATGTAAATAATCACTCCAAGATATAGCCCCAGGGGTTGATCCCAGGGTGCTGGGATCAAGTCCCGAATCAGGTTCCTTGCTCAGCAGGGAGCCTGCTTTTCCCTCTGCCTGCCGCTGAGGCTCTTTTTCTCTCTCCCTCTGAAAAAATAAAATAAAATAAAATCTTTAAAAAGGAGGGGGGCAGATGCCTGAGTGGCTCAGTTGGTTAAGCATCTGCCCTTGGCTCAGGTCATGATCCTAGGGTCCTGGGATCAAGTTCCACATCAGGCTCCTTGCTCAGCAGGAAGCCTGCCTTTCCCTCTGCCTGCCGCTTGCTCTCTCTCTCTCCTTCTCTCTCTCTCTCTGATAAATATATAAAATCTTTAAAAATAAAAATAAATTAAAATTTTAAAAAAAGATATAACCCGAGGGTTGGTTCTCCAGAAGCCATTCAGCCATGCTTCAGGGAGAGATTCAAGACGTCAAGACAAGGGAATAACCATTCTTTAGATATGCTTTAGAGAGATTTCTGTGTAAAGTCTGAGATTCTACAATACTAAAGAACGAACCAAATGGCCAATTTAAAGGGAAGGAAGAATATCTAGATCTTCATCAATAAAGCCAATGACCAGCCTCATGAATTATCTCAGCAACCTTGTTTGCTGAATCCGCAAAAGTTTTGCCATATTCATATGTTCCTCCTTCTCAACAGAATCTGGGTTTTTGTTTGTTTGTTTGTTTGTTTGCTTGTTTTTTCAGGTAAAAGTGTGGCTATTGCATTAGGAAGGGTGAACCAGCCTTTGCCGTAGGAGGGGATCCTAATTAGTCTAAAGCAATTATACTGGCCCAGAAGTGGAGTAGGGCAACCCACAATTTAGACACAAATCTGTGATATAATTCCAGTCAACTCAGTTGACATAAAGGGTAGTCAACAGGAAAAGGAAGGGTGTGGAATGGGGTTTGCTTTTGAAAATGGTTTCCTCAGTGTTAAGAAAGACACTGGAAGAAGTACCTCATGTTCCTCTGAAGCTTGTCATCTATTAGTGTGATGCCTGGAACTTCAGCAGCCAAATTACGACTGTGAGGGGAGCTACTCTGAGGACTAACACATCCTACTGAGGATGACAGAGCAGAGAGACAGAAAGAACCTGGGATTTTAGTGACAATATTGAGCATCTGAACCAACAAATCCTGGAGTAATCCTACTACTACTCTTCTATTTATGTGAAATCGCATTTTTTTTTTTTTTTTGATTCTTTGGTCACTTTGGGTTGGGTTTTCTGTTACTTGCACCAAAAGCATTCTGACACAACCTCCATCTGTTAAGTAACAGGTAGGTATTTAACAGGCATTATGTCATTTAATCCTTGCAACAACCATCCAAAGAAAATTTCATTCACTCCATTTTGCAGCTGAGAAATCGGAGGCTCTAGAGAGATGAAGATGCAAAGGTCACTTGACTAATATATGGCAGTGTCAGGATTGAAACTCAGGGGTCCCTGATGCCGAAACTGCCATAATTCCCTTCCAGCTCCTGTCTCTCAGAACTGTATGTCCCGGTAGGTTGTGCATTAGCAGGTAAATCTTAAAGTGGCCTCACTCTTGCAACTGAGTTCCGTTACTTTTCACATCATCTGTAGACCCTCACGTGTAGAATAAAGTGATCCGCCTAAATGATCTCACCCAACTATGATTAGAAACGGAAAACAGTTAGAGCTGTGATTCATTTCAATTTTTTATTTCAAAAGCATTCCCTTCATACTTTTCCTGACGGCTGAGAGAGCAGACTTTGAAGCCAGAAACTCCACCTCCCATCAGACATTCTGCAGCTTCACCTCCAACATGCTTGACGTTATTAGCTGCCTAGGTGGGGCATGACTGTGGCTATTACAGCAGCAAAATGCACCCTCTTGCCCTTTTCCCTTGCCAGCTAACAGAACACCTCAACACCTTCCCCTGCCACAAAGGCTGGGAGTAATTCTGAAAAGCCTAGGTGCCTCACCACCTTACCCAAGAGTAAGGATGTGCATTCATGAATAATAAAGGCAGTGAGTGAGTCAAGCAGCATTATGCAGTCATTAGCCAGCTCCAACGTGTGCTACTCCACAGAGTGATTATATGCTAATAGGTTCATTTGCTTGCTTTGTTTTGATTCCTCAGGATGGACCCTCTCTCTTACCTGTGGAATAAAAATGTGCAAGGCTCTTCATTTAGTTGTCAGGGAGATAGCTTTTGAGGCCATGATTTGCGTCTGCCATGGAGAGTCAAATCTACTTCGGGACGTTGAAAGCATTTAAGTGAGGAAGCATAAGAATAAGATGCTTCAAATAATATTAAGTAGATACTCTTCTTTCAGGAAGTGCAGCTTAATCCCATCCTCCTTGAGCACGGGATAGACTTATGACTGGTATCCAATGAATAACAGTATGGAAAGGAGAAAACATTAACTTTACAGTGAAGGAATCTGACAAGTACTACCTTAAACAAGTGATTGGGTTTATCATAATGAATGATACCATGTATCCCCTGATTTGATGTGATGAGGAGAAAACTTCACTTCTATGGTTTTCCTCCCCAAAACCCACAACCCCAAATTAATCATAAGAAAAACATGAAACTAAAATTGAGGGACACTCTATACAATATCTGACCAATATTCTTCAAAACTGTCAAGGTCATCCAAAACAAAGAAAGACAAAAGTTGCTACAGACCAGAAAAGACTTCAGGAGACATGAAAACCAAAAGTAATGCGGTTCTCTGGACGGGATTCTAGAACAGAAAAGAGGACGTTGGGAGAAAAATTGGCAAAATCCAAATAAAGTTTGGAGTTCAGTTAAAAGAAATGTACCTATGTTGGCTTCTTAAGTTTTGACAAAAGTACCAAAATATAAGATTAGGGGAAACCAAGGGAGGGGTAAATGGAGGCACTCTGTATCATATTTGTAACTCTTCTGTAAATTCAAAATTATTCCCAAATAAAAAGTTTATTTAACACCTCTCCAACACCCACCAGCCCCTGCCAAAAAAAAAAGAATAAAAGGAAGTGGAATGGCTTCCCTCTTCTTCCCCTGCCCCAGAACACACACATATCCATCCTTGACTCTGTGCACTTCAGCCTTTTGCAATTGGATTTTGGGTGAGAATGAAAAGTAAGTTAAGAGAAGGCAAAGAAAATAGGGGGAAAAATTTAAGATTTTATTTATTTGAGAGAGAGAAAGAGACAGCACAAGCGGGGGGGGGGGATGGGCAGAGGGAGAAGCAGACTCCCCGCTGAGCAGGGAGCCCCGACAGGACACGGAGCTCCATCCCAGGACCCCTGAATCATGACCTGAGCCAAAGGCAGACCCTTAACTGACTGAGCCACTCAGGCGCCCTAAGTAAATAGGAAACTTTTGGATGATAAGCAGGAAAAATGTAGAAAGAAAAAGGAAAGAACTGTCAACTATACTTCAATTAAAAAAAAAAAGGAGGTGGTGAAGAAGAAGAGAAGTAGAGGGGAAGGTCAAAAAGGGAAAGGCACTCAAGGTTTTATCCCTACTCAGGAGCAAGGAAGCAAAATTAAAACAATAAAAACTAGTGTGTACAGTGCTGCCCACAGACAGGTCCTCAAGGCGTCAATTTCGCTGATGTCTGATATGTTCAGAGTACTGTGTACAGAAATGCCACAGGGTGTGGAAATGATGAGCAGACTTCTCCACTAGGGAGGCGGCAGTGACTGGCCAGTCTCACCGATCCCACTTCCTCTTCCAGGGCCCACAAAAAAACCCCTGCATTTCCCTGCCATCCTTGCTTTTAGACTGGTGCCATAGGACTCAGTTCTGGTCAGTGGCGCATAGGTAGAAATAACACACAACTCTTCCCACTCTAGCCTCTAAAATATTTCACACTATCCAGCATCCGCTCTTTCTCTCCTGCTCTCTAGACAGGCAACCGGAAGCTAAGGCCTCTGAGGTGGTAAAGCTACATGGCGGAAGATGCCCGGGTTCCTGAGTCTCTGACTGGACGTGGCCAAACTGGAGGTGCTCGAGCTGCATAGGATGGTGGCCAAACGAGAAAGAGAGTTTCACACCGTGGTAAGCTGCTGAAATTCGAGGTTTGTGTGTTATACAGCAGCCGGAGTATCCTAATACAGGATTTCTATATAAATAACTCTACTGACCGACATTTTAAAGCAGTTCAGAATGTGGAAAGGGGAAAAGCGGGCACCAGCCTGTGGCCTCACAGGGTGACAGCTTCGGGGGTTGGGAACTGAGCATTCCAGCTCTCCCTAAGAGAGCTATCAAAACAAAACAGCAGGGCGTGGTCAACAGCAGACTGGCATAGGCTTCTCTTTAGCTGGAACACTACAGGGAAAGATGGGAGTGCTGGGAAGTGAGTCTGTGAAAAAAGTCCAGGCCATACTATAGCAAATCCTAAGTGGCGTTTTAAGGGCACCTGGGTGGCGCAGTCGGTTAAGCATCTGCCTTTGGCTCAGGTCATGATCCCAGAATCCCAGGATCAAGTCCCACATCAGGCTCCCTGCTCAGCAGGGAGCCTGCTTCTCCCTCTGCCCTTCACCCCGTGTGTGCTCTCTCTCGCTCTTTCTCACTCTCTCTCGCTCTCAAATACATAAATAAAATCTTTTTAAAAAATAAAATAAAAAATTAACAGCTATCTTAGGTACTGAAGGGTTTTAAGTGAGGACATGACAGGAGCAGATCTATAGGGTCATTCTAACCGAACACACAGAATAAGTTATGTGTGAGGAGACTATGGGAGTAGTCCATCCAGTCAGACAGCCTGAACTAGGGGACAGTGAGAAGGGAAGAGTCCTTAGAGACCCTCCAAGAGCTAGCATCCCATCAGCTGGTAGGACTTTGCAGCTGTGCAGGACACGGTATCACTGACCATGACTTTATGTAACTTAGGAAGAATCATCACTTCATTCTTCTTGCCGTCCCCATGTGCTATGCTAAATCCCTCCCATCTACGGGCTACCATATATTTTGCAGCTGTCAAGTACAAACAGTTCCCAGAAAAAGAGATTAAATCGGTTTAACTTGTTATTCAACAACTTGTTCCCATCTTCCTCTACCCATAGCCCAAATCCAAGACTCACATTGTAAAGAGTAAAATATACTTTTTTCTCCTCTCTCTTTCCTTCTTCCTTTTAGTATTTCTCTTTTTATACGAAATTCAGGTCAACAAATATTTGTAGTTTATTCAGAAAAGCTAGGAATATAAATTTAAATAAGGAAGTATTTGAAAATAAGTATCCCACAGTAAGGGGTCAGAAATTCCAATGCACCTGTAGCTGACTGTAAGACGAAGTGCAATAACATGGGTGACCTTGAACTACAGGAACACAAGGAGGAGACTCATTCTGCCCAGGTGGGATGGAAACGAAGTGTGAATATCTGACCCAGCCCTGGACAGATACATAGACTACTGCTGGGTTGAGGCGCCTGGGCGGCTTAGTCGGTTAAGAGTTCAAACTTGATTTTTGGCTCAGGTCATGATCTCAGGGTTGTGAAATCAGCCCTGCATTAGGCTCCATGCTCAGCATGGTGTCTGTTTGAGACTCTCTTCCTCTCCTTTTACCCCTCCCCTCACTTGTGCTCCAAATAAATAAATAAATAAATAAATAAATAAATAAATAAATAAAATCTTTTAAAAAGAGAGAGAGAGAAAGACACACAGACAGACACAGTATTGGCCCATAAAACCAAGCTTTATCTAGCTTCAAGTGGACCCAGGGGCTCAAATGTTGCTACTAAGACTTTGTGTCCACCTATCTCTCAGCACTCTTCTCTTCCGTGTCTGCTTCATATCCAGGTGGGCTTTTCCCCATGGAGGCTACATCACCTCTGGCAAGACCAGACACACATCCTACCAGCTCGGCACCAGTCTCCCAATAATTCCTGCAAAACCACAGGTTGGTTCTGATTGACACAGCTAGAGGCACCTTCCCATCTCCAATCCTGGACTTTCACGAGCCAGGCCTGGGATACAAGACCCAGTCTGGAAGGCTGAAGGTGGGGTCAGCCCCACCCAAGCCATATGGGCTCAAAGTAGAGACACAGAGTTTCCCCAAAGGGAGTCAGGACGCTGTTCCAGCCAGAAGAAAGAACACATGCTGGGTAGGAAACAAATGTCAGTATAACTCATGTGGCTGGGGAACAGCACAGGGGGTGGGAAGACAGGAGTGGTGAGGTGATGGGAGGGAAAAATCAAAACAAAATAAGGACCATATCACGGATTCCTTTTTGGATATGCAAAGGAATGCGGATTTTATTCTTCAGGCTACTGGTTCTCAACTATTTTCTCCCACAACATAAATGATGAATGACACCATCTGCAGGCATATCCGGGGGTCATTTGTAATTCTTTTCCATGCATTAGCTCTAACTCCGCCCTTATTCTCTCACGCTAGACAGCAATGATACAGTGAACCTTGCTCTAATTGGTTTTTAAAGAGTAAAACGAAAAGAGAATAAATTATTCACAGACTTCTGCTCTCTAATTATTAGTAGTAACAAATTACTTTGATTCAACAATGTCTCCCATTGCCTCAGTTGAGCACAGATGTTGTAGGCAATGAGGAGCCACTGAAGGTTTTTAAATGTAGGACGCATTAGATGAGATTCCAAAGGCAGACAGGCCAGTTGGGAGGCTATTATGATAGAAAGGTGAGAGATGCCAAGGACTTGGGCCAAACTGATAGCTGGAGAGAATGGCAAAGGAGAAACTAATTACAGCGGTACTATGCGGGATGCCACTACTTACTGAATGGAGAACACCAGAGTGATGCTTCAGGTTTGACTGACAGCTCCCAAATCCTGCATTTCACCCCCTTCCCCCACTAACTCTTTCGCTCACCCACCACCTAACGCATACACACTGAAGAAAGTACATGACTGGGGCAGATGTGGGGACTCCTGTCTAAGCAAACTTCTTACTCTCAGGTTCAAAGGAGTGGTTTTTTCCATAACTTATTGATTATAATTTAAAATATAATAAATAATAATTTATAATAATAATTGTTGGTGACTATAGGTGGTTACGAATGTTTGTGTGGACATTATTAATTACGGCCGTAATCGCAATTGTTAATTACTGTAAAAATATTATTACTAATAACTGTTAAAAAATAGTGCCTTAACGTTTTATAGCACTGTACTACTTTAAGCATTCATTTATCTTCATTTATTTTATTTTCACAATAATTCTGAAACATGTGTTATTGATCCCATTTCACAAAGTCTATCAGACTGAGTGCCATGTCCCAAATCATACAACGGATTAGTGGCAGAGGAAAGGTTGAAATTCCAGGTTTCTGACACCTAGGACCACGATTTTTCCACTTCATTTTGGTACTCGTTATTTGCAGTAAAAATTAATAAATAAAAACTGTACCCCCAATCTGAGAACTGGATTATCATCTAGCTTTTAGATTTTTAGTTACTCAGATTTTCCCAAGGAGAAAATTTAAATAGGGAGAAATGAAAATGTGTAGGTAGTTTGGGAGAAGTAGAAAAAGCTCCCAAAGCAATTCGGTCCGTTATATCAGGAGGCTCTCATGGGGTTGCTATTGGCCTCTGGGGCAAAACAATTCCTCCTTGTGTGGGACTGTCTTTTGTATTTTAGGATCTTAAAATCCCCCACCTCCAGGCATTGTGACAACAGAAATTCCCACATGTGTTTTCTATCGCCCTCTGGGGGATTGGGATGATACTGCAGGATACCTGGGCCTAGCCTGGGCATGGAAAGACTTTAAACCTCGAAGACTTCAGATAAGGTAGAGCTAAAGCTGATGGCGGTTAAAAGGGGGGGGGGGAATTTAAGCCATTGTACTTCCTGATCCCAGGCTCCAAACTCTCTGACTACTATTCTTTTGCCAAAGCTACTTCCTTTCATTGGAACTTGCTATACCCACACAAAAACTAACCACAAAACTGTATATCTTGTCATCAACACTCAGTCAAATAACATTGTTCCAAGAAGCCCCTGCTGAACCCCTGCCAATGGAATGATTAATTGTCTCCCAACCCCAAAATTCCCAGAGCATTTGCCCCTCAGTGCACCCTGCACTAGATTTCATGCTGTGATCACACATCTCTTTACTTACTTCAGCACTGCCAGTAGAAATACGGCACAAGCTACTTATCTAATTTTCCAGTAGCCACATTTAAGGAAAAGATAGGCAAATTAAAAATATATCTTAACCTAAAGTATCCACAATATTATTTTAATATATAAGCAATATTAAAATTAATATTTCATATATATTAAGTCCTAGAAATAAGGGTAATTTACTCTTGTAGCACATCTCAATATGAAAGCTAAAGTTTCATTGGAAATACTTGTGTTTAGATTTTATTAAGTGTACAGTTGAAAGTGTAGATTCACATACTCAAGTTGTTCCAGATATAACTCTTAATGGAAAACAGTAGGAGTTTTCCATAACTGAACTGATCTCGTTTTAAAGCTTATATTTATGGAACATAAGAACTAGGAAGATCGGTAGGAGAAGAAAGGGATAAAGAAAGGGGGGGGTAATCAGAAGCGGGAATGAAGCATGAGAGACTATGGACTCTGAAAAACAAACTGAGGGCTTCAGAGGGGAGAGGGGTGGGGGACTGGGATAGGCTGGTGATGGGTAGTAAGGAGGGCGCATATTGCATGGTGCACTGGGTGTTATATGCAACTAATGAATCACAGAACTTTACATCAAAAACCAGGATGTATGGTGAATAACATAATATAATAAAAATATTATTATGAAGAAAATAAAAATAAAATAAAATAAAACTGAAAAAAAAATAAAGCTTATATTTAAATTCACTAAAAGTAAATAAAATTTTAAAAGCTGTTGCTTGGTGGCACTAGTCACATGTAGTAAATGGCTACCATATAGGACAGCCCAGCTGTCTACACTACTAGATTTAAAACTCCTCGAGGGCTTACAGAGCCTTATTCACCACTGTATGCCCAGTACCTAGATCATTGCCTTGTGCATAGTAGTTACTAAATAAATGTTTTGAATAAATGAATGAATGAATTGCCCATCCTAGTGTCACCATAAGTATCTAAAAGAACAGTTTGTATATGTGACAATAATTGTACCTTTCATTTACATAACACTGAATAGTTTATTAAGTTCATCACCTATTCATCTTCACCAATACCCACTGAGAAAGATATTATTTCCATTTTTCAGGTGGAAAACAAAATTACAAGATTCAGAAAGCTCAGCTGTGTGTTAAGGTCACTAGTAAAGGGCAGAGCCAGATTTTGAACCTAGATTTTCTGAATCCCAACTAAAGTTCCTTCAAGTGACTCACAGCTGCTCTTTAGTGATCAAAAAATGTATGTGGAATTGAATTAAACACTGCAGAGTACACAAAATGTGCTGAGTACAGCTGAAAACGGATTCTCTGCAATGTCCTGTATCAATATACAACATGAATGCCAAAATTACATAGATCCTATGCATCAATCAAAGGAAGGGTCAAGGCAAAATATTCTAAGACCAAAGAGATTACAGGTAATATATATTTGATAAGAAAATGCCAAGTGAAGGAGGGTTGAAACAGTATCCAAAGAAGGATAACAAAGTCACTATTAGCCAGAGGATCTCTGATCACAGACACTGCTCATCTGGGTAGTTCCACAAATTCTGTCTACGATACAAGAACCTAACCCAAATAAATTACCCTAGATCTATAAAAATCTATTTATGCAAAGATGTCTATCACAGAGTTGCTTATATTACATTTGCAAAAACACTGGTAAAACATCAGCATCCAAATATCAACAAATGATTGGCTAAATTATGATACATCCACTAAGTGACATTTAAAGTTCTTTGATGTTTATGAAAGTTTAAATATGGGGAAATGTTGGGTGGGTTTATAATATTAAATTTCAGAATATGATACTGTGTGATTAAAGAGAAGTTAAACACATCCATAGAAGAAATCGATCAAATTTTAACAATATGAAAAGAAGAACAATGGGTTGATACTTTTCCCTTTACCTTTTCTATGAGCATGCATCTCTTATAAATAGAACTACGTGTGTTTAAAACTTCCTTTAAACAAATAAAGAAGCAAACACAGCTCATGTCTCCCCTACCCACTCCCTGGCATGGGCATGAAACTCAAATAAGGGGAAAGCGTCCCTTACTCTCTGTCTAGAAAATGAGCTTCCACTCACAATCAAGGAGATAATCCTTTCCTCTGAGTTGTTGATCTAAGCTACTGAGTGGGTCAAGAACTATCATCACCCTTGGAAAGATGTAGCAACTGTTCAGCGACAGCCTAGCTCAATAACCAAGGTCACGCAGCTTTGTAGAAATGAGTCTAGGCAACTGATACAACTCAACTGTCACAGCAAAGCTGCTCATATTCCCAAAGTGCCCTGGCTGCCTTCCAGTAGACCCACTTCACACTGGGCCACATCAGTGTGGGGTCACCTTACATGCTTGGATAATCGCCACCCAGCTCTGGGAGATGTTGTTCACACTATTCTAAGAGTCAGCCACATTAAGTCCTCAGTGATAAAGAGCCTGGAATAAGAAATGTCCTTGCAGTAAGCCAGGGGCTAGCACAGACAGCTCCCAAACTCTCCAAAACTCCCAGGCTCCCCTGCTGCTTTGCCTATGAAATTGACCACCTTTGTTCTAAAGTCAGTAGGATTTTCCAATGATAAGCACAGGCTAAAATACAGAAGGATCCCTACCAAGATAACAAAATCTCACACCTTACTGATGGGCATTCAGAGGGGCAGGTGGAACCATTCAAACTCAACTGGCTTCACAGGTATATACAAATGTCAAACTCACTATTTGAATATTTAAATATGTGCAGTATTTTTCTATACCAATTATATCTTTAAAAAGCTGTTTGTAAAAGTACAATAACCACTGATTTACTTTTATATTTCCTCCACTAAACTCTAAGTTCCTTGAGGGCAAGAACCTTCATGAGGACTTTCCTGGGCACATGTCATCTCTTCTCCTTTGCCCCTAACTCCTTGCCCCCAGGAACAATTTATGAGCCCGTTATCTGTGCTCCTGCTCACAGCTAGGGAGTCAAGTGGAGTGGAAGGCACAAAGGCTCTGGGGCCAAAATGATATAGGTTTAACTCTTGGTTCAGCTCTTTCTCAGTTGTGTCCCCATAGGCAAATCATTTACTTCTTCTGAACGTTCTTTTGCTAATACGTAAAAGAGGAATGATATTGACACCTACTAGGAGCGGAACAAAAAAGTGACTATATTACTCCCATGACAGTATGTTAGCAAAAGACACAGAAACAGTCAGCATAGATACCATATGGCTTTAACGAAAGGGCAGGCTACCTTAAGAATAATAATACTCAATTCCACGCTGTGAAAAACTGGCACTATCACACTCAATCCAAGGGAGTCAGTGCTGATTGGAATGGCTGGAAGAAGGCTCACCAGAAGAGGCTACTCAGGGATCTTCTGTGATGTGGTTTTTTGAATCAAGATTCCCTTTGAATCAGTGTTTCCACTTCTAATTATCTACCCTTAGGATGCAGCTTAAGATATGGCAATATCTAGATGCACAAAGATTTTTATCATAGCATTCTTTCCAAGAATGAAAAACTGGGAACAACCTAACTGCCCAACACACATTCACATACACACATTATGTGGCAACACAGAAAAATGCTGAAGATAAAATGTTCAGTGAAAAAAAAACAGGATATAAATTGTATCCACACCATAATTACAACTATAAGAATAAGGCATAGAAAGACTTCAGGAAGGATGCCAAAATGATAGCACGGGTTATATTCCAGATCTTTTTTCCTTTTAGCATTTGTCAAATGTTCTACAAGGTAAGTACATTATTTTCATGACAAAATCTCCTTTTGGAAAGATGAAGAAAGGAGGGCTGGTGACTAAGAAACTGAGGCAATGTCTCAAAGTCAGTTTATCCCGAAGGTGGTGAAAACATATCAGCCACTGAAATAGTAAGTAAAAATAGTCAGTGCCTAGCGGGCTTCTGAAAACTTCCACGTATCACATTCCCAAAAGAAAACATGCAACTTGCCTGCATTCTGTTGAATTGGCTTTTGGAGAAAGACAACACAAGGAACATTTGGTGACACTTCAGTTATCGAAAATGGCATGGACATATGGCATCTCGGGGGGTGGGAGAGCTCATTCTGTGATCATTCCAAAACTCTCGACGCCCGTTCCAGATACATACTGTAGGAAGGGGGCAAAGTCTGTATCTGGTGACTGTGGTCAGAAAAGGCCTTAATGGCCATTGGGAAAATGGTGCCTTGTGGAATATTTTAACACACCAAGGCAATGTGGATGTGGGAGAACCTAGGGGAGGAAGGGAAGACCAAAGCAGGCAGAGCAGTGGTTCTCAAGCTTGCTGAACTCAGCTTAACCAGAGAGGCTTTTAAAACCTACAGCTGCCTGGGCCCCACCCCAGCGATGCTGGTTTAATCACTTGTTGAGTATATTTGTGGAGCCTGGATTAAGAACCACTGAAATACAAGGTAGATAATAAATGTGAAGAGAATAGAGACCACTGGGTGAGGTAAAAGGCAAGGTTTTCAACTGGGAGAAGATGAAATTACAGCACAGAGGGAATCCACTTGTGGTTGTTGGTGATGCCACTGATTTTGTTCAGTAAGTTAGAAAATGGATAGAATTTTAGAATTCATTTGTTCTACTTTCTCTTGGGTAGACACCCCCCCTCCCTCCCCTCCCCCTTCTTTCCTCCCTTCTCTCCTTCCCTCTCCTTCTCCCTCCCTCCCACCACTTTCTCTCCCACATACACACAAAGACAACACACAGACACACAGACACAGACACACACACACACACACACACACCCTCAATCAGTTCATTTTAAGTCAAATAATAGAATTCATGGTGACATTTTGTAATCTTTAAAACAACAATTAATAGATATTACTAGGGACTATACTAGGTTTATTTAACCTTTTAAAAAATATTATAGATACACAATAAGTTGCAAAAACAGTACAGAGAATTCCTACATACCCATCACCCAGCTTCCACCAATGACATCATCACACGCAACTACAATACATTATCAAGAAGGAGGTTGACATGGACACCATACTCAGATCTCAGATTTCAAGAGTTTTGTGCTAGGTGTTTTTACATATACTTTCTCATTCCACCCTTCTATCATTACTATTTCCATTTTGCAGAAAAGAAAACTGAGGGCAAGAGAAGCAGAAGAGTAACTTTCCCGAGGTGGTAAGTGACACAGTTGGGACAGAAACGCAGTTTTGTCTGATTCCAAGCCCCAGCTCTACACCACCTTCCTCGACCAGGTCCACATACTGCACAGAGCACATCACCATGGTTCATGGTCTCTAGAGAGAAAGGTCTCTGGTGAGACTGAAGGGTGTTGCTGGTGACAGCTTGTAGGAGAGGCCTATGGTAGCAAGTGTGTAGGCTCGCGACCAGGAGAGTAGGAAGTCTTAGGAAGGGCTTTCGATGTCTCCAGATATGAGCAGCTAAAGCTGGATTCACAGGCTGAATAAAGTACTGCAGGAGGAAGGGACAGGCAGCGAATGAAGCCCAAGGCAGCAGGCCAGTTGGTGATACGGTGAAAGTCCACACTAGGCGCCAGGAAATGGCAGGAAGTGAAATAAGCAGGCTGATACCGGCACCTAGCATTGGCTCAGAGTGACAGGGAGGCAGGCAGACATCGGGAACCTTACTGGAAAGTAGGTCTACACTAGCAACAAAACCAGAAGATATAGGCCCACTCCTTGACGCTAGACTAAGAAAGCAATGTGGCCTAGTGATAAAAATGTGGGTTCTGGGGGCACTTGGGTGGCTCAGTCAGTTAAGTGTCTGCCTTAGGCTCAGATCATGATCCTGGGGTCCTGGGATCAAATCCCGTGATGGGGGAGTCTGCTTCTCCCTCAGCCCCAACCTCCCCCCACCACTCATGCTCTCTCTCTCTCTCTCAAATAAATAAATAATAAAATAAAATAAAATACAGTGCTAAAGAACATGTGAACATGGCTGTTAAAGTCAGATAAAGTTAATTCCTTCACACAACACAGGGCCTAGAGCAAAGTATACACCTTCTGAGAGCATTAAACAGGATGCTGATGCAGAATCATATTATCTACTAATTATCAAGCACCTGCTGATGCCAGAAACTGTGCTCATTGCTCAACATGCATAACTTCCCTTGACTCCCCACAGGTATCCCATGAGGAAAAGAATACCTAATCCCATTTAACAGATGAAGAAACCAAGCCTCAGTTTAAGCTGCATGTTCAAGGTCACACAGCAGGCAAGGAGTGAAGCTGGATTAAACCTAGAGCTCAAAAGTTCCCACTATACCTCACCAATCAGATACAGGCAACTCTTTGGACGAGTATTTGGCAGAGTCCTCAGTTCCCGGCCAGTAGGAGCAGGAAGCAGAGAGTGGTGCATTATGGCAAAAAGAGGTGAGAAGGAAAGAACTGGAGACCCTGCTTAAAGTCCAGATAATACGTTCAAACTCCTTTCTCTGGCCAAGTAACACCTGTCCCAACCCACTCCACATGACTCTCTCCACTCCGCAATTCCTATAATTCTTGTGGCACCAACAGGTCCAGGTAAGGACATTGCCTTCCGCCAGATCAGAGGACCCCAAAGAGCCCCTATCAGCAGGGCAGGGGCTTACACCTGGATTTGCTGATATACATCTTCATATTCCAGGTAAAGCTTATTTCCGCCCATTAGAGTTAATGCATTTGAGACTGCAAGACCACTCATATTACCCCTCTGCTTGGCCTTTGCAGCCTTTCTCTCATAATTAAAGGCCTGGGCTCTGGGTGCAATGAAGACACATGGCTTATAAAACATTGGATGAAAGAAGAATCCAGAATCTATTCTGATACTAAACTCTAGAAAGGGAAAGAGAGGGGGAAGGAAAGGGAAAGGTCTTGCCCACAGTCAAATGTCATTTAGTAGATGGAACAGGGATGACAGAGTTAGAAATGACCATTCGTTCAGGCACGAATCAAGCGGTGCTAAAACCACTGCAGACCTGTTTGGGAGCAGAGGCTGCCTGCATAGTCTCAAAGTATCTCCCCACAGGTAACGTTACTTACACAGGGGGAAAGGTGCCTTTACAGTGGAAAATTGGGGGAAGCAACCTTAACCAAATGCTCAACATTAACATCACCAGTAACGGGGGCAATCAGCAATCTTCCCCCCTAATGCCGCACTTACGTAGTATTCCCGTCACCATGAACAACCTGAATCAAACCACAAGGCAACGATCAGACGATCCCTAACTGACGAACATTCTGCAAAACAAAACACATGACCCGTTTGCTTCAAAATGTTAACGTCATGAAAGACGAAGAAAGGCTGAGAAACTGCTTGCTTCAAATTAAAGGAGACGAATGAGATGCGACAACTCACTATAATGTGTGCTTCAGGAATGGGTCCTGGGCCAGAAGGAAGGATTGCCATAAAAGACGTTATGGGAACATTTGGTGAAACTAGAATATGGGCTGAATATATATGTAGTAATAGTAGTATATTAATGTTAAGCTTCCCGAGTTTCAGTATTCTTACTGTGGCCATGTAAGAAAATGGTCTCATTCCAAAGAAACTCAAGTTAAAGCTGACAGGTCATGAGGTCTACAAATTTGGGTCAAGAATTCAGAAAAAAGATAGATTATGATATAAGATGAGATGAGATGGGATAGATATTCGATAGCAAGTAGGCAAATGTGACCCTAAGTAGAGGTTAGACAGTTGTTCATTTTACTAGTCTGCAAATTTTCCAGAGGTTTTAAAAACTGTCAAAATAGTTTTTTAAAAAATGCACAGGCATTTCTTAAATACACGGACTTGTGGGTTGGTGTAGAGCTAGACATGATAGCTTTGCTCATTGCTACCCTTGGAAACTTAACCACCATGGAAGCTCAACCCCTGACATGGCTAGTCACAGTCAAGCATAGAACAATCAGCCAAACATCAGAGAAACACATAATTTAATAAATATAATTCAAAGCCCCTTCATATACCCTTCTCTAATTCTAAATCTGGACCATCTTCAAAGAATGAAGATCGAAGTTTGGGACCCATAATCCAAGACTGTTACTTGATTCACGTCTTCCTGCTTTTTACTTTGCAGACAGTGTTCAAGTCATGCTCTTGGGTAGTTTGCAATGTGCCTGCCTTCAAGTACTTCAGCCCCATCGCCAAAGCCAGAACTATCACCTTTTCCAAATGATGACAAGCGTGTCTGCAGCTGCTGTTCTAATAACAATCCTTCCCCAACTAAGCTGACCCCCAGGGTCTGGAGGTGATTTATTGTAGCAAATTCACTTCTGGCTGCACTTAACAGTAATCAATAAATGGGGAGCAGCTAGGTTATAGTTATGGGGCTCTCTAGTCGATAACCATTAGCTACCACTGCATTTAAAAGTAATAAAAAAAATGGTCTCAGTTCCAACCTATGTGGAAAAACATATTTTCACAGGTTTCTCCCCAAATTGCCCATGTACTTCCTCCAGGCACCTTTGGTGTTCAGACCCCATGCTACACTCTCTAGCTCCATTATTCCACCTCTGCCGAAGGCCAGAAACTTTTGTTTTGATGCTCTGTGTAGGGAACTGAGGCATGGAATATAATTCCCAGGTCTGTAACTTAATGGAAAATGCAGTCTTCTTTCTGTTCCCCAAAGATTTTACAAGAGCTCCAAAGATCTCTTCTTGTGGAATAAAACTGAACCTTACCCCCATGGTAAACCTACCATATTTGGTTCCTACTTTCCCTTTCCAATACTGCCCCCCCCCACATGCCTTACACACAAATCCAGCAGTTCCTTCAACCTGTCTTCCTGCCTCCTGACCTTGGCTGGCACTGTTCCTTTTGCTTCCCTTTTACGTCCACCATGAGCCAAGGTAGCCTGTTTCATGGTTACACCAAGTACCATTCATCCTATTCATCAATTGATACGAGGTCCAAAGGGGTGGAACCTGCACTGGTCCAGTTCACCCCATGTGGCTCCACTGCATGGCACAGGAAGTGACTGCAGAGTGAGCACCTGAATGGGAAGACAGCCTCTGGTATTAGAAAATTTCTAGTAAGAAGGAAACTCTTCCTTCCCTGCTAGCAAGGGCAGAACCCCTGCCCTAATGCTATAAGTGGGAACAAAAATTTCCATAGAGTAAAACACAGGGTCACATTATTATGAGATAATAATATAACCAGGAGCTCCCACTGTAGAGGAGAGGGACAAACCACCAATCAAGGGACATATTATTTGCATTATCACTGGACACAGTTTTAAAGGGCTTTGCTTTATTTTTATTCAGGTACTTTAATTTTACTGCAAAAAAACAAATGCAGTAAAGCCATTCATCACAGAAAGTTTATAAGGGATAACATATTGTGCTCTGAGATATTTTCCAGTGTAGGGTCCCATATCAGTAGGCCAATCTGTCTCTTTACTTCATCTACCATGAAGCCTTAGCCCAAGACCTGGTATTGGGGAGGAGGAGGATATAAAGTAAAAGAAGGGGAAATCCAGGGTCCAGCTTTTCTGGCTCGGGGGATGATAAGGAGAAGGAAAACTGGAGCAGAAGAGAGGCAGGGGTGAGACCTGTATGTCCTCTTCTCTCACTAGAAGGACATCCTCCCACAAACCAGAGGGTCCACATCCAAGTACACTCAGTGGCCTGTAACATTAGGTAGTAGGAGGCTAGGCTTTAGCTTTCCCAAGTTGTCTCTTAGGTTCTGTGAGGTTTGGCCAGGCCCCAGATGTTGCCATGAGTTCCTGAGGCCAAACCTCAGAAATAACCCGAGACTGCGATTAGAGAGTTGACCAGTGAAGCTGACATGGGGCAAAGTAGCCAAGGGCAGAAGGCTGGACCAACTGATCAGAACCATATTAAAATCACAACCAGAACTCAATGGATCTCAAAGCACTGCCAGAGGAGGGTTGGGAGTGGGGAGGCCTTCCTTCATTGAAGACAGAACATCAAGGATTCCCTGCACACTTCCGGTCTCTGTGTGGCCCAGGGCGGAAGTTCCCGTTGCTGAACAGGAAGCATAGGAGGTTGACCCACACAGCACACTGGCAGGGAGATTTAGATAGAGGTTCCAGGAGTGTCCTAGCCCCCGCACCCACCTGACAGTACCGAAGCTACCTAATCCTACCTGTAAGCGATGAATCGCTTACACTTTGTATAATGTGATTCTAGGAGTTATTCTGAGGGGTGTACACCGAGGTGCTGAGGAGACCTCAGATGAGGACCATTTCTGTGCTTGGAAACCTCGATTCCTCAATAGTCATGTAAGAATGTGTCTGGTGTGAAGAAGGATGCACTCTTTAGGGGAATTCAGCCCTGGAGACAAGTCCACTTGCTGGACACTAGAGTGTATCCATAAACAAATAATCTGTATGATGTTCAACAATTTTTGAGCACTTCTCTTGGACAACAGAAACAGATGTATTTTGGGTATGGTTTAAAATTCTCCCTTCTCTTTACATTATAGTTTCTTTAGTTAATCCAAATGTTTCATGAAGTCACTTATAGGCAATAGAAGTATAAGATACTAAAGAAGTAAAGAAAATTGTGGCCTGCCGCATATTTACCCAGCACTAGAGCCCATGGGGAAGGCACAACATCAACTACAAAATGTAAAATCACATAGAGAGAGACTGACCCAGGATTTCTAGGCCAGTAGCCTCGGATCTGTGCCCACAGCACAGAGTTAGCAGTGATAAGCCAGCAGAGGGTCACAGCGAGACAGGGGACCATATTAGCCCCTCTTCTGAGAAGCAGACAGCAAGGCAGGATTAGACCTGTGAAAAATATATCAGGGGGAACATTTGTAAGAGAAAATGGGGAGGAAGCCAGGGAGGCTGGGAGACTTGGGATGCAGGTCTGGACTACCAGAGAAGGAGAAAAGGAAGGAAGGTTGAATGGAAATATCTTAGACCACAGTACAGTTCCAGAGAAAGCTCAGCAAGGCCATCACGGAGTCCTCAAGCCAATGTCACCATTACAGAAGTCTCATGTCTCCCAGCAATGGCCAGTCTTAGCATCTCTGATGCTCTCAGTCACTGACCCTTGGGAAACACAGCCTCAGCCATCACCAAGACAAATTTTTCACACAGAAGTTGGGGCCTTGGGCCAAGTACACTGCCTGTGGTTGGAGATGTGAACAGTGCATTCACATGGCCACCACAAAGATAGACCCCCTCTTTCCCAAAATACCATAGAAGGACCAGGAAGAATGCAAGAGGAATAGTGCCTGCATGCTCCGTGCTTCGTCAATTTCCAACACTAAAAAAATCCATCCATAAAAACTTACTTACAAAAATGAAGCCTAAATATCTCCCTAATGGGAAGCCAACTTTGCAACAGAAACTACTGAGTTTAAAAAAAAAAAAAAGCCCTCAGAATTCATTCTTTCCCCCTAGCAAACTTGAGGAAGACTCTACAATTGTGATTAGCAAAGACCAGAAGGGGAAAATGTCAACTCCAGGGAGGCAGCAGTAAGTCAGGGAAGTAGGTGTCCCCAAAAGTCCCAGTGGGTGACCAACATACGGTGATAGAGAAAGATGTGTGACCAGACTTCCCATGAGCTAACTGGAAATTTAACCCATGACTCATCCTGGGGTGGGGTCCGAAGCTGCAGGGGCCGCCACCCCATGCCACGCCAGATCATCAGCCAGATTGCACATTTCCTGAAAGTAATCAAGTCAGAAACTGGCTTCTTGGCAGTAGCCCCTAGTGGAAAATGACTGCCAACAACCAGAATGAGGATGAGTTCAACGATTTAATTCTGCGTGGAAAACACAATCCGTTCAATGGGATCTGACAAGGCCTTAATCTCATCCATAGCTGAGGGCGTTGGCTCAATGCAGTTCTACTCTCTGCAACATATTCTTAGTAAGCTATGTATAGAATCAGGAACACTTTTGCCAAAGCCCAAATAAGTCCATTCTAAGTGGGAAGAGAAGCTCATCAAACCCCCAGTGATTCTCTGGGGACCAAGCATGTTATTCTTCCAAATGCAAAATTATCAAAACTTGGTAACTTAACCCATGTCAAGAGTCACACTGTTCAAGGGAAGTAACCGAGATGGGCCATGCTCTGGATGGCTTCAGAATTTCCTCTAGCATCTAAGGAGATCAGGCCAGGACAGCCTTGCTCAGAAGGCATGCACAGGGCTCCTGTTCCCAGCCTGGGGTTCACTGTACAACCCAATCACATAAGAAGGGGTCAAGGTGTGGAGGATCAATCCACTGCTAAACAGGGTTTTGAAAACTGGGAGAGAAGGAATTAATGGCTGTCACATTCATTAGCCCTCTTACTCCTAGCAACAGTCCCCGAGGCCTGTGTTGTTAATTCTGTTTCCACTCGTAAAATGAGGAAACTGAGACTCAGATCACATGGGTCAGAAGAGCAGTTGCAAACTCGTATCTGGGGCATTCCGAAGCCCACGCCCTTCCACTCGGAGGGTGGTCCTTGGACCCTCACATCATTTGAGAGTTTGTTTGAAGTGCAGATTCCCAGGCTGCATCCCAGACCTACTGAATCCTACATTTAATAGGATCCCTGAAGGAATTCATTCATAAAGTTTCAGAAGCGCTGCCTTTAAAGGGGTCTTATCCAAAAGCATGGGTGGATTAAAAGCATAAATCTAGACTAGCAAAATGATTTAGCGCAAAAGAACAGGGTAGGTCTCACAGTAGAAGCATCAAACTATATATCCCAACTG
>NW_024425563.1:43413007-43534598 GCF_017311325.1 Ursus maritimus | reverse complement strand
TAGGTCTCACAGTAGAAGCATCAAACTATATATCCCAACTGCCATATCCAAATTAGTAGAACCAATCACACTATCTTATTCACCAATGGCAAACCCAGAAGCCAAGGTGTAGTAGAGAAGTCAGCTCTGGAGCTGGGTGGACTCGGCTGAAATTCCTAGCTCTGCCACCTGCTGAGTGACTTTGGGTAGGCTGTTTACTCTTTCTGAACCTCAGTTTCCTGACCTGTACAACTGGGATTACAATACTCACCTTGCCCTGGTTTGGAGAGTTTAAATGAGCAAATCAATGTCCACTCCTGGCCACAGCAGATGTTCAATAAACATTGATTTCTTTGCCTCCCAGTGCAACCTGGTCTGGGTCTCACCTTTGCAAACATGCACCCTAGAGGCTGGGGAAAGAAAAGACTGCTGGCAGTCCCCTCTTTCCCGTTCTCTGGGCCCTCTGAGTCCTGTCACTAATCAGACTGGCGAGGCTTGTCTCTCTTCCTCAAACTCCAGACTCAGTTCTCTCTCTCATCTCTTTTAAGAAAAACCTGAGCAGAACAACAGGCTCAAAGACACAGGTCATGAGGAAGAAGGAAAACAGGCATCTGCGTGTACAATTCCCAGGAGTGTCTACTTTCTAAACAATGAAGCTCTTTTCTTTTTTTTAAACTTATGGTTCCCACCTTCTTCTTTTCAAAAGTCTCAGGGCTTAAAAGCTGATTTTTCATGCCAGAAGCTTAGCAAACTTTCAGAGCCCATGATGTCTGCATCTGGAGGCACAAAACCCAAGTCTGATCCTATTTACTCTGTGTGTACACGCTTGAAGGACTAGAAGGTTCCCAGTGAGGGCTGAGTAGAAAGAGATGAGCACTTCCAGAGATATTCTGGAGGCACAAAACCCAAGTCTGATCCTATTTACTCTGTGTGTACACGCTTGAAGGACTAGAAGGTTCCCAGTGAGTAGAAAGAGATGAGCACTTGCAGAGATATTCTGCTCCTTTTAACCCTCCCACTAATCCTGGGAAGTGGGCACATTTATCCCTATTTCAAAGATGAAGAAACTGAAGCCAGATGAGATCACTGACCCGCTCAAATTAACACAGCAAAATATTTCAGAGATCCAGGGAATATTCAATATCATCTGATCCAGTGATTCTCTAAGCGCAGTCCCTGGACCAGCAGCATCAGCACCATCTCGTTAGAAAGGCACATTGTAGGACCTCACCCAGACCTGGGGGTGGGGAGCCCAACAATCTGTTTTCATAACCCTCCAAGTGACTGTGATGCACGCCCATGTTTGAGACCCACTGCCCTTGTCCACCCTCAGATGTGACAGTTAAGAGAATGGAGGTTCAAAGAGATGATGCATTATTTGCCTTGGTAACTGAATCGAGACTAAAGCCCAGTACAGCTACTTTCAGGAGCTGAATTTTCCTACCTGCATAGCTTAGAATATCCCTCTCATGAGGAGTAAAGACTAAAGTCTATAGTACAACTGCTCAAAACTGTGTTAGCTTCCAGTGATATTGACTGGGATTCGAACCTGGACAAAAAGGAGAAGCCCCTTTCCTTCATGCACTGGTCTCTGCTGAACTGCGTGCTCTGAGACATGAAACACCTGCCTCATCACCGCTGCCCAGCAAAGAGGACTGGCGGGGAGCATGCCAGGGAATGCATTCAGAATTGAGATGGCATTTGCACGCACCTCAACCATTGACTTATAAGCCTTAGGGGAACAAGGCGGTGTCTCTCATTTTCTAAAATCATTATTTCTAAATCTGTGTGTCAAATCCTCAGCTTCTGCTACACACCCTTGCGTTACTGCAAACTGACATAAACAGAGTTTTGGCCACCAGTGGCTGTTTGGTTGGAAGAAGAGAGTCCTGAAGCCGCATTTACAACACAAGCATGCTTTTTTTTTTTTAAGTTTATTTATTTTGTAAGTAATCTCTACGCCCAACAGGCACAGACCCCAAATCAAGAGCTGCATGCTCTTCTGACTGTGAGCCAGCCAGGCGCCCCCACAAGCATGCTTTTTATGTGAGTTTATCGATGATACATTTATTTGGGGTGGGATTCCAGGGGCTGCTAAAGACTAAGTCGGACCTAAAGTCTACCCGAGCTACCCCTTGCTTCTGCCGTTGGTGACCACCAACTGGCAAGCAATTGTCCTTATTAGTTTGTGTTTGAACTCAATCACAACTACGGGCTCTACCTTTCTGAGCCAGTTTCTCCATTTCTAAAATGGGCATCATCAGGGCACCCGGGTGGCTCAGTCAGTTGAGTGTCTGCCTTCGGCTCAGGTCATGATCCTAGAGTCCTGGGATCGAGCCCCACATTGGGCTCCCGCTCAGCGGGGAGCCTGCTTCTCCCTCTGCTGCTCCCCCTGCTTGTGCTCTCTTGCTCTCTCTGTCAAATAAATAAATAAAATCTTTAAAAAATTAAAATAAAAATAAAATGGGCATCATCTTTGGGTTGTTAGGGTCATGCCTGGCAATATAAGAACTTTATTGTTATTGCTGTTGTCAGGGGAGACTGAAACATACAAACTTTTGAAGCTTTTTTGAAAAACACCTACTATTTATAAATTTATAAACACTTCCTACCTTTGGAAATAGAGAACAAAATGTACCTTTAGGGCAGGCTGTCTCTTTGATCTAGAAGGAATTACGTGAATGGAAATATTATGCAAATATAAAACAAGTACGCATTCTTGGTCTCGGGAGTGGGTTGTATGTAGTTGTGCTACATACTTGCAAAGAGCTAGAAAAGATTTCTAGGGAAAGTGATATGAAGCATCTGACCCCTTTCTTTTGAAGATCAATATCATTAGAATACGTCCAAGAAACTGCGGTGGTGCTAACTGAGGCCAGGTGTCAGGACAGAATAAGAGAAGCCAGCCGGAGGAGGCATCATAAGAAAGAGGAGATCTGGACTGGACACAGACTCAGAACTTCACTGAGGTTGGGAAGTCCACCCTCAGCATGAGACCCCATTGCCCTGGCAGTGGCAGGAGGCAGAGCAAGCTAAGGGCTGAGTCTACAACCACCATCAGTAAGCCTGGAGACCCCAGATACAGTTAGGGAGACAAACCCCCAAGAAAGACTAGACTTCCTGATAATCTGGCACATTGGGCTTACTGTCATTGCAGTTTGGATCTTATTTGATAATAAAAGCTGATGACCCTATTGTATGGCCCAGGATTCCTAACGCTGTCCAAGTGGGAACAAGGAGAAAGAGAAGGGAGTAAGCAAAGTTGCCACTATGTTGCTCAGTGGTAACAACCCTACATAGGAGCTATGAGGACAGACAATGCAAATCGATGAGAACCATGTGCTCCTCCTCAGCAAACCAGACTCTCCGTAACTGAGAAAGACTGGACGTTAACAATCACATGCCCAGATGCCTTAATTGTGTGTTCAGGTGTGTATGAATGTGCTTACAAGCACATGCACGCACGTGTGCACACACACATTACAGAGGATGCACAGCTCTGACTTTCAGAGTCAGAAAGACAAACCCAACATTTCAACCTCAGTAGAGGTTAAGACTGCGCTGTTTAGTAAAAGGAATTATCTCAGGGGCTGAGAACACTGATCACTGTTGCACCCCTGAAATTTAAAAATGTACAGGTATAACACACCATTTGTCCTAGATTTCCCAGAGTCACTAACATTGGGAAGTCAGCAATTCTCATGTTTTTTTCACTCGAGTGACATGTGAAATGGAGGGATGGGGGGGCCGGGACAGAACACATGAGTGATATATTCCTATCAGCATTATTTAAAATCCAGCGATGACTCATTTCTTTGCAATCCAAAAAGCATATAGAAAACAAGTGGCATTATTACACGGGTAACCTTGATTCTGCTCTAATTTATTTCTTGGTAAATAAACTGTCCCACATGTTAGTACTTTGCTTCTGATAATTTATGTACAACAAATCCCACCACTGATGTGACCACCAGAGTTAAGGAAAACTACACTAGAGAATATTTACCCTCTAATATTGCCATTGAAATCATTTACCTTCTTCAGAAGAAAGGATGGTACCAGAGTAACACACAGTTGTATTAAAGAGACAAATAAATGAATAACCAATGCCCATGGATTTCTAGCTTTAGTTGCTGAAGGGTTGGTATATTTACAAACCTGTCACGTTTTTCTTACTGCACCAAGTGTTACAAGGAACCAAAAATAAGTCCCGACCTTAACAAACATAATTTAATCTTTTTTCTGGAACACAGACATTGATACATAATACAGCTAGCAGATCATGGCCATCAATACATTTTCTCTATTAAAGAGCATTGAATGCCAAGAGAAGAGATGCTGGTAATAGAACTGGCAAGCACATGAGATGTTCTTTTCACGAGAATGCCTCTTTAGCTGTTCATTGAAGAGGACATTGACCCTGGCGCGGGCTGGAAGGAGCAGCTACCAGAAGACCGCAGGTGAAGGGGCGGACTCCACCAGAGACACTCCAAAATGAGAACGCACAGCTCAAGAAAGCCATTCACCCTCCCCTTTCCCACCACAGTCATGGGCAGAGAATCACAGGTTCATGGAAGTTACTTCTCTCTACCTGAGTGGGTTTTATTTTATGTAAAACCTCACAATGCAGTAACCAAACCTTTAGCAGGAATAAGAAAAGCATTTGCTTTGCAATTCTTGCCCCTCCACTGCGCCCATCACATTACATAAAGAAATCCAAACACCTATTCATCGCCGCTTTTCATAGCTCATCTATAATTCAGTCTACACTAAGAAGCTTCACACAATGAAATGGCTTTTACAGAGCGATTACACATATCACCTGGATGCAAAAGAGAGCATGTTTTCCATGGATGCCAAGAGTTGTCTGAGTTGTTTATGGGAGGAGAAAAAAGCGAGGTTTCTATGTTCTGCTAGCCGTGTGAAGAGTATGAAAGCCTTCTATAATGGAAAGAAATGTGAAAGACATAAAACTAGGGTAACAGGGAGGAAAGAGGGGAGAGGAAGGCAGGCTGGCAAAAAAAAAAAAATCAACCTTAATTTCCAATACCAGCACTGCTGTGTATTTCAAAAGTGAACTTGAAAAACCCATTCAGGGTGAAGAAATCACTTTTATACACCACGTCCCATACTCAGATTGATTTTTCTTTGACACAGTGGCAAGGTAAGTGCCAGAGTCACAATGAAGTGGAGTCCACTACAAGAAGAAAGTGCAAGAGGGCTCTACAGAAGACGGAAGACCAAATGATGAACAAGAACAGAGTCAGCAGCCACCTGGGAAAGCACACAGGAAGATCCGCAGTTCATTCCTGGAGGCAACAGCTCTGACATCTCTTACAACTAGAAACCTCCCCCCAGCCGGAGACGCCACAGGCACGGGGCTGAATTCATTCCCACACACGCTTTTTCTCTGTGCACTTGTCTCCGTGCGTCATCCTCCTTTGAAGCAAAAGACTCATTAATCCAATTCAAATTGCCAACACCAGTAAATCCTTTGCCTCAGTATTTAAATGCCAATACCAATTAAATACCAACAGCAACTTAACTCCTGATAGGATCTTCACTACATTCAGGAAATCCAGCCAGAAGTCCAGCTACCATTAATTCCAACACTCCTTCATCAACTCTAATTTACTCGGCGCAGAGAAATGAGGTAATTTGCTGGCCGCGCTGACGATGCACCCAACTGGACTGAAATAACTCCGCAGCAAATAAGAAGGAACAAATGGACTGCAATCCACCAAACCTGAAGGATGTCTTCACCAAGGCTTCCGGGCTATCGAGCTGAGGCAATTCATCAGCTAGGATCTCTTCTGGTGGTCGGGGGTCATGGACAATCGTTGGCCGTGGCTTTTCCTTGGCATTCCCTGTGAGCCCGTCGATGAGGGAGTTCCACAGACAGTTCTGCGACTTAGACCCTGAGGTATGAGGGGAGAAAGGTTCGCAGTCAATTACCAACCAACATGTCCTGTCTTGCCCAACTCAGGATTTTTCAAAAGCAAAAGAGGGAAACATATATTTCTCATGATCTCCACCATCATCTGAGGGCTCCAAAAAATATTGGTCAGGCAACTTATGGAGCAACCAGGAATTTTTAAATTTATATGCAGAAAATAGGCTAACACCATGAATATTTTGAGCCACAGCTAAGTATTAAGGATATATATCTTGTCTCATTTCAGTGGTGATCAACTCCAACTCCTGGTAGAGCTGTAGACATTTACACATATATTTATTCAGCAATTGGAAGTATACAAAGGACTACCATTTTAGAGAAGAGTAAGGATGTTCAGACACATGTCCCTTATGAAATCAGAGTGTACAAGGACCAAGTTTCCAGACTCCGTTCTATGGAGACACCAGCCCCAAACAGGGCTCCTCCTCTAAAACCCAGAACTCACTCTAGGCAGTTTCAGTCTTCTAGAAGATCAAGACCCAAGGAAAATTACACTGCATGTTTACTGATATTCTACCCAACAAACACTTCAAACATAGGAGATGAACATTAAAGGCAAACATGAAGTGGTAACAGTGTCACAAAATAGGGCCTGATCAGCCAGGCAATGAAGGGCAATATCGACAGGGATAAGTTATATTGATATCGTGTACCCTTGATATGATGTGATGAGAATGGCACTTCACCTCTGTGGTCTTCTTTCCCAAAACACACAGCCCCAGTGTATTAAGCATATTCCTAGCGTCTGTAAACCTGATGCTTTAACATCTGCTCTACGTGCATATCCCAGACATGCCTTGTTCTGGACAACTCAGTAATGCATCTGAGTCACCTTGATTTTCAAATACAAACCAACCAAACCAGAGTTCACCCCCACAATACCTCCCTTACTGAGCCTCTGCACTCTGAGCTGCTATTCACTTGCCCCACTAACCCCAGGGCAGGTACTAGACAACTAGGGACAGCCCCTGTGCTCCAGAGCCCACTAAAATTATTCAAACTAGCCAATCCTAAGGCAGCTTACCCTGCCTTGCCCATTACTTCCTATAGAAGCCACAATAAAGACACTTGCCCACAGTTTCCTCCACCCCACCTCTGCCTTATAACTGAGCGCAGTGATTCTCCGCATGACTTCCATGTGAGACATGTACCCCTCTTTGGGGATCTGCGAGTATTACAAAACTATCTTCTCAATGGCAGTCATCTCCAGATCTGTTGGCCCTACCATATGTAAATAATAATAAAAATCTATCCAAATACCCAATCTAGTCACAGGGAAAACATCAGACAAATCCCAAATGAAGGACATTCTGCAAACACCTGACCAGTACTCCTCAAAACTGTCGAGGGTATTGAAGAACAATGGAAGTTTGAGAAACTATCACAGTCCAGAGGAGCCTAAGACAACATGATGGCCAAATGTAATGTGGTATCCTGAGGGGATCATGGGTGGAAAAAAAAAAGACATTAGGTAAAAACTAAGGAAATCTGAATGAAGTATGTACTTTAGTTAATAATAATTCATCATTATTAGTTCATTAATTGTGACAAATTACCTATTAATATGAGATTAGTAATAGGGGAAATTGGGAATGGAGTATCTGGGAACTCTCAACACTATCTTACAAAGTTTCCATAACCCTAAAGCTGTTCTAAAATAAAAAGTTATTACAAAAATACAAATAAATAAATACTATAAAAAATAGCTATTATAAAAGAAGTCTATGAGCAAAAAAAAAAAAAAATTAAGTAGAGCCTGGGAGTATTACTACTGTTATTATCCAATTACCACTGGCTTGTGCTTGTTATTCTCTTCCCAAAGGAAAGAAAGCTTTTATCCTTGTACAAAGATACTGTTGAGTTGCCAAGTCATGTACCCATGGGGCTGTGTCCTTCCAGAAGGGGATGCCTTTTTCTACCCCATCCATGCAGAGGGAGGACCTTTTTCTAATTTACATAAAGGCTCTTTATGAGGTCTGAGGGGGTGTGTACAAAGGGGTAAAAAGCACTCCCAGCTAATGCATATGCATGTGACAGGTGCACAGAGAATAAATCTGTTTGTACACGGGGATGCCTGCCCAAGACCCTAACCAGCTACCTGCAGCCCACAACAGAAGAAATTACCTGAAGGGCAGCTTTGCCACTAAGGTCAAAAGAACTTCACACACAAAGGGGAGCATCTCACAAAGATCTCTGAACCCTCACTAAGGACATACATGGGTCAGCAAACAACTCTTTCAATGACCATGGCTATGACTGCTCCCCTTGGGATGTCCCACATCCAAACAGCTTTTGAATTAATCAAGAGAAAATGAAAGCACACTAGTACCAAGAAACAGATGCCTCCAACTCCTGAAATGCAGGACAGCTTTTCTAAAGTCCTTAACAGGTATCTTAATAAGATCTGGTCCTAGTAATGAAGGTCTGGTTCTGTGTTAATAAAGGTCTGTTCTATGTTAACTAAGGTCTGGTTCTAGAAGGAAGAAGAACAGCAGCAGCCTGTTTTCTTAAATTCAATTGAAATGAAGGCCTTACAATAAACTCCCTGCCCATTTCCCTTCATTCTTTTATTTATTCATTCAATATAGACATATTTAATTCCCTCAATATGCCAGGTTCCATTCTGGGCCCTAGAAATAGAAAGATGAACCCATAAGCAATCATAATAAACGGACAATGCACCATAACTAAGGGCAAATGAAGTGCTCTAGGAGACTGAGGAGGGCTCACCCACTCTCCTTCAGGGCTCGGGGGAAAGCTACACAGAGAACATCACATCTGATACGGACCTAAAGGAGAAACAGATCTTCAGCAGGTGAAAAACAGAAAAAAGAATGTTCCTGTGCAAACAGTACATGCAAAGGCTCAGAGGATAACGAAGTAGCTTGTAAAGGTTGGTGCAAAGTTAGAGGGGACGGTGACCAGAGAAAAGGTCAAAGGCTGATTGGCCAAGTTGTAAAGTGCCTTGAATAAAACGCAAGTCATTTAGACAGTCTTCTTTAGACAAAAAAGAACTAAGGCCGTATCTGTGTTTGAGAAAGAAGACCGGCACACTACAGAGCAGTGAACTTGCGAGGAACAGCATGGGACTATGAAAGGGTCCATGAATCTGTCTCATCTGTAGATGAAATAAAGTCTTACACATACTTATGACTAATTTTTAAGTATATATAGATGTGATTAGTAAATTACAAATTCATATGAAAGCACTAATGAATTCATAATAGCTTTTTCACCATTTTCTCAGTGAGTGAATCAGAAGGGTCATGGGACCTAAGCTCTCTCTCCATTAGGAGTCTCAAATGGAGACTGTTACTGATCTCTGGTTTAATTCCACTGTGGTCTGAGGACAGGCACTGTATGATTTCTATTCTTTTTAATTTTTGTCAAGGTGTGTTTTCTGACCCTGAATGTGGTGTATTCCGCTGTTGTTGGAGGAAACAGACTACAGATGTCAATTTTATCCAGTTGATTGATGGTGTGGGCTTTTTTTTTCTCTTTTTAAATAAATTTTATTTCATTCAATAAAAAAGCATCTATATACATAAAGAGTGTTATATACATACAAGAGTTAGTATATATTCAGGATACAGATCATTCTTGATGCACATAAGGAATCCCAGGCCCCTTGCTATATATAAATTTATGGTATATTCCCTCTCACTACCCAATCCCAGAGATAGAGAAGTCCTTCTAAAGATTTATGATGATACTTCAGAAACAATATTTCCAGCTATTTTCCTAATTAGCATCTGAACAGCTATCCATTTATAAGTACTCCTATTCAAATTGATTTGTGATGAAACTTTAGAGTGTAAAAAAAAACCTTATTTTTATTTATAGCAACTTTTTGATAAATAAATCTTTGTGTTTGTTTCTGATGGGAGGTTTCAGATTTTTCATTGCATCTTCAAAGGGGTCCATAGCTCAATACAAAAAGATATATGCCTCTGATTTAGAGACAGATTTTCAATTCCACCAGATTGATGGTGTGGTGAGTCCAACTATGTTCTTGCTAATCTTCTGTCTGCTGAATCTGTCCATTTCTGAGAGAAGGGTGTTGAAGTCTTCATCTATGATAGTGAATTCATCTACTTCTTTTTGCAATTCTATTAGTTTTTGCCTCACATAGTTTGACACTCTGTTGCTAGGCACATACACATTAAGGATTGTTAGGTGTTCTTGGAGAACTGACCCCTCTATCATTATGCAATTCCCTCTTATCCCTGATAATTTTCCTTGTTTGAAGTCTCCTCTGTTTGAAATTAACATAGTTATTACTGCTGCATATTCTTCTCCATCAATTTACTTTTAATCTATATGAGTTTTCATATTTAAAGTGGGTTGCTTATAGGCAATTATAGTTGGTTTTTATTTTCTGATCCACTCTGACAATCTTTGTCTTTTAACTGGTGCATTCAGACCATTGCCATTCAAATGATTATTGACATAACTGGATTAATATCTACCATATTCATTACTGCTTTCTATTTTTTGCTCTTGTTTTTTGTTTCTATTTTGTCTTCCCCTGTTTTTCTGCCTTGTGTCATTTTAACTGAGAATCTTACGTGACACCATTTTCTCTCCCTCTTAGCATATCGGTTATAGTTCTTTTCTTATTTTTATTTTCTTGGTGGTCGCCCTAGAGTTCACAACATACATTTACAGTTAATTCAAGTCCACTTCCAAATACCACCAGACTACTTCATGCCTAGTGTTAGTACCTTATAATAACAAAATCATCCTCATTCCTCCCTCCCGTCCCTTGTATCATTGCTGTCAAATCTTCAGAAGAGCTGTGAGTGATGCTCGGAATTATCCTCTTGAGGAATGGAAAAAGGAACATTTATATGCAAGCTCTATTCCCAGGAAAAAGCATAACCCCACAGGGTATTAATTCCCTGGGCTTTCTGGGTCCACTATGCATGACTGTGGAACAATTCCCACATCATCAGAGAATCCCCAGGACATAAATCAGGAAAAAACAGTACAGCTAGAGCTTAAAAAGTGAGCCAAGAGGATGTGAAGCTGGGTTCAAGAGGTACCCAATACACAGAGTTCCCACACAGTTTCTGTATCCTAGAAAATAAAACCAGAATCCCATCTGCTACTCATTCCTGCCTTAGAAGGATCACAACGGCCCCTTGCCATGGCTCTTTCCAAGGCAATTTGATGTGGGCCTTTTGGAGTTGAACTTTGAGAGGAGGAAGGAACTCCCCCTCTGAGTCTCCACAAATATGGACAAAGCACCCTCGAGGGACACCGGAATGGTCTGCTCTGACAAAATGAAAAATAAAAATTCCCCTGCTCTGATTTATTTTAAGCTGATTTTGAAGGCATGAAATGTTTCTGACTAAATAGAAGCAAAAATATAGAAACAGATAGTCACACAGGTCTCTCTCAATAATATCAAAAACCCCATGAGGGAAATCATAGATAAACTAAGCCTTCAGGGCACCAAAAATAATGTGGCTCAGGTGCAGGAGATGAGCAACTCCATTCAGCCCACTCCGTGTCATCTGCTTCTGCCTACTCCCCTCCCCTCCCCAGCTCGGGTTTCCTGTCTCCTTTGACTTGCTCCTGACTCTCATTTGAAGCTTATTACATTCTCCTTTTCTGTTATTTCCCCTCTGTCTCTGCGATAAATCCTCTCCCTTCTCCTCACAAAGACAACTTTTTGTGTACCCCAGGAACCCTCTAGCTTGATTATAAATCGTGCAGACTCATAAACTCTGGTAGCAGTATCTGCACTACTGAGTTTATCAAGAGAACAAGATGTAACAAACATTATTCAGTAGTTGCTATGTGCTAGACATTGTAAAGACGGCTTCACCTGTGTTACCTTATTCAATCGTCAAATCAACCCTTCAAAGTAAATATTATTGAAATATTATTGAACACTAGGTCATCAAGACTGCAAGAGATCAAATAACCTAGATCACAGAGTTAGAAAACAACAGATTGCTTTGACCCAAAATTCTTATTCTCCTAATCCAGGGCGTCAGGTGATACATCACACTGTCTGTACTTTATTTATGAGCAAATAAACAGATGCATAATGTGAATCAAGCAGAATATTCCACATTTGTTATTATGAAACACACATTCTTTTACAAAAGAAACAAGAGACACTCTATCTGCAACTAGGGAGAGCCCTGATGTTTCTTCCACGAAACCCTTTGCAGCTTCCTTTAAAGAAGGAAGTTTGGGCTGCAGGGGGAGATGAATAATGCAAAGTAAGTTTAATGGGTTGAGAAAAGACTTCTTAAGAAAGCAAGAAAATGAGATGAGAAGGATCTAAATCAGAAATAGCTACAGATTCATTCTGAAGTGTGTCTAATGGTGGCAGTCTGATAAAGTGCTGGCAGGAGGAGCCCAAGGTGATGTGGTTGGTAATCCTATTTAAATCTGACAAGTGACTTATCAACTCGATTCCTGATTAAAAAAAAAAATACACAAACATTACGCTGGCAAAAGGCTGAGAAGTTAGAGTCCTGCAAAAGCACAGACGAAAGAGAGTCAAATCTCCAAAAAGGTGAAAAAAAATTCTTAGAAACCATCAATGATTCTCAAAATATCTGTGACATGGGTTTGTAGGTATCCTCTCCTTCTGGGAGGATAAGGGTCCTGAAATTCCCATCAGGTAGGAAAATTGGGGCTGGAGCACAGAGGTCAGGAATGAACCTAATAAAATCCAGATGAGAAGTTTTATGCTCACTAGAAACAAACAATGACAGTGTAAAAAATAAGGTATCGCTAAAGACTTGAATATCTTTAAATCAGTCCCATAGGCACTGTTCTGTTACTTTTAATATACTAACTCGTGATTTTGAAAACTTTTCAGAGATTTTGTCTCCTGCAATTTCAAAAAGATTTTAATATTTAACTCTATTTCTAATATCATACACACCAAGGTGAAGGGGTCTCCTCTCTCAAAATGTAAGAATACAACTTGATTTATAATGACATATTCTAAATTCTCAAATACGTTAGGGTTTATTTCTGAGTTATACCATTAAATTAACTCATTTTTGTTTTTTTTAATGACTGGATTACATTATTTTACTTGGTATAACTTCACAGTATCTATTAATATCTGATAGTGCAAGACCTCCTCCTTTCTCTTCTTTGGTTATTCTTAATTGCTTATGTCTCTAAGAAAACTTCAGTTAAAATCACTTTGTCAATTTCTAAAGAGAACTCTCTCCCTTTTGAGTGTATGCTGAGATGGTACTTAAGAAAACTATAATTAATTACTCAAGGAAAAGAATTATCATCTTAACCATATATCATGCTCTCATCCAGGTAGATGACTAGTCCTTTCTGAATGGAACACCTGTTGTATTGATTTACCCAAGCACCTTCTCCTCCCTGCTTATAACAGCCCCCCCTCATTTTATTTTGAGAACATCCCCTCCCACATTACTCATTCCATATGAGTCTTGCGGGCTTTTGGCTAGGTTACTCTATGGCCCTGGCTTCAGTGACTAGCTAAGGAGTGGGTATATGACCCAAGCCTGAATAACCACAGATCTTCCCTGGTATTTTCCACGCTGAAACTAAAAGGAAGCGCCTTTTCCTTCTTAGTAGGTTGCTAGTGCAAGCCACCACATCCCAATACCTAAATAAGCCTGAGAAAAAGATGCTAGTACCCTCAGGAAATCAGAAAAAAAGAATCCTGAGAGTAGCATGTCCCTGGTTATAATCCCTCATATTTCCAGACCTACAGCTCTTCGTAGGTTTGTGAACTTACTATGGTATCCTTCCAGCAAACCCCATTCTTAGCTCAAGATAGTTTGTATTGCATTCCTGTCACCTGCCAACAAAAAGGTCTTTCCATGCATTCAAGATTTTTATTTCCTTCAGTAAAGTTTAGTTTTCCTTGGTCCTGGAAATTCTTAGTAGGTTTTCTTTTCTGGACAGTGTATATGTTTGCCCACTCTTGTTCATAGAGTACATTTTTAGATTATAGCTTCTAAATTGTTATTGCTGGGATATAAGATAGCTATTTATTTATTGTATTTACTTAACAATCTGTCTCTTTACTAAACTCTCACTCTAAGGATTTCTTTGTTTCATTGTTTGTTTTTCTAAACACATATACCATTTACAATAGTTTTCCCTTCTCTTTTCTAATCATTATGCCTCTTTTTTCTGTTTTGTGTCTTACTGCATCAGCTAAAACTTTCAGAATTTTGAGCCATATTGGCAATAGCAAACAATCTTATCATTCTGCTAGCTTCACTTAATTTTCTATTTATGAAATGTCTATAAAATTTTCTGTTGTAGTCTTATTATAAATTTCCCTTTTATAATTGAGTTTGTGAATGTCTATCCCAAAAAATAAATCAGTAATAATGGCTTTATCACCTATTGAGATGATCATGTGTTGTTTCCCCTCCCTCCCCCTCCCTCCCCCTCCCTCCCTCTCTCTCCCTCTCTTCCTCTCCTTTTGACCTATTGATGTGTTGTATTGATAGCAAAATGGAAAAATAAACAAACAAACAAACTTATTTTCCAGATGGAATCAAATTTCCTCTGAGGAATGTGTTGGAAAAATAATTTCATAAAACAAGGGATGGGGGGGTAGTAGGTGAAAAGCCCTAAAGATATGGATTGAAAAGAGACAACAAAGAAGGAGTTACACTATTCTGCCTATAAAATGAAGAGAATTTAGAGGCAAGCAAGAGCAGAAGAGGAAAAAGAAGGGGTGTGAGGGGAAATAATACACCATCATCTCAATAGATGATAAAGCCATTATCCCTGATCTTTTTATTTGGGGGGATAGCCATTCACCAACTCAATTATAAAAGGGAAATTTATAATAAGGCTACAACAGGAACTTTCCAGCAGGATAGCTCCAAGCTGGAACCATACTTGACAGCTACAACTGCGATACCTTCAAAGAACATATAAATCTGATATCCAAGTTTAAGTTAAACGCTGGGTGGGACTGCAATGTAATCACCTGTCCAGAACAGTAAAAACGTCTTACTCACTTGGTGCTGTATGAAAGTGATATTGGGGAGAGGATTTGAAAATTATGAAGACTAGGCTGTGTCTCATCTCTTGCTTGTTGTCTGGAAAAAAGTATATCAACACCTACAAAACACGAAGTGTAGGAAAAAATTCAACAGACCCAGGCAATGAGGGTGACAAGTAATGAGAAGAAAGCTGGAGAACCCCCGGAAAGTTCACTCATTGCATTTTAGTAATTAAAACTGGGTGTGGGATGGAGCTTTGGGGCAGTTGCATGCAGGTGTTAAAGGGCATGTCTACGTGACATCTGCATTATACATTAAAACACTTCATAATAGTACAGCCACCTTGCAGTACTCAAATAAATTCTATTTGGTCATGTTGTATTGTTACTGTTGTATACTTATACATCTGCATTGCTAGAATTCTATTTAAAGCTTTTTGCAATTATATTTATAAAGATTAACCTTTACTTTCTTCTTCTATGTAGCTGTCATTATAGGAACAACCTATTCCCTGATATTTGAATATAATTGCCTATAAAACTCTTGAGATCCAAAGTATTTTTAGCAAAGTAATTATTTCACAATTTTTTCAATGTCATCACATGCTACTGCTGAATTCCACGTATCTATTTCTTTTGGAGTATTTTCCTTTAAAAATTGCCATTCTCTAGAGATACTCAAATTCGTTGGCATAGATTTCTATGCATTTTATATTTTAATCTTCATCTATAGATTAAGGGTTTTGAGTATTTGTTTTCTTCTCTGATTACTTCCTAGAGCTGCGCTACCCAATACGGTAGTCATTAGTCTATGTAGCAATTTAAATTTAAATTAATTAAAAAGAAGACTTGCAAATGGTCACCAGGTACGTGCAAAGATGCTCAACGTCACAATCATCAGAGAAATGCAAACGAAAACCACAAGGAGATATCAGCTCACACACGTCACGATCAAAAAGACAAGAGATAACAAGTGTTGGCAAGGATGTGGAGAAAAGAGACCTCTCGTGCACTGTTGGTGGAGCCATTATGGAATACATCACAGAAGTTCCTCGAGATACTTTAATAGAACGACCATATACACCAGCAATTCCACTTCTGGGCATTTGTCTGAAGAAAATGATGACAATAATTTGAAAAGATATACACATACCCCCTATTTTCTGTAAGTCAATAAATCTAAAATATTATCATTTTAACATGTAATCAGTATAAATATATTAATGAAGTTTTTTTTTTAAGATTTTATTTATTTATTTGACAGAGAGAGAGACAGCCAGCGAGAGAGGGAACACAAGCAGGGGGAGTGGGAGAGGAAGAAGCAGGCTCCCAGCAGGGAGCACGATGTGGGGCGCGATCCCAGGACCCTGGGATCATGCCCTGAGCCAAAGGCAGACGCTTAACGACTGAGCCACCCAGGTGCCCCTGAAGTTTTGTATTATTCTTTTTTCCCCCCAAAACCCGGTGGGTATTTTACAGTTACATCACATCTCAGCACTGCCACATTTCAAGTGCTCCAGAGTTACATTTTACGGGACAGTCAGTTCTACAGAATTTATTTTGATTCGTTTCAATTGCCTGAAGTGTACCCTCAAATAATTCTTTCTCAGAATGACATTGTTAATGAGATAGATACACATGAACAACTTAAGTAGAGATTTACTGAATTTAGATGAAACTCAACATATTTCTTAATTTTCTTCTGCTATTTATGCACTATAGAAGAGAATTAGGAGCCAAGTCTGATAGTTATTCTTTCTTTTGTAGGCAAACGTTTTTCTTTATCTTTGTATTTCAAACATTTTGCTAGCATATTTACAATTGTGAGTTATTTTTACTGATTTTTAAATTTATTTTTCTGGAACACAATGAGCCCTTTCAATATGGAAGCTCAAGCTCTACTTTCTTCCACTCGGGCAAGTTGCCTTCAACTTTATCTTTGAGTACTGCTTCTGATCCAATTATTTTGTTTGGCTTTAGTCTCAGAACACTGATGATTCATTTACATGTGTTGGTTCTTCTCTGCCCTCCTATTATCTTGCTTCATCGTTTTGAATTGCTTATCCTCTTCATCTAGTGAAAGACACTGTTTCTCAACTTTGTCTTCCAATCCTTGATTACATTTTTTTCAGTGTCATTTCTATATTTCAACGTGAATTTTAATTCCTATGTTGCATGTTTACTTTCTTTGCATCTTAACTCAAAATCAACCTGCTTCTTTTCTTACAGCTTTTCTGCTCCTATCGTAGAATGGTTATGTCTTCCTGCTTCGTATGGAAAATGCAAAGTAGCGTTTACATGTTTTCTTTTGGCTTCTACATTAAATCATTTTTCAGAAGGCTACCTCTTCCCAATGTCTTTATGATGGTGTTTCACTTCCCTAGTTCTTCATATTTGGTTTAGAGTTTTATTTTGGACTTAACCCTACTTTAGTCATTCTGGAATGCAAAAAGATTCATACAGAGATTATTGTTTTCCAAAAGGCAAGGTATGTAGGTCACTCTAGGTTTCATTCACTGTCTTCTTGGGTTGCCAGATAAATTCAGCAGAAAAAAACCGAGTAAGACTGACATTTATATCCAAACAGCTATCGTTATAAGCAATGCATAACCCAAGCCAAAAGAGTGAGCACAAAAAATTGTGCCCAACCTGCTTCGGAGTAAAGCCTTGCATCTGTCTTTACCCAATTGATGGGCACAGCTCCCACATAACTCTCGAAGTCTATTTAGAAATTTATATGGTGCAGTAGATCACTATATAGTGAGACCATCAGTTCCAAGAGGAAAGGTCTCAATTACTCTTTGTCATACATCAGAAGAATGAGTCTGTTCAACAGAGTAATGATGTAGACAGGATTAAAGGGAGGCTGTTTTCAAGACCTTTGACAGCATCCATTTAGCACATTAATTAAAAGAGAAGTTTATCTATTGAGAGTGAAATCTACTTGACAAACACTTTGTTAATGGTCAGTGTAAGTTAGGTACCTGAGAGTTAAAAGATAGCATTTTTTTAAGTTTGTCATAATTTAGACTTTCACTAATTCAGACACCACCACCCCCATAATTAAGTGAAAATTCTTCAATGCATAACTACCTTGAAATATGCTAATGTCTGCAAAGCATGCAAAAATCCAAGTTTTACCATCTGCTGGATGATTCACTTGTAAATCTGCCTAGTATTCCTTTGGGAAGTTCCAGAACGGATTTTTAACCTCATTATAAAAACTTGGTAGGAATGAATTCAGTAATATAGTATGTATGAAAGTGCTCTGAGCACTTGGAAGAATGTGCCACATTCATCCTAGACATGTTGAAATGGTATGTGTGCTGTGATCAAAAATAAAAGTGTTTGAAAGTAATTGCTTGGAGATTTGGTGTTTTAATCAAGAGTTCCAGAAAAACAGAGACTTTAGGGTAATATATTAGTCACAGAAAAGAGTTCTTTCAAATTCTGGCCCAAACTAGCCATTGCTGGTAATAAAATAAAGACAATGGATCATTTGTTGGTGGTAATCTCCTTTAGGGAAAGAACTGTGACTTATTCATTTTTTATACTCCAATACCCAAAATGTGCTTTCAAAGTTAACTTTTTCATATGCTTCTAAGATACCTGCTTCTGAGGATGTAGAAACCACATTAAGAAACTTCAATAAACTGCTCAGTGTTTTCTTCCTTCCATGTGCTTCAATTGTATCATGCACGGGTTTTTTTCAGTTTCCCACCCAAATGGCTTCGCACCTTGACCTCTCTTCCTATCCTGCCCAATGGGACTAGGGAACCTGGCTTCATAAAATTTACTGGCTTGGAAACTAAGCAATTCTTTCATAAGTTCCAAGAACTGCAGCTCTAAACATGAGAATTTCCCCAGGACTTCGTTAACTGCAAGGGAGCTGTTCATAGCTTCATCTGCAGGATGATGACCCCTATAGCTGCACATTTTATACAGCCTACAAGACTGGATGTGTCCACCCTGGACTTCAACCCAAGGCTTAGCCAAGGCTTAATGCACACTATGGCAGGAACCACTCACCTCCTTAGTCTACCTGCCTATCAGCTGGGGGTGGGAAGGGGGAGAGGCAGGACATAGCGCTTGGCCACAGTAGGCGCTCCATATTTGTTGAAAATAAGGTATCACGGGAAGTTGAGACTGGTAAATCATGGAGGTCCATAAGTTAAAATGCATCTGACTTCTTTTCTAGTAAGGTAATTGAGTATGAATCTCTAAGAACTATCCAGTGATAAGTGGTTTTATCCCCTTATTTGAAATTGTTGTAGGTCTGGAACAGTTCTGTTCACTCTGCTTTGAACAAACATTTATTGAACGCTTACTATGTACTGACTCGCAAGGCACAGTTTCTGTTTTCAAGGTACTCAAAAATCTAGTAGGGACACAGTCGTTAAAGAGCTATTTATAATACAGCACAAAACAAGTAATAATATAACTATGTAGAAATATACTGATGCCAAACAAAGCAGGGAGTGATAATTTTGTTCCAGGGGTCAGGCTGAGCTTTACAGAAAAGGTGGCCTATGACAGAGTTTTGAGAGATGAATGGATTGGCTTGGTGATCAACAGAGAGATAGAACATTTCAGGCAGAGGGAACCACTCGTACAAAGGCATGGAGGAGTGAAACAGCATGAGAGGGCAACTAATTTCATTTTTCTGAGGCTGAAATGATGAGTTGGGGCTTAACAGGAGAAGTCATCTCAGGCCAGCTTTTGAAGGCCTTGTGTGATGTGTCAAAGATTTTGATTTAATTCTATAGGCTATGAAAAGTCATCTCAAAGGTGCTTTTTTTTAAATAAAACTTTTTACTCTGAGAAAATTATAAATTCACATGCACCTGTAAGAGATAATACAAAGATCCCACGTACCCTTTACCCAGTTTCCCCCAATGGTGACATTTTGGAACATTATAGAACAATATCGCACCCAGGATGGTGACACTGAGGCGGAACATCACCATCGCAGAGATCCCTCCTGTTATCAGTCCTCTAACCACCCTCACTTTCCTCTCAGCCCACTCCCTCCTTGACTCCTGACAACCACTCATCTGTTCTCCATTTCTGTAATTGTGTCATTTCAATAACGTTGTGTACATGGAATCATACAGTATACGTATAACCTTTTGGGGTTGGCTTTTTCACTCAGCATAATTCTCTGGAGATTCATCTAGGCTGTTCTCTTTATTGCTGAGCAGTATTCCATGGTATGACTAGACCACAGTTTGTTTAACCATACGCCGGATAAATGAATCTGGTTTGTTTCCAATTTGTGGCTATTGTGAATAAAACGTCTGTAACTATTCATGTGCGGGGCTTTTTAAATACTAGTAAAATATACGTGATATGAAATTTACCATCTTAACCATTTTTATGGGTAACCAAGTTCCGTGGCATTAAATACATTCACGTTGTATCCACCTCCAGAGCTCTTTTCATCTTGCCAAACTGAGCTGTGTACCCATGGAAGTAACCGCCCCTCCTCTCAGCCCCTGGCATAGTTGATTCTACTTTCTGTCTCCGTGAATTTGGCTACTCTGTGTACCTCATGTAAGTAGAATCATACAGTTTTTATCTTTCTGTGGCTGGCTATATCACCTAGCACGACGTCCTCAGGATTCACCCATGTTGTAGCTTGCGTCAGAATTTCCTTCCTTTTTAAGGCGGAATAACATCCTATTGGATGTACATTTTATTCTGTCGATATTTTGTTCATCCGTTCATCTACTGATGGATACTCGGGCTTCCACCTATACCGCAAACATGCTTCTAGGAGCAGGAGTGTACAAATATCTGTTCAAACTCCTACTTTCAATTCTTTGGGGTATACACCCGGAAGCAGAATTGCTGATCATATGGTAATTCTATTTTTAACTTTCTGAGGAACTACAAAGCCATCTTCCATAGCGGCTGCACCACTTTACATTCCCACCAATAGTGCACAAGGGTTCCAATTTCTCCACATTCTTGCCAACACTTTTGGGTTTCTTTCTTTTATACTAGCCATCCTAATAGGTGTGAGATCACATGTACAGGTTTTTGTGTGAATATAAGTCTTCATTTCTCTGGAATAAATGCCCAGAAGTCCAATTCCTGGGCCATATAGTACTTGTGTGTTTACTTTTTTAAAAAACGGCCAAACTTTTAAAAGTGGCTTGCCACCAGCATTGCATGAATGACAGTTTCACGGCACCCTTGTCAAGATGTGGTGTGGTCACTATTTTTTACTTTAGCTATTCCGGTAGATGGATAGTTGTATCTCATTGTGGTTTTAATTTGCATTTCCCTAATGACTAACAAAGTTGAACATCTTTTCAAGTACTTACTTGTCATCCGTATATCTTCCTTGGTAAAATATTTCTTCCTGCCCTTTGGCCATACTCTGAATGGGTTGTTTTCTTTTTTACTTTTGAGTTTTGAGAATTCTTTATATATTATAATGCTAGGGTGCCTGGGTGGCTCAGTCAGTTAAGCATCTGCCTTCGGCTCAGGTCATGATCCCAGGGTCATGGGATCGAGTCCTGCATCCGGCTCCCTGCTCAGCAGGAAATCTGTTTCTCCCTCTGCTCCTCCACCTGCTCATGCTTGTGCTCTCTCTCTCACAAAACAAAAACAAAAACATAGAGAGAGAGAGAGAGAGAGACAGAGAGAGGTTTGTATGTGTGTGTGTATATATATATATATATATATATATAATAATACTAGAACCTTGTTGGATAGCAAAATTATTTGCAAATATTCTCTCCCACTTTGTAGCCTGTCTTTTCAACATCTTGGCAGGGTCTTTTGCAGAACAAAGGTTTCTAATGTTGGTGAAGTCCAATTTATCAATTTTTTTCCTTTTATGGATCATGCTCTTGGTGACAAGTCTTTCTTTCCTAATGCTATAATCCCATGATTTTTTTTCTGTTTCTTTCTCTAAAAGTTTCGTAGCATTATGTTTTATGTTTAAGTCCATAATCCATTTCAAGTGAATTTTTATATAAAGTTTGAGACTCAGGTTGAGGTTTGTATTTTTGCCTGTGGATGTCCAAATACACCAGCACCATTTGTTGAAAAGGCTGCATTAGCTCTATTAAACCGCTTTTGCGCCTTTGTCAAAAATCAGTTGGGCATATTTGTGTGAATCTATTTCTGGCTTCTCTATTCTGTTCCCTTGACCTATGAAGCTATCTTTTTACCAGTACTACCTAGTCTTTATTACTGTAGCTATACATTAAGCTTTGAAATAAAATAGACTGATTCCTTGTACCTCGTTATTCTTTTTTCTAAAATTGTTTTAGCTGTTCTAGTTCCTTTGAATTTCCATATGAATTGTAAAATAATCTTATCTATATCCATAGAAACCCTCATTGGGATGTTCATAGAAATTGTGTTAAGGGGCACCTGGGTGGTTCAGTCGTTAAGTGTCTGCCTTCGGCTCAGGGCGTGATCCCGGGGGTCCTGGGATCAAGCCCCGCATAGGGCTCCCTGCTCTGCTGGGAAGCCTGCTTCTCCCTCTCCCACTCCCCTTCTTCCTCTCTCTCGCTGGCTGTCTCTCTCTCTCTGTCAAATAAATAAATAAAATCTTTAAAAAAAAAAAAAAGAAATTGTGTTAAATCTGCTTATCAGTTTAGGGATAATTGACATCTTCACTATGTTGAGTCTTCCAATCCATGAATGCATTTCTTTCCACTTATTTAGATTTTTCTTTGACTTCTTTTATCACCATTATGTAGTTTTCCTCATGTAAGTCTTACACACGTTTTCTTAGATTTACATCTACACATTTCACCTTTTTTTTTCTTTTTTGGGGGGGAGGGGCAAAGGCAGAGAGAGAGAATCTTAAGAAGGATCCATGCCCAGCGTGAAGCCCAAAGAGGGGCTCGATCTCACAACCCTGATATCATGACCTGAGATGACATTAAGAGTCAGATGCTTAACCAATGAGCCACCCAGGCGCCCCTACCCATTTCACTTTTCTTGAGCAACTGAAAACACCACTGTATTTTTAATTTTGATTTTTTTATGTCTATCTTATATCCTATAACCTGGCTGAACTCACTTATTAGTTCTAGGTTTTGTTTTGCTTTGGTTTGGTTTTTTAAAGATTTTATTTATGTATTTGACAGAGAGAGAAAGCACAAGCAGGGGGAGCAGCAGAGGTTGAGGGAGAAGTAGGCTCCTCATTAAGCAAGGAGCCTGATGCAGGGGCTGGATCCCAGAACCCCAGGATCATGACCTGAGCTGAAGGCAGACGCTTAACCAACTGAGCCACCCAGCGCCCCAGTTCTAGCAGGTTTATAATAGATTCCTGACAATTTTCTACATTGACAATCATGCCTTCTGCAGAGACAATCTGATTTCTTTTCTGATCTGTATGCATTTTATTTAATTCTCTTCCCTTATTGCACTGGCTAGAACTTCCAGCACAATGTTGAACAAAAGAATGTGAGCAAATGTCCTCATCTGACTTCCCAATTTTAGGGGGAAAACACTGGTCTACAGTGAGCTGTAGGTTTCTTGTAGATGCTCTTTATCAAATTGAGGACATTCCCCTATATTCCTATTTCCCTGAGAGTTTTTATCATGAATGTTGAATGTTGGCACAGTCTTTCTCTGCATCAGTTGATATGATCATATTCTTCTTCTTTAACCTGCTACGGTGAATTACATTAATTTTCAATACTGAGAGAAAATCAACCCCACCTGGCATGGTGTGTAATTCTTTTTTACATATTGTTGAATTGTTTAGCTAATATTATGTTAAAAATTTTTTCATCTACGTTCATGAGGTTATTGGTCTATTGTCTTTCTCTAGTTTTGGTATGAGGGTACGAATAACTTCATAAAATGAATTGGGAAATGTTTCCTCTTCCCTATTTTCTGGAAGAGATCATGTAGAATTGGTGTTAATTTTTCTTTAAAAATTTGCTAGAACTTTCCAGCTAAACTTACTGGGTCTGGAGATTTCTTTGGGGGAATTTTTAATTATTAATTCAATTTTCTTAATAGTTATAAAGCTATTAGCGACTTCATAATTGGTGAGTTGTAGTAGTTCTGTTTTTCAAGAAAGTGGTCCATTTCATCTAAGTTTTTTTTTTTTAAAGATTTTATTTATTTATTCGATAGGACAGAGACAGCCAGCGAGAGAGGGAACACAAGCAGGGGGAGTGGGAGAGGAAGAAACAGGCTCATAGCGGAGGAGCCTGATGTGGGGCTCGATCCCATAACGCCGGGATCACGCCCGGAGCCGAAGGCAGATGCTTAACCGCTGTGCCACCCAGGCGCCCCTTCATCTAAGTTTTAAGAGTCCAAGTTCAGGCAGAAGTCTCAGATCCAATGCCTCACCCTGTACAACCCAAGGCCTAAAATCCATACCCCATGTACTAGATCCCATGGCCTTGGGAACAACACGCCCACACCGCATAGCTACAGAATCAGCAGGCATGTTTACAGCTTGCTGTACTAATATTAAATTCCTCATTCATTTCCACCTGCAGAGTTCCCTTTCTTCACTGCAAGTTTAACTATGCATTTAAAAATATTTTTTAAAATATTTTACTCAGCATTTCTACATGCTTGTGAAAAATGGAGGATTTTCAGGCTATCCTAGTCCACCTTTTGCTGGAACCAGAAACGTCACCCTAACTTTATTCAAAGGAACATACATTGAGAGAGGAAAAGAGGAGGCCCTTGGCATGCAATAGCCAACCCACGTCTTCCTTGTCCTCCCTGAGGTTCCATTACATGCTACAAAAATTTCTAATCAGATATTTAAGCTGTATAAACTTGTACACATGTAGTAAGGAGTAAATATTTGCTATCATCTCAACAAGCTGGACTACAATTCCCACAAAGGAAAAAGAAATTAGTCTGCATGTAAGAAAAAAACAATAAGTCAAAAGGAGTAGAGGTGAGGTGCTGAGGGCATCGGTGTCAGCAGATACCAATACAACTGATACGATGATCAAGCTGCTCTGTGTGGGAAACTGAGAGGAGAGTCTTTCAATTCCTAAGAGGGAAATGGAAATACAGGGCAAAAGAGTGGAGGAGGGTGGGCACAGAAGGACTGAGGGGTGGTAGACCAGGAGCTACATGGGCAAAGTGGTCTTTAAAAAAATGATTGGTGGTGAGATGGATGAAAGGGCTGCTGAGAATTAAAGTTGTCTGCATGCAGCTGCATACTGTAATCTCTCTTGTGGACCCCTAATCTTCGCTCAAGTTCTACTTTGACCAACAGCCTTTGGTTACTCCAAAAAAAGAGAAGGGGCTTTGTTTTTTTTTTTTTTTTTTTGGTTTTAAAGATTTTATTTATTTATTTAACAGAGATAGCCAGCGAGAGAGGGAACACAAGCAGGGGGAGTGGGAGAGGAAGAAGCAGGCTCATAGCAGAGGAGCCTGATGTGGGGCTCGATCCCATAATGCCGGGATCACGCCCTGAGCCGAAGGCAGGCGCTTAACCGCTGTGCCACCCAGGCGCCCCGAGAAGGGGCTTTGTTTTACATCTCAGTCGATGTCAGAGCATATAAGAAGAGAGCCAGAGGCATGTAGAAGGAAACAGTCAACAGAGGTGGGAAATCAGGGCAAAGATAATATTAGGTCGTCCCCAGTAATCACAGAAACATTGAGGAGTGGTCTGAACTTCCAAAGGGCACATGATAGCAGTTTTGGCCTATTTACCTAGATCTCAATGGACCAGGAGCTTCCAGCTGACATCTGGGTTACGTATCATCCACAAGCTCTTGGAAGTTGCTTATGCTATCACCAGCTAGTCCACTGGTGAACCAATGGCTAACATATTGTGGACCAAGTAATACAGTGGATATATTCAAAGACCCGCTCCTATACATTCAAAAAGAGGAAATCAAAGTGAGTCTCAGCTCCCCGAACACACATACATACTCCAGTCCTTCACTAGGACCGTGACCATCAACCCTTCCCAGGCCGAGCTGAGTTTTCCCCACTAGACGGGTTTTTGCAGAGAGCTCATGAGCCCCTGACAGGGATGCCATAAAGAAGATTTGAATTTTACATGGATAGTGAGCTTTGGACCAGATCAGTTTTAAGTTCTGGTGTAACTCGAAAGTATTCAAGTGTAAGATAAAGGGTTGATATATCTGTTTACTGAACCAAACAGGTTTGTTTGGCTCATAACAACTAGATTTGACGAAAGGGAAGGAGAAAAGGAGTAAGATACAACGTGGAACCCCTTGTGGTCAGGCAGACATCTCTTGGGTGAACAAAAGTTGGGGACTGTCTGTGGTTCTAAGACCCAAATACGTCATGACAAAAACTAGAGTTTGAGGGTGAGGGTTCAGGTGATTTGGAGGTGCAAGCAAGAGGGGAGTGGGCCAGCCAAGCAGCTCGTATATGACGTTGTTGTGAAGGGGAAAAGACCAAGAGTAGGCAAGAGATGACCTTAGAAAAAGAGAATTAGATTCAAGAGATGATGCAGAGCAGAGGGGTATCTTTAGACTCTCTTCTCGTAATCGCCTTCAGCCATCCCCCACAATCCCTCCCAATGAAAATAAAATTAAAATAATAAAACACTATGCTTTGATAAGAGCAATTAACATTTGCTCTGTCGTATGTATCTATAACTACAAGTGGCTATAGGAAAATGCTAATTGTATTTTTCTATGATCCATAAACAAAAACGTCGTGCTGCTCTGCACCCTGGCTTCTGCCTCTACCCTCATCACCACCATCGGAGCTAAAGCGGTGGTTTGGAAACCAGCGTACATCAGAATCACCAATAGCTTTTGCTGGGACCCACCCCAAGAGCCTCTGATTCAGCAGATCTGGTAAGGGGTCCAAGTACTTGTACTTCTAACAAGTTGCAAGGACCCCACTTTGAGGACCACTGAGCTAGACTGCTACCCCTAAGCCCCTCATGCACTGAAATTCTAGAGCTGCCACTGTTGCAGATAAAGTTCCAGTTTCTGCTGGAACCGGTGGGAAATGAAGATGTTCAGTCATTAAATACTGTTGAGGTAAGACCCAGAGCTCTATACGGGATCTGAACTTTTTAGAAATCGTTAGGGCCATTTAAGACAAATGAGAAAACCTCCAGATTTGGTTGCTGCCCTATCTTGGGCCCTTTAAATGGCTCTGCCTCATCCATAATACATGCCCCTGAAAACACTGAACAGCCAGCCACCAGCCGCAGCCCACTGCTCATGGCATCTCTCAGCCCTTCCTCCCTCCCCTTTGCTCTTCTCCTTGTTCTCATTATCATGGTTCCATAACCCATCCAACTCCAACTCAAGCTTCTAATGCTTCCAACAGACCCTCCGAGCTGTGACAAGCAATTTCAAAAAGCTCTCTGGCCAGACTCTAGCACTCTGTCAGATACGATTTTGAGTTTGCCCTGAGGTTCCACAATGGGTATCGTCATGTAACAGGTGCTGGCTCACCCTCTATCCCAATCCCAGAGCTCACGCTCACTGTACACCCCAGTCCACCCCAGGAAGGACATCACTCACCCAGATTATACACCCACTACAAACACAGCAAGTGACCCTCCTTTTGCTTTAACTTGCATCCCCCCAGATTACTCCAGCTCTTCAATAGGATAATCCATTTTCAACACTACCTGGATTTTTACCTCCAAAAGCAAAAGAGGTCAAATGGGGTTCCCTTTCCTTACTCTTTTGATCTGCCTATTTTCTTTCCAACCACTGCTCACCTCAGGGGAGAAAGCAAAGCAGTAAAAACTCCACAGTGGACTTGCCCAGCTGCACAAGCTTTGGGGCCAACACCTCCCTCTGCACAGGCTTCGCGAAGTCCTGGACTGCCTCCAGGAGAGTCCTTGGCACTGAATGCCTGCCCCTTCCAAGTCTCCTGGAGCAGAGATGCACACCAAATTCTGGGCTTCTGCTGCCACGCTGTGGCCACATCTGAACACTGCATGCAGCCTTTAGTGCCTGAAAAGCTGTATTGCTTTTTTTTTCCTTTTTCTTTTTCGTGTGTGTGTGTGTGTGTGTGTGTGTGTGTGAGAGAGAGAGAGAGAGAGAGATACACTTGACCTATAACATTATCTTAGTTTCAGGTGTACAACATAATGATTCAATATTTGTATATATTGTGAAATTATCACCACAAAAAGTCTAGTTAACAGCTGTCACCATACATAGCTACAGAATTTTTTTCTTGTGATGAGAACTTTTAAGATGTACTCTCCTAACAACTTTCAAATATACAAGACAGTATTATCAACTATTGTCACCATGTTATATCTTACATCCCTACAACTTAGTTATAACTGGAAGTTTGTACCTTTTGACCCCCTTCTCCCATTTCACCCACTCCCCACATCCCATCCCGCATCTACCTTTGGCAACCACAGATCTGTTCCCTATGAGTTTGGTTTTTTGTTGGTGGCGGGGTTTTTTATTATTATTATTTCACATGTAAGTGAGATCATACGGTATTTGTCTTTCTCTGTCCAACCTTATTTCATTAAGCATAATCCCCATGGGATGGACCTTAAGGGCTTTCTTTGCCTTCTATACCTGTTAACCCTCACTCACTCCCTAAGCCTCAGCTAATGCTTGTCTCCTCCAGGCAGACTCCCTTGAATGCACTTCCACTCCAGGTCAGATGTGCTCTCCCTATCTGGTTCACGCAGCTCTTTGTACCAGCCTCTAGCATGTTCCCCCACATGCTGCATTGTAGCCATTTGCTTCTGTATCATCTGATCAGACTGTGAGCTCTCTGAAGACAAACTTACTCATGTGTGTGCTTCTAGGGCTTGGCTAGAACGAGAGAGAAGGGAGAGACACGGAGAGAAGGGAGGAAGGCAGGAGGGAGAGAGGGAGGGGGACAGGAAGGCTGGTAATCTACACAGTACCCATACTTATCGTGCACTGGGAGGAAGGCAGGAGGGAGAGAGGGAGGGGGACAGGAAGGCTGGTAATCTACACAGTACCCATACTTATCGTGCACTGAGCGCAGACACTGTGCTTTGTATCATTTATCCCTGGGTTATCAGGGCACCATCCACCTCAGCTGCCCCAGCGTCATCCACTGACTGGCCCAACAGGGGCCTCCTGGACCCCAGTCCTTCCTATCACCCATGACCAATTTTCGTTCTAACAGATCAGTGACCATGTCACGTGTGAGTATTTTAGTGCTCACCCCTGCCTGAGATCATCCACAACCACTCTGGAAGCAAGTTCTAATACTGCCCCGGAATCCAGATGCAGAAAGTGGGGCTTGGAGGGGTAAGTTAGCTGCCCGAATTCACACAGAATTCAGAATTCCTGGACATAGAACCCAAGCCCAGGCCTAACACCAGAGCCTGTGTCCTTAATGGCCTCTGAAGACCCTGGCATTAGTGTGTCGGGGACCCTTGAGGACATACTCCGCAGTGGTTTCAGGAGTGTGTGTACTGGCAGCGGGATGGCCTGCCCCTGCTTATGACACGAGGATGAGGAAGAGAAGTGGGGAACAGTGCTGGCAGGTACTAGTTTACTCTGTTTTCCCTCAACAAGCAGTTGTTCCTGAACCAGGCACGGTTAGTACATAGCTCGACCAGGTGGGGCCTCCTGCCTCCAGGAGCCTACTGTCTAATGGGGAGACTGACATACCCATGAAACAGACATCTCCAGGGAGGAGGGCTCTCCAGGCTGGCAGCATCCCCGAAGTCTGGACCAGCAGGGGACCGAGCCCCACAGCCAGCTGTCTTCATCCCAGAAGACCTGGGACATCAGGAGCCCCAGCCTCAGGGGGCCCCCAGGAGTTCCTCACCTGAAGGTCCAGCTCTTCATGGCACAACCGTGGTCCCCAAAGGGCACCTCCAGCTCCAAGAGAAGGCTGAGATGCCAGTCAAGTGTGAAAACCTTTCAAAGGCCTCCCCAGAATCAGGGTCCATTCCTTAGGCTAGCACAAAGACCCCTCTCAGCTTGACCCTGGACTGCCTTTCCATTTGTCCTCTCTGTTTACACACTGGGAATATATTTTCAGGTGTCTGGGGGAAAAAATTAGAAGGTCTGATATCAATCATTTTCACCATAATAAGAATGAATCCCTGTGTCCTCACTCCAAAGGAAATTTGCATTTCAAGTCTTCAAGTGATTCCCTTATTTCAGGGAATTCCTGATATCAGTGAGCTGGTAAAAGGCGGTTTTTGAGGAAGGTCTTCCAACCCAGATGGAACCAGTTGTAGTAAAGGTCGCGGCAATGTGGATCTAGGAAGCCTGCCCAGAGCTGAAGTTTAAGCATCTCCACTACCAAGCTGGCAGACCCGAGTCCCTGAGCTACAGAGCTGGCAAAGTCCAGCCCTCAGACCACGGAGTCATGTGCCCTGGGAACAGCCAGGATTTGGAGTTGGAAGACCTAGAATTCCATCAGTGAGCAATTTGCAATGTTTTCTCCTAACCCGGTTGTCCTCATCTGTAAAATGGGGACACCACGGGGCTGATGTGAGCGCTGGCTGTCAGAGAGCTTTAAATGCAGTACCAGGTGAGGACAGGCTCATCACCCCCATCCCTGGGCTGATGCATGGGTGGGAAGTCCCCACGCACAGGAGCTCCAGCCCCGGACAGCTAGCCACATGATGGGTGCCATTCTAAATCATCTGCTGGTCCCAAGCTAACGTACCTTGGGCTCACACAGTACCTTACAGTCAAGGTAACTCTCAAGTCCTCATTCTCTCGGACACTGTCATTCTTCTGTAGGTTTTGGAGGGAAGAGAATATTCTCCACTGTCTCCGAATCTCATGCCCCTCCCTCCCTTCTTCCTCCTCCTTCCTCACCTCTGCTCCTAGAAGAATGACTTCCTGGTTACTCTCCATGCCCATGGCTATTAAACAAACACTCTGATTAAGGTCAGATTGATCAAAAGAAAATGATGGGGGCAGGGTGGTGAAGGGGCCCTGATAGGATCCAGGGACTCACAAGATTCCCTCCACGGGGTCTACCACCACAGTACTGCTATCTGATGGCAGTCTCCAGTCTAAAGGTGACAGGAACTGAGCTTGACCAGTGGTCTTTGGCATAAATTTCTTTGAGGCAGGCTCAGTGGTTCTGGGTAGTGGTGTCAGCCACTTAGAGACAGGAATTCCAAGAAAAAGCCAAGCATGGGTTGTGTTGCAGAAGTGACCAGAATGAGGCCTACAAGGTTGGTAAACCAGCTGGCCAAGGCAGGATCAGAAACCAGCCCTCAGAAAAGGAATCATGTTTCCATGATTCCTACACATTACTTCCCTCTGATTGTCCTTTAGGATTTCTTAATATAATCAACACAGCTCATCCCTTGCAATATGGGGAAGCCAAGAAAAATATACTGGTTCAAGCATGGACAAAATCTATAGAGAAATGAGCCGCATATTCCAGAAGCATCAGAAATCAGAATGTGAGACCCCCAAAGGGAATGAAACCCTTGGGACAACTTGGGAGGCCACGGGGCCAGCCCCATCCTTCTGGCTCTGAGCTCTTTTCTGCGGACCACCACAACCCACCTCAGCGAGTCCAGTTTTCACAGCATTTCCAGACTGTGTTCTTGCTTCCCACTCCCATTGGGCCAACATCCATGCTGGACAGTGCACACCATCAGGGCTTGATGGGTGTCTTAGAGGATGCCAACATTAGAGAAGGCTGCAGTATTCACCTTCCAGACTCCAAAGAAAAATCTGTCATCCAAATCCTTCCAATCTCCCCAAACTGAACATTTCATTCACACCACACCACAGCATCAAGGTCATTTTCAATGCGGTTAAGCAAAGTGTCAATCAGATAATGGTACATCAAGAATTATTTTTTCCTGCACAAGGTCCTGGGTGATCAATCCCCAGCTCCTCCACCAACAAAAGAAAAAAATATTATTTTTTTCTTCCTGAAGGCCACCTAATTTTCTCCTTCTAGTATTTGCTACAAAAAAAATTTAGGAACAAATGGTACCATCTGATTTTCCCTCCCTCCCCCCCCCCAGAACATGGCACGGTCAGGAAATTTTATTCCTTTTTTTTTTTTTTTGGTTCCAGAATCAGCCCAACTTCACTGGCTTGCCACTAATTAGCTTTTGCCTGTATATTTCGTTTCTCTCATGTCCTCACTTACCTTCTATGAATAAGCTTTCAAGCGACATATCATCCATCCACCCAGACACACAACTCAGAAGTGTGGAAGCTATTTACAAGCAAAGTCACCCGCTTCTGTCTGGGAAGGCCCCAGCTGCTCCAGCTGTCATTGTGGCTTTGCTGTGATAGGACCCGGGTCTGTCCCCTTCCTACCGGTCATGGTGAGCATCAAAGCATCAGGCAGGTGCACCTGGGTGGCTCAGTCGGTTAAGCATCTGCCTTCGGCTCAGGTCATGATCTCAGGGTCCTGGGATGGAGCCCTGAGTCGGGCTCCCTGCTCTGCTGGGAGTCTGCTTCTCCTTCTGCCTCTGTGCCCATCCCCCCACCACTTGTGCTGTCTGCTCTCTCTTGCTCTTTTTCTTTCAAATAAATACATAAAATCTTAAAACAAAACAAAACAAAACAAAAACATTTAAAAAAAAAAAAAGCACCAGGCACTCCGCCAGAGGTGCATGCAGCACAACGCACACAGAGTGGCTGGTTACCATTCTGCCTTATTAATTTGCCTGACTACTGCTCGGGAGATAAAGAAATGAAGGGACTAAAAGCATAGTCATCATCCTCATTGAGTTCTGGGAAGAAATACTTATTTTGGGAAGTAATGGTTCCAGGTAGGAGAGCAGTGAGAAGCGAGTGTTTTATTTCACAGCTTCTAAAATGTGAGCACTTAAGGCTCTTACATTATCATATATTATTACAGTTCTATAAAAACCATTTCTAGGAATCAATCCTGAAGTTTCGAAGCCTCCCCAAAAGACGTGGAAGGCGGAATTTAGAAGAATGCCCTGTAAACAGAGAAATTAGACTTTCAGTTCTATGCATTCAGGCTTACTATGGCAGTATCCACACTCAGACTTGACCTACCTTATGCAAACAATGCAGGAGCTGGGAATTTGTGTGCCGTGACTTCAAAAGTAGGGAACATTTTTATAAAGGAGAGAAGATCGGTATGAATTCTCTATTTTCAGATGGAAAAACCGAGGCCCAGAAAGTACACGTGAAATTACTTTAAGCCAAAGCCAGCAAGTAGTGATGGCGCTGGAAAGAAAAATCCATCTGTTTTCACTGACAGCTCCACCATTTCTCTGCTCCAGGCCTTAGGGAGCACCTTCATCCAGCCCTGCTCCCTCGCTGGGATCTGGGTTTTCATTCCAGGGACAGCATTAATTGGCTGTGTAATCTGCTAACTACACTGGCACAGAAAATACTGAGAAGAGTTTGACTCCTGTTCTCCCATTATGATCAAGACCTAGAGACAAAAGAGTCAAGAGAAATTGATGGGGAGCTCCAAGGCCCTTACGGGATGCCTGTGCCCAAGGAAAACCATTCAATCTGAGCTTCAGAATGTCACCTAAAGGAGGGAAAGCCCGTGGAGGCAGCCCATAAACCCACTTTGGGTGGCGATGACACTTTCACACATGTGTGGACCTTGGCAACTACACACATTTCACATACTCTTCCTCACGCTATCCTCATAAAAAGCCCACTTCCACACTGGGGCTCTCTGAGGGGACTCCCAGGGAGCAGTTCTCAAACTCAAACTTGCACAGAGGTCACCTAGGGGTTTGTTCCATTCAGATTCTGATTCTTTGGGCCTGGGGCTCTGCATTTCTAAAAATCCCCGGCGATGCCAATTCTCCGGTTCCCAGGGCCCCCACTTGGAATAGCAAAACACCCGGCACAGTTTGAGAACCACACACCGTTCTGAGAATTGAAAAGGCAACAGCATAGCTCACCTTTGGTGGGGCTCAAATGAAATATTAACCCATTGAAGATATTTCTTATAGGACTCTTTTATTGATAGCATTTTACTGACACCTGGCAGGATTACAGGGGTGGAGCATGCAGGTAAAAAGGTCTCCGAAAGAGCCCAGGAAAGGAGCGAAACAAGATCTACTCACGAGAGAAGCGGGCCAGTGGTCTGGTGGTCTTGTCTCCAGCTTCATTTGCAACTGGGGGAAAAAAAAAAAAACAGCTGACAATGCAATAAGAACAAGGCACATAGTCCACAGAATATGCCCAACGACAGCCATTCCTCCGGATGATCTGACATTAAGCTATGTTTGAGGATCTTTGTAAGAGAATGATTAAGCAACTTCCTCTCTTTCTCTACTTCAGAGCAGCTTTCAATGTCTGAATGAGGGCAAACGTCTTAATCATTTTGATGAGTGCATTTGAATAAAGCTGGAGAGGACCTAAACAATATCTAGTTTAGCATCGTTTACTATGCCTAGAAGTGTTCAATGGCTTGCACCCACATGGTAAGAGGCATGAATGCCTGAGTTCCAAGCCAGTATATATGCCCTTCTGGTTCCAGCTTCCTCTTATCGGGCTGTCTTGCTACACATAAATGCACTCACCGCATAAATCCAATCTGCTCAGATGCACAAAGGCAAAGCCAAGACAGAATTTCAGAAGATAACAACAAGGTTAGTTTTTATTAGGAAGGATATTTAAATTTAGATGCTAACAAACAGGGAAGTTCAAAAGGGTCGGTGGGGTGGAATTGTTCAGAGAACTGCTCTAGAAAACCTTACCCTTAAAGCTTCTAGGCAGGGCATTGTACCCTCCTCTGAAAAGCCTCCATATAATTTATCATGTGGATAGAGTCATAATGAATATCCCCTATGTTTAAGAACACCACCTTCATGATTAAAAGTAAAGATCAATCATTAAGTAGAAATACAAGTTTCACTCACTTTAAATGTCACTTTTAATGTCCATAAAGGTAACAGCTTGGTTGTTTTCTATATTCATAGTAAACAGGCACAGATACTTGTGGTCAACTTGAACCTAACACCCAAAGCAATTAACTGGAAAGACCTGTTCATTTTAGCTTACAAAAAAACACTCACTAGATAGGCAGAATAAAAGGGATTGCTAAAGTAATCATTAATGTATGCAAAGTTGCAGTAGCCAGACAAAAGAAATAACTACTTCGTAAACATTACATCAATTTGCAAAGAATGGAAGGAGTAAAAAAAAAAAAAATTCCTTTCACCTTCTCACAAAGGTAAAGATTTCACAATTCACTACCCGTGGGCAGATTTTAAAAGTCAATGGATCCAATCTCTCCTCTACTTTTCTGTCATTTGCAAAGCCCACTGTCAGCCCTCGCTTTGTAGATGACCAGTAAGACGTTATACAAAAAGACCAGCAGGGGGAGGTGACATTGCATCCTGCTCCTATTACCTCCCACACCCCAGCATTTCAAAAAGAAAGAGGGCAGGAGAGGGAGGGAGAAGCCAGCCCTAGATAGGTATAGACATGAGTTTCCCTGGCCTTGAGTTCAAAGTGTTTCCTCTTTAGACACCATCAATCTCTAAAAAAGGAAAACAGTCAGGTTTTTTTCCCCAAGATATTTGCTGCAGAAACTGATGGGCCGCTTTTAAAGTAGGAAAACAAAGACCACTGCCGTTGCTGAAAACACCAGCAACCACTAAAATGTTCAGCTTGGAAAGTGAGCATTTTCCCTGTGGGAAGGAAGAGGACACAGTGACATGTCACAATTGCAGTCACAATTTTACACGCAGCAATGACTGTTTCCTCACTCAAGAGTTTTTCCGTCCTCTCCCCGCCACCCTATCCAAGGATGGGAATTGCTGACCCAGATCCAAGTCGTACCAGGAGAGGCAGGAATCCAGATCTAGGCCAGTGAAGTACCCAGAGAGTTGTCTCTACCCAGAAGGAATCTGAACCATGCCAGTGGTATTATTTTCCTAAACGCAGACCCAGTGCCACCTCCCTTACTCAGAGGTCTCCATTGATGTCCCAACACTTACAAGACACAATCCAGCTAACGTGACCTGGTATGGAACACCTGGCCCCATCTATTCTTCTCAGCTCATTGTATTCATCCTTCAGTCACATGCTCTAAACTGACAATTTCCAAACACGCCCTACACACCCTCTCTCCTCCTCACTCTTGTTCCTTTTGCTCCCTCCCCGGGACGTCCCTCCCCACTGCTTGCCTGCCAACTCCTACTCATCCTTTAAGATTCAGGTGTGGTCATTCATTTCTGAAAAGCTTCTTTGACTCTCACCACTGCTTCTCCATCCCATAGATCTCTGCCCCTACACCTAGCTCCCCTCCCAGACCAGTGGTTCTCAAACTCCAGCAGGCATCAGAACCTCGGGGAAGGCGTGTTACAAAACAGATGGCAGCATTTGTTAAAATGCAAATTCTGATTCCGTGAATCTGGGGTGGGGCCCGAGAATTGCATTTCTAACAAGTTCCCAGGTGATACTGAGGAGCGGGCTGGGGACCCTATTTTGAGAACAGCTCCTTTCAACTACAAGCCACCCCACCCGAGACACGGATCATAACTTTCCATCTTTGTATTTCCAGTCTTTTGAACATTGAGCGAGTGCCACACAGAATAACACAAAGGTCAATATTTTTAGAACTAGATCAAATAGCCTAAGTCGATACCACTGCCACAGATGGCTCAGTAGACCAAGAACCTAAGACTGGCTTCCAGAGGACTATAAAAAGTCTCAGGTGTGCTGTCTGGCCCCACAATGTTTTTAAACAATTAGTTGTCTACATTTTAAAAGCAAGAGATTTCAGGGGTGCCTGTGTGGCTCATTCGGTTAAGCATCCAACTCTTGATTTTGGCTCAGGTCGTGATCTCAGGGTCTTGAGATCCAGCCCCACTTCCAGAGCCTACTTAAGATCCTCTCTCTCGGGGCGCCTGGGTGGCACAGCGGTTAAGCGTCTGCCTTCGGCTCAGGGCGTGATCCCGGCGTTATGGGATCGAGCCCCACATCAGGCTCCTCCGCTGGGAGCCTGCTTTTTCCTCTCCCACTCCCCCTGCTAGTGTTCCCTCTCTCGCTGGCTGTCTCTATCTCTGTTGAATAAATAAATAAAATCTTAAAAAAAAAAAAAAAAAGATCCTCTCTGTCACTCTGCCCTTACCCATCCCCCTCTAAAAGAAAAAAAATCAAGATATTTCAAATATAAATTTAGATTGTCAGCTTTTCTCAATAACTGAATGGCTGCCAGGCCACGGTTCAGCACTGGATCACCACTGAGACGCCCCCTACAGGTGTTGCCCGGCACCTGACCTTCTATACTCTCTGCATGGTCCACAAGGCAAATGAAAACAAAAACTGTTTAAAAGCCTGAAGAATGAAACTAAAATTCAACAGAGACCAGCACTACAAAAAGTGGTTGTGGCGAGGCTTGCTGAGCCGTGTCCCCAGCCCACAGACTGCTCAGACACATCCGGACTTCTTGACCAGCACAGGAGCCCTCATACGCTGCTGTTTGCCCTTTATTTTAAATATATATCTATACACACAGCAAGTCTTAACAACAAAGTGGATGCTCCATTTATCAGATGCAATTAGAGCTTGAATTTGGCAAAATCTCATAAAAGTGATTATGAGGATTTAAGGAAAATTATCCATACCATACTGTTGGGCAAAACACCCAGACCAGTTTATATCATCGATTCCATTGACATTCAATTGTATGTCTAGGCTACGTGTCTCTACAGGCACAAAGAAACAAGTGGAAAGATGTGTACCAGATATATTAATAGTGATTTCTTCTGTATTCTGGCCTTTGGGAAGATTTTTAACCTATACTTTTCTGCATAAACCCAATAGTTTATGATAATCGTGCACCACGTTTATAATCAGGAAAAATGTTTTTATTTAAGGGGTAGAAAACGATTGACTATTATTTGATGTACATTAAAATTTTAGATTATGTGTATGTCTATTTATTTATATAAATTATGTTTTAGCTTCAGATTCCAGAGAAGTGTTGGATCATGGAATCCAGAGGACTTCCCATCTCTAGTCCAAGAGGACTCCCTGTAAGACGCAAGAAACAAATCTCCCACTCTGCTCTCCAAGGAGTTCCACACTTTCTAGGACAGGGATTTGCAGCCCTGGCCACCCATTAGAATTACTTAGGGAACTTCTTAAAATCCTGATTGCCTAGGCTACCCCAGACCAATCAAACAGAGCCTTGGGGATGGGACCCAAGCCTCATGCCTGTTAAGCTGCCAGCTGATTCCACTGAGCAGCTGAGAAGTACTAATAGATGGTGTAACTTCATACATCTTTATCAAAGCAACATTCAGGAAGGAACGTGTGGCTCAAATTCCTTAAAAAATAATTACCCCTATTCAGTTCTTCTTTCCAGGATGCTTTTGTTTTGTCATCAAAATCCTGAATAGAGACATGCCTCCGCTTTAAGAAAAAATCAACTGTGAAGACTGCAAACATAACTATGGGGACCCATTAGTGAGCAACTCTTCACATTGTGAAGGGTTTCTTACAAAACGATTGCCTCCAACCTTCCACACGTGTCCTGAGCGCCAGCTATGAGCCCAGCACCGGGCAAGGCTCTGGGTGGCCTGCAACAGATTACACTCAGTCTTGACATACAAATAAGTTAGGGGGGAAAGCTATGCCTTTCAATCTGGGTTTATCCCAGCCTGATGAGCTTGGGAAAGACTTTAAAATGATAATCATGATGATGATCCAGATTCCTTAGTCCCATCCCAGAAATACTGAATCAGAATCCCTGCAAGTGGGGACAGGAGTCTGGGTTTTAATCAATGGCCTCAGAAGCTATAGTCATATGTGAAAAGCAGCATTCTAAACGAAGTGTGCCCCTGGTATGTCTGTTGTACTGCACCCACCCCCACCCCCACCCCCGGAAAAAAATGGCCAGAAGCAAATCTTAAAAGAAGGGCTTGCCATGGAGACCATTGAGAGGGAGGCAGGAGAGACAGGAAGTTAACTCAGAGCAATGAGCACCCCAGCTCCAGGCAATGAAGGTGGCACTGGTGTCCCAGGTCAGCTACAAACAATCCAGGCCATCAGAACAGGAAGGAGGGTGGTCCAAATAGTTGTGGCAGTGGCCTGGACAGGTGCACACTGCTTTGTAACCAAAACTAGCACCAGAAACACTACCACCCTTGTTTTGAAAGCTCTGGCACCTGGGCGAGTATAAACGCAGCTGGGGTGCTAGGTGCCAGGGCCAACACACAGTTAGCAAGCAAGGTGGGAACAGAGTCTGGCTTCCTGAAAGGAAATCTGCCTGATGCATTGGCCATGTGCTGCTTTGCCACAGTCTCTGAGGCCAGCCCAGGGATCCTCTCGACGTGAGGTGCTTTGGGAAGCCTGGTGGGCTGGAAAGCCAGGCACAAGGGACTCCCAGAGAAGAGAGCCCTAGAATGAGGTTCTAGGCACCTTCCTAAGTTACTGTCAAAGATGAAGCTCAGAACTGCTCACCTCACACTGTATGACCTCACCTCACACTGCCTTCAGCTTGCAAAAGTCCAAGCAACAGCAAGGAACACTGGATGGATGTTGGGGAGAAAGAGACTTGGTCCAAGATCATCATCTTTGCTTAGCTGTCCCCTTCTAAGTAAGGCCTTCCATGACTACATTACTAAGATCACAACCCCTGACTCCCCCTCTTCCTCTGCCCCCTCCCCCTTCCCTGCTCTATTCCTCCCCGCAGCACTGTCACCTTCTCATATGCTCTGTACTTTCTTCATTGGGCTTATTGCCTTCCTCCTTCCATTACAATGGAGTCTCTGGACCAGCACCAGGGAAGAAGGTCATGATCATGATCTCGTGATCATGGTGATATGATCCAACCAGAGCATGGATTCCCTGCCGATGACAGAACTATTACATCCCCAATGCCGAAATGCCTGGCACACAATATTTATCATACGAATCAATGACCAGCCTTCTCCCAACCCAACCAGAGTGCAATGGGGGCCAAGAATTGGAAGGAGACATGGAGGGGGAAGGTGCAAGGATGCTAGCACATGGTAAGTACTTCTATGTGCTCTAAGTATCAATTCAGCTCTTCAGAACTACTTCTCAAGCACTGACTAAACTGTAGATACCGGATAAGGCTGTGAACAACCAGTCCCGGCCCCTGCCTTCACACTGAGTAAGACTGCCGTTCCCCTGTGACACATACTCAGGCGACTGGAATACAGAAAGGACAGGTAACTCTTCGAAGCCCACACGGTTGTGTGGCAGAACTCCAATCCAAAGCCAGGTGTACCTGGCTCCAAAGTCCATGTTCTTTCCATTTAGCCTCTCTGCTTTCCACGAAGGGTAGAAAGATCAGAGCCATGCTCCGGAGAGGGCTACACCTGGAGAAACGCCTTACTGAAGCCTGCCCCTCTCCCTCGTACCTCTAGCCCCCGTGAGATCCGCCTACTGGCCTACAGAGAGTGGAGGAGGTCACCTGCCTAGGACCTCCTACCTGACACAAGCCCAGAGACTGTCAGTAGAGAGGGGTCCTTCTGTGAGACGGGTGTTGGTGCCAGGACTCCCAGGAATGGCATCCAGAAGAGGGAGACACCAGGCACAAAGAAAGGAGCTTCACTGCCTTGTTCATGCAAGAGCCCCCAGCTACCAGCAGACTCCCTAACCCTTTTATATCCCCCCTAGGTAGAAAATAGGGACAAGGGAATAGAAACAAGAATCAAATTCATGTTAGCATGAGAAGCACTACAACTCATATAAACAGCCCCAGGAGGCCTATTCTCTTTAAGGGGTGAGGAAACTGACATTCCAAGAGATCAAGTGACTTGCCCAAGATCAGACCAGAGCCAAGCAGCAGAGTTGGAAACATCATCCATGTCTCCAGCTCCGAGCCCAGCATTCTCAGGAAAAGAGGTGCAGTCAATCTCTTTAACTCCCGCATCGTGCTGTGTAAAGGGGTAAGTAAAGGGTCTGGCTTCCTTTTCCCCTCGGTTGGGTTTGATAAATATCAATGCCTGACAACCCAGGACCAGGATCCATTTTAAGCTCAAAAAATGTATAACTCGAATTAACGATGGCTGACAAAAGTGCTGTGTGGAGGAGGCTTCTGATGCCCAGTCTGCCGTATCATCAAAGCCTGCGGCAGGTGGGGCGGGGGAGGCGGGAGGGGAAGGGCCAATGGGTACATGAGAAAGTCCCTGCCTGCCTACATGGCACATCAAAGAATAGGGCCACAAAATGTATAATTCACAAAGATAACTGAGTTAAATACTTACATAAAATATGTTATTGGGGTTGCTTAAAATGAGAAACGCTAGCTATATCATAACTAAGGACCAGACTAAGTGCTGTCCATTCATTACCTACTTTTATCTTCACAGCAACTCTCTGAGGATATTGCTATTATTTTCTCATTTTCCAGATGTGGAAACTGAGTCTTTGAGATGAGACAACTAGCAAGTGGCAGATTTGGAAACGGAATCCTGTGCTACCTTACTCCAGAGCCGGTGCTCCTAACCCCTGTGCTGTCTGTCCGTCACACTTTCAACACCTGAGTGTTCGTACTATCTGCTGAGCCCAACTACTACCCAGACCTGGCGGGAGAGGCCCCTGCCTTCTCTCCACTTGGCTTCAAGTTAGAAGCCAGCAGAGGAATGCACCCTGCTCTCCTGTTCCTTAAACAGAACAGAGCTCTGCAAACCAGCTGGAATTTGTGCCCAAATGACATAAAAGACATCACCAACCCTCAGCCTGTTCCTTTCCCCCCTCTATGTTCAGAGATGCTCGGCATCGCCTCATTATACCTTCTGGGCCAATTTGGCTGTCAAATCGACTCTGAATCAAGCTCTTGCACAAAAGAAAATAAAACTAATTTGTAGTGATGACTCATCAGGCCTGATAATTTGAGAGTGGCAGGGATGGTGCACCTTCCAGGCCCTTCTCTCCTAGGGTAATGGGCAGATCCTTACAGAGCGCAAGGCTTGCCTGCCAGAGGGCAGAATGGCTCACTGGCTCACTCAGCCCAGGGTGCAATGAAACATAGACAGAAGGAAAATCCTAAGAGCCTTTGCCAACCTGAGAAGACAGTTTGGGAAACATATTTCCTTCACTTTCTTTTTTTTAATTTGGAGGAATTTGGGTCATATGGGAAGACTCATGAAATGTATTTCTTTCTTCCCTGGTCCTGATTTTATACATTTATTTACCTATATCCTACCTCGTTCCACAAATTATATTTTATTCTATTTTGATGTATGCAGCAATCCAGTATGGAACAAAGTGGGATACTAAGAAAAAGTGAAATTTACTTATTTCAATCACTTCCTTGCTTCCTTTTCCTGATCCCTCTTTCCAAGTTGTTGTGTTTGACTTGTCAAGGCGTCTTGTGACTTGGATCAAACAACTCATTAACCTCTGTTGAGTTCCCCCCCTCCCCCTCCCGAGTCCTCCCTTACCTATTGCTGTGCTGAATGCAAGGATGGACACTATTGGTCCATGGGAGGCCAGGAGTCCAGCTGAGACCCAAAGGTGGGGCACGGAGCTTCCTGACACGGATTATTGAAGTTGTTGCAATATGAATGTATCACGGTGCCTGGTATTTCTGTGGAAACTACCTGGTCAAGGCACCAGGCCCTAACCTCACAGAGCCTGAGGCCAAGTTGGGGAAACATAATATTAATACATGACCTGATCCAAACTCTGTTGAATGCTAAACGAAAGGTCCTTGTTCACAGAAGAACAAGAATCAGAACCGTATGAGATTAAAATCCAATATCAAGCTGGCTGTTCAAACTGTTCACTAATTACAGTTCACTCCAGACAAGGCAAAGAAAAGTATAGAGACGAAGAGGAGGGACACAAAAATGTATTACACCCCTACCTACGTCATGCCAGGCACTGGTAGGAACTTTACATCCATAATTTTCATTTAATTTTCACACCAGCCCATGAAGTGAGTATTATTATCCCTATTTTCAGATGAGGGAACTGAGGCTTAGAAAAGGTAAGTAACTTGCCAAAATCAGGGCAAATGGGAAAGCTGGGCTTGAAACTCAGTTCTGTGGGCCCTTCTCTTTTCTCTGCAGTTCCCACAGCTGGAATGCACATTAAAAGGCATCCAGTCCAACTCCACATGTCCTGCTTGGACCCCCTATAACATCCCAGACAAGTGGATGGCAAGCTCATGCCTGAACCGTCCCTAGGGATGGGAGCACGCCCCCTCTGGAGATAGGCCCCTTCACCTTTAACCTGCTGTACAACCGTAGAGGGCTCTTCGTGATGATGAAATCTGAGGCTCAACCAACATTCGATGACAACTGTCCTAGCCTCAGCCCCTTGAGCCCTCTTGTCCCCAGACTGACACACCCAGTTCCCTCCTCATTTGACAAAAATAACTGGAGGCTTACACCCACAAAAGTCAAGTCACTTAAATCACTGCCAAAAGAAGAGAACATATGTGTTATTTTTTTTAAAGATTTTATTTACTTATTTGAGAGAGCGAGAGAGTACACGAGTGGGGGTGGGGGGGCGGGGAGGCAGAGGGAGATGGAGAAGCAGACTCCCCGCTGAGCAGGGAGCCCGACTCGGGGCTCGATCCCAGGACCCTGAGACCATGACCTGAGCTGAAGGCAGATATTTAACCAACTCAGCCACCCAGGTGCCCCCATATGTGTTATTTTAAATAAGCCTCAGCAACCCACTGCTTAACAGCATTCACCATCACAATGATCTTCAGGCTAAGCCAGATACCCCATCTTCTCAGGAGACAAAGGATACCCAAGAACCACCTTCTGGACTATATAATCAGGAGCTGACTGAGCGTTTTCCAGAAGGCTGCTGTCCGAAGACCTCACCTCAGACTTTACTGTGCATAAAAATCACTTGAGGCTCTTTGGAAAGCCCCAGCATGGTTTTGAAAACACATACTATGGAATCTAACACCCAATTCCCTTGGTTTCTTTGAGCAGTTTTGTGAGAAAGAACTGTTCACAGCATGACTTTGAAACCTACTAAAGGACAAACACTGTGAGTGTATGCATGTGAGAAGGGGGTCCAAGCAGAGAGCAGAGGGAAGCTCAGATCCCTCCGTGGGCATGACAAAGAACAGAGCTGAACTAGAAAATCACTACCCACCCCGAGCATGCCATCAGCAGGGTGCAAAGCCCAAAATGAGCAAAGAGCTCCCCAGATCCAAGGTAAGAAATCAACCTCCAGCCAGGACTGGCTGGAGCTGCTCCATCTTCACACACACTCCTTGCAGGACCCTGAGCTCCGAAGCGCTAGTGTGCGCACTCAGCTCCCAAGCTCGGCTCGGGCACATGCTGCCTGCACTGTTCTGTCCAGCAGCATAGATCATCACGCCCTCACTGACCGGCTGCAGGCTGAGCCAATCAAAGGCATCAAATAAATAAAACTAGGCACAGGTCATTGTACCCTTGGACAGGAACTCAGACGCCCACTGGGCTGAGCTTCCCACAGGCAGAGCCCGTATCTGCCCGGGCAATTTCCCTCCAGCCTCACGCAGGCCTTCACACATGGCAGCGGCAGCTGAGTAAAAGGCAGGAGGAGGAGTGGAGGAAGCCAGGCCCAGCCATGAAGCCACTGAGGCCCTGGGACAGAGACCAGCAGGCTGCTGGGAGCTCTCCTCCTCTGCAGACGCCAAAGAGCCCCACTACCAAGCAGTTAAAGGCTGGCACTTAGCTTGACAATTTATCTTCTCGGCTGGATGGAAGTTTGGGAACCATTGTGGGGGTGGGTCACAAATTGGAGGCAGGTGTACTGAGCTTGGCAAGCAAGTGTTTAAAAATAAATGATCTGAATTCCCTTGGGAACAGTTCACCACAGTGGCATGAATCCCTGCTGCTCACACCAGCCGGGCTTCATCCCAGCTGCCTACTGGAGACACGTACATTAGGACACTCAGACTGCATATGGCCAAGGGGAACTGTGTTTCTCCCAGAAATCTGCTCTTCCCCAGGCTTTCCCGTCTCCATAAATGCCACCACAATCCCCCACCAGCCTTTCCCCACCACAGATTATCAGGACAAAAATGTGTGAAGTTACCCTTATTTCTATTCCTTCCATCATATCCATAGCCCTTCTACCAATAAACCCTATAGTCCTTACCTCTAAAATATATATCCTAACTCCTACCACTCCTTCCAGCTCCTCTCCTAAAACTCTGGCCCAAGCATCCAGGGTCCTTTGTTTAGATGACCCCAACATCATCCTGGGGTCTCCTGCTCCACTCTCACCCTCTTCTAGGCCTGCCACCAGTCCATCAGACAGCATGGCTTCCCTGCTGAAACCCCTCCAGCGCTTCTCACCGTGTTCAAATCACTGCCTACACATTCCTCACTGATCTGACCTCATCTCTCCTCGTCTGCTAGTTGACTAAGCTGTAGCTACACCAGCCTCCTTTCTGCCTACAAAGCCACCAAACCTATTCCCACGTCAGTGCCTTTTCACTTGCTCCTCCTGCTTGGAATGCTGTGCTCCTGATAAGAAGGATTCCAATAGTCTCGGCTCCCCTTCAGGGCCCTTCCATATCCAAGTGCCAGTCTAAGCATTTTATATGTGCTAAGTCATGCAGTTCTCTTCACGACCCTAGGGGGGCATGCTATTGTTATCCCCACTTAATAGATGAGGTACCTGAGGCACAGAGAGGTTAGGTGACCTCCCTGAGGCCACACAGCTGGTAAATGGCACAACCAGATTTATTACTGTGCAGTGTAGTTCTAGGGCCTTGCTCTGAGTCATCACATACACTGCCTCTTACAGATCTCATCCCTTTCACAGCAGCCCCCTCACCTTTCAGGTCTCAACCCAAACAGCACGGCCCCAGAGCCTTCTCAGACATCATTCTCTCAAGCACCTTTCAGTATCTGGAGTTAAAACACTTCTCCATCACAAACATGGACACAAGAGGGTGTAAGCTCCCTGAAGGCAGCTTCTAGCAGCCTTATGCTCTGCACCCCCAGAACTCAGAATAGTGCCTGGCACAAAGCCCCCTCAACAAATATGAACCAGCCTACTGCCTGGCTTATGTTACTGCCTGGCCTCTGAAGGCATCTGCGTCTTCAATCTTCCATCTTGTCCTAGCTTGTATATTATCTGTAGTCTCCCCATGGCCTGCTCCACAAGACACAGGGGAGCCCAGATGCCAGATGCCAAGGCCCTGCACAATGTGGCCCCAGCCCCCTGCTCTGGCTTCAGCCCCCACCACTCCCCACACACCCCTGCACACCAGCCATCCTGAGCTCTCTACCTGTGGGACCCACTCTGGATGCTTTTCTACCCCAGACCTTCATTCACACCCTCCCTTTTACGTTCATGTCCTCCGCTTTTTCCAACTAACGAATGCCCACTCACGCATCAGGGACCAAATGCACCACCCCCGGTGAACAAGTCCCTCTGCGATCCTGCTCTTGTCCTCCTGACACCAGTTTTCTTTTTTTTTTTTTTTTAAAGATTTTATTTATTTATTCGATAGAGATAGAGACAGCCAGCGAGAGAGGGAACACAAGCAGGGGGCGTGGGAGAGGAAAAAGCAGGCTCATAGCGGAAGAGCCTGATGTGGGGCACGATCCCATAACGCCGGGATCACGCCCTGAGCCGAAGGCAGACGCTCAACCGCTGTGCCACCCAGGCGCCCCCCTGACACCAGTTTTCTGTCACAGCAGGTGGACAGACTGCAGGCTTCCGAGTCAGACGGACCACACCTGGAATTCTGGCTCCTCTGCTGTCACCAAACCTCTCCAAGTCATTTTCCTCATGTGCCCTTTTAAGTCACAATACTCACTTCTCAAGGTTGTCAGGGTGGAAGATGAAATGTGGGAACACTCAGCACCATCTTAGCACACAGTCAGGCTGAGATGCTCAACGAAAGGTAGATGATGGTGTTAGTGTTATTTCTCTAGGGTCTACCTTTCCAACAATATGCATGCTCCATGAAAGTAGGGACACGCTCTTAATCCCCTTTTTATCTTCACAGCTAAGTGCATGCATGACGCATGTCAGTAACCATCTACTGCACAAATGCATGAATGGTATCTTGGGATTCTGGTTCCAGATAACCAGGAGGTCAAAACCTTGCTCTGGTCCTTTCGTTTTAGTACTAAGAAGGAAAAAACTGACAGATGGACAAAAACTGTGCATACAGGATCTTACGTTAGAAAAAGTGACTTAGAAAAGGGGGCGAGGAGGACCCAGTTGTAGTCCCTGGGAGGAGATGGGAGAGGACAAGTCGGAGTTGAAGAGCACTCCTGGGGAGCTGGCCATTGGTAGCAGTTTTATTAATTAAGAAAAAAGCTATTAGGGGCGCCTGGGTGGTTCAGTTGTTAAGCGTCTGCCTTCGGCTCAGGTCATGATTCCAGGGTCCTAGGATCGAGCCCCTCATCGGGCTCCCTGCTCTACTGGGAGCCTGCTGCTTCCTTTCCCACTCCCCCTGCTTGTGTTCCCTCTCTCGCTGGCTATCTCTCTCTCTCTCTCTGTCAAATAAATAAATAAAATCTTTAAAAAGAAAAAAAAACGGAAGAAGCTATTAAAACATACTACAATCCACTGGTGAACCAGCAAGAGATGAAGCATTAAGGGCAAACTGATCGTTATCCCTTTTCCAAGAGGGTGTTTGCTCATCACATCATGGCCATCCGGCTGGATTAAACTTCCATAGCATCCGTACTAAGAGGACATACTGCAGGAAGTTGTGATAAGGGGGTGAAAGGCAGCTGCTGTGCTTCTAGAATGCACATTACAAACCTTCAAGGGACAGGCCTGATGTCTTCTCCTCTGTGTTTCCCTTTGTAGTTTCTACAGAATCCCCTTTTTAAAAAATTTTTATTTAAATTCTGTTTAGTTAACATATACTGTATTATTAGTCTCAGGGATAGAATTTCGTGATTCATCAGTGACATGTAACACCCAGTGCTCATTCCATCAAGTGCCCTCCTTAAAGCCCATCACCCCGTTACCCCATCCCCCCACCTACCTCTCCTCCAGCAGCCCTCAGTTTGTCCCCTATACAATTCCCTCTTTCTCCTCCCAGCACACACACTGATCTCACATCCCCCACTGCCTGCAGATTGTAGCAGTTTTTTTCTTCTTCCTCTTAAGGTTTTTCTGCTAATGAGCTTAGAGTCTAGCTAAGGATTGTAATGAGCGCTATGACAGAAAAGTTCAGGGTATTCTCAGAGAGAGGAAGGTTGTAGGGTGCATTTTTCAGATTGGGGAGCAGAGCAGGACTCTCTGATGAAATTAAATATAAGCCCATGGTGAGATTTGAAAAAATACACCGCCTTAGCATCTCCACCATTCCCTCCGCTGGCCTCTGCACAGCCCTGCAAAAGGGAACCCAGAAAGAAAGGCCAAAGACACACGCAGCCAACGGGAACAGTTGTGTCTACTCACTTTGGGCAGGGTGTTAGCAAAGCTGTGTCATGAGAGTGATTTTCACAGGACTGCAGACCTTGATGTCCACTGTGGGTTATCACTGATAACACGGTATGGCCACAAAGCTCCAGATTTAGGATTCCAGGGCTTGACGTGAATGCCAGCCTCTCTCTGCCCAGTCCTGACTCCCTCATTCAGCCTCTTGGGGCCAGAGCTGCTTCTAGAAAACAGCTTTAAAGGCAGGATATGTGTCTTGCCTTCCTCACGTTGTTGTTTTAAGAAAGGGCTAAATGAGCTACCTCCTAAGAAAACACTCTGTAAATTATAAAGGGATGAGGCTTTTAACAGGACTTCTGTTCACACAGTGAAATTTTATATTTCAGCTAATACAGAAAATTTTAATGTTTGACTCCCCTGGGCAAACATTGTGATCCCTTTATTTACCTCTTCATGTGCTATGAATGGAATGTTTGTGTGCTATGAACCGAATGTTTGTGTCTCCCCAAAATTCATACACTGAAACCCTAATATGAATGTACTTAGAGGTGGGGTCTTCGGGAGGTGACTGGGTCATGAGCGTAGAGCCCCCATGATGGAATTAGTGCCATTATAAGAAGAAGAGAGATTGCCCCCTCTCTTTCTTGGCCATGTAAGGATACAACAAGACCTACTAGTCAGGAACTGGGCCCTCACCAAGAACTAGACTCACTGGTGCCTTGATCTTGGATGTCCAGGCCTCCAGAACTGTGAGAAATAAATGTCTGTTGTTTAAACCCCCCAGTCTATGGTATTTTTGTTATAGAAACCCAAGCAGACTAAGACTAAGAGTTCTTTTTTTTTTTTTTTTTGAGATTTATTTATTTTGAGAGAGAGAGATCATGTGTGGGGGAAGGAATAGAAGGGGAGAGAGAGAATCTCAAGCAGACTCCATGCTAAGCATAGAGCCCTAATATGGGGCTTAATTCCAGGACCCTGAGATCATGACCTGAGCCGAAACCAAGAACTTCACAAACTGAGCCACCCAGGTGCCCCCAGAGCCCGTATTTAAAATTAGTAGATATGATTAGTACAATTAACGATTAGAAGTGTGGCCAGGTGAGAGGATGAAGGGGGCCTGGGGTGCAACTTGACACAGGATGGTCAGGTAGGGCCTCTGATGAGGAGTAGAACTGAGCAGGCACCCACTAGAAGTGGGGATGTCCAAAGAAAAGCACAGCAGGCCAAGGGGGCAGCAAATGCAAAGGCCCTGGGGTGCAACGTGATGGTGAGAATGCACATTGCTGTGCCCAGCATATAATAAGTATGCAATAAGCAAGAGCTATGTAATAATGACCATCATTCTCACTGCTGCCAACACAGCCAGTTTCCACTGGTGGGTGAGCCGAAGCCAAGGCAACCCAATGCACCACAGCAGATGCTAGTTAGGGCTCCATCCCATCACAGCCTCCAAGTGAGAATTCAGCTCTGCAGGCTCTTTTCATGCTGCTACAGAAAACAGCCACATGGGGGCAGAGGCCATTAAGGAGGATATCTGCACAGGAGGGTGGCAGATTCACTCTATTTCATCCTCGATTGGATCCTACCTCTTCCACACTTGCCCTCTCCTTCACCCAAACACAGCCTCTGAGGAGAAGAGGTCTCTGCAGGCATCCGATCGTGCAGTCACTCAGCTCACACGTGCTGAGCCCCTAGTGTGTGTTCAGCTCTGGGCCAGGCACTAGGGACACTGAGCCACATCAAGCTGAGGTCTTTGCTCCTGAGGAGCTCACTATTTGGTGGGGAGGGAGGGGTGGAGAAAAAACTGGTTGAAGAAGCATAAGGGTGGACCTCAGTGCAAAGTGCCCCGGAAGCACAGAGGAGAGAACATTCTCAGGGCACCCACCTCCCATCCCCACCCCAGGCTACAGGAGGGCCCCTCATCATATGTTCTTATTGAACTCCCTTCCTTTCCTTCCTTTCATAGCATTTATAAAAACTGTAATGGAATCATGATTTGGGGGATTAATATCTATCTTCCCTGCTAGACTGTGGGCCCCATGAGGCAGGGACCTTGTCTGTCTTGTTCACACCCACATCTCCAGCACCTAACACAGGGCTGGCATGTGGCTGGGGCACTTAAAGACACCATAAATAAATGAATGCAGCTGAACACCCAAACGCTTAATTCTGTTGTGGAAACACGCTATGAGCCTCCAAGATGTTTCCCCTGAGCCTCGCCTCCTCGTGCTCACACACTTGTGTGTTCCTTTCCCACCGTACGTCAGGACTGACCACACGATGAACAGATTACTGTATAGGGGAGCTGTTTGGCTTCCAAGTCCTGACCATAAAACATCACTACTCACACCTTGCTCTCTCATGGATCCCTTGCTCTGGGGGAGACAGACAGTCAAGCCTTGAGGATACTCAAACAGCCCTGTGGAGAGCTCCACATGGTGAAGAACTGAGGCCTCCCACCAAAAGCCAACATGAACTGGCCAGTCATGTGGGTGAGCCACACTGAAGCAGGTCCTCCAGCCCCAGTGAAGGCTTCAGAGGACCATAATCCTGGCTGACATCTTGAATGTGACCTCATAAGAGATTCTGGGCCAAAACGTACCAAGTTAAGCTGCTCTCTTCCTCTTCCTATAAGGACACTAATCCAATCACAGGGTCTACACTCTCATGACCTAATTACCTCCCAAAGATGCACCTCCAAATACGAACACTTTGGGCTTCAGTATATGAATTTTAGGGGGAGAAAAGTGGCAGTCCCAAAATTCAAAGGCAGGAGGAATTAACAACAGAGCCGGCACTCTTCCCAACACCACTATTAGGAGAAATCCATGACTCCTCAACCAGGGGCCACAGCGGCCACCGTCTCACCTCCCCTGACTCAGCGGGTGACCCAGTGCTTCCGCCCTGCCTGCCAGGTGGAGCAGGACAAGGCATGAAGAGCCTGTGTCTCTCCCTATCCAGGGCCACCCTCGGCCAGGGGAAATTCCTCATAGTCTGTGCCACTCTTCCTTTCTGGCCTAGGCTCTCTTGAGCCTCCCCACTGCCTCGCAACAGTGACGCTACTCTGTGCCCTAGGTGATCACCCTGCCACTGGGGGCTCCCCCTTCCTTCCTGCAGGGCAAACAGAGGCAGCATCCTGAGGCATCCTGGAATGAACACCCAAGACAGTGCAGAACCTGAGGCAAACTGACAGGATGTGATTCCAAGCTCCAAATCCACCTTGGAAACACTAGGCCACCACTAGCCTGCTCTTTTTGAAGGGGGAGGTGCCTTGGGCCCTGACGCCCACATCTCAGGAAGACTGTTCTTGGAAAAATAAAAAGGAAATTTATACTTCCAGGGCAACTACTCTGTAAGAGCCATAGGCATTTTACACATATCTCCATCCTCACCATGACCCTGTGAGATAGGCATCACTATCCTCTTTTTCCAGATGAGTAAACAGAGGTCCAAAGAGGTTGAATAAATTGCCCAAGGACACAGACTACAGTTGTGTATATCTGGACAGGTTGTGCACTGCATAATTCTAGGGAGCAGAAAAAAGTGACTTCAGAAGGGGTATAGTTTTCCAACTTGTACAAAGGCATATATGGTTCTACTAGATAACCACCAACCTCCTGGTCATTAGTGGTTTGATCCTACGTCTGTCTGACTCAAAAGCCCTTGCTATTCCCACTAAACCTCTATACCTTCCTTGGGATAGCTTCAAGCATTTCCATATCAAATTCTTCACAGTTCAACCAGCAAAGATGGCGCCACATACCTCTAGACCATCCCTGCTGGAAGAGATGTTGGTAATCAATAACCTAACTCAAGATCTTCCCTCTGCATTGAAAGAATACAAGGCCCAGAGAGAGGAAGTGAACAGTCCAAGCATAGCTGGGACTTGTATCCCGTACAGCTGAAGATAGATCTGGCCCCAGTATAAAGTTGTTCTAAGCACAACCATAGAGGATCAGAGCTATATTATCTAAGCTAGTCATCTCAACTCTTTTTTGCATCGGTGTCACTTTTTCAGTTGTAGGTGGAGGCAGAAAGTGAAGGATCTCAAGGAAGTGTCCCTCACTGGACAATTTTCTGAAGTCCAAGCTTAAAAGAAGGTTGGAAGGAAGTGGGAGCTGAAAGAGCCAGAGTTCAGAAGTTTCTCCAGAATAAGCAAGAAGTGAATTCCTCTGCAGGCCTTTCAGGTCCCGGGAGGGAAACCGTTGCTAAGTGGAAGCTTCTAGGCATTCCCCGGTGGCCCTCCAGGCAGTTGGCATCTACCGTGAAGGGAGATCTCAGATTCTGCACAGGCCTCAGTGGGAACCCCTGAACACCATGGCGACGGCCCCCAGGCAGCAGCCCAGTTCTGCCTGGGCTCCAGCCAGGGTGACAAGAGGAGCCAAGGGAGAAAGAACACAGGGAGGAAATCCGAGCACTCAATTTGCTGTTCTGTGGAAGATGCCAATTAAAATGTTTCACCCTTTCGAGGCTGCTGCTCAGCCCTGCTCCTGGTGGGCTGCCTCATTGACAGCCCTTTCTAACCATACCCACCCCCACCCAAGGCCTACCCAGTTTCCTTTCCAGCCAATGGAATCCAAGTTAGGCTCAAAGGCATGATGGACTGAAAGACCTCTAGCGACACAGAGACCCCCACTTTGACACTGAAGTTCAGGGAGACAGGGTGACTGCCTAAAATCCCTTAGCTGGTCTGTCCTGGCTCAACAGCATTCATAAGATGACATTTTAAATATCACCGCAAATGGTCCTTCCCACCTTATGTGAACCTGGTCCACTTATTTTCCTGCCTGAGTCACTGATACTGCCCCTGTACACAGCTGATACAGAACCATGCAGGAGGAAGACCCAGGACTCCAGGCTCCCAGGTTCCACACCCTGCACAGCCCAGGAAAGAAGAGACTACTGAATCACCTGCAAACTGATACTGGAAGAAGCTGTCACACAACATCTGGAACAGGAGTCTAGTGACCACTAACAGATGTCTCTGCACAGCTGTCTTCCTGTTTGGCCTCTTCCTTCGTACTTAGAGTCCAATTGTTGTAAAGTAAAGACCAATTTAGCGCTTCACAGGAGCTGAGTAAATCCTAAAGCTGGCAGGTGGGAATAATTACTAAAAGAGAAAGAGAGTATGGGAAAATTGTTTATTTCCACGATGTTGCTAACATGAACATGAACATAGGTGAAATAATAGTAAATAAACTCCAGACCCAACACCAGTTAGCAAACTGAAAGCAAAAATATACTTTTTATTATAAAGCTTAAACAAATTATGCTTATCACAGAAGTATAAGAATAATATTAGAGAATCTAGTAATCTTATAATCTCTCTCTCTTTTAGAATACTAGGAGATTATGTAAGAAAACAAAAATATCATCTTGACAGATGTAGGGAAAGTCTTTGAAAAAAAACTCAAGGCTTACTTATGATTAAAAGAAAACAGTAAAAACAAAACAAAAAGGATGAGGTCTCTTTCCAAGTAAGAGAAATAAGCACACTCCACCCCATCTCTCCCACTGAATGCAGGCACGAAAGCTGGGTAAATTGCATGGAGCACCTATTTGAGGATGCTGAAAGTACACAGTAGCAGGCAGATTAAAAGAAATGACAATTCAAAGTACCGCCAAATCAGTGGTAAGTTTCCTGGGTTTTCTTCTGTTTCTCTTCCATTGTCCTCTGACCATGCCTCAAGGCAGTCAAGTGGAAATCAAAATGAGTAGACATCATCATGAAAAAAAGAGAGCTCCAGGTGAATACTTTCAGGACTGGAACAGGAGTGGGAAATGTGTCTTCTAGTAGTCTAAGTAGGGAAAATCCACGTATTTTTTTTCTTATTTTGTGTATTCTATTGTATGTCAGCCCCTAGACACCCGCCAGCCCTTACAACTCTAAAGGAGGAGTGTCTTCTTCTCTGATCAAACTATCTGTGGTCCCAAGAGAGGGATAAAACCCCCACTGCATTATTTTTCTCTCTCCATCTTCCTGCCCCTTGGTCTGGGATTCGGGTACAATCATGGGAAGTGAGTAGTAGAGAAACTTAAATTAAGTTCCAGCTTTCTAGCCAGAGACTGAAAAGGGGGGCCTGAAGAAGCCATAAAGTACAAGGGGAATTGTGGAAAAGGAGAAGTTAAGGAAAACAAACCAGTGAAGCTATATGAACTTCCGGGCTCACTTCTGAGCAGTACATGTATGAATCTGACTCTTAACAGAATAGTATAGACCTTAAAAGCTGAACTAAAAGATAGTCCAGTACCCAACCCAGACTGACTGCTGAGTTGTACACATGGGACAGATCTGAATAACACTGTCAAGGCTTGGAAACAGAGCTGATATTCTAATCACAACCCACAGAAGGCAAGTCAGAACTTTCAGTCTGAACACAACTTGGTTCCAGCTGCCAAAACAAAAATATCCAAATCCTCCCTATGATTTAAATAAGATCCAAGATAAAATTCAAAAATCTATCTGGATGTGAAAAACCATACATGAGTAAAAACAATTAACAGATATCAATGTTGCAATGGCAAATTGTTGGAATTATATGGCAAAAATTTTAATGCAGCTATTATGAAAATTCTCCAACAATGGCAAATACTCTTGAAATAATGGAAAGATCGTCTCACTAAAACAATGTAGAGAAAACAAAATGAGAGACTAAGACATGTTCAAATAACTCAAAAGTAAGCAGAAAACAGGAAACAAAAAGAAAAACAGAGGAAACAAACAGAAAAGAAATAATAAAATAGATTTAAACTCAAACATATCAATAATATACTAAATGCAAAAAGTCTAAATACAGCAATTAAAAGACAGAGATTGTTAGAATGGATTTTTTAAAATATTTTATTATTTTAGAGACAGTGAGAGAGCACAAGTGAAGGGAGGGGCAGAGGGAGAGGGAGAATCCCAAGCAGACTCCACACCAGGCACAGAGCCCAACATGGAGCTTGATCTCAGGGCCCTGAGATCATGACCTGAGACAAAACCAAGAGTTGGATGCTTAACCAACTGAACCACCCAGGTGCCCCAGAATGGATTTTTAAAAGAGCCCAATTACATGGGGTCTACAAGAAACTAATTTTAAATGTAATGCTATAGAAAGGTTAAAATCAAAAGGGTGAGAAAAGATATACCATGAAAAAAACTGATCAAAATAAAGGAGTGGTTATACTAGTCAGCCAAATGGACTTCATAAAAAGAAAATTACCAGAAATAAAGAAGAACATTAGCATAAAGACAAACATACAGACAAATGGAACAGAATGGTAAACCCAGAAATAAATCCATGAATATACAATCAATTGATCTTTGACAAGAGTGCCAAGCATATGCAATGGAAAAAGGAGAGCCTATTCAATAAATGGTGTTGGGAAAACTAGAAATCCATAGGCAAAAGAATGAAATTGGATCCTTATTTTATACCATACAGAAAGATCAACATACAAGGGATTAAAGACTTATAGGTAAGACCTGAAACCATGAAATTGCTAGAAGAAATCACAGGGGAAAAGCTTCTTGAAATTGGTCTTGGCAATGATTTCCTGATATGACACCAAAAGTACAGACAACAGGGGCACCCGGGTGGCTCAGTCAGTTAAGTGTCCACCTCTTCTGTGTGTGTGTGTTATGTTAGTCACCATACAGTACATCATTAGATCTTGATGTAGTGTTCCATGATTCATTGATTGCACATAACTCCCAGTGCTCCATGCAACATGTGCCCTCCTTAACACCAACTCTTGATTTCAGCTCAGGTCATGATCTCAGGGTCCTGGGATCCAGCCTCTCATTGGGCTCCTCACTGAGCAGGGAGTCTGCTTGAGATTCTCTCCCTCTCCCTCTGCCCTTCCCCTCACTCACACGTTCTCTCTCTCTCTCAAATAAATACATAAATTTAAAAAAATTAACTTTATTTTTTTAAAAAGGAAATATTTGCAAATGACCTATCCAACAAAAGACTTGTATTCAGAATATATAAAAACCTCTCAAAACTGAGTAGTTAAGTTGTTGGTGGGAATGCAAAATGGTACAGCCACTAAGGAAAAGTTTGGTGGCTCCTCACAAAGTTAAACATGGAATTACCACATGACCCAGTAATTCCACTCCAAGGTATATACCTAAAAGAAATTGAAGCAGGGACTCAGATACTTGTACATCAATGTTCACAGTAGCATTATTCCCAATAGCTAAAAGGTGGAAACAACCCAATTATTCATCTGTTGATGGATCAACAGATTGTGGAATATCCATACAGTGAAATATTATTCATCCATAAAAAGTAATGAAATTCTGATACAGGATACAACATGTATATACCTTAAAAACTATATACCTTGAAAATTATGCTAAGTAATAAACCCAGACACAAAAGGACAAATATTGTATAATTCCATCATATGAGGTACCTAGAATAGGCAAATTCATAAAGATAGGAAGTAGAATAAAGGTTATCCAGAGCTAGGGGTTGTAGGGAATGGGGAGTTATTATTTAAAGATTTTATTTATTTATTTGTCGGAGAGAAAGAGAGAGAGACCACAAACAGTGGGAGCTGCAGGCAGAGGGAGAAGCAGGCTCCCTGACAAGCAAGGAGCCCGACGCGGGACTCTATCCCAGGACCCTGGGATCATGATCTGAGCTGAAGGCAGACGCTTAACCGACTGAGCCACCCAGGCGTCCTGGGGAGTTATTATTTAATGAATAAAATTTCTCTTTGGGAAGATGAAAAAGTTCTGGAAATGGATAGTAATTATGGTTGCACAACATTGTGAATGTACTTAATGACATTGAGTTGTAAACTTAAAAATGATTAAAACAGTAAATTTTATGTTATATAAATTTTACCACAATTTTAAAAACTCAATAGTAAGAAAAGGAACAACCAAAAAAACTGGGCAAAAGACTTAAACATTTCACCGAAAACAATATATATAGCAAGCTTACAAAGCACACAGAAAAGATGGTCAACATCATTAGCCCTCAGGGAAATGAAATTAAAACCATTATGAGATACCACTAGACACCTCTTAGGACGAGTAAGATGGCTAAAATAAAAAATTTTGACAATACCAGATGCTAGTAAGGATGCAGAACACTGAAACTCTCAAACATTGCTGGTGAGAATGCAAAATGGTTCTGGAGAACATTCTGGCAGTTTCTTGCAAAGTATTTATCCTAAAAGAACAAAAATTTACATCACACAAAAACCTGTATACAAATGTTTATGGCAGCTCTATTCATAATCATCAAAAACCAGAAACAACCCAAGTGCCCCTCAGTGAGTAAATGGACAAACAGACCGTTAGGACCATACAAGGGAATATTGCTCAGCCATACAAAGCAGCAAGCTACTGACACACACAATCTCAGTGCAAGTCACATGCATTCTGCTGAGTGAAGAAAGCCAGGCTCAACAGGATATATACTATATGATTCCATTTGTGTAGCAGCCTCAAAAAGAATGAAATTATACGACAGAGAAGAGATCAGTGGTTGCCAGAGGTTGGTGGTAGAGAAAAGGTTTAACTATGAAAGGATAGCAGAAGGGTTTTTTGGGGTGATAGAACTGTTTTATACCCTCACGGTAGTGGTGTTTACACAAATCTAAGCATGTCTTAAAATACCTAGAACTATACACCAGAAAAAAATTCCGTGTTAATTAAAAAAATAAAATTCAAAACAAAAAACTCTCAGCAAACTAAAAATTGAAGGAAACTTCCATAACCTGACAAAGAGAATCTACCAGACAGCTACAGCAAAAATTCTTCTCAGTGGTGAAGAACGAGTCCCTTGAAAGTCAGGAATGAGATTAAGTATACCCACTATCATCGCACCTGTTCAACTAGGAGTCCTTACCAGCACAGGTTATAATTTTCACCAAATTCAAGAAAATTTGCAGACAAATAATTAGAACTAGTAAGAGAGTTAAGCAAACTTGCTGGATTTAAGGTTAACAATAAAAATCTATATTGAATTCCTTTACACCAGCAATGGACAATTAGGAAGTGTAACTTTTCAAATGATATCTTCTACCACAGCACTAAAAATTTACAAGGTGCCAAGGACAAGATCTAGTTGAAATTCAAGACCATTATGGAGAAAATCATAAAATTTTATTAAAAAATATTTAAGAAGTCCAGATCTTGGCCATGTTCATGAATGGGAAAACTCAGCAGCATAAAGATATCTGTTCTCTCCAAATAAAAGTATACATTTTAACTGAATAAGTATTTGCAAAGCATTCAGAACAGCGCCTGGCACAGAGTAAGTGATACATAATTGTTGTTGAACAAATAAATCAAAATTCCAACAAGGTTTTTCATAGAACTTGACAAGCATGTTCAGAAATTTTTTAAACAGAACAATGGTCCAAAAATAGCCAAAGCAATTTTGAAGAACAGAGGTGGGAGGAAAGATAATTCTCTTTCTATCAGATATTAGCACTTAATTATGAAACCATTAAGAATGTTTTAATGGCCCAAGAGGAGACACAAAGAACAGAACAGAGTAGAGTCCTGAAATATTTGCTGTATGGAAACTTGATGTATGACAGAAAAGGCATTGCAAATTAGTGGGTGCTGGAACTGTTTCTTACCCATACTGGAGAAAAATAAAGTCCTAATTCATACCAACTACAACTCTCAACTCCAGGTGAAATAAAGCCCTACACATGAAAAGCAAAACTTTCAAAGAAAAGGTTTTTTTCTTCAAGGTAGGAAAGGACTTAAGCAAGATGCAAAAAGCACAAACCAGAAAAGATTTTAAAAAATAATAAAGCATTTTTAAAACGTCTGCGTTTCAAAGATTCTATAAATAAAGTACAGCATAAGCCATTGAGCAAAGTGCTAGTATCCTAACTACACAAAGAACTTCAATAAATCAATACAAAAGCAACAAGTAATGTAATAATTTTTTGAATTAGAAAAATCATATAAACAGGCAATTCACAGAAGAGGAAATCAAAATGGTTAATAAACACAAAAGATGCCCAACCTCACTAATAATCAGGGAAATGAAAATTACCACCATAATGAAATAGCACCAAATTAAGTATAGTGATGTTCTCTAGAGACAGGGAAAGAAATGGGACCAGGAAGTGGTTCACAGAGAGCTTTCACAAAACGTGCAACTGTCACAGTCACTTGACCTACTCACCAATATTTCAGTCCCCCTCCCTTCAGTGCATTTCCCCACTCCTTTAAGCTAGGCAAGTATGTGTGATTTGCTTCTGCCAAGCAAACGCGTGCAGAAGTGTCACTTGTAGGTGGCAGCCTTTGAGTAAATACGCACTCGGTCCTCTTTCTTTCCCTTTGCATGACTGACAATGCCCACAGCCTGGATCCTGGACTGGGCCTCTGTCACCCACGTATGGACATAAAGCACGAGTGAGAGGTAAAACTTTTTGTTTGTTGTTTGTTTCTTCGTTTTAAGCCACTTAGATTTGAGAACTGTTTAGTACAGCAGCATAAACTCGCCCATCCTGACAGAGTAGCATTTTATTTCTTTAATTAGATGGTGGGCATATGGATACTTATTATATTATTCACTATACCTTGTAAGCCTAAAATATTTCATAATTTTTAAAGAATACATGATGGTAATGAATCATTATCTAGGTTACATATAGAATATGTACGCCTTCATTCTACAAATACCGATTGAGGGCTTACTATGTACCAGACACTGTTCCAAGTGCTTGGGATTCAACAATGGACCAAAAAAAAGCCAAAGCTTTTGTGGAGCTTAAGAGAGGGAAAGCAGAAAACAAACAATACATATTTAATAAATCAGATGGCGTTATTCGCTAAAATGAAAAATAAATCAGAGTTAAAGGGATAAAAATAGAAACATGCTATTTAGCATGGTAAGGGAAATTGCTGATAAAGAAATATCTGAGCAGAGATCATAATACAGAGACTTGCATCAGGTGGAGGCAAGGGTGGAAGAGAAGGGAAAGTAAGGGGAGAAAAACAGCAAGGAAGCCCCTGTGTCTGACACTGAATGAGAGATCTGGGAACAAGGCCCTCTAGACCATGGAAGGCCATAGACAGTCTTGAGCAAAAGAAGGATATGATCTGACATATGTCTCAAAAGGATCATTCTAGCTGCCATGTGAAGAATCTTTAAGAATTTGTTAGGTGGAAACAGGGAGACCACTTAGGGAGCTACTGCAATGGTTCAGTCAAGAGGAAATGGTGGCTTGGTCAAAGGGAAGAGCTGGAGGTGGGGAGAAATAGACTCAGGATTATAGGTAGATACGACAGCATTTGCTGATGGGATGGATATGTACTATAAGGGAGACGGGTCAAGGCTGACTATAAAGCCTTTGGCCCAAGCAACTGCAAGAATGGAGATGCCATAAACTGAGTAGAAAAGACTGGAGGAAGATCAGATTAAGGGGTGAAGACCAGATTAGAAGTTTGTTTTTGGCCATGTTCTCCCTGTTAAAAATCCAAGTGGTAATATCAAATAGACAAGCAGATACATGAGTCTGGAATTCAGGGGAGGATGTCAGACTACAGTGAGCAGTACACCACTGGTGTTTAAAGCCATGGGCTCAATCAGCTCACTCACAAAGGAAATGTAGATAGAGAAGAGACCCAAAGACTCAACCCTGAGGCAGCACAGCAAACACAGAAGGAGCCTCCACTGAAGAACAGAGGCTGGTATCTCAAAGACAGGTGAAGGGGACGCCTCAATGGCTCAGCCAGTTAAGCGTCTGCCTTCAGCTCAGGTCACGATCCCAGAGTCCTGGGATCGAGCCGGCGTTGGGCTCTCTGCTCAGCAGGAGGGTCTGCTTCTCCTCATCCCTCTCCCTGGGCCCCTGCTCCTGTGTTCTCTCTCACTTTCTCTCTCTCTCTCTAATAAATAAATAAAATCTTAAAAAAACAAAACAAAGCCAGGTGAAGGAGAGTTTTAAGAAGGAGGGAGTGGGCAACTATGTCAAATGCTGCTGAGGATCAAATATAATGGCTGCTGCATTTAGCCAATGTGGATGTCAATGTGGAAGTGGTGATCTTGACAAAAGCAATGTCACTGTAGTTGTGGTGGAGTGTAGGTTTGGCACAGACTGAAGAGCAAAAACTAAGTCCTCCTGTGTAAAAATTATGTTGAGAAATTTTCCTACCAAGGAGAGCCAAGAAATGGGGCGATTACTGGAGGAGAACGTTATGTCCATACAGGACTTTTTTTAAAAAAAGACAGAAGCTACTAAACATGTTTGCATGCTAGTGAAAATGATCCAGAAGAAAAAGAAAAATTGGTGATGCAGGGGAAGGCGGATAATTGCAAGCAAAGTTCTTGAGAAGGTGAGCGAATGTAGGGTCCATCGCACAGTAGAGATATGGGCCTTAGACACAGTCTATCCACTGTATCAGAACACAGTATTCAGGGAGAATCAGCAAGTGCAAAGTATGAATGCGGAGTATGTAAGTACAGATGCAGAAAAGGTACAAGATGTGGCAATGGGGCCATGTGGAAGTTCTCTTCTGATTGTTCTATTTTCTCAGGGAAATAAGAAGCAAGGTCATCAGCAGAGAATGAGGAGGTGGTAGGATTTGTGAAAATTCTGAAAAGACATGAGAGGATATAAAATAGTTGTCTCTTAAAGGGAAGAAAGGTATTAATTAAGATTAGCCAGGTAGTATAAGGGTCCAGTATGAGATTCACATGATCATGAATTTTTATTTTTTATAGTTTTTTTTAAAGATTTTATTTATTTATTTGAGAGAGAGAGAGAGAGAGAGCATGAGCAGGGGGGACCATGAGAGGGAAAGGGAGAAGGAGACTCCCCACTGAGCAGGGAACCCAATGCTGAGCTTGATCCCAGGACCCTGGGATCATTACCAGAGCTGAAGGTAGATGCTTAACTGACTGAGTTACCCAGGCGCCCCTGGTCATGATTTTTAAATAAGATAGTCAGCATGGTTATATGTTTTCTCAGCCACGTTCCGCCGCCAGGGAGTAGGCAGAGTTAGTGGATTACATGGCTACATGGTATTGCCAAACAACAGAACAGAGTGAGTAGAAAGGGTATTCAAAGGAGTGATTACAATGGTGGCCCATGGAAACAAGATGAGTAAGGAGGGAACGGAGGAACTGACAGGGTACTAGCCAGTGAAAAGAAGGTAGGGTCAATAGTTTGGAGTTCCCAAGGGTTGGAATAATTGTTCAAGGTAGGCTTGCTCCTAGAAGTGGTCTGGAAGGAAAAAAGGATTAGTCAACAAGTAAGATGTTATTAATGGGGTATGGGGGGGAGGGGTGATATACAATGATTAATAATGACAAAGCCTAGGGTATGCCCATGAGAGTGAGTAGCTAAGAGAGGACAAGGTCATTCAAGGTGAGGAAATAAATTGACAGAAAGAGCAAGATGTTAGGAGGATCGTCTACTTGTATATCAGAACCACCAAAAATTGTGACCAGAGTAGTTGACCAGGTATAAAAGTCTTCAAGAAAATAAAAAATAATAATAAATAATAATAATAAAATTTTTTAAAAAGAAAAGAATAACAGAGAATTTGTAGATCCAACATTCACAGAAGAATATTCCTCTATTATATTTGCAAAAAAAAAAACAATGAAGAATTTGGGGATCATCCTGGATTTGGGGTTACGAACAGTTTGTCAGATTATCAGAAATAACATGATGCCATTTTAATAAATAGTCACTAAAGTAATGACATGGCAATTAAGGCAGATCTAAATCTGTGATTTTCAAAAATCTCTTCCTTGACAAGATTTTCTAAGTTAGTTCATACACCTCTCCCCACTCACCCTCTATCACGGCTTTCACCCATGATGAACAACAGAAGAAGTGCGGAAGGAGACAGCTATTTATTTCAAGGACTCTGAGTTTCACTTATGTTTAAGAGTGAGGAAACACGGATAAATAGAAAGATCGGACATTCAACCTACTGGAAGAGCCCCCGTGTCTCATAAGGCACACTGGCTCTTCAGACAGAAGACCTGAATTTGAAGTTCCACTCTCTGACTTACTATTTCTGTAATCTGCTGTAAACCATTTTCTCTCAGTATCTTTGCTTTTAAATCAGTAAACTAGGGATGTCCCTACCTAGAGGGCCCTGATAAGGATTGAGACACAACATGAAGGTTTTATAAGCCATGAAATGCAAAATAAAATGAATATTCAACTGTTCCCCCCCCCCAAAAAAACTTCAAGGAATGACTGGAGATGGTTTACACAAGATTATAACAAGAAGCCTTGGATAATACAGACTGAGACAGGAGCCTCCCAAGACCTGGGGGCTTCTCAGGAGGAGGCAAGAATCGTGGCCAGAAGCAACGATGAGGAGGAAGAAGTTCACGTACACATCTCTGGGCCTGGTGGGGCATAGGGGAATAAAACACCCCGTGGAAGCTGTGTCCTCTGAAGACAGCCCAGTTCTACATGGAGCAGAAAGGTAAAGTGGCCAGCCACTCAGAGAAAAGAGTGAGGACACAGGGGATTTTTACAAATAGGACAATGAGGGTTCCACTGGGCCCTGTGGAAGGTTGAAGGGAACAGAGAGAAGAGAAACAGTGAGTCCAGTTAAAGGATACAAAAGCCATCTGGAAATGAGTGTCTGGAAGATGGTGATGGATGACTCGGGGTCTTGGCTTCCCAAAGAGCCTGACACAAATGAGTTACTCCTGGTAGACAACTGTGGAGAGACCATCTCTTAGGCAATTGAGGTGGAAAGGAGGAACGTTAGGAGGAGGAAGGATGAGGCTTACCTGGATCACACAGGCATTACACACTCGCACAATGAACATATGCATGATGTATTTCTTAGGGAAAGGGCTCTGAGACAAAGAGCCTTCTACAAATGAACACGGGAAGAGGTGGCTCCACACACTGGCAGTGCCTGTCTTCCTCTGCTGATATGCACTCACTGTCCACAAGGCAGGGAGCTTGAGGAACACTCAGATTAGTTCTTTGAGCCTTCATAGTTCACCTGTCTGGGGTGATGTTTTTGAGCAGGAAGATGCTGGTGACACCAGTTTAAAATGGGATATGGAAATTATCTATGGTTGTTAATGATCCACACCTTCCTTGACCCACATGTCATGGGAAATGGTCCTGGTGGACTTTAAATGGTTTAAAGTGCACACTAGAAATAGAGTTCCTCATCCATCACACAGATCTGAAGAAAACTGAGGTCTTCAAGAACTTGTGGTTGAGGTGGGAGGTGGTGATAGTGGGGCCTGGAAGAGTTCTTCTAAGGATCAAACAGCTGGAGATAAGACTCAGCAGGTTCAAATCCTGCCTCTCTCTCTCTCCTGGGGAATGTCATCTATCTAATTTTAGTTCCTCTTCATGGACATGTGGGGGATAATGATACCAGCATTTGTGAGTAGTTGTGAAGAGCAAAGTCTATTGAGCTTTCAGGACTAAATCAGTGCTAGTCTCCTTGATCACCATGAAATCTGGGACCTACAGATCTGACTAAGAGGGCTTGAAAGTATCAGTATTTCTGATCAGGAAGGACACTTAGACGTAAGAGTTTCGGAACTGGTGATAGAATGAAGCATGTCTCAAATGCTTTTCAGGATGAGGATTTTATGTTATGAGGGTTTCCAAGGAGACAGATTTTACAAAAGTTACTATGAGACACACTCCCTTTATAAAAACAAGATAACATCATGCTCCCGCTCTCAGCAAGCTCCTTCTGCCTTCTGACAAATGATGGAAATGTAGGAGGAAGAGGCCTAAAAGCAGGATACGAAGGCAGAACCCCCACAATTTGTGGAATGAATGAGTGAGTGCTGTGTTTTTCCTTTGCACAGAGATGGGGGAAGAGAAAGGACAATGACATGGAAAAGTGGCCGCATAAGGCCCAAGGAGGGAGCACAGAGGCAGCTGGGGACCCAGTCACTGGGCCTGGGACAAGCAGTAGTGCTAGATAACAAGAACCAAGGCAAGAGCCCAGGCTGGTCTTAAAGCTTTCGGTATACCTGAAGGCCATGCAGCCAGACTCACACATGAAATCTGACCTCCGGAGCACTCTCAGTTTTCCAGAACCAATTTCCCTGATCTGGCTGGTCCTGCACGAAAGGAGCATTCTGAGAGCAGGTGTCTGTGAGCCCTGATATTGAACGTGGAAAATGGAATCCACTTTAGTTCCTTTTTCCTTTGTGGGTATTTAGTATTTTCACCTAATCACCAGCTCCCTCAGTCTGAAGCACTGTTTTCCAATGGGCATTCTATGGAATAGTGGCAAGATAATCCGCACAGGAAAGTGCTTTGTAAGATAATGTTGGTTAACCCTGCAAACAACCTCCCCATCCCAGAGACAAGCAGTGCACACTGGCATATTAAAGGCTCATGGTGTCCTGCTGTAAAGAAACCTGGTGAATATAGTGTTTCTAAAATGTACGTGACTAGAAAACTTCTCCCATCCATACATGAAACACACCCCTGGAAGTGGTGTTTTCCTGGGGATCCTCAAAGACGGGGCTCACACGGTTTCATTGCCCAGTCACCCACTAAACAGACTTAAGCTAAAGACTTGGACTCTTCAAAAGGGAAGAGACGTTGCCTTCTTTCGTTCCACAAATACAAATGGAGTGGGACGCCTGGGTGGCTCAGTCGTTAAGCGTCTGCCTTTGGCTCAGGGTGTGATCCCAGCATTCTGGGATCGAGCCCCACATCAGGCTCCTCTGCTAGGAGCCTGCTTCTTCCTCTCCCACTCCCCCTACTTGTGTTCCCTCTCTCGCTGGCTCTCTCTGTTAAATAAATAAATAAAATCTTTTAAAAAAAATACAAACGGAGAGTGTAATGATTTTTTTAAAGACGTTGGCATCGTGAAAGAGGTACAAACAAGATGCTATAGGACTTCAGAAGACAGGAAGTTTGACAATAGTGTTAAACCAAAAACTTTATTTTTTTAAAGATGTATTTATTTTAGAGAGAGAGAGAGCATGCATGGTGGGGAGGGGTAGAGGGAGAGTCTGAAACAGACTCCACACTGAGCATGGAGCTCAACGCAGGTCTCGATCACCACCCCGAAATCATGACCTGAGCCGAAACCAAGAGTCAGACACTTAACTAACTGCACCACCCAGGCAGTCCACTAAACCTTTTAGAAGGAGGCATTGTGAAGATCATGTCAATTTTAAGGTTCCTCTCTGATTGTCATATGATATCTAAAATCATTAGCCAACATCTGGAGACTATCTTAGACCTCACTGTGAGTATAGGTATTTTATACTTAGTTCTCCAAAGCTAACATTTGTTTCCATAAATCCGTGGATTAAGAAACATCACATGAATTAGAACACTCTATGGATAAAAATGTTGTAAATGGGACTGGGCAAATATCTCTCAGTGTGTCATTATCCCACCTCCTGCACTGGAATCAACCAAGAAGCTTCCACATTCCCAGATCAACCCAGACCTTCTGGATCAGAATTTAGGGGGAGTGGGGGGTCCCAAGAATCTGTATTTTTTTTAAAGATTTTATTTATTTATTTGAGAGAGAGAGAGACAGAGAAAGCACAAGCAGGAGGAGGGGCAGAGGGAGAAGCAGATTCCCAGCTGAGCAGGGAGCTGAACTTGGAACTCGATCCCAGGACCTCGAGATCATGACCCAAGCCAAGGCAGCCATTCAACCGACTGAGCCACCCCCCACAAGATTCTGATCCACACTTATGTCTGAAAAACACTGAACCCAGGATTTCCAAAATTATTAAGAGCTCACAGATGGCTTTTGGGAAAGACATGAATTGAAGAAACCAAGAGTGGAGATTGATGGCACTGAGCCATGGCTAGTAGCAAAAAAGAAAACCTCAGAAAAGGAATGTGCTCATTACAGGGTAGTAGTGCAGGCCTCCAGGGAGGCATGACAGTGGGGATAGAGAAGAGGGAATGGCTCTCACAGACATTTCCAAAGTTGAATTGACTCAGTTCAATAACTGAATATATTATGTGAGCATGGGCAAGCACTGGCTATTAGTTGAAGTAAGACATTTTGCCATTCACAGCAGGCTTGGGTGGCCCAGGTGAGGGTGTAAAAGGGAACTAGTTAGTACAGTACATGTTGTATTTGAGATTCCTATGGGGTGTATAAATAGATCCAGTTGGCAATGGGACATATGAGTCTGGAGACAACGAAGCACTCCATATAGAAACCACTGCTCAGGAACAAATGGCTGAGGTCCCCGAGGGAGAGAATTTAGTACTGAAGGGAAGAGCAAATTTTCTTCAAATCAACATCATGGTCATTGAACACCAAGAATGTGAAAAATCACTGGACTAGAAATACTTACATGCACGAGCCAGAGTCCTGGCCTTAAATGAGTTTACTATGTAGTGGGGGAGTTGAGAAACAACATATGGAGAATGAAAACATGTAAAATTGAAACAACAGCTTGGTTCAGCCCTGGAAGGGATTTTTTAGAACCTGGAAGAAAGCCTATACAGTGAATTACAGAGATAAAAAGCCAGAGGACACAATAGACTGACCGAAGACCTCCAGAGAAGCTAAGATCTACTAAGAACTGAAGGACAGGTAAGATTTACAAAGGGAAAAATTCAACCCTTGCAAACAACCTTTACTACCTCTCAACAAACGGACACGCTAGGACCCTCCGCAGCAGCAAATACTCTCTGACCCAGGTGTTGGACGATAATTAACTTCTAACCGCACTGATGGACAGAACATCACCAACACTTGGAAAATAGAATACTTGGAGAGAAAAGACTTTATGAAAACTTCCTTTTCTTTCTGTGCCTTGTACATAAATGCTACTGCATATGTGAAGAACAGACATGAGATGTGTTAGGTGGGGGTCTCAGCAGAGTTGTTTATGGTAAGGAAGAGAAGCATCCATGGTCTTCAAATATATGCAGCCATCATACAGAAGAGGGATTGGATAGATGTTCTAATTGCTAATGGATGAGAGCTCCTGGGAGTCAGATGTTTTATAAAACATTATTTTAAAAAAGATGTCCGATAGTCAAAGATATCTGGAAGGAAGTGGCTGTCATGGGGGATAGCAAGTTCCCCTTCATCACTGGAAGTGTCTAAGCTGGGTCTGAACAAACTCTTAACAGGGATGCTCTGGAACAGAATCAAATATGGTACAGAAAATCCCAGTTTCTTAGAGTTGCTCTTAAAGGGCCATCCCACCACACCGGTGACTATTTCTGTCAATTCTACTTTGGAGTAATTTAAAACTTTCTTTTTAAGAACTAAGTACCTTTCACAACTGCTCTCTCATGTATCCACCCAACAATCCATGAGATTATTTCCATTTTGCAGATTAAAAAAAAGTCAAAGGCACAAAATAAGTCAATCATTGTGTCTTAAGATAGTAGCGGAGTCACACCTTCTGTGGGGATGAGGTTCTAAAGTTAGCTCAGAAAGCAAAGATCACATGTGCTTTGAAAATCCCTTAAGTCAGTTGTGAAGTATAGTCTCGTTGGTCTTACGTACACAGTCCTCAACAGTGCACGTGATCAATGCATGCAGTAAGGCAGTGTTTAATAAAGAATGCATACGCAAAACAATGCATATGCAAAATATAAGCTTGGAGAATTTTAAATTACATAAAAGAGAGGAAAAAATGAAGGTATACATAAGTCAAATGAGCATATGCTACCACTCCACCATACGCACAGTGTCTTCAACTCTGTAGCATTGTAGTAAAACATACGAGCTGCCCTAGATCAGCTGGCCTCGCAGAAACTGATTAATGACAGAATAGTTCCCATTTCCTGGCACTCACCTGCCCATGTCTGTGTTCAGTACTTCACTGAATCCTTTCAACTACTGATCTTTGGGGTAGACACTGCTACTATCCCCATTTTATAGACGAAGGCTGAGAGTGAGTGGTAACCCTGGGTTACCAAGAAGGAGCAGAGCTGGAGCCAGGGTCTGTCGGACTCAAAAACATGAGCTTTTTGGAGTGCTTCTGCAGTTATCTGTGTGTCAGAATCACCTGGTAAAAGCAGAGTTTCCGAGGTCCAGCTCAGACCAGCTGACTCAGAACCCCAGCGCCCTTCCCGGTCGACGCTGAGATGGATGGTTCAGAGACCACCCTTGGAGAAACCCTGCTGGAGGCTCTAACTCTCCTGCTTCATGCACCTCCTAGTAAACCATGTCCGTGCTCCCTGCCCAGCGCCATGCGGGCTATTAGCAAAATGCTCGAGGATGATGAATGCAACCGATAATGCTATAGCCACATCCTCTTACTACTCAACCCCAAAGCAGCATGCCTCAAGTCCCTCCCTCAGCACGCCCAGCTGCCTGGGGATTGTTTTAGTGATTTGGCGCAGAGCGCAGCCCCTGAAACTGTGAGACCTTTTCCTGCATGAAATGTGTTTCATAGTTAATCCAAATAAGCTTTTTCCTTAAAAAATACCTCAAAGGCTGATTACAAGTTCTTGGCTGTAACGCACCGCGAAGGCGTCCAGTCATGGACTTGCATTTCTGAATGGAATCATTCCGCTCCTTTTGATTGAAAAGGCGCATGATCGAGTGCCAGATGGTGACATTTGTACAAGTCAAGCCGGATTAAGTCAAGTGCTTTAGTGAAGCATGATGCAGATAAAGAAAATGACGGATTATCAGCACACATGCGCGCGCGCGCGCACGCACACACACACACACACACACACACACACACACACACATGTGGCTGACGCTAAATTCTTTAAATTGTAGTAGCAGATTCCCCAGCAGCCTATTTCTGTTCCCTGGCCTCTGCAGTTCCTAGCCTGTCACAGCTGGATAGAGTTGGCATTCACCCACCTACAGCCGGCATGTCCACAGTCCAAGCAGACCGGGGCCTAAGTCAGGCAGCCCGGAACTAAACCCCTTGGGCCCTCTTCCAACCCACCTCTGCCTGCACCTTTGAAGCTGGGTTGGCCCAGTCTAAACATAGTAAAAGCAGCCTGAAGCTTCAGTTCAGGAAAAAGCTGATTCATCTACCTAGTTTTCCAGGCCAGGCACCTGGGCATCATCATCCTTCCTTTTCCCTCACCTTCCACATCACATCTATCATCAACTGCTGTCAGTTCTACCTCTCATCTGCCTGCCTCTTTCCAGCCCACCACTGCCAGGATGCTCCTGGTTTCCGGTTCCAATGCCATGCTCCCTCTTGGGACCACCGTGGCAGGCTCCTAACTGCTCTCCAGCCTCAAGATTCTCCCGCATCGGTGAATTGCTCTCTCCCCAGTACCTGCGCAGAGGAGCTGCTTGGCTCAGAGGAGGATAATACACACACTAAACCATCCACCCGTGAATAAGAAAGACATAATTAAAATATTTATAACCTCTTGCCCTTTCTCCATTCTCTGTTCTCTAACCCACCCCACCCCCCATAAAATTTTGCAGCTCCCCTTGGTATTAAAATCAAGTCCAAACTCCTTGTGATCGTTCACAAAGTTTGGTCACAGTCATCTCTCCAAGTGTGTCAGCTCCTGCTTCCCTCATCCCTCCCTCTCAGCACTCCAGCGAAGGGGGAAGATCTTTTAGTCGAGACTGCCTCTGATTGATAGAATCAGCCCCAGGGTTGTGAAGACGACCCAACTGATGGCTAATGTCTCCAGAGAGGATTCCGTTTTGTATTTCCCTATACAGTGGATACTTAGGGATTATGAATCTTTTAGGCAGCTGCCAATTATTTGGGGCTGACAATCTAATTCTGTGTTACACAGGTCACCTGTGTCCCCTCCTCTCTGACTTGCCTACTCTTTGGCAACTGCCCTCTTGTTTTAAAATTATAGCAATACAATCATATAAATCATGTCCCAAGCATATTTTCCCATTCACTCTTCATTCATTTATTCAGTAACTGTTTATTGAGCACCTACTCTTGTGCCTGGCAGTGTGCAATATCTCACAATTACAGGGCACAAACCACCAAGCAGGCACAGCCTCTTCCCTCATGGAACATATTCTCATGGAAATTAAACAACAAACTGTACAATTAATATTTCATGATGATTTTGTAACATAGAAGAACCAGGGGCAATGACAGCATATAACTAGTTAGTCTGGAGGGAAAAAGAAAAAAAGACTTTTTTGGGAAATTGATGCGTGAGCTGAGACCAAAAGGACAAGCAGAAATTAAATCCATTGCGAGGACTAGCAGGGAAGAGGCATTCTAAGCAGTGGGAACAGCGTTCGCAAAGCTCCACATGGAGGAAAATGCATGTGGGGAGGCCAGAGGAGGATGTGAGAGACTGAAAACCAAATCTAGAGAGGCAAGCAGGGCCAGAGCCTTCGGGCCTAGCAGCCCAGTGCTGCTCAAACTATTTCCAATATGCCATGTGCTGATACTGTTGTAAAAACCAATAAAAATGTATTACCAGAAAATTAACAACTGAAAGACATATAAAATATAAGCCCCATTTTTTTCACTACTAAGCAGACATAAAATTATTCTGCCAGTTACTATAAAGTTTTTAAAATGCTTGTTCTCAATGTGTGTCATTTGTCATGGCTTACTGATAAAAAACAGGCACCTGTCCAGGGGTCACACTTTGAGTAGCATGTTGGATGGAAAGCCATCAGGGGACTTAAAGAATGGGTAAGGTAAATTCAGAATTGAGTTTTTCAAAGATCATCCTGGCGGTTGTATGGGCAATGGGTTTGGGATGGGAGGGGCAACCGGGGCTATTGCAGGCATCTTGGTGAGAGATGATATACCTTAGAGGGAATGATATTTAATGTTTGCAACAACCTATGAACAGGTTGCTCAGTGAGATTTAAGGTCATCTCCGGATGTAGAATTCACATTTCCAAAAACCTAGTAAATTCAGACTCTCTAAAATCTTATTTAAATACAATCCTTACAGCCATCTTATTGCTGACCTTATTACAAGACCCTTTTTTACTGTTTCTGTAAATAGCCTTTCTATGCCATCCACAGCCAAAGTGGCCTTTATTGAAACCCCATGATGACTGATCAGCGTTACCCAGACTTCCAGAGAACACAGCTGCCATTCTTCATGCAAATGCCCTGTAATGAATGAAACCCCAGACTTGGAACAAGAATCTGCTTATAATGGGCTGTTGTTTTTACTATTTTCTCATCTCTCTCAAAATGATGGATTTCCAATGGGCCCTGATGACTTTTAAAAGACAAGTGAGTTTATGCAGCTGGGGAAGGGAAGGGCTCAGGGAAGACCAGGAGGCAGCTCAGCTGAAGAGCGAGAACAGAGGCCTTTGCTGTAGGCAGGAAGCACCTGCGACCCGCCTCCATCACATATCAGCTAGAAGACCCAGTGTCTGTCAAGCCATCTCTCTGAACCTCAGTTTCCACCTCTACAAAATGGAGCCAATAATTTCTGCTCTGGCTCACTCACAGGACTGAGGGAAAGATGGTTTCGGTGTCATTCAAACAAACATTTCTGGCACAAGCAATGTGACAGGTGTTGAACTAGACACTGAGGTCACAGACATGGGAGATGAAGTGTAAGTAACTGCAGGCAATGCTGCACGGTAAACGCAATGCTGCACAGACACACACACAAGAGCACCCAGAAGAGGCAGTGTCCGCTCTCAGGGAAGGGGGTCAGTGGGTCAGGGAAGGACTCCAGGATGAGGTGGTGGCTGGTCTTTGAAAGCAGATGAAAAAAATTCCCAAGCATACAAGTCTAAGAACACCATCCTATGGAGAAGGGTCAGCATGATGCATTTGGAAACCACAGGTAGCTCATTACTTAGAAAATGTATGGGAATAAGGGAAAGGGCATAAGGCAGGACAGGGACAGGGGAACCACAGGGGGCCTTGTGCACCAGTGAAACCAGGAAATGAGACCATATCTGAGGATCTGGGCTGGACTCAACTCCAAGAATGCAAGTGAGCATGAGTCACTGTCATTGTTACTGTTGTATTGGAAAGAGAACCAAAAAATGGCTGTGTATACCTGACACTCTTTCATGGATATCTCCAGAAACAACAGTGAGACTCTGAGGAGGCTGGAAGTCCTACGTTATGCCGGTGGGGACAAAAGTCAGTGACATTTGCTACTGCGACCTCACTTGTACTGACAGGTACTGGAAACAGGTCCTCTGCATATATTCATGGGAAGACACTTTAAAAGGAAACCAGGAAGTCCAATGGCTTCCTTCACTGGTTATCACCATATGCCAAAAGCAATAAATAAATCCTGTTTTCCAGGCAGACGACTACGAGAGAAAGATCCCGACTTTTGGTCTACTATTCATCAGAGACAGCACCAACTTGGGGAAATCCATTCAGAGTGGGTGAATGTGGTGTGTGAGTGTGTTGTGCACATGTGTGTGTATGTGTGTGCACATGTGAACAGGCGCCTATGCTCGTGTGTGTATGCACATGCACCGGTGAGCAAGAGGAAGGCAGAAGAGACCTCAGAGACCCCTGCTAGAAGGAGTTGTCTACTTCTAAGAAGGTCTGTCCTAGAGAGGGCTCTAGGACCCTACAATCAACTCTATGCTTCCAAGAAGGCCTTTCCTGCCAAGGAAATTCTCTTGGGAGATCATGGCTGCCCCAGAAAGTCAAAGGCACATCCTGAAATCTGACTAGGAAAAAAAGTCAGAGAAACAACTTCCCTTTCTCCTTAGGACTCTATTATAAGCAGCCAGTCTAAAGTGGCTGAAACACTGAACCTTTTCCCATTGCCAACCTATTCCCAGAAGAGCTATGAAACCCAAGTCTCTCTGCTTTGGAAATCATCCACCTTGATAACAAGAGGTACCAGAGGTTGGTGAGAGCCCAGAGCATGACCCTAAGGTGGCGGACGTCACCTCACAAAGCTGTTAAGAGCATTAATGAGTTCATGGAACTCAAGGCCACTCAGATGGAAGACACCAAAATAAACTGCCCAGATTCCTTTCTGTGTCAGGGTGTCTTGCCCCACACCCTTCCTCCTTCTCACTAAGGAAGCAGGAGAATGAGGACGGGCCCTGGAAACGCATGCAGCTCAGTATGAGTATAGCTAGACCATACTCAAAGTTCTTAAACTTGAGTGTGCATCAGAACTACCTGGAGAGTTTATTAAAAGATAATTCCTAGGCCTCCTGTCCACAGTTTCAGATTCAGTGAGGCTGGTGCAGACCTGAGAATCTGCATTTTGTCCAAGCTTCCCAGTGAGGCCAATATAGCCAAACTACCTCTGTGATCTTTGCCAAGTTATCTAACTTCCCTGGGCCTCAGTTTCCTCATCTTTCAAATGAGCATAATACCTGTTCCCTAGAGTCATCATGGGCAGTGCTTGAGAGGACCTGTTTTTCAGTAACTGGCACATAAGAAGCATTTGATAAAAGGAATCTGGAGAAGATGAGGGAAAGAAATCAAAAGACATTTCATAAGAATTGCCCAAACTAGTTCCAAAGCACTAGTTCCAAAGTGCTTTGCCACTTCACATGAGGTAGGGGTCCCATCGAGAATCCAGCTCAAGAGACCTGAGTATCTGAGCTTGGACATCTCCTGGGTTTCACGCAAGTGGAAATAAGGTATAAGCAGCTTGTTTAATGGAGTTAGCCAAAAGCTCGGTATAGACATCCTGTTTGGAGTTACAGAGAAGGGGCTCCCACTGTGGACCTGGCAGTCTGACTGTCCTGCCAGGTGACTGGAGTGGAAGGCCCAGGAGAGGGACTGTAGAGCCAGCTGTCTGGAGGCAAAGCCCTGGACATCCACACCCTAGCTTCCCTTTCTCCAGAGCACAAGCACCAGGGCATAACAGAAGCCAACTCACCAGGGCCCGTATTTCTCCCACAAGCAGGCAGTTCTCTCTGCCAACATCTCTCCCAGGCTTGCCAAGGAATTCCTGTTCCCCACTCAGGCTCAGCAGGCCGCAGGCACTGCTCAGCTGCTCAGCTGGCTCTCCTGCCCTACTCTGGGTCAGTCCCACAGAGTAGTGAAAGAACCACTGAATACACAGTAATGTGACCTTGGGCAAGTCACTGCTCCTCCTGGCCTCAGTTTCCTCATCTGTACAATGGAACTAACAGCATCTGCTCTACCTGTAATATGTGCTGTTGTGAGAATTAAATATGACAATGGATATAAACTGCAAATTTATCAACTGCAAATCAGTAAATGCTGCCATTTTTTCTACTTCCAGTCCAGTCTCTGACTTCAGCTTCCTGTTTAGTCTCTACCTTCTTTAACCCAGTCCCCATCCCCTCACTCACCCAGGAAAGGTCATTTTGAAGTTGATCACTGAAGAGCAGGGCTGAAATTCATCAGTCCACCTGTCCATCCATCCACCTCTCCATTCTGCAAGCATATTTTATGCATTGGGCTTCGTGCAGCTGCTGGGATTATCAGGCATACAGTTCCTGACTTCCAGGAACTCACACACAAGCCACCCAACCCAAATCTGATGGCCAGCTACCCTGTGCCAATGCAGAACTGAGGCAAGAATGAGGGCAAAGAAAAAGTAAACATAAGAATTTAGAGAAGTTAATGAAAAGACAGGTGACGGAGGAAAACAAATGAGAAAGAGGAGTGGCAACGTTTTGGGTGTCGGCAGTACCACCACCTGCTGTGGCTGTCTGTGTCTGTTGCGCCTCCATTCCAGGCCTGGACAGGTGCCTGAAAGAGAGTGGAGCCTCAGTGAAGACTTATATCCTCCTAAATGATGTGTCAGAAACCAACTCCCTAAACTCAAATCTCAGCTCCCACATGTACCATGTGATCGTAGGCAAATTATGTGATATCTCTGTGCCTTGGTACTCTCATCTATAAAAGAGATCATGATTGCACCAAATTTAAAGTGTTGTTGTGAGGATTAAAATGAGTTAATATTTCTAAGACGCTGAGAACAGTGCTTGACACCTTGTTATCATTACTATTATTATTACTATGACTATTATTACCAATTCATAATATAATCATGACATAGAAGAGGTAGTGGCTTTCTCCTGGGCAGCAGGACAGACAATGCCACTCAAGTTCACATGCCACTCAATTGCCCGAGCCCAGGATCGGCTCTTGATGCGGCTGGAGCCCTAGCACGGGTGCTGCTCCTGACCGTGAACACACCAGCAAAGCTCTGCCTGGTGCTCTCTGACTTTGCTTGGCCACATTCTGTGTCTGGGAGCAGAACCAACAGCCTCACTGCATCCTGACACTGCCTCTGTGAGGGACAAGCAGAGACCAGCTCTCACAGGGGCTGTTCTGCAGCCATGGGGATGGGTACATGCTGCCCATTCCATCTACTTGCTCAGGCAACTTGGACGACCTCCAAGGAGCCAGATGGGCAAATTCAAAGACACCAGGCCCCTCAGCAGAGTTTCCAGAGGCGGCAGATGACCTAACAAATGCCCCAAAGATACAGGACAAATGCCTCTAAATTCAAATTTGCTCTCTGCCTCCTACCAGCTGGGGGACCTCAGGAAAGTTCCCTAACCACTTAAAATCTATGTGTCCTCGTCTATATAATGGGAATAATAAAACCTACTTCTCAGAATTAACTCATATGCTAGTACAAGGGCCAGCCCATCATAGGCGTTCCAAACTGTGGGTGAAATGGATCCTATATTGAATCTGGTATCAATATCAGCCCTTGTCTTGTCTGGTAACCTGCCTCTTCCAAACACAAAGCCTGACAATGAGTCTCTCACCAAAACATTTTCCACGTGCTTCCCTTCTCACCTATGAGAGCTGGGCCCCTGCATGTGGCATGACCTGGGGATGGCTGGTGTGCAGAGGGATGAGGGCGAGGGCATGCCCCTAGTGAATTCTCAATTAACAAGCTCTGTGCATGCCCAGCACACCTTGTACCAGCCAAGGGAATTTAAGACTGGGATCCCCAAGGAACCATCATGTTAAAAAAAAAAAAAAAAAAAGTAGCCAGGTCAATGAATTTAAGTGCCTCAATTTGGGGACTGGCTCACACACAGAAGCTTCAGAAAGCCCAGTGGACAAGGCAGCCAACTTTCTGAAACTTTATTTTGGACAAGCTTGCAGCCTTCTGTGGTTTCTTCACTCAAGCCAAAGAACGTCTGTCCTCATACTCTTAAGAATCCTTCGAAAGGCTCAGCTCCTTCCAGAAACAGCTTCTGCTCTTGCTTTTTGCAAAGGCTGGTAGGCCCAAGCCAGTTACCCCCTTGGAGCCTCAGTCTACTCATCAGTGAATTGGAAGCAACAGGATCTACCGCCTGGAGCCACTCTGAGGACTGAAGGAGGTAACATCCACCAGGCCCCCAGCACACGGCGGGTTCTCTGCAGGTTCCCCCCATCTCACTCTACAGTTTGGACCTCGATGGATCACTGCACATGGTAGGCAGTCAGTAAAAGTTTATCAAAAGGAAACAGATATTTTTAAAGTCCTGATTTTTTACATTTCATATAGTATGTGTTTCCCAACTCCCCAGACCCAGAGATGCTATCAGCAATTTTCTCCTCCAAACAGAAGTTTTGATAAACTGCTTTTCCATATGCTAAGCGGGGAGGAAGAAAGGGCTGCTGCTGGCGAGGGGTAGCACCGAGCCCCCAACTCGCTGCCTCCACAGCGCTTCATTAAGTTCTACCTGTGCCCTAGCATAGGTGAGCATGGCTGAACAATGCCCCGAAGGTAGGGGACAAATGCCTCGTGTGTTTGGGGACTAGCCAAGTCTCTGCTCTAGACAGGATACTGCCTTGGAGTCAGAACAAGTGGATTCAACTTGAGCTCCGCCTCTCCACAGCTGGGGAACCTTGGACAAGTTCCCAAACCTCTACGTGTTCTCGTAGGGACGATGATGCTTTCCTGGACTTGAATCTGGATCGGACTTAAAATCTCATGGTTTTCTCACTACACTGCGCTGAAATTTTTAAAAGCAAAGCAAGCAAACAAACAAAAACACTGCTCTTAATGAAGAATTTTATTTGTTCTCTCATCCACCCCAAGGGAAATTCCTGAAGCAAACATCACCACATTTCCACCCTGTGATCTTGCTACAGTAGCCGGAGTGGATCCAATTAATCTAGAGAACGAGAGCACTGCCAACAGAGGCCACTTGTCACCCCCAACAAGCTCCTCCGTCCTGCATGAAGAGGATGAGTCCATTTACTCTGCCTGCTCACTTCTCAACAACCTCCATTACACCTCTCTGTCCATGTCACTGCATAAACACACAACACAAACCCACAGCATGACCCATCTTCCACGCAGCCAGAAATTCCTTGTTCCACCTAAATACTGGGCTGTTCCCCCCACCAAAAATGTCATCAGACCCTGAGGACTGGGCCTAACCAGTCTTCCTGTTTCCAGGCCCACCAATGAGGGTCATCTCACCAGAGAAGACTTCAGTGGTTAGGAGTTTGGTTTTGAGTCTACCTCAAAGCCGGAAGTCTGTGACAATCAGAGTCCGGGTCGGGGAGGGAGGCGATGAAGGGAAGAAGAGTAACTGAACAAAGCAATCAGCAGTGGATAGGCCGGAAGGCCTGGCTCGACAACCTTGGGAAAGTTATACAACTTTTCTGGACCTCAGTTTCCCCATTTGTAAAATGAAGATGTGTAATTATCTCTGCTTTTCAAGACCGCCATAAGCATTATGGGACGATATGCATGTAAAACAACTGGTACAGAGAAGGTCCCAATGAAACAAGTCACTTTTCCCTCAATTCCTTGTTTTGTGAAGAGTGGTCAATCCATGGAGGACCCCACTGTGGGTTTTCTCTGTGGAGAGATCTCATCTTCTTCACCCCTCAGAGCCCAGGAGAAGCCAGAAAGTTCCCTCCCTGCTCTATGAGTTCATTGTTGGCCTCTTGGATCAAAAGCAAGGAATTAATTCAACTATGATTTTTACATTGAACCTGCCCTTCAGCGACTACTAATGTGACAGCTAAACCATTGGCATCAGAAAAGCTAGACAGACATTTCAGTGGGTGTAAGTCATTCACTATTTTGAAATCATTTGTGCCCCCACCATCAGTTCAACATTTACACCCTGGAGATTTTTCTTTTAACATGTCACCAGTTTTAAACTATTGTCCTTAAGCAGAAAAAAACACTGGTGGGCTGAAATTATCCTGAGCCTTCCATTCTGAACACCAAAATATTTTTTTTTTTAATTGGGTTCTGATCCTGAGATAGGTAGCTCACACCTGTGGCCACTCTGGGATTTTTCAGATGTGACATCTAGTGATCTTCCATTTGAGAAAACAGCTGCCAAAGACCAGGCAGGACTTCCCCTGGTTTGCCCATATGGGTGAGAATATTTTTTTAATTTTTTGAATCCTAAATTGGACTAGAGATAGAAGATAAAAAGTTATGTCAGGATAGTTTTTGACCTTCATTTATATATTTTTACATTAATTTGCATTTTCTGTGGTTCCCACCTCCACCTCACACCCAATTCCAAACAAGCAACCAGGAAGCTACGTCTCTGGCCCCCTCTTGTCTTTGTAAAATCCTAAATTCACTGCAGAAGTTATGCTGGTGGGTGGGGGTGGTCCACGAGATGGCGCAGAGGCTGCTAAGTGAATTTGAAGGTTTAAAGAAGGAAAAGGAGAGACAGTACCCCAAACGGTAGGAGATCCAGACTGGGAATGGGATCCCATGAGTGGCAGTGGCTCACGCCCCACTCTGTGGCAGAACACCAGGGTGGTGGCAGTAGAACCTCAGAGGAGAGATTATAAAAGGCCCCACCCTGGCAGGCAGGTTTCCAAACTGGCCAATGATTTCCTGTGTACTGAACATGATGGCGAGTCAAGAAGGCCACCAACAGGGAACCAGGCTGGGACCAGGCAACTCCAGGATCCCTAGTGTGGACTACTGATGCTCTTCTTCCTAAAATCTGGGAAGGGAGAGCCCCAGTAATGACTCTGACCTTCCTGCCAACCAGTTGGAATGGAAGCTTGAAATAAAGCTTAAATAGATTTTTAGAAAGATAATCCATCTTGCACACCTAGGTGTGTGGGTGAAAATTTCCACGTAAAGACTTTCCTTGACCCATTAGGCCTTAGTTCTCTCTTGCCTTCCTGGATTCTTTAGCCCTCAGTCACAAATATCATTTCATTTAAGACTGCAAAATTATGATTCTTGGTTTTACACCCTTTGCGTTGTAATTAAAGAATTAAAATGTCAAATGCGACTCCTACCACAGGATCCAGCTTCCTCCTTTCAAAAAGGCATGGTGAGGAAGGTACCTGAACTACCTTGAAAGTTTTTTCACTGCACATCTATTCATCACCACCACCCCAGCATCCTAGTAACTCGGGTCTCTGGGGGCAGGGAAGGAGAGAAGGGCATGATGTACTGCTTCTAACTCTTCGGAAATAATTTCAAATTTACACAGAGTTGCAAAAATGGTACAAAGAACACCCATAAATACTTTACCCTGATTCATCTACTATTAACATTTTACCCCACTTGCTTTATTCCCTCCTCCTTTCTCTCTTTGTCCTCCTCCCTCCCCACGCCGTATGTGTATGTTCCTGTATATGCAGTACATATATGGATGGGGGTGTAGCTGTGGGTGTATGCATAAATTTATTTTTCTGAACCATTTTGGAGTAAGTTACATACATTATGGCCTTTTACCCTCGATACTTAAGGGTGTCTTTCCTACGAATATGGAGAACCACAGTACAGTTACCAGCTTCATAAATTCACACCGACAGTACTTGTATCTACTCCACCATCTATATTCCAATTTTGTCAATTGATCTCATAACATTCTTTATGTCATTTCCCCCCTGCCCAGAACAGGATCCGCTGTAGAGTCAGGCATTGGTTTTAACTGTAATGCTTTGTTAGTCTTCTTTCATCTGGAACATTTCCAATAGCTTTTCCTTATCTTTAATGACATTGACATTTTTGAAGAATACAGCCCTGCCCTTCCCACACGTTTTTCTTAATATATAAGAGACTGCTTCTCATTTTGTGTATGTCTGATGTGTCCTGTGATTAGACTGAGGTTTTGTATCCTCAGCCAGAATATCACATAGATGGTCTTTCCTCCTCAGGGTCTCACATTTGGAGACACACAATGTCCACGTGTCTCCCACCAGGCATTTTTATTTTGGTCACTTGATCAAAGGTAATGTCATATTTTTCTCAATATCCCTACTGTCTTATTTCCTCCCTTGCAAGATGCTTTAGGACCAGGCGAATATAGATCCTGCTCTCCTCAAAATCCCACCCACCCTCTAGGTTTAGTATCCACCAATAATTCCCGCCTGATCCAAACCTTACTATGATGTTTGCAAAGTGATGATTGTAAATGCTCCCCCCATCACTAGGGTACCTCTACACTCCAAACAATTGAGAACCACTCGATAGAGAAACCCCAAAACACTGATAGGTGTTGAAGATTCAATGGGCAAAGGACAGGAGTCATTGAAGATGTTCGTTTATCAAAGAAGGCAAAGAAGCCCACATTAACCAAGCCCCTACTATCTTCAAGCCCTTTATATACATTATTGCAATGATCCTTCATGATGACCACCCTTCTTTCACAGATTAACACACTGAGGCTCAGAGGGATTAGCTAACACACCCGAAGTCAAATAGTTACTAAAGGGTTGCATTGAGATTTGAATGTAGGTCCACCTGACTCAAAAACCCATGCATTTTATACCCTGCTACTTTCATAGCTTGTTTCTGATTTCCTCCAAAATGGATCCAAGCTGTTGGGTCTCTCATCACACTGTGCCCACCGGGGAGGGAGATCTCATTCAGTGCCCACCTTGATCCTATACTTCTTCTAGCTGTCCTAAAACTGATGAAGCAGAGTGGGCCTAACATGCGGCTAGCAAAAAACCAACCATACAGCTCTAACGAACGTTCTGCCTAGAAGCCTTTTGCACTTCTCCCTTCCTTTTCAAGTAGGCTTTTCCAAAATGCCCAAACAGATGCTTTTTTGTTCTGCCACTTCACACTACAATATCCCCTATTGTTCTTTAATCCAAATTACATTTCTCTTTGGAATCTGGGATGGCTCTGCCAAGAAGCGAGGGCAATAGTCCAGTTTATGATGAACTCATTCAGATATACAAAATTAAGAGTAGTAATGGATGTTGTACACCCAAAACTAATATAATGTTATGTTAATTATACCTCAATAAAAAATTAATTTTAAAAAATTCTAAGAGTAATAATGGAGTTAAGCAGTTAACAAAACAGAAAAGATGGACCACTCCAGAGAGGGCAAGATTAGCAAGGAAGAAATAAGAGAGCAGGAAACTCATTTCATCAGTACCTTGTTCTGTCTCACTGCCCTTTAGCCCAGATAATTACATTGCTGCTAATGGTTAACGAGCAAGTCACTGAACTCCTCTCAGTTGCTGAGACCTGAATGAAGTTAGTCCCATCTTTCAGCTCTAGGGGTGGTGACCTGATTTAAGCCTGGCCAACCAGTGTATCCAAATGTCCCCCAGACAGAGTGATTCACTGAAAGATGGGCACATGATCCAATCCAGGCCAAGAAGACTCTATCATAGAACTTTACACTGGAATAAGAGGAAAAGAGAAGAATGTTCTTTTTCTCTTGTTTTAAGGATAATGTAATTGAAAGCCACCACCAGGACAGAGTTAGCCTGAGGGTAAAACCAATGCACAGAAAAGTAGAGCCAAGAGATGGAAAGAGGCAGAGACAGAGACCAAGCCTGAGGGCATAATTTAAGCCACAGAATCCAACTATGCCTAAATCTAGGTTACTCTTTGGTATTTTCTGTTTTGGGAGTCAACATGTAAAGGTTTTCACTGAAGTCAGTTAAATCGAGTCACTTACAACCGAAGGAATCCTGACTAACGGAGATAGAAAAATGGGTCAGAATTGTACTGTCAGAAAGTAAGAACACATGTGCGTGTTCACAGAAAAAAGACATCACTTCTTGTGGAACAATCAGGGAAGGCTGCATGAAGGAGGTGGTATTTGACCAAGCTCCTAATGGATATATATGTAGGAACATCTGGAAAACCTCCCCTCCTAGGGGAGGAGGGAAATAGCAAGAGAGAAAGGAGGTATTACCAGGCCAGAAGAACAAGAGAAACAAAGGCGTGCATTATTTTGAAGCAAACTGCAGACATTATTTCACCAATAAAATCTTCAATACCTATCTGTAACTGATAAAAAGTTTTTTTAACATAACTATAACAGCATTGTTATACACAACAAAATTAACAATTCCTTGATAATATCTAATACCTAGTCTGTGCTCAATTTCTCAGTTATATCCAAAGTGCTTTTTTTTAAACTGCAAAGAACCATTACTTATTGTATAAAAACTAAATAAACATATTAAGAAGTAAAAACTTCCAGCTGTAAAATAAATAAGTCATAGAGACGAAAAGCACAACATCGGGAATACAGCTGGTAACACCGTAATAAGTTTGTATGCTGACAGATGGCAAACACACCTATCACATAGCATCGCGCAATGTACAGAACTGTCAAATCACTATGTTGTATAAACGAAACCAATACAACATTATATATCAAACACCCAAACAAAAAAAAATATACCTAAGTAAATACAAAATTAAGGGTTGTAAATGAAAAGAGCTCAACCACTGAATGTATCATAATTTTTTTTATTTTCAAGTTTTGAGTGTAGGTAAAAATTTATATACTTTTATACACGTGGCCCCAAATATCAAAGACAATTCTTTCGCACATTGTGGCAATCAAACCATTGCTATAGTCAATAACTGAGTTTCATGAATTTGACATAAAATAATTTATTAAGAAAGAAGTCTAAGGAGAATGTACTACATTTTTCAAAAAAATTTAGAAAGAACCCCAAAGTGTCTTTTTACATTTGTTTTGTTCAAATCAGGATCCAAGCCAGGCACCAGAGGGCTTGACCAGTGGTATTTACATTTTTAAAGGATCACTCTCAAAAATGTACAAAAGACAGATCTGTCAAAGCAGACAAGTTAGGAGGTTACAACCATGATCCTGGTGAGAAACACAGATAGGAAAGAAGCTGTAGAAATGGAGAGGGGTGGATTGAAAAATATGTAAGAAATAAAATCTCCAGGAGAGGAATTAAGGAGGAATAGCAACTTTCTGATAAGGTAAAAACTAGGGTAAGCAAGTGGCACCATCGACAGTAGAAGAGAGACAGAACAATAAATCAAGAAATTGTTTTGAGAACCTGCCATATGCCAGGCACTGTTCCTGACACTGGAACTCAGTTGCAAATAAGACAGACAAAATCCCTGTCCTTTTAAGAGCTTACTTTTTTTTTTTTAAGTAGGCTTCATGTCCAGCATGGAGTCCAACAGGAGGTCTGAACTCAGGAACCTGAGATCAAGAGTCAGAGGCTTCACCGACTGAGCCACCCAGGCACCCCTGGAGCTTACTTTCTATTTGTGGCTGAGGACGAGCAGTCAGCAACAAAATACAAAGAATTCAGAAGGCTATGAAGAAATCAAAATCTGTGTGGTGATAGATAAGGTCTGGGGCCACAGGTCGGGAGGGACTTCTTTAGATGGAATGGTCAGGGCAGGCCTGTCTGGGGATATGGCATTTGAGCAGAGACCTGAATGATGAGATGGGGCTGGGCTTGAGGATAAACATTCAAGACAGAGGGTACTACAAGGCCAAAGACCCTGAGGAGGAAATGAGCTCGAGTAAGAGTGTGTTAGCCTCTGTCCTCAGAGCAAAAAACGGGATTAAATGAGCAAGAATGTCACAAGTTGAGATGCCTGTGAGTAAATGGGGGAGGGAGCTGGAGATGCTGACCACAAGCAGAGGAGAGCAGCGAGGAAGAGAAGATGGGGTGAAAGCCCCCTCGAAACAGGCTATCTAAAGCAGGTGTGGCAGGACAGTACCCAGCCCCGGCCAGAAGTAAGAGCCCTGCCGCTCCCTCCCTGCCGCCCAGACATTGGCTGCGAGAGACCTTGGGGGCGGAGCCTGCGCGCCAAGCCAAGCCAAGCGCAGCAGAGCGGTCCTGGTCAATTACATTCTGTAGTTACAGACCCAAAGGGTTTTCCCACCGAAATACCGGCTAACAAGGCCCAGGGCGGAGATGTGGTCCAAAAGGGGTGCTCAGGCCTGATTACAGGCTGTGATTCTTTCACCTAAGGGCAAAGGGAGGAGTTAAGGGTGCAGTCAGTTTGGGGCATGGATGCCTCTAGGGGACACTAGGCTGGAGATGTCAAGTGGGCAGTGGAGAGCTTGGCTTCAGAGTTTAAGGGTGATCGCAGGGCTCAGGAGAAAACTCTGGGAATGTCTGGCACACAGGAAGCGGCAAACACCTTGTAATGAATGGGACACTCAAAACAAGTACAATGAAAAGAGAGGGTTGTCTGAGACCCAAGCCTGAGGACATCTCCATGTAAGGAACAGGTGGAGAAAAAAAGTTGGGGGGTGGGGGGAGGATCCATCAAGCATTGGAGGCAGGGATGGCCTGTGGGAGAAGGCAGAAACCAAAGGGCCTTTTCCCCTCAAACTACGGAAAAAATACCCCCCTCTATTTACTCCCCCCAACATTCCAGCAAATGAGCCCCAACCACCTGAAGTGGGGTCTCTTCTCACACCCCTGTCAGTGACTAGAAAGGGATATAATGTTACAGTGGGAGGAAATCCCTTCTGAAATTGCTTCTTTTTTTCTTGACCAAGGCTTCATTTCTCTGCCCAGCAAGGGCCATCCACAAACACCAATTATGCTGCCTCTAATTTACGGAGCTCTCAGGCATGTTATATGCATCTGTGAAATTAGGGATTACTCTCCCTGCTTTACAGAAGCGGAAACAGAGGCTCAGAAAGGCTTAGAGAGGACAACTGTCCTAAAGATGATCCAGTGTGCTTGTCAGTAAAAGAAGTCGGGCTAGCATGCTATTGGGACAACCACACTGGATGTGGTGGGTCCAGGGAGATTGGAAAAGGAACAGACTCCTCCAGGGCTGTCCACCTGGCCATGCAGGCCCTGCCGGTTCAGGAGCCCAAGTGTGCAGATCCCTTCCTAGACCCAGCACTGAGGTACTTAGGGGTAAGACCTGATGTAGGAGATTTTAGGTTCAGTTCAGTCTTGATGTGTCCAAATGGCTCATCCCTATGTTTTTCCAAAAGGCTTAGGAAGGTGCCTGGCTCAGCATGGCCTGCTGATGGGGTGAGGAGTGGAGTTTGGAGACAGACTTGGATTTAAACCCTGAGCCCACCAAATGCTGACCCTATGGCTATAGGCAAATCACCAACCTCTCCAGTCTTAGTTCCTCTACTGGAAAATGAGACTAATGACACCTCTCTTTCTGGAATGATACAAGGATTGAATAATATATATGGGGTTTTTTGTTTTTTGGGGTTTTTTTTTTTAAGATTTTATTTATTTATTTGACAGAGAGAGAGAGACAGCCAGCAAGAGAAGGAACACAGGCAGGGCGAGTGGGAGAGGAAGAAGCAAGTTCCCAGAGGAGGAGCCTGATGCGGGGCTTGATCCCAGAATGCCAGGATCACACCCTGAGCCAAAGGCCAACGCTTAACGACTGAGCCACCCAGGTGCCCCGGACTAAATAATATATATGAAGCACAGAACATAAAGGATACCAAAAAATACTACTGTGAAATTTTTTTTAAAAAAGTAGGGGCTCAGGACGCCTGGGTGGCTCAGTTGGTTAAGCATCTGCCTTCGGCTCAGGTCATGATCCCAGGGTCCTGGGACTGAGTCCCACATCAGGCTCCTTGCTCAGCGGGGAGTCTGCTTCTCCCTCTCCCTCTATCCCTTCCCCCTGCTTATGCTCTCTCTCCCTCTCTCTCACTCTCTCTCTCTGACAAATAAATAAAATCTTTAAAAATAAATAAATAAAAATAAAAAGTATGGGCTCTACATTTATTTATTTCTACCTTGCCTTGTTCCAAAAGAGAATTAAGACAGTTGGGACACAATAAATATTTGTTGGCTGGGTTCATGTAAAATAAAGACTAGGGGCAGTTGGTTAAGCATCTGCCTTCCACTTAAGTTGTGATCCCAAGGTCCTGGGATCGAGCCCCACTTGGGGCTCTCTGCTCAGCGGGGAGTCTGCTTCTCCTTCTCCCTCTGTCTACTTGTGTTCTCTCTCTCTCTCAAATAAAAAAATAAGATCTTTTTAAAAAATAAAATAAAATAAAGACTAATGAGCTTGATGTCCCACAGACAGGCTGGAGGAAAAAAATGAGGAAAAATTGCCTACAGCGCAATTTATTAGGTTGTTTTTAATATCATTGATTTGAATTCCAGCCTTTCACTGGAATGGGGAAAATGAGTCTAGTATTTAAATGCACTTAGGATAACAGGTAATATTTCAAATAACATGCAGCCTTTCAATAATTAATAGCATTGAACTAGACCTCCCTCCTCCACCTCCTCCTCCCCATCCTCAAACACGTGTCATGTGGAAGGATTCATGAGTGATGGTCAGGAAGGGGCTGAGACAGGGAGCAGTATCAGCTAGCACCCCTGATAACTATTAGTTATTCTCACTTGAAGAGATCCTCTCATATCTTGTGATTTCTTCTCCATGAGATCTGGAAGAGGCAGCAAGCTATAAAAACACTAGGAACCCAATCTTGCTAAACTCAGGTTGTCACGACAGCTGGGACAGTAGCAGTATATAGAGACCTCCTTAGAAATGACTGCTAAATGTTCATCATGTTGTTGTTTATAGTAAATGTTCAACAATGATGACTTTGTTAAACCCCTGCTTCACACACTTTAATGTGACTCAAATCCCTTGGGGGTTGTGTCCAACTGTAGATTCTGAGCCAGTAGGTCTGGCTAGGGGCAAAATTCTGCATTACTAAGAAGCTTCCTGATGTGGCCCACAAACCACATGTTGAATAGCAAGGCCTTGCTCAAACTATGATAAAGGTATATTAGAATAATGTACACTTGTTAAAAATCATGATGGGGATCCATATACATTCATATGGAAGGGAGTTTAGAATATATTGTTAAGCAATAAAAGCAGGCTATCCAATTAAAAAGTTTAAAAAGCAGAGCACAAAACAGTATATATATAAATATATATAACAATTCTATTTTATATGCAAATTTTCCATGTAAAAAAAATCTAAAATAATACACTACAAAATCTAACAGTACTTATCTCCAGGTGGTGAAATTTAGAGTGATTTTAATTAATTTTCTTTTTGCACAGCTGTATTTTCTTTTTTTCTTTTCTTTTTACAATAATCAAGTAGGATTTGAGTAATAAAAAAAGAAAGAAAGGAAAATCTGCAAGAGATTATGAGGCCCAGGAAAATGCTTTCTCCCAGGATGACTAGGCAAGAATACATACACAGCACAGTCAACAAAGAAAAGAGATGAAAGACCTCTCAGGAAGTCAAGCTAATTTCAAATGTGACCATGCCACCCATCCCCATGCCCCAAAGACTTTTAGAAAAGGAGACTGGTTTCCAGTGGCTTGACCTAAGGAAAACATCTTATGCAATGGCAAGGTGAAACTCCACATATAAGGAGTTGATTAGGAATAGTGACCAACATGCCACCTGGCTTCAAGACCTGCGGTGTCCCCAGGCTGGATGCCATGATCCTAGAAATCCTGTTCAACAAGCTTATGGTACTTGGGGATACACAGTGCAGAGGACAGGCTTTGGGATGGGCGGGATCCAGATTCAAATTCCAGCTTTGCCATTTAGCAGAAGGCCCTTAACCTCTCTACATCAGTTTCTTCCCATGCAAAATAGAGGTACAAACAGGGCTTGGATGAATTCATAAAAGAGATGGACTTTGAGAAGTCCCTTCCACAATGCCAGCCTGCCAAATGGTGAGCCTGCTGGACAATCGAATCCACCTGTCAGGCAGGGGTGGTGTCTGTGGAAGGAATTTTTTTTTTAACCTCAGTACATATTGTTGTGCTAAACTGGGTACACATTCCTTCCTTTGAGTGAGCTTGTATGAGAATAGAATGCTATGATATTCTAGAACAAATAAACCATAAGAGGTGCCAATTTTTAAAGAAAAAGGTTAAAAATATTTTATCCAGGAACAGAAGCATTTCTGAAATAGGAATGATGCTGTGAAATGAGTAGTTTTCATCAGAAGGAAATCCATTATATTGGAGGAAGTTATGGCATCAGATTAGTTGAACTTAAATTACCTGTGATGACTTAGAATATTAACAGCCTCACAACACGTTATTGACAAATAGATAAACAGGAAGAGGCTGGCACACCAGTCACAGGTTTTGCACCATGCCTCCCTGACTTGGCAACAGGACCTCCACCACAGGATAACAGTAAATGGGAAAATGCTTACAAATGAACACCAGTTAGGGGAACAGGCTCTTGTGGTCTACCTAGCTTCACCCTGAAGAACAACTGGGGAGGCATCTAGGGTGCCCTACTTTGCAAATAAAGGATGGAGTAATGAAGGAAGAATTTGACAAGATAAACCAGGCCCTCTTGCTGGAAAATGCCTAGGTGCTGCAGACCTGTCATTTCTTCCACTGGTTACCTGCAACAAGTGCCAGTAAGTTGCCTCTGCTGTGTCTTACCTATTCATCCCCACAGCATCTCAGCTGGGGAGGGACCCTGCCTGAGAAATGAAGATGCTCATTGGCTTGGGTAAATAGATTGGGAAGTGGAGCACTGCACAATGAAACGTGGATAGCTATGCCCTTTGTGATCAGCCAAGAGAATGAAGATGAGCCTTACAGGTTAGAAAGAACAGGAGGACCAGCAATGAATAAGAGGCACATCCAAACAGGATGAGGCCCAGACTCAGTGGGAGACCTCATAACAGAGCTTATGCTGTGCTGAGAGATGCAGCTGGACCAGGAAACGATTATACTCTCACACATCCAGGACAAACATTCCGAACATCCCACAAGACCAGATCATATACATATACAACTACCTGTTTCACAAGCAAATTGCAAAAGATAAGTTACTTCTCATTGAACCAATGAAGATGTAATTCTCCCATTTAAGTAAATTCTGAAAATCCAAAGTTACTTGCACAAATCAATAGAGTCTCAAAGCCTGCAGTAAGATTTATGGCCAAAGTTCATGGCCTACAGTAAGATTTATTACATAGGAAAAATTTTGACTTTCAACCAGCAAAACAGTCAGTTATGATGCCTGTGTCGGACACTTTTGACTATCTAATCAACAGCCATTATCCCTTCAAAGCCTAGCAGGCAGAATCCTGATTATGGTGGGGGCGCTGGACCCAGTCCAAGGACTGATTCATAACTGGTCTAAGTCAATAATGACAATGCCTTTCTAAGAAGCCAGTAATTGGTCTATAAGTATGCATGTGACCCACTTCTAGCCAATGAGATTTAAGGAAGTAACTGCTGATGCAGCCATACGGCCACCTAAATTGATGAGCTGGAGAACAAAAACAGAAATGCAAACCTGCTTTTTTTAAGAGATAGAGTGAGCATGGGGGGGAGGGGAAGGGCAGAGGGAGAAGGAGAGAGAGAATCTCAAGTAGACTGTGTACTGTGCAGAGAGGCCCATGCAGGGCTCCATCTCAGGACCCTGAGATCATGACCTGAGCTGAAATCAGGAGTGGGAAGCTTAATCAACTGAGTCACTTGGGCACCCTGGGCTCTCGATTTCAGCTCAGGTCATGATCTCAGGGTTGTGGGATTGGGCTCCCATGCTCAGCCCCAAGTCTGCTTGAGATTCTCTCACCCGCTCTCTGCCCCTCCCCCCACTCATTCTCTCCCTTTCTCTCTCTGTCTCTCTCTCAATAAGTAAATAAAACTTAAAAAAAAAAAGAGTTGGACGTTTAACTGAGCCACCCAGGCACCTGTAAAAGCTATTTTCATTGGGCATACATGTCAAATATGACAGCGTAAAAGAATACATTGGGCAAAGAGGGCAGGTCCATGCTATAATCTCAACAAGTATTTATTGAGCATCCACCATATGCTTAGATAACCCCATGTTATTAGGTATGGAATAATTCATCAGTAACCTCTGTAGCATCTGCTTTAAGATGGAGGTGTGGTTGGGGGTCTTTTAGGTTATTAAGCAGAAAATGTCTCAACACCTGGCAATGAAGAAATCTACTTCAGCTTGGAGCACCCCCAGGAAGTGACTCTTCCAGCACAGCTCTCAAATAACATTAGTTGCAAAAAAAGAATAGCAGTTGCAGTAGCAGCAATGACAGACACAGGGAAAAGGGTGCCCACTCAGAGGTTGATGGTACACAGCCTGCCATCATGAGTCCCATAAACCAGGGGAGTAGGCAGTCAGCATTTTGCAAAACATACTAGAGGAAAGCAAAGCTGTCCATAAAAATTAATTGATAAAGTCTTGGTCCTGTGCTTTGAGCCAATGTATAAACATAAACCAAGAACTTCCTGTAATTACAGTACTTCTAAAAGTATGCTGGGGTGACACCAGAGGACACAGGTCATCCCACAAATATTTCCTTAGCCACAGTGGACATAGAGCTATCCGAGTGAGAACTGGTACTTGATTTCAGAACCCATCAGAGTTCTTCTGTGGGTCCTTGCATTTGTTTGTTGGTAAGATGGAATTCACTTCCGGGCTCAGTCGGCGGAACAGATGGGCATGGTGATAGTCAGAGGAGGACATCCTTGAAAACCAGGGGATTCAAATTTTGCCTTTAAAGATAAGTACAACCAATTTGTGAGGGCATCACAGCTATAACTGTGTCTCTAGTCAGCATGAAGCCAATCGACTCATTAACAAAATCAGTTGCATCAACACTGTAATTGTGGTGGAAGCCTAGATCCCAGAAGTCATATGTGCTAGAGTCCCAAATCTTAAAGACACTGATTCCTAGTATCACCACTTTGTTGGGTTCATACGGAGAATAATATACTTAGAATATCAACTCATGCTGCTGTCTCTCTTCTAGAGATCTCAAAACATGACCTGAGTACTATTCTCATTACAGAAGAGGGTTATGGAGGATTGCGTAATTAATGAACATACACCACAGGACAACAGCAAGGCTTACAGTAAAGTTAAATCTGAAGAGGGTTTTGGAATAGAAGGACACTATGAAACATCTAGTACAATGTCTCAAACATTTTTAGCAGTAGACATTTTATTCGAATGGAATTTTACACAGAGCCGCAATATGGATATAATGGTATTTAATTATTAGAATTTTATTTAAAAGGGAAAACTCATATATTTATTATAAAGTGGGTCCATGAAATCAATTTGGTGCTGTTTTGTTGGATGTGAAAATTTCAAACTGGGAGTTAAGGATGATTGTTGTGGATTATATCAGCTTCAGTATCCAATGCATTTCTCTGTCATGTACTGTATTGGTTACACAAAATCAAAAAAATTCAGATTGGGGACGCCTGGATGGCACAGCGGTTAAGCGTCTGCCTTCGGCTCAGGGCGTGATCCCGGCGTTCTGGGATCGAGCCCCACATCAGGCTCCTCTGCTGTGAGCCTGCTTCTTCCTCTCCCACTCCCCCTGCTTGTGTTCCCTTTCTCGCTGGCTGTCTCTATCTCTGTCAAATAAATAAATAAAATCTTAAAAAAAAAAAAATTCAGATTGGTACTTACAAGCAAGGACAAACTAGATAAGCTTTGCTCCTCACCCTGTACTCTCAGGATAATTTTCAAATAAATCGGAATAACAGAAGAAGCATTATTCCAAGTTCTGCTAGAAAAGTAGCTAACCTTACAACATAAATTAACATACTTACAATTGCTGATGCGTTCAAGAAGATTAGTATATTTGATAGAACAAGTGAATGCATGTAATAGATTTTTCAAAAGTTACAAATGTATTTTACAACTGATGTTTAAGTCAAACAATTGCTTGATTCCTACAGCACCTCTCCTAGGCCTCAGGATTCTACAAACTGTTTAAAAACTACTGATCAAATTAAATTCCTCAATTTTATAGATGAAGAATATAACCCCAGGATGGGGAGATTATTGCTCAAAGTCATACAGTTAGAAGTGCATATCTAGGACTAAAACCCAGAATTTTTTACCCCAAGTTCCAACGTGCTTCTACCAAGCATGCTGTAGGTCTAAGAGAAGTTGTTCCTTGGGGTGCCTGGGTGGCTCAGTCAGTTAATCGACTGACTCTTGGTTGTGGCTCAGGTTATGATCTCAGGGTCCTGAGATGAACCCATGAGACCACGAGCTCCTCACTCGGCGGGGAGTCTGCTTGAGATTCTCTCCTCCTCCCTCTGCCCCTCCCTCTGCTTACACTTTCTCTCTCTCTAAAATAAGTACATAAAATCTTAAAAAAAAAAAAAAAAGTTGTTCCTCTTCCACATAAGCACAGTTTTTACTTCTAGCAAAGACAGCGAGCTCATATATTTCATCAGATGGGACCTTTTATACCTTGACATGCATTTCAGAGTTTAAAATGAGAAAAAAAAAAAAAAACCTTCTAAATAAAAACTTCTCTGCAGCACGCCCACACCCAGCTCCCACTGATGTCAGAGGGGCTCACACAAGCTCCTCTTGGAGGCACATAATCAGCACAGCCACTCATGCTAGTGGCCTCTTTCTGCATGGCTCATACTTTGTACTTCCTCCACGAATCTTGCTGAACCAAAAGTGAGAAAGCAAGTAAACCTGAAAACATATTTCAGGGTAAGAGTTTAGCATCAAACAAAGAAATACCAGCAGCAGGCAAACAGCTCAGTTTGACTATAGCCACCTCTCACGTGAGAATTCTCCAAATCCCCATTCTGTATCCTGGCCTGTAGCCTAAGACTTCCTTACTGCAAGTTGGCAGGAATGTCGGGGAAATGGAAACAAAAGCCACAGGTCTTCCTGGATTGCCCCCTGCAAACAGCTCCTGGAATGGGCAATTAAATTAAGTGTAGAGCTCCCCTTGTGGTTCACTTACATACCCACTCTCAAACCTCATGACCACAGGGAGCTGATAAATCACTTGTTCATTAGGGTAACTGAAAGTCTAAGACAAGAAGTCATTTGCAATGGGTGAAAACATTCAGCAAATTCACTGACATAATGACAGGATAACTAACCATGCTCACTTAGTAAGACCCTGTAATTGTCGATGACAGCTCACCGAGTTAGCAAATCTTAACTACAAATGGCAAGATATCCAATTTGTGAAAATGCAAACATATTTGCATTTACTTGGAATATAAATGGCCGTGATGAAAGCAGAAAATTTTATTATACTAATACTATCAACAATAGCTAAATTTATTGATCATTCACTATTCACAGCCCCACTTTATAGAAAGTAAACCAAGACAAAGATAAGAAAGAAGGTATCAGAACTGGAAAAACAAGCATAAACAGGACTTAAATGAGCATTTGCCTTTTCCTATCTAGGTATTAATTGGTATCTAAACATGACTCAAAAAACAAGTGAGAAAAAGTTTAAACATCTCAAATATCATCTTCAGGTCTTCTGTTAACACAGATGAGAGGCATTTTAACACAAGAGCAAGCAGACATTAAATCCCAGAGTCAGGGGTTAAACGGAACCTCAGGATCTGGGAGGGGGGTAGTTAAGTACAGGAAACAGCTATTTTGAGAGGTGGTGCTGTGTGAAGTGAGGACTTGGGGCTCCTGAGCAAGCCAGGCTGGATTCCAACTCTGGCTCTGCCCCTTGTAAGCTCTGGGATCTTAAGCAAACCCTTTCTGTGGTAAGAATAATATCTCACGGTGTTGTTGTGAAGATTAAATAATCTACCTGTGAAGCCTTCACACAGTACCTGGTCCACAAGAATCACTTAATGAACATCAGTTACTTTTAGTATGACCCCTACGACCACTACTGGAGAAAGAAAAAACTGGGAAATGAAGCTTTAATTAGCACAGAAAGAACAAAATCCTGGCTTTTATAAAAATGGCTGTTCACTATTCTGCTCCTGGATTCATTCTTCAAAAAAATTAAAAATCCCTACCCTGCACATCACTTAAAAACTGCATACACGCCAAGTCTCCCCACAATAAGCAACATATGGCACCACTCAGATATGAATAGTTATTTTTTGTAATCCTCTCTAAACGTCACTTCTGCAGTCTTTGCCAATTGCCAATAGGCATTTAAAATTTTCTGTGCAAGTCTTAGGAAATCAACTATGATGCTTCTGGCCCAAAATGGTATAAAGCCACAATGCAGAGGCTCCTGAGTTCTCATTTATAGCAAAGAAGAAAAAGATAAAAAGTCATCACAAAACTAAAACTGACCACAGCCCAATACCAGAACCTGGGAGCAATTGATGAGGATTATCAAATAGATGGCACTGGCTTAAAACAACAGCTGCTGAGGCTCTTGGCACAGCCTGGCTTGATGAATGGGACAGACCACAAGACCAAAGAGAGAGAGATTGACAGAAATAAAGATGCTTCAAACTCCCCCTTCCATCTCTCAGCCTCAGGTTCTGTTCCCTCATCGTCATCCCCAACTCCACTCCTTACCCCTTCCAAATCTAATCAGAAACCACAAATTCTAGAAAGTACAACATTGATAAGGGTGAGAAGGCACTTGGGAGCAGCAAAGTACACTCACCTTAGACCAAGGCCATATACCATCAGGATGAACCCTGATGGCAATGCACACAGATGACTGTGGCTGTTCACATTCAGAGGGCCAGAGAATCAGGCAACAGAGAGACGGAAGATGCCACTGCACTGAAGTAGGACTCATCAGTTAATGGTCTAACGGAAATAGGAAACTGGGCTGGAAGTAATGACACCAACATGCCCCACACGTGGTAAGGGGATTGGACTACGTGGCAAAAAAAACAAAAAAATTATAAACATGGGTAGATGGAAATTAAAATGCAATTAAAGTTGCAAAGAAAAACGTTGCAAAGAAAACAAATGCAGAAGAAAAAGGACTCTGAGAAAATAAAAATTCAATAACAGAAGCAATACACACTGGAAACAGTTAAAGAACAAAATGGATGCTAGACAAAATCCACTTCGTGTTCAAATCAAAGGGAAGACAGAGGGAAAGAACATGGAAATGAAAGTGATTTCATTGTGGAAAACAGAGAATGGAAGTCAATACAGGCATAATGGGTGTTCCTGAAGGAAACTTCAGAAGAGATGGAAGACAAGTAGTAATCAAAGATACAATAGAAGAAAGCGTTCCTAACCTGAAGAAAAACTGCAGAGGCAGATCAAACAGAACTTTGACTTTCCCTAAAAGTCAATTAAAAGAGACCCATATCTACCTCTATGCTTACAAAACTATTTAACTACAAGGATACATTTTTTTTTAATTAAAAAAAAAGAAAAACTATAAGCACTCAGGAAGATAAGCCAGTTTGCCTATAAAGTATGAAAAATCAGTCAGGCTTCACATATCTCCAATGCTAGGCTAAATCCAAAGAGATGCTAAATCAATGCATATAGAATTTTGGAGAAGAAAAAAGTTACCGCCCAGCAATTTTATGCCACCAATTTATCTGTCATGTTAGAAGGGTATTTTGGCATACATGAGCTCTTAAGAGACACAGGAGCTTCTAGAAAGTTTCTTTAATTTGCAATCCAACAATCTGATTAAGACAAGGTTCGAGAAAAGCACAAAAGCAACTGGCAGTGAGAAATGAAACTAGTTAAAAGATAAACAATTGGCAGAAAACTGGCTGTGAAACTGGGTTCAGGGACTGTCAATGGGTATAAGAGGTTTTTCTTGCGGTGATGGAAATGTTCAAAAATTGGATGGTGGTGACAGTGGCACAATTCTGCCAATTTACTAAAAATAATGTAATTGTATATTTAAGCAGGTTATTGTATGGTCTATTACATCTCAATAAAGCTGTCTGTATTAATTAGAGTTCTCCAGAGATACAGAACCAACCAGATGTATACAGATATATGTAAGAGGAGATTTATTATAGGAATTGGCTCACACAGTAATGGACCTGAGAAGTTCCCTTACCTGGAACAAATTAGATGATGCCCACCAGCACTGGGGAGGGGATCTATACTCAGCCTGTGAATTCAAATGCTAATCTCTTCTGTAAATACCCTCACAGACACACCCAGAAATAATGTTTACCAGCTATCTGAGCATCCTTTAGCCTACTCAAGTTGACATACAGAATTAACCATCACATTGTTTAAAATAACAAAATCAAATATAAAACTTACCTAAGGAGAAAAATCTACAATGCTAAAAAGAATCATATAAAAAACTACCTGGACTTTTAAGCCCCAGGTTGTATGAACATCGCCTAAGAAGTGGGCAAAACCAGTAAAAATGTGATAAATACCTTATCACCAGAGGTGCCATGTCACACCTGACTCTGACAATCTGAAAAAGCTGATTAAAGAAGTCTCTGAAAAATGAAAGGTAACTAATACTACAACATATGTCTTCCAAACACTAGAAAAGATAAAAGGTAAAGAAGATACAGTTCATATACCAAAAAAGAAACATGGCATTTTTTTAAGTAGAAAACATTGTTAATAAGTCAGAAAGAGCAAATATAAAAATTATAATGATAATTATATTAATCTTCCCAATTTAAAAAGTTAAAACTATCAAAGTGGAACAAAAACAAAATATTGTACCTAATAAAACAAACAGTATAAGGGCAAAAGATGAGAAAGAAGTGTAATTTCTTGATCTGATGAAAAATATAAACATTTCAAACCAAGAAGAACTCATTTAAAAATGGGGGGGGGGGGGCTGGGTGGCGCAGTTGTTAAGCATCTGCCTTCGGCTCAGGGCGTGATCCCGGCGTTCTGGGATCGAGCCCGGCATCAGGCTTCTCTGCTGGGAGCCTGCTTCTTCCTCTCCCACTCCCCCTGCTTGTGTTCCCTCTCTCGCTGGCTGTCTCTCTCTGTCAAATAAATAAATAAAACCTTAAAAAAAAAATGGGGGGGTTATGCTTACTGCAACCAAAAGATGACATATTTTTAAGTGGAAAAAAAATAAATTACACACCAGCATGTACAGAATGATCCTATGACACATTGTGAACGTGTGTGTTCATGTATACACAAACCCAATAGAGTAAAGGTGTTCACCAAGATGTCAGATATAAATTTAGGGAGAGTTTAATGCTTTTGGAAAGCAGATGGGAGAGGACTGGTTAACTTGAATTTTTAATAGTGAGAATATAATATATTCACACACATACGACACACATACACATAAAGGATAGTGTAAAATTGAAGAAAGACAATGGTAAAACCACTTAGTGGTACATACCCAGAGAATCATTTATACTGAAAAAGACTAAAACTGACAGTGACTATGTAATTCTCATTAATTCTATAAAACAAGTAACAGTGTACCAAAATATATATAAAGCTAAAAACAAAGAGAAACTTACAAGAACAAGATATAATAATGAGGAGGCTTTAATAAACAAGTCAGGTCAAGCGGCCAAAAAAATAGATTAGGATCTGAATAATTGTATTAATGTAATTATTAATCTGGATAATTAGTCAGGATTATATCACAATATAATTAAATTAATTTAATAAATATATTTTGTGATATACATGAAAACAGAAAATATGCTCTATTTCTCAGTGGCCCTGCAACATTTTTTAAAGTTTATTTAGAATCAGACCACCTAGGAAGTTCCTAAGTCATGCTCTTAACTACAACGCTATTAAAAATCTTAAGGACTTTTTGTTTGTTTAAGTAGGCTCGGCACCCAGCCTGAAGCCCAACACAGGGCTCGTACTCACGACCCTGAGATCAAGACCTAAGCTGAGATCAAGAGTTGGATGCTTAATCAACTGAGCCACCCAGGCACCACCCCAAAGACCTTTAAATGGAATTTTAAACTAGAAATGTAAAGTCCATCAAAGAAAAAAAGTGAGCAAGAATAGCCAAGAACATTTTGAAAAAGATGAATGAGTGTAGCCTTGCCATATTGGATCTTAAAATGTATCACAAAGCTACAATAACTAAAAAGCATCACACTAGTATAGGAAAAGACTGGAAGAAGCAGGAAATAGAATTCCAAAAGGAGACTCAAATGTGTGTATATATATATATGTGTGTGTCACATTATTATATTATGAAATTTATGTTTTACATCCGTGCAGAGAAAAATGGATAATTTGGAGGGGAGACAAAATTAAATCTCAACCTTATTACAAAAAAATTTAGATGAATTCAGAGATTTCAATTAAAGATTTTACAAAAATAAAACTATAAATACAGTCCTAGAAGAAAACAGGGATGCAGATTTTCCTAATCTCTTCATTGTAAAAGGTTTTCCTAAACATGAACCATAAATGAAAAAATTGATTGGTTTATTTTAAAATATAATGTCTGAACATTAAAGTTAAAAGGCTTTTACAAGTGGTAAAAACTATTTACAGCAAATATCACCCAAGTTTAATAGCCGTAATATATAAAAACTTTATATTAAAGAACACCCCAAGAGAAAAATGAATATGCTATTTATAGAAGAAATACAGATGCTGCTTATAAAAGAACGTGAGAAAAAAGGGTTCAAACACACAATCAAAAAAATTAACAGAAGAATTATATGCCATTGTTTGACATATCAGAATACAACTTCTTTAAAGGCTGAGATCCAATGTAAGTAAAGGTCAACAGGTAACTCATACGTTAATTGTGGAATTATAAATGTAGAAATTAGGAGAGTCACTGAATGGTATTTGTGACGGCAAGAAAACAGAAAGAACGTAAACATCCAACAGCAGAGATCAGCTAAAAAAACCACAGTACCTTAGAAACTCTGTTGAAGAAGACTTAGCTATGAAATGATATTAATTATACATTGTAAGGTGGGGGGAAGGTAAACAACAATACAGCAATGGTCTCATATTTAAACAATAATAAGTGTACATATGTGTTAAAACTCAAGCAAAAAAAAAATATTTACCAAAATGTTAACAGTGACTGGATGTACTGTACGGTGACTAACATAATATAATAAAAAAACATTAAAAAAAAAGAAAGTAATAGCTTTCTCAGAATTTTTTTTAAAAAATAAATAAATAAAAGATGTTAACAATTTAAAAAAAAACAGTGACTGTCTGTACACATTGATATTACGAGCAGGATTTTGTGTTCTCTTTGCCAATCTTTATTTTATAAATTTTTCTACAATTAACATGTACAACTTGCATAATAATTGTTAAAATAGTAACAGCAATAATAGTAAAATCATGCTGAAAATTATTAAGCTTTTTCTCCTTGCAAAAAGCATGAACACGCAAGTTCTTTTTCTCCTTAGCATGGAAGAAAGCACCATGGATTCCCATTAATGGAAAAAGATGTGGCTTGCCCTCACCCTGAGGGACACTTTCAGTGGGATGATTACAGCTGCTATGACAACAAGGGGAGGATGTGATGTCACACAATGATCCAGTGACTGCGATGTTCCCATCCCAATGCAGAACTCTCACTGCCAGCTGGAAATCCAGCAGAGACCTCATTAAGGGCATCTGTTCTGTAATTACTACAAGTTTCCCCTCGTCATGCATCCAACTTGCAAACAGCCCTACCACAGAACTCCAACTCCTGATTCACAGAGGGCCTTAATCTCCCACTTCTGTAGAACTCAGACTGACAGCCCCCAGAGACCCAGGGTCAAGTGTTGGCACAGTCAGTAAATGCAACTTCTATCAACAGGGACCAGGAGGGAAGAAGGAGCCAGAGGACTTGCACTGAAGCAGACATAAACTGAAGCCTCAAGGTGTTTAACTAAGGGATCTATATTGTGTCTCCCTAGAATGTTTAAATATTGTCATTTATATTAGAGAAAACCTAATACACCTCCAACCTACAGAAAAGAAGAGCAAATAGCAGTGATTGCACAGCAAGCCAGAGAGAATCAATTGCAATATCAGAATGCAAAATAAATTCTCCTACAATGACTATGAAAGCCCAAGACTCCTACTGCTAACCATTAAATGACATATTATGCTAGGTTTTTTGCATGCCATTTTCTCTGCCTAGAATGTTCCCTAAGTCTCTCCCCTGCCCAGCCCATTATCAACCTCATCCAATTCAGTGATTCCTGAAGTTGCGCATCAGAGTTACTTAGAGAGCTTTCTAAAATGCACATGCCTGGGCCCCATCGCATAATTATAGAATCAGAATCTTCAATTCCTGGTACCAGAAATCTTTAACAAGCTCCCTGTTTCTTATGCAGCCAGCCCTGCCCCTGCAGTATTTGAAAAACACTGATCTAGCTAATTCCTACTTCTTTAAAACTCTGCTCAAGGACTCCTACATTGCTGGTAGGATTGTAAAATGGTGCAGCCACTTTGGAAAACAGTCTGGCAGTTTCTTGGAAGTTAAACATTAATTTACCATACAATCCAGCAATTCCACTCCTAGGAATCTACCCAAGAGAATGAAAACCTATATTCACACAAACACCTGTATATGAATGTTTAGAGCAACATTATTCATAATAGCCAAAAAACAGAAATAACCTGTGTCCACCAATCGGTCAATGGATACACAAATGTATATATCAATATAATGAGCACTATTCAAAATAAAACAGTGGAGTAGTTAGACACAGTGATGATCGCACAACTCCATAAATTTACTAAAAATTGTGAATTGTACTTTTAAAACAGGTGAATTTTATGGTATGTAAATTGCACCTCCATAAAATTGAATGAAGGAAAAGGAAAAAAAGATAAGACAAGACTGAAAAAAATTGAGTCCAAGCTTTGCTGGCTCCTGCAGGCAGTGAGAACTTCCTACCCCTGTGTTACCCTCATTCTTTATAAATCCCTCAGATAACAGTTGGCCCAGGGATGTTATTTTTTAATATCAGTCTACCAGCCCACACACTTTTCAAGAAAGAGAAAATTGTCTAATGTCACCTTATATATTGCAGTCAATGGGCACCTGGCAAATGTTTGCAGAAGAATAAATGAAGCAATGGGTGACCAAATGAGCTTTCAGTTGAAATAAACTCTAAGAAACATTCTGGTTTACCTCCCTTGTACAAGCTCATAAACCCTCTCACTGGGATAAGAGGAAATGTTGGATGACCCAAACTGCTTCGAATTTTTACCAAAGGTGTGTGCCACAGGAATAGGAAGAGCCCTTCCTCTGACATCCCCCATGCATAGTCAGGCTCACACAAAACCACCATAGCTGCAGATACCCGGACTCAAGTCCTGATTTCTCCACTTCCCAGGCAAGTGTCTTTGTTTTCCTCCCTCATCAGAAAACAGAGAATTAAATGAGCAGGTACTTGCAAAGCCCTTACAATAGTGCCTGGCAAATCGCGAATGCTCAATTAGAGAGAGAGAGTGTATGTGGAGTGTGTGTGTGTGTGTGTGTGTGTGTGTGTGTGTGTGAGAACTGGTGAGACATCACTGTCTAAAAAGGCCATGCTGTGAAATGCTCAGTTAAGTTTCACCTGGCTCATGGGGTACCACAAAGTGGGGGGATTCGGAAAACTGAGAGAAGCACAAAAGAGGGCCTAGGTACTAAGTTAGAGAGTAAGCAGAGTAATTTTAAATGTCCATACATACAATTAGGTTTTGGGTTGTCTGTTTGTTTATTTTAAAGAATTTATTTATTTATTTTTGAGAGAAAGAGAGAGCACAAGCGGGGTGGGGGGGAGCAGCAGAGGGAGAAGCAGACTCCCCACTGAGCAAGGAGCCCCATGTGGGACTCGATCCCAGGACTCCGGGATCGTGACCTGAGCCAAAGGCAGATGCTTAACCGATTAAGCCACCCAGGTGCCCAACAATTAGGTTTTAAAAAGCAAGGGGCGCCTGGTTGGCACAGCGGTTGAGTGTCTGCCTTCGGCTCAGGGTGTGATCCCAGCGTTACGGGATCGAGCCCCACATCAGGCTCCTCCGCTATGAGCCTGCTTTTTCCTCTCCCACTCCCCCTGCTTGTGTTCCCTCTCTCGCTGGCTATCGCTATCTCTGTCAAATAAATAAAATGTTAAAAAAAAAAAAAGCAAGTAATAGAACATGTATGATCCCATCTAAATATAAAACTATATAAAACTGCAATAGAATATTAAGTGAACATAGGATAAAGGAAAACATGGAAACAGATTCACCTAAATACTAACAAGATCATCTCTGGATAATAAGGTTTTCTTTCCTGAGTTCCTAAAATGAATCTGAATTCTTTTTACAGGCAAATAAAATTAATAATCCTATCTTCATTTTGTTAAAAAATGAATTAAGTAATTAGGAAAATGAAGACAGCCTCCAGCCCCCACAGACCACCTGCCTCTCTGGCAGCCTGAAAGTTTGTCCAGTTTGTTCCAAAGAGAGAATGAATACTCAGAAGGATCCAGAAAGGCCCAGACAGAGAGGAGGAACTCCCACACACAGTAGTAGCTAGGTACAACAAACTAGCAGGACCAGTCAACAAACACTCAATGGACTGATTCACCCCAGTACAGGCAGAATATGCGAACACAAATCTGATCATGTCACCTCTGCTTAAAACTGCCAGCTGCCTTCTACTGCTCTTGGGGAAAAAGACCCAAATCCTTCAGCCAGCTAGAAGAACCTCAGCCCACCTCCAGCCTCTTCTCAGCCATGTTCCTCCTACAGCCACAGAGCCTCTGCAAGGCCATCTGCTCCACCTGGATGCTCCCCAACCTCGCCCCCTACCTCCTTCATCAGGAAAGCCTACCTCAAACCCCCAGACTAAGTTCTATCCCACTGTCGGGCACTCACAGCACCCTGGCCATGCCATCAGAGGACTGAACAACATTATACCATCTGTGGGCTCCACCAGTTTGTCAGTTTGACTCACATTATATCTCTAGTGCCTAACACAAGAGCTGTTGTGTGGTGGGCACTCCACAAAGCCTAAATGAATGATTACAATCCATGGGCAGGCAGGAACACTGCAAAATATGTGCCTAGACAAAACAAAGATTGGATCATGGAAGGCCTATGAGTCCTACTTGGGAATATGGGTTTGATCCCTGCAAGCAATGGGAAGCTACTGGACAGTTTTATTTTTAAACTCTTAAACTAATTTTATTTATTTCTTCGTTTTTATTTTTATTCCAGTATACTTAATACACAGTGTTATATTAGTTTCAGGTGTACAATATAGTGCTTCAACAAATCTGTACAATACTTATGGCTCATCAGGATAATTGGACTCTTAATCCCCTTCACCTATTTCACCCAACCCCCACCCACCTCCCTTCTGGTAACCATCAGTTGGTCCTCTATAGTTAAGAGTCTTGTTTTTTTGTTTGTTTGTCTCCTTTTTTCCTTGCTCATTTTTTTGCGTCTTAAATTTCACATGTGTGAAATCATATGGTATTTGTCTTTCTCTGACTTATTTCACTTAGCATTATACTCTCTAGATTCATCTGTGTTGTTGAAACGGCAAGATTCCACTCATTTTTACGGCTGAGTAATATTCCATTATGTATATAATATGTGTGTGTCTGTGTCTGTGTGTGTGTGTGTATATATATATATATAGATAAATGTCACAATAGACATCGGGGTGCGTATATCTTTTTGAATTAGTGTTTTTGTATTCTTTGGGTAAATAGCCAGTAGTGGAATTACTGGATCATATGGTAATTCTACTTTTAATACTTTGAGGAACCTCCATACTGTTTTGTTTTCCACAGGGGCTACACCAGTTTGCATTCCCACCAACGATGTACAAGGTTTTCTTTCTCTCCACATCCTCGCCAACATTTTGTTTCTTGTGTTTTCGATTTTAGCCATCTGATAGGAGTAAGGTGATAGCTCATTACTGATTTGCATTTCCCTGATAATTGGTGACGATGACCATCTTTTCATGTGTCTACTGGCCATCTATATCTCTTCTTTGGAGAAATGTCTATTCATGTCTTCTGCCCATTTTTAATTGGCTTATTTGGGTTTTTTGGTGTTGAGTTGTATACATTCTTTATATGTTTTGATTATTAATCCTTCATTGAATATGTCATTTGCAAATATCTTTTCTCTTTCAGAAGGTCATCTTTTTGTTTTGTTGATTGCTTCCTTTGCAGTGGAGAAGATTTTTTATTTTGATGTAGTTGCAGTAGTTTCTTTTTGCTGTTGTTTCCCCTGCCTCGGGAGACCTGTCTAGAAATGTTACTACAGCTGATGTCAGAGAAATTATTGTCTGTGCTCCCTTCTAGGATTTTTATGGTTTCAGGTCTCACATTTAGGTCCTTAATCCATTTTGAGTCAATTTTTGTGTATGGTTAAGAAAATGGTCCAGTATTCTTCTGCATGTATCTGTCCAGTTTTCTCAACACAATTTGTTGAAGAGACTGTCTTTGTCCCATTGCATATTCTTGACTCCTTTGTCAAAGATTAATTGACCATATATGCATGGGTTTTTTTCTGGGCTCTCTATTCTGTTCTATTTATCTATGTGTCTATTTTTGTGCCAGTACCATACCATTTTGATTACTACAGCTTTGTAGTATATCTTGAAATCTGAAATTGTGATGCCTCCAATTTTGTTCTTCTTTTTCAAGATTGCTTTGGCTATTCGTGGTCTTTGGGGATTCCATATAAATTTTAGAATTATTTGTTCTGAATTTGTGAAAAATGCTGTTGATATTTTGATAGGATTGCATTACATCTGTAGATTGTTTTGAGTACTATGGATATTTTAACAATATTTGTTCTTCCAATCCATGGGCATGGAATATCTTTCCATTTGTTTGTGTTGTCTTCAATTTCTTCCACCAATGTTTTATAGTTTTCAGAGTGTAGATCTTTCAACTCCTTGGTTAGGTTTATTCCTAGATATTTTATTTTTGGTGCAATTGTAAATGGGATTATTTTCTTATCTTTTGGCTTCTTCATTATTAGAGTATAAAAATACAATGGATTTCTACCTATTGACTGTGTATCCTGCTACCTTACTGAATCCATTTGTCAGTTCTACCAGTTTTTTTGGTGGAGTCTTTAGGATTTTCCATGTACAATGCCATGTCATCTGCAAATAGTAAAAGTTTTACTTCTTCCTTACCAATTTGGGTGCCTTTTATTACTTTTTCTTGTCTGCTGTGGTTAGGACTTCCAGTACTAAGTTGAATAAAAGTGGTGAGAGTGGGCATCCTTGTCTTGTCCTGGTCTTAGTGGAAAAGCTCTCAGTTTTTCACCATTTAGTATGATGTTAGCTGTGGGTTTTTCACATATGGCCTTTATAATGTTGAGGTATATTCCCTCTAGACCTACTTTGTTGAGGGTTTTTATCACAGATGTTGTATCTAATCGAATGCTTTTTCTGCATCTATGGAAATTTATCCTTTTTCTTGTTGATGTGATATATCATGCTGATTGATTTGCAAATATTGAAACACCCTTGCAACTTGGGAATAAATCTCACTTGATCATGGTGAATGATTTCTTTAATATATTGTTGGATTCAGTTTGCCAGTATTTTGTTGAGAGTTTTTGCATCTACGTTCATCAGAGATGTTGGCCTAGTTCCCCTTTTTTGTAGTGTCTTTGTCTCTTTTTGGTATCAGGATAATGCTGGCCTCATAGTATGCACTTGGAAGCTTTCCTTCCTCTTCTATTTTTTAGAATAGTTTGAAAAGAATAGCTATTAACTCTTCTTTAAATGTTGGTAGAATTCACCTGTGAAGCCATCTCATCCTAGACTTTTGTTTGTTGGGAGTTTTTTTGATTACTGATTCCATTCCATCACTGTTAATCAGTCTACTTGAATTTCTATTTCTTCCTGATCCGGTTTTGAGAAATTTTATGTTTCTAGGAATTTATCCATTTCTTTTAGGTTGTCCAGTTTGTTGGCATATAATTTTTCATAACATTCTCTCATAATCCTTTGTATTTCTATGGTGTCAGTTGTTATTTCTCCTCTTTTATTTCTGACTTTGTTTAAGTTCTCTCTCTCTCTTTTTTTTTTTTTGATGAGTCGAGCCAAAAGTTTATCAATTTTGTTGATCTTTTCAAAGAACCAGCTCTTGGTTTTATTGATCTATTCTACTGGGGTTTTTTTCTTTTTTTTTTTTTTTTAGTTTCTATTTTGTTCACTTCTTCTCTGATCTTTATCATTTCCTTCCTTTTGATGGTTTGGGGTTTTGTTTGTTCTGCTTTCTCTAGCTCCTTTAGGTGTAAGTGAGATTATTTATTTGAGATTTTTCATGCTTCTTGAGGTAGGTCTGTATCACTAGAAACTTCCCTCTTAGAACAGCTTTTGCTGCATCCCAAAGGTTTTGGACTATTGTATTTTCATGCGTTTCCATGTATTTTTTCATATCCTCATTGATTTCTTGGTTGACCCATTCATTGTTTAGTAGCATGTTATTTAACCTTCATGTATTTGTGTTTTTTCCAGATTTTTTTCTTATGGTTGATTTCTAGTTTCATAGTGTTGTGGTCAGAAAAGATGCATGGAATGACTGATCTTTTTAAATGTGTTGAGACTTGTCTGTGGCCTAATATGTGATCTATTCTGGAGAATGTTCCATGTGCACTTGAAAAGAGTGTGTATTCTGCAGTTTCAGGATGGAATCTTCTGAACATATCTGTTAGATCCATTTGGTCCAATGTGGCATTCAAAGCCACTGCTTCCTTATTGATTTTTTGTTTGGATGATCTATCCATTGATATAAGCAGGGTTGTAAAGTCCCCTATTATTATTATATTGCTATCAATTGCTTCCTTTATGTTTGTTAATAGCTAGCTGTATTATGTATTTGGGTGCTCCCATGTTGAGTGCATAAATATTTACAATCATTATATCTCCTTGTTGGATTGTTTCCTTTATGATTATATAGTATCCTTCTTTGTCTCTTGTTACAGTCTATCTTAAAGTTTATTTTGTCAGGATGCCTGGGTGGCTCAGTCCGTTAAGTGGCTGCCTTCAGCTCAAGTCATGATCCCAGGGTCCCAGGATTGGGTCCCACATTGGGCTCCTTGCTCAATGGGGAACCTACTTCTCCCTCTGCCTGCCACTACCCCTGCTTGTGTGCGCGCTCTCTCTCTAACAAATAAATAATCTTTTAAAAAATAAATAAAGTCTATTTTGTCTACATATCAATACCTTGCCTTTCTTTCACTTCCATTTGCATGATAAATGCTTTTCCATCCCTTCATTCTCAAACTGCATGTTTACGTCTGACATGAGACTCTTGTAGGCAGCATATAATTGGGTCTTGCTATCTTATCCATTCCTTCACTTTATGTCTTTTGATTAGAGCATTTAATCCATTTACATTCAAATTAATTATTGATAAGTATGTATTTATCGCCATTTTGTCACTTGTTTTATGATTGTTTTTGCAGTTCTCTGTTCCTTTTTTCTCTTGTTCTTTCCTATCATGGTTTGCTGGCTTTCTGTAGTGATACCCTTGGATCCCTTTCTCTCTATTTTTTGCCTATATATCACTGGGTTTTGATCTGTGGTTACCATTCAGTTTATGTATAACATCTTATGCATAGAGCAGTCTCTATTAAGTTAATGGTTGCTTAAGTCTGAACCCATTCTTTATTTTTCTGTTTCCCCTCCCCAGTTTCAGATATATGGTGTTATATTTTACATCCTTTTATTTTGTGAATCCCTTGACTGATATTTAAAGATATACTTTATTTTACTGCTTTTGTGCTTCTTACTTTTCTTACTCTTATTTATGGTCTTTCCTTCCACTCAAAAAGCCCCTTTAATATTTCTTGTAGGACTGGTTTAGTGGTCATGAATCCCTTTAACTTTTGTTTGTCTGGAAAACTCCTTCTCTCTCCTTCTATTCTGAATGATAGCCTTGCTGAATATAGTATTCTTGGCTGCAGCATTTTTCTTTCAGCATTTTGAATATATCATGCCATTCCCTTCTGGTGTGCCCTGTTACTGCTGAAAAATCCACTGATAGCCTTATCAGGCTTCCCTTGTGTGTAACTGTTTTCTTTTCTCTTGCTGCTTTTTCGATTCTCTCTTTATCACTCCTTTTTGCCATTTTAATTACTATGTGTCTTGGTATGGACCTCTTTGGGTTCATATTGTTGGGGGCTCTCTGTGCCTTCTGGATCTAGATTTCTGTTTCTTTCCCCAGATTCAGAAGATTTTCAGCTGTTGTTTATTCAAACACATTTTCTGCCCCCTTTTCTCTCTCTTCTCCTTCTAGGATCCCTATAATGCGAATCGTATTATGCTTGATGGTGTCACTGAGTTCCCTATTTTCATTTTTTATTATTATTTTTTTCTCACTCCTGTTTTTTTCCATTACTCTGTCCTCCAGGTTGCTAATCCAGTCTTTTGCTTCCTCTACTCTACTATTTATTTCATCTAATGTATTTTTAATTTCAGTTACTGAATTCTTCATCTCTGATTGGTTCTTTTTATGTTTTCAATCTCTTTGTTGAGGGTCTCATTGACATCCTCCACTCTTCTCAAGTCCAGTGAAAATATTTATGACCATTGCTTTAAATTTTCTATCAAGCATGTTACTTATCTCTGTTCCATTTGGCTCTCTTGCTGTGATTTTGTCCTGTTCTTTCATTTGGGACATATTCCTCTGTCTTTTCATTTTTTCAAACTCTCTGTGTCTGTTTCTGCGTTAGGAAAGTCAGTTACCTCTCCTGTTCTTACAGTAGTGGCCTTATGAAGAAGAGGTCCTATAGTGCCCTGCAAAGCAACGTCCCTGTTCACCAGAAACTGGAGCTTCAAGGATGTCTCCTATGTGTGTTGTATGCACGCTACTATTGTGACTGAGCTGCGTTTGCCTTCAGTCCAGTCAACTGCAATGTCTCTCTCTGCCTGATGTGGGCAGGGTTTGGGTCTCTGTGTTGTTACTGGGCCAATGTGGGGCCTCTTGAGCTTGACTTGAGTCATATCAGGCATTCACCAGAGATGTAGTAGCACTGAACTACAGGTATTTTCCTTGTGTTATCTCTTGAAAAGCCTTATTTTTTGGGCAGTCCCTATAATCAGACCAGATGTCTGCCCCCAGCCCACGGTTGGAGCTGCAGTTGGACTGGTGTGTGTAGTTATCTCCCCAGGGCAGGAGTCACTTTGGAGGGGTGCTGGCCCCTGTCAGAGCTGCTTGCACACTGCTAGGCTTATGACATCACTTTGGATGGGCTCTAGCCAAGAGCGTATTGGAGGGGGGAGGACTTCAGGAGAACATGGGGGCAGGGTGTGCAGTGTTAGCAAGGCTTGCATAGGTCTGTTGTGGGAGGAGACCTGGAGCTGCTTTAGAAAACTCCTGCCACAAGGCTGAAGGGAGCATGTCCTCAGGAGAGCATGGGAGCAAAGTGCATGGTGCCAGAAAGGTCTGGGGTGGGGAGGGGCAGGGCAGGTGAGGGGGGCAGTTCCACAAAAGCACCAGGGGCAGAGAAAGCAGTGTTAGCAAGTTAGGTAGTGAGTGTTGGCATCACACTGGTTCCTGCAGGTGTCTGTATTGTCTAGGCTTGGGGCAGGGGAGCAAAATGGTGCTGACCAGCTCCTTTGTTGCTGGAGGAGTCTCTGAATGATCCCTGTCCCTCCAACACATACTTGAGATTAGTAAACAAATCTCCCTCCTGTATACCCCAAGTGTTTTTCAAGCTGCTGTTTCTATGCTGTATCTCTGCAGGACTGTTGTGCTATCTCTTTAAGGGCAGGGGCTCAGTTTCCTATCCACCTTCCAGCTCTCCAAGAGCCAAGTCCACTGATTTTTAAAGTTCCAAGTGTTAAGCCCTGCTGATTGTAAGAATTCATGAAATTTGGCCCCTCTGGTTTTCAAAGCCAAATATTATAGAGATTCATCTTCCCCATGCAAGTTCCCCGTATCTGGGGTGGCTGATGTGAGGGTCTGTTTCCCTCTTCTCTTTGAGTCTGCAGCATCTCTACCTCCTATAGATAGTCCCTGTGGGTCTGTTAAGCTCCCAACTGCATCTCTGCCCTTCCTACCCACTTTGATGTGGCTTCTTCTCTACATTTAGCTGTGGAGAGTCTGTTCTGCCCATCTTTGGGTCATTTTCTGGGTTATTTACACTGATGTGGGGTTTTCTAGTTGTATCCATGGGACAGGTGAGATTAGGATCTTCCAACTCTGTCATCTTCCCCAGAAATCTGCTACCGGACAGTTTTAAACTGGAGGGCAGAGAGATCAGTTGTTTCTTCCAAAAGAACATTCTAGCTGCTGTGTTGAGAAGAGTGTGGAGGGGAGACCGGTTGGAAATACTGCAAAAGACTCAGTGAGAAAAGAGGAGGGTCTGAACTAAGGCAGGGGAGATGGAGGGGAAAGTATGAATAGGAAAGAGTTTAGAGGGGTGCCTGGCTGGCTCAGTCAGTAGAGCATGTGACTCTTGAACTCCTGAGTTCAAGCCCTGCCCTGGGCATGGAGACTACTTTAAAAAAGGGTGGGGGGGGAGTTAAGAGAAGAAAATCCTAAGTCCATAAGTAAAAACCAACTTCCAATAACTTTGCTTCCAAGTCCCACTTCCCCAGGGCTCCTTGGGGAAGGCCTGGTTCTCAGGCCAAGCTCCCACCACACTCCAGAGCCTGCCTGCCAAATAGCACAGGAAGTGCCAATCCACTCTCCCCAGAGCAGCTGGCACCAATTACCCAGACCCTGCTGGAAGCACTCGGCTGGGGTAAGGCAGGAGCTCCAGATACCAGCCTGGTTGGAAATCCTATACTAAAACAAAGACAGCCTTGCAGCCCTGCCAGCACTCAACATAAGTGGCTGGTGGGGGTCTGTGGGAGGGAGCCAGGGGGCAGGCTGGTGAGCACCATCCAGGGAAGCAGCTGTGGGCCTGGGAGACTTGCCTGCTCCCTGATTGCAGGGCCTCTCCCTCATCACAACCAATAGCTACCAATTATGGGCACCTAGAGTGAACTAAGTTCTTACATTCTTCATCCTATTGAACTCTTCCAACACAAAAAAGAAGGATTTGCCATCCCCATTTACAAATGAGGAAACTGAGGTTCAAAGAGATTCATGATCTTTCCCACAGTCACAGAGAAAGGACAGGCCAGCACTGGGCCTAGAGCCCAAGTCTCCTGCATCACTTTCCTTTCCACCTACCATCCAGGCCTGGGAGAGTTAACCATCTAAAAAGGGCCTGGAATTTAGGGACTCACACTGCAAAGCCATCACAAGTGACACATTAAATCCTAAAAGGTGATAAGCTGGTTGAGAAGATGGGAGCTTTTGTAGGTCCACCATGGATTCATTGAAAATAACTGCACAGCGACAGAACAGCAAAGCCCAAGGACACAAAAGTGAGTGCCTTTTGGCAGGAGATGCCAATTTTGAACATCAGAAAGCAGAAGATCAAGGTCATAATTACAGCTTTTCAAAGAATAGTATATACAAGTGTTTGATCAAGCAGGATTCAGAGTTGGTTATTACTATTATCTTCATGATAATATTATTATAGAAATATATTATTATGAATAAATATTATGAATATAACACAAAAATATTATAACAAATATTTATACAAGCTTACTATGTACCACGTTCCGTTCAAAGTGTTTGATGTACATTAGCTCATTTAATCTTTCAACACCCCAAGAGACAGGTAAAATAACTGTGTCCATTTAACAGATGAGCACATTGAGATAGTGAAAGGGTAAGTAACTTGTCCGAGATCACACAGCTAATAAACTGTGAAGCCAAAATTCAAACCAAGGAAGTCAAATTCCAGAATCCATGCTCTTAACCTCTGTACATACCACCTCTCAAATCCAGAAAGCATTTATTAAGCAGAACCCATGCTAGATGCTCCCATAACTACTATGTATTATCACATTTATGGTTCATAATAAACAAATCTAGGAACATGAATTGAAGTCATGAAGGCTTCCTATACCATCAGAATGGACCTAACCCTGCTCACAAACACACACTTGGAAATCTCCACCTGTTCACCCCATTTCCCACTAGGATTTGATATCATAAAGATGGAATGGCTGGAAGGCCCAGGCAGCTACACAGTCACTTGCCTTTGGTCCCTTCCTTTAGTCTAGCTCAATGGTTATCAAACTCACTGCGAATCAGAATTACCACACAAAATTATATACATGCAATCTAGGCTACTTACTCCAAGAATAATTTTAACTCTTTACTAGTCTTACATCAAATTTATCACTGCTTTGCTCTGAACACTGCAAAGCATCTTTCACCAGAAATCCCAGGGCACCTCATTTAGCCATTCCCCCGCACCTTCCCACTCTGGGAAAGTTATGGTGGCCCTTAGGACTCAAGGCCCACCTCCTTCCCGAGTGGCAGGAACCACAGAGATTTTCTTACTCAACCAGTTCATTTACAGGTGGAGAAACTGACGCCCATGTTAAGTGACTCGCCCAGGATTAAAGAGCAAGTTGGTAAGAAACTAACCCCAACTCTCAATTCTGAGTCCAGAATTGGGCATTTTCCCCCATGGTTCTCCCTGCTCTTCCACAGTTTCTAGTTCATGCTATATTCGGCAAATGTTTACTAACTTCCGATAATAATAGTGCTATAGACTGTTTGTGTTCCCCCAAAATTCATATGTTGAACACTAATCCCCAATGTGATGGTATTAGAAGGTGGGACCTTTGGGAGGTAATTAGGTCATGAGCATGGAGCCTTCATAAATCGGATTAACACCCTTATAAAAGAGACCCCAGAGAGGTCCCTTGACCTTTCTGTCATGTGAGGACACAGTAAGAAAACGGCCATCTATGAACCAGGAAGCAGACCCCCACCAGACACCAAATATGCTGCTGCCTTCCCAGCCTCCAGAACTGTGAGAAATCAATTCCTGTTGTTAAGCCACTGGGTCTGTGGTATTGTTATAGCAACCCAAATGGACTAAGACGATGCCTAGGAGCTCTACGTGCATTTTATCTCATTTAATGTCCCAACCCAGCATGGTAGATACTATTTATTGCATCCACTTACAGCTTAGGACACTGAACTTCAGCCGTGTGATGCCATCTCTCTAAGATCACAACAAAAGGAAGATGGGGTTCAGAACATGAACCCCAGGTGTCTAACTCCAGAGCTTGTCATATTCTGAACTCATTTAATAAGGCCAATTTAACCATCCTGCTCCCCTTTTCCTTCTATGTCCCAGGACAGATCCCCAGGCCTGGCTCAGAAGGTCATTCCTACAATGCTGGAACTACTCCAATTTCCCCATGGCCCCAGGTGGATTCTGCCAGGTCCGTGGAGGCTGGATAGACATTCCAGGTACACTGTGTGGCCCAGGGAGGGACATCAGTCCATGCGATGGCAGAGGAGTGCCCAGTGCACACTTTGCTCTTGTTCCTGTGTTGGGGACCAGCACTGTTTTACAGGGCTTCCTAGTGGCCACTCCCGCGCCACCACAGGCTGACCCACCAGTGAGCCTGCCACAGTGCACCCACAAACCCTCAGGATCATACCACTGACCTTCATCCACTCCCAGCCAGAGCCAGCTTTAGTCACAGCATGATTTCAGGTGAAGGGAAGGGACACTGAGCAGACACACAGTGTGCTTGCCAGGCACTGTGCATGGCACCTCACTCCCCAGGCTGCAGTTTACCCACAAGGAAGGTGGTGCTACCCCATTTGTTCTAAGAAGGAAACTGAGGCTCAGAGAAGCCAACTGATTTGCCTGGTCAACACAATAAGTCTTTGTGTGACTCCAAAGCCCAGGGTTTCTCACTACAAATGCAACCTCTCCACTGACACACACCCCTAAAACTGTGTACTCCGGTTGCTGGCCGACAATCAGAACCCCATCATGAGAGCCTCATTCCTCAAGCTACAGATACAGCTGCCCTTTGTTGAAGTATAAATGCTGTGAAGACGGGTGCACAAGTTTTAACCAGTATGAAGTCTTCCTTAATAACAAGAAGCATTTTAATGGCATTTTAGAGTTAAAGCAATTTTTTCTGGCATAACTTCACCTGATCCTCACTACAGCTCCATAACTAAGACTCACACTCCCCATTTCACAGATGAGAAAGTGGAGGCTCAGAGAGTGATTTGCCCTAGAGGCACAGTGGGGTCGGGGAGATGGGGGCCAGAGCGGAGATGGCAAGGCCCAGGTTGCACGATCCCTCATTCCACATACCCCTTCACCTCTCTCCGCTCCAGTCTTCTCAGAGATGGGAAGAGGAGGGAATTAAGCCCATGGGTACTGGGGGGTGGCTGTAGAATATTCTGCCTTGGATCCTTATTCAGTTCTTTGCTCCCTACCATCGCCCCCAACCAAGCAGGCAATACCCAAAAGTCTTGCCTCCACCCAGACAGACAAGCAGGCAGATGGAAAGCAGACAGGACACTCAGCCAAGAAAGCACTGAGACCACACTGGACTGAGAAAATCCTGAGCTGCATGCATAAAGGGAGGCCAGGGACCTTTATGCCTGGGCTGGAGAGTGGGCCCCACCCCATGGCATCCAGTCAGGTCACCCTGGCCTCGTTTGCCACAGAGCACTGCCCACCCCAGAAGCCCTGTGACAGGAGCATCCACCAGCAGACCTCTTCCACTTAGCATGGGTTCCCAGCTCCCGCAATCCAAGGGCGAAACAGGAACCCTCACTTCCAGCCCCCTGGGCCTCTGCTGTCTAGGGGCCCCTTATGTTTCCTCCTCTGAGACAACCCCACAGAGAGAAACACAGGGGGAAGGGAGCCAGTGGCAGTTGTTATAGGAAACACGTCTCTCTGTTAGCAACACTGCTTCAGTACAGGCCTAGAATTTTCCACACCACCAGGTTCATTTTTGAAGGAAGCAGCTTCTTTGCCATATACCCCACAAACTTCACATCCTCCCAGCCCATGGCTTCAACCATTTCCTTCCAACGCCCTAGAAGTCATCACTATGGGGAGAAGGGAAGCGAGGGCCCTCCTGGAGTCCCATTTTCTCATCTGTAGAATGAGTGGTAAGGAGTACCAAAAGAGATTAAGGGAGGCCCACTCAGGTGGTTTAAAAAAAAAAAAAAGTGCTTTTGTTTTTTGTAGACATACTTCACTTTGTGGGGAAGACTGTGTGTTTATATTTCAGGCAGCCTCATGGAAAAAGTAAAAATCTGTGCATGCACTTAATAAAAACCCAAATAGATATCCAAGCCCCAGAAGATCAGGGAAGTTCTGGGAAACAAGAATACGAAACTTTCCCCACACCCATTTGTTCCATACTCAAATGCTAGTTCACAAGTACTTCACCAGAGTCAAATTACATTTGAACTTCAACATATGGCCTTAAATTAATACTAATCATTACAATCACTTGCTACAATCAAAAATTCAATGGTTTCCTAGGGATGGAACTCTCAAATCACGAATGCTGGATGACAGTCAGCCCCTTCTGGTATGCCACCCGTTCAACTTCATAGTCTTATTTCCAAGACCTCTTGACCACATACCTGATTTCATGACCTGAGAAAATTAAATAGAGAGGACACAAGAACATTTGAATTGGGACATGGGGAATGATGAGGCTGAAAAGGCAACCCTGGTGTGAAGCAGATTAGCAAGCCCTGTTTCTTCAACCTGATATTCCTCCCAGGAGCCGCCCAGCGCCACCTGTGACAATGCTCTGACCCTTGCTGGTTTTGCCCCAGCCTGTGCTGGCCCAGCAGACATGGCAAACTCCCTGGTCTCTCTTCATCAGGATGACAGGCTGGCTCCAAGGCTTAGGCAGAAATAAAGGCCACTGTGGGGGGCAGCATGGTGTGAGGCAGACCCTGGGCTGAGGGGTCACAGCAGATATGGTTGGAACCAATTCCACTACTTCCTAGCTTGTGACTTCCAGCAAATTAGTCCCTCTCAGAGTCTTAGGGGTTTCTTTGCCTAAAATGGGGTCATAACAGATTACTTTCAGAGTTGTGAGAGGTGATCAAATAAGCTGAGTAAAGCGCCTAGCTCAGAGCCTGGTCCAAACCCCACAGCTACACATGACATGTGGCAGCACCTGTTCTCACTGCAGCCTTGACCATCAATGTCCCAGAGGGCCCAAAGCCAGGGCACAGGCCTGTTTAGAAACCTCAGGTTTCCATGTCAAAGGGAATCCTCACAGTTTTTCTCCATGGGGGTATTACTGGTGTTTAGGGAAATTCCTCATTGTGCAGGACTGTACCTCATTTTGCAGAACATTTAACTCCTCTGGGCTCTATTCACTGTCTATAGAGCCTGTCCACAGCCCCCCACCTTGCAATTACCAAAAGTGGACCAGATATGTCCAAACAACCCCTAGGGTGTATCACCCCCGTGGAGAAGCATAGCTGAAGACTTCTCCCTGCCAGTCTAAACCAGAATTAGATGCCTCCCCTTAGCCCAGAAAAGTCCACTCAAAAGAGAGTTTTGTCAGAAGTCCTCCAAACTTTATTCTTGACCTTGTCCCAGGGTGGGTTACATTTCCCCTCCTACAGAACTCCCAAGAACTCCATTATCCTTATCAGCTTCCCCTAGTAAGAATCTTTTGAGTTGCCAGTACCATAACATGAATTCTTTTAGTAAATAAAGTCCTTTGACCTAGAAATTTTGCATTTATTAATTCAGACTAGAACAGGAAGTGGTTCCTAATAACAACGTCAGACACTTGAGAAAAGGAGCAATCTGGGAGCCACCAGGACCTCACCAGAATTCTTCTCTCCCATAGTAACGGAGGGACTGTCTACTTACTCCACCCTGCGGAAATCATGTGACTAGTTGGTGCAGCAGCCAAGGGCAGCTCACCCCAAAATGTGCTACTTTTGCATGCAGATTATTTTGAGCTGAAAACAATCAAGGCCCAAAAGACTTGGAAAGAAACTTTGACCTCCCCCCTAACCACCTAAAAGAATTTAGAGGACCTGCTCCAGGAAGAGAGCCATAGATAACTACTGTATAATATGAACTTGGGATGGTAGACAGGGAGGAACTTAGCAAAGTCTGTTTGTTAAAATTCCTCTCTGTGCCCCATTGTTTCTGAATGGCCCAGCAAACATTTGTTTAGCAAACATTTACTCTTTCCCATCTTCTTGTGAATTGCTTCCCTTCCCTTTGAAGTTTCAGACCCCTACCTCCTTCTCCTCAGTTCAGGATGACATTGAATCTCATGTCTGTGTGGATTCCCAGTATGTACGTAATTAAATTTGATTTTCTTCTGTTCATCTGTCTCATGTCAGTTTGATTCTTAGTTCAACTAGAAGAATTTTAAACGGTAGAAAAAAATTTTTTTCTCCCTAACACTGGCTACCATGGCTGTGGGTTACAAGATATCTGTATGTTTCAAAGCAAGTCTTAACTGCCACATGCTGATGTTGCAGGAATATGAGAAGAAATACCCGGAAGAAATATTTGTAATATACCTGGAAGAAAGATTTGTAATATACATGACACAACACTTGTAAATTATGTACACACACACACATATGTATATGTATATGTATATAGACAGAGAGAGGGAGGGGGAGAGAGAGGTGCCCTTGAATAGTGAAGGTTAGGGGCTTCAATGGACCACACAGTTGAAAATCCACATATAACTTAGATTCCCTAAAAATTTAACTACTAATAACCTACTGTTGACTGGAAGCTTTATTCATAGATCAAACAGTTGATTAACATACATTTTGTATGTTATATGTACAACATAATATATTCTTACAATAAAGTAAGCTAGAGAAAAGAAAATGTTATTACGGGGCGCCTGGGTGGCTCAGTCATTAAGCGTCTGCCCTCGGCTCAGGTCATGATCCCAGGATCATGATCCCAGGGTCGTGGAATTGAGCCCCTCATCAGGCTCCCTGCTCCACAGGGAGCCTGCTTCTCCCTCTCTCACTCTCCCTGCTTTGTTCCCTCTCTCACTGTCTCTGTCTCTCTCTCTCTCTCAAATAAATAAATAAAATCTTTGGGGAAAAAAAAGAAAAATCATAAGGAAGAGAAAATATATTTTACAGTACTATACTGTATTTACTAGAAAAAATTCATGTATAGGTGGTCCATGCAGTTCAAACTTATGTTGTTCAAGGGTCACCCGGATATGCATATATATATATATATACACACACAAACACACACAGAGACATATATGTACGTATGCATTGGGGCACCTGGGTGTATCAGTCAGTTAAGTGTCTGACTCTTGATCTCAGATAGGTCTTGATCTCAGAGTCATGAGCTCAAGTTCCACATCAGGCTCCATGCTGGGCATGGAGCCAACTTAAAAGAAAAAAATTACATGTGCATGTATAATGTATATTATTGATGTAACATTAATTATATACTTATGTGATTGATATATAGTAATTGTATGTTATATAATTAATATACAGTATTATACTTATGTATTATATATAATTAATATATTAGTTATATGTATAATTAACATGTATTATACACTATACATTAAGAGTACCTGCAAATTAAATGATAAAATCACCCAGAGGAAAAACATTTAGGCAAAGGAAATAAAAATACAATTTTACAAAAGAAGTGAAATAACATATGGAATTGAGAAAGTTCTGTCCACCTCTCAAACCAAGAACTTTTTTTGAAATTATAGTATCTGGTATTCATGAGAGTCTATGAGCAGCTTGATAAACTGCTGGTGGGAGTGTAAGTGGGTACTTTCAGAGGTTAGTTGAGCAATAAATGTGTTTTAAAATCCCTAAAAATATACATAGTTTTGGACCAAGCAATTATACTTCTAGAAATGTATCCTCAAAAGTATTTATGGATGTTCTCAAAAATTTAGTCTTTTTTCATTATTGTGACAAAAAATCAAAAGACACTAAATAACCAACAATAGGAGACTGATTAAATAAATGCTTTACATAAAGCATGAAACAAAGCTAATAAGATGTTAAACAGATTACCAAATATTATTATTGTGCTTTGTTTTAAAAAGCACATATACCAAAAAGTACTGGGAGTACATAAAGATATATTAATAATATGTATCATTGTGTGATAAAATTGCAAGTGATCTTCTTCTTCCTTTTTGATTATCTGTGTTTTCTCAAGAGTCTATATTGGCCTAAAATTTCTAAACTGTCTCTTAAGGCACTTATGAGTTTCTACGTAGTAAAAAATCATATATGGACAGATCACATCACCTCAAGAGTACAAATTCCTTGAATACCGGGTCTAAGTCCGAGTTTATCTTCATCAACTACCCCCCAGATACTGCTTAGAGACTTCAATAATGACAACTGCCATTTATTGAATGTGCACCATGAGGCAGGCATTGTGCTAAATTGTATCTTTTAATGTAGTAAAATTCAGTAAGCATTTTTTGAAGGAAGGAAGGAAGAAGGACAGATGGAAAGGAATAACTGAATAAATGTCCAGAGATCTGAAATAAGCCGGCAGCTCTTTCCCAGGAAGTGACCACCTCACTTTTGAGGTCCCTTATAACTTGCAGACCATACCAATGTGCCAAATCATTTCTCCTAGTGAGGACAGGAGCAAAAGGACAGAAGGGGTTAGGTGGGAGACGACCACACTATAAACCTGGGTTTTAGAAGCCACACTTTTTAGAGGATCTCACAGGGAACTACCAGGTAAAGCTTTAAAAATCACTTTTAGAAGTTTTCTTACCAGATTCAATGAAACTAATATTAACATGACAATGGCCTTTTAATGAATCATTTTTGACCTTGGCAACATTAAATTCATTTCCACAAAAACTCCCAAGCACCCACCATCACCATTAGAGGGTGAAAGATAAATTAGACACAGTTTCATAGGCGCCTAAATAAGAAATTCAGGGCATGGTGTGAGCTCTCACAAAGGACGATGAAACTAAGGGAGTGCAGAGGGAGAATTTCTTTCTGATAGGGAAGGACGACACAGGACATGGCAAGTGAGAGGCAGGATAGACAAGATTTCTCAAAACAGAGTTAGGGAAATGACATTCCTGGCTGAGAAAACAGCCAGAGCAAAGGCTCTGAGGGCTGGGATATCAGCAGGGGCACGCAATGATCAGTGTGGGGAAGATACAGGTTTGAAGTGACAGCTGAGACAGGAAAGGCTAGCTCCAGCCAGAATAGGGAGGCTTGGGAAGCAGGCTAAGGAGTTCAGACTTAATTCTGGAAGCAACGCGTTCAGTCCGTGCCCCAGAAATCTTGGGCCACTTCATTAAAAGGAACAAAGTGTTCCAAAGATGAGCTCCTCTCCATTGGTCCCTTCTTGCCCCTGGCAATTTCCTGCCGCAACGGCAAGCAGGTGCAGCCCACCAAAAAGCAAATTAACACACCCCTCATTTTCAAAGGTTTGGGGGTTAAGTTCAGATTTAAAGCCATAATGACCTGAGCATACGCAGAAGGAGAAATGCTGGAGCAGCTCCTTGGCACCTGGCTTTGCCGTTTTTCTCCAAGCTCTGACATTCCAGAAAGGAAGGCTCCCTGGTTTTGCCCACCTCCTGGTAAGATGAGGACGCAATCTCTGGCCAGTTGTTTCAAAACAGTGCACAGCATGGGACCAGTAGTGAAAGTATCAAGAACTGTTCTCTTGAAATTCAGCTTCCAGAGGGTCAGCCCTGTAGTCCTGCTACCTCTAATAGCCTCTCTGGTACCCCTCTTGGTAACAGGTTTGAGAAGGGAAGAAAATAGAGAGCCACAGGGAGTCCAGAGGACAGGGGACCGCTTTTTCTCAAATATATCAGGAACATGTACATCCCTCCCTCCCTACCTGCATTCCCTACCGGTCTGATGGGCCCTCTCTCTCTCTCTTCCCCCTCTTCCTCTCCCTCTCCCTACCTTCCTACATCCTGACTTCCCTCACCTGCCTTTCTCTGTGTCCCTTTCTCCTTGTTTCAACTTTTGTAAAAACTGTCCTTCAATCTGTCTCTATCTCTGTGT